>NC_142179.1:1875000-2475000 GCF_026936395.1 Plectropomus leopardus
AGACGAGGTGCAGGGAGGGAAGAGAATGAAACACAAAGCACTCGGTAGCAGATAACAGTGTTGTTGCAGCGTAACCCCCGGCTTTTATTTATCATATCTCCAAATGGCGGTGTAGCTGTTGTGCTGTGGTCAGGATACAGTGACCTTAGTTGATCAACTACCCCCCTCAGCAGCCTGATAAGAGGGCTAATATAACAGCGAGCGAGGGGGAAGGTTGTACTGTAATTATTTCTGCGCTGTCAGAGGGGGAACAGACCGCCGCGGCCCCCCCTGCCGATTCAAATCTGAGGGGAAACTAAAAAGAGGAGGAGGAGGAGGAGGAGGAGGAAGGCCGCAACAACAACAACAACGCCAGTGAGACAAATATCAGCCGGCCGCCGCGACACGCCTGAAATTGGACCAGTTTGTCATGCACAGCGCTGCCACACACACACACACACACACACACACACACACACACACACACACACACACACACACACACACACACACACACACACACACACACACGGACACCAAGATGCCACACAGGACTTAATTCAAACTTTACTGGTTGAACAGGAAATACTCACAGGCCGAAGTGTGAAAAATTGGCAGAAACATGCACTGCATAGTGTCACTTGTGCGCTCAATAACATACAAACATACCATGAATTAATACTTTTATTCAGATATAATTCAAAGTGTGTATTTGTGCATTTAAGAAATGGAAGAGATAAATAATAATATTCAGTACACTGTAAAAGTTCTACTTTCAGCATAAATCTTGAAAAAAACACCTGAAAGTGAAAAGTTCCATATTAAAGTCGGAGTGAATTTCCTAAAACAGGCGCTCACAAACAGGAGGAAGAAAGGCTCATTTAGGATGGATCCATACGTTTCAAACGTCACAGATGTCGCTGTCCTCATACTTCCATGTGTCCTTCATGATGACAGACATGCGGCCGATAAGATGGCAATAAAAGGTGGAGCCAAAAGTTTCACAAAAAAACAAACAACGTTGTCCGCTCTGCCAGTGCTTTCGGCGTACAGCCGTGACGCCAAAAGCCACCTTCTGAACGTGCTTGGACAGAAGTTGTGACATTAATATATGCTGGCGGATATCTGGATGTCCATGTGCAACATGCACGAGTGGCGTCACTTGACAACACGGCCCAAAGACACCGGGTGGCGTCTGAAATAGTCACTCTGCCTTGGGAGTGATGCAGTAGGCCGTGATTAGACAGGTTTCCATTACATATTTGCACAAAACTTAAATTATATTTTCCGAAATTTCGATAAGACACAATTGCGAGATGACTGTGCTTCCATTGAGTGACGTTATGTGAAGCACTGCAGATGTTCAAAACAGCGATGGGTTCATTTCTTTTGCAACGGGATGCTGCTACCACGATATCGTGCAACCCAAACATTTGTTTAATCTCCATAAGGTGTCAGGGTGTAAAACAGCATCAAAACAGAGCTTGTTGATCAAAAAAAGAGCCAGTGGGGAACCCCCGCACCCCCAACAGGGGTCCTAGCGAGGACAATTATGTCCTAAGATACCAGAAATGTCCAAAAATCCTTGAAATGTCTTTAGTTCCTAGAAATGTCCTAAAAACCTGGAAACGTACTAAAATCCTCGAACTGTCTCAAAATCCTAGAAATGTCTCAAAATCCTAAAAATTTCCTAAAATCTGAGATATGTCCTTAAATCCAAGACAAGTCCTGAAATCCTACAAAATCCTAAAATCCAGGAAACCTAGAAATCCTAGAAATGTCCTAAGATCCAAGAAATGTCCTAGATTGCTAGAAACGTCCTTAAATATGAGAAATATTCTAAATCCAAGAAAAGCCCAAAATCCTAGAAACATCTCAAAATCCTAAAATGTTCCTAAAATCTAAGAAATGTCCCCAAACCCTGGAAACATGTATGGGGCCCGCTGTGTGGCCCCTGGCCTCTTGGTTCTCTGAAAAAGCGGCATCTCTAACCGCAGCTCATTTCTAAGAGACTGAGTTTTTTATGCCGTCTGAAAGTCCTGAATTCAACCCAAGTTTGTTTGACCTTGAAAACAACAAACAAGAAAGCTGCTTTGTATCTGCTGCAGCGTATAATTGTTAAGAACCCCCCCCCCCCAAAAAAAGTGTCAATTGTGGCTTTTATTGTGAAGCCGGGAGGATGTATGGGCCGGTGTCGCGCGGTGATAGATGACACGATACCCGGCTTTCCTGATTTCGCAAATTTCTATGAAATGTGTCCTGAGTTCAGGAAGGCGAGGAGATAAGAGGCTGGAAGAGGCTCGCCGGCCAATAGGATTCATCCATTTCTGCCTCTTATCTGCTGATAGAGGAGGACCCTCTCCCTCCTCTCCTTTCTCCTCTTTCCCTCCTCCTTTTTTTAAAAACTCTTTTCCTTTGCTTCTTCATCACCATCCTTTACCTCCTGTCTCCTTCTCACTTCTTTGCTCCTGCGCTCTTCTTTCATCTTCCTCCTTTTTGTCTCCTCTCTTCATCTCCTCTGCCGTGTCACAGATCTGTTGTTTTTCTCGTCTTTCTTTCCTCCTCCTCACTCATCATTTAACATCTTTCTGTCTTTTCTTAATCACTTTCCTTTCTCTCCTGTTTTCCTTTTCACTTCTTATCTCCTGCTTTCATCTTCGTTTTCAGAAACAAAACATTCAGCAAGAACATAACAATTAAAGATTCAAGCGTTTAGATAAGACAGCAACTCAAAAATACCGGCGTTAGCTTTAGTTAAACATCCAGTGTGTAAGATTTAGGTCGAGATATTGGCAGAAATTGAATGAAATATCTGTGACTATTTCTTCTTTAATGTATTATTACCTGAAAATAATAATCACTGTGTTTTCGTTATCCTAAAATGAGCTGTTTATATCCACATGAGGATCCGGCCTCTTCCCAAGTTGTTAAATACAGCTGCTTGATCATTGATATTGGTATCACACTCTGACGCCAAAAGCCACATTTCACGACCGTATGATACACCAATAGGCAGCTTAAGTTTAAAATGTGGCCACATGGCACTTTTTCGTGTCCATATGATACACCAGTAGGCAGCTTCAGT
This sequence comes from Plectropomus leopardus, assembly GCF_026936395.1. Lineage (NCBI taxonomy): Eukaryota > Metazoa > Chordata > Actinopteri > Perciformes > Serranidae > Plectropomus > Plectropomus leopardus. Next base: position 1,878,065 of record NC_142179.1, read on the forward strand.
TTATAACGCAGCCAGGCAGCACCTTTTGCGGCAGTGTGATATGCCACCTGATGGCGTCAGGTGGCTTCATATGCTGCTGGCAACAAGATAATATAAGGATCTGGAAAGTCCCAATGGGGCATATTAGTGGGGCGGTCCAGCAAACCCCAGACTGACCAGTATGATCTGCTGGTGATTAGCCTTATGGCACCTGTCGCAGCGGTATATTTTTTTGTTTTTCTTCTTTTTTTTCTCAGTCATGTCGCAGTCATGTGCAGGTGAATGGACCTTGGTTACAGTCACAGACAGTTTTGGATTTGCATAAGTGATGATAGTAGTTGCGGCGGTATGCTGGCAGGCAGTTTTAATTTATTAGAAAATGTCCTTTTTGTAGAACTGAATTACTCATTAAAACTGAACTAATCATAAAAACAAACACGAGGACAAACATCAGGGTGAGGAGATCTGCCTTCAGTGACAGAAACCATCTTTGGGAGAAATGTATTTGGCGTGTTCTTTGAGTTTTGAGTTTGGCCCATTCACTAACATGAAGACTGGCATTATGACCTATACTGCAGTCAGACACCAGGGGGCGATCCTGAATGGAAATTACACTTTAGGACAGCTGACGTCATTTATGGTGGTTTGTGCCAACATAAAGGATGCATGGAAGTATGAGGGCAGTGATGTGTACAACATTTGAAACAGATGGATCTATTTTCGTGGGAAAAGGGAGAATTATTAGCGTAAATAGATAAATATATCAGTGTGCTTGTGACCTTGACTGGACACGATGTTACCCAGATACTAAAGTGCTGGTTGAACAGTTTTAATCAGGTGTGATATAAGGATTTTAACAGTATGCAGGAGTATAAAAGAGGAGGTAAAATTCAAGTAGTAGTACGCAGTGCGTTATTTGCCCCGCTGAATTGCTTCATGATAATTAGTGTTGAAAAATTTGCTGGGATTTCGTGGTGGAGTTGTGCAGTATTTCCTCCGAGTGTTGGCACGGCTCAGCACTGATTCACTCGGTTCGTTTTACTGAAAAACAGCTTCCAAGCGTTTGTCTGTAAAAACCTCCGAGGCGCTCCGCAGCTTCCGGTAAAACTGCCAGCGCTGCCGTTCGTCCGGCCGAGACACTTGATCTTCTTTAAGACACTTCAACCCTTTTTTTCTATCTTTTTGTTTTTTTTCTAAGATCCCTTAAAACAACATTGATTGTTTCCCAGAATGACTTTCTGTCGCCGTGGTAATGATTATGCAGATGTGGCACAACCTTTCCGTTTGACGGGCGGTTCCCCCGGGGGAGGCGGTGACACGGCGGCTGCTGCCACGCCGACAGGCGACCGACATGCCCCCTCCTCTCCATCCCCGCCCCCACCCCCCGACCCTTCTCCTTGTGCTTAGTCTGGCCTTTTCCTGACGGAGGAGCAGCTCACTTTACGTCAACACTGGAGCCGTTTTTTTTAAAAAGAAAGCTTCTATACGAACACATGGACTTAAAAATCACAACCAAAAAAGCTCATTCACAATCTCGTCAATAATAATGTGTCTAAAAGCATTATTAATGCTTTGCTGTAGGCAAAATCATTTCTGCCGAAACTGATTTCTTTGTATCATCATTTATGTATTTTAGTGACCAAAGAATAAACATTAGAAAGAGGAATGCACGATAATTATCAGCCGATAATTATCGGATTGGTAATTATCAGCCAATAATGGAACTTGTGACGTCATACCGATAATTCGGATAATTAAGTTTTTGGCCGGTAAACAGAACCGATAATAATAAGCATAAAGTGCTTAGATTTCGCCCGTGTTGCCATGGTTTTGCCGCCAGCGTTATGCTACGTGTCAAACTGTTGCTGCTCGATCAGTCAACGACATGTCATCAGTCAGCAGCAGGGTTTAACCCTTTGTTTTTTTGTCTTTTTTAACTCTTTCTCCGCCATTGACAAGATTTTCCATCAGTCGGTGTTTTCGCTGTAGTCTAGGGGACACTGTTACGGATGTTACGCAATAAAACAACATTTCCACGTCCAAAAACCAACAAACAAGATGAGGAGAGGACTACTAACATGCCGACTTTAGCGCTATTTAGCAGCTTTTCGAAGCCTCTCAGCTGCAATGTTTTAAAAAAACACAACAGGAGAAACATTTAGCGACTTATTTAGATGATCATTGAACAAGCAGGAAATATGCTGTCCAGGGCCCTTATAGGAGATATAGGAGGTCGCCGAGAGCGCCACACGCTGGAGGGGCAAAGCTGAAAAAAAGAAAAACAAAAAAAGTTATTGGTCATCGGTATCTTATCGGCCACGAGACGCTGGAAATTATTGGTTTGTTGGTATTGGTTGAAATAATAATTATCGTGCATCACTGTTTAGAAAATTTGAGGTTTAAATTCCCAACTTAATCTACATTTCATCAAGACTTAAAATTATACTGAAATATCAAAATATTCAAATAAATAACACCACAAATAAAGTTAAAGAGTACTGATTCACTACTTTTTCAGGCCTATACATCCTCTTATAAATTAACTTCTTTAGTTGTTTCTGAATTTTAAAGACTTTTTTAAACATAAATTATATTCTAATACATTTTTTTTAATTTCAAAACATCCACACAGAAAATGAATCACGTTTATTTTGTACAATATTTCAACATCTGTTTAGTGTTTACACTTAGACTACTAATATAGTTACTGTAGCAACGTTATCAACGAAACGTATCAACGTATCAACGAAATAATAATATTTAAATCATACATATGATTTAAATATATATGACATATAAATCATTAAAGTATCACAATCTCAAATGAAAAAAATCTCAAATAATTCATACTGCAAGAATATTTATTTTGCATATTTATTTTGCGGGCGATCATCTTAAAATAAAATCCTTTCTTTGCAGACATATGAGAAATGTTGCTATCCTGGTCAGATATCAGTTTGTATAATAAAAACACACACAAAGAGAAGACAAAATATTGAATCTGAATTCAATAATAGCATTGCTTAAAATGATTGAACTTAATAATTAGCGTACATTTTTAATTCATAAATATAGAAAATATACCTCATTAAATACAATCGATTCATGCATCTGCTTTTTTGTCTTCCTTTCAAATTTCTAAAACAGCAAAATAAATAATAGTATTTAGTAGATACTGCACACTGTCTCACATAAAATTTGATAAAAATATTTGACTTTCTCTGTACTTAATTTAAAATATTTATTATAAATGAATTAAAGGTCCTGGTGTGTCACTTTCAGAGTAGCTGCCATCATGACTCTGAAAAAGAAAAGCAGCTGTTGTAAAGTAAATATTGTGACGTGATGAAGTAAATGTGTTTGTACTTTGACAGTGAAAACCTCCTTGTGTCTCCTCGCCGCCGCCGCCGCTCCCTCCTCCAACGACAGCCTGATTTATTCTCTCGGATGATTGGCTGTCTGCCGTCTCATTGACAGCGAACCTTCTTCATCATATCTCCACTTTTCCTCCTCTTCTTCTGCGAATCATTTTTCCTTTCATATTCAGTTTTTTTTCCGCCCTCCCTCTGCTCTGCCGCTGGATTTTATTTGACAGGAAATATTCCAGGCGATGTGGTGTGGTTGTAGATCTCGGGCCGTGGCAGACGCCATCGATCGGCCCGATTTGCATACATAAATCTATTGGCTATCTGACACTTGCCAATATTCTGGGCAGCAGGGAGTGGCGGTGCTGAGTCGGCCGGGTCACATTATCATTGGTGATGGAGCTTTGATGAAGTGTGACAGCGCCGCGCAGCTGCTGACGGACTGAATGAAACGCTGCACCGTAAAACAGATCAGCCGCCAGCTCTCACAGCAGCATGTGGCTTTTTAAGGATGATATTCATATTCATATATAATAGCCAATATATGAGTGTAGCTAAGTACATTCACCCAAAGTGCAAATTTAAGGTACTTTACTTGAGCATGGTCTTTTCATGCTGCTTTATACTTTTAACCCCTTAAACTTCAGAGGGACATATCAGACTTTTTATATTTAACTAAATGTTTTTGTTACTTTATACATTAAGATTTTTTTCAGAAATGAGAACAAGAGTTTATATATTATGATATTTGTAATAGATTACCAAACAGTTTACTGTACTGTACTACTTTAAAGAACTGTTAGAACAGTAAGTTAATTTATCACTATTTTGATCAACATTTGAGATGTTATCCATTTTTAGATTGTGGGGATATTAAATTTTTTTCTTCTCTTCTTTTAATTGTAGTTTTTAGGTTTTTGGTTCTTTTGGGATTTTTTACATCTCTCTCTCTGTCTATATATATATATATATATATATATATATATGTATGTGTATATATATATATATATATATATACACACACACACACATACCCATATTTACATTTTTTTCAGTGATTTTGGGGGATTTTTGGTTTTAAATCGTTTTTAAAAAATAATTTTGAGTTTTTTTCTCTTTTTTATAATTTTGAGTTTTGGAGTATTTTTTCTATTTTTTTCTATTTTTTTTAAAGAATTTTTTTTTTAACTTTTTGGGGGTGTTTTTCTATTTATTTTTCAAGAATTTTGAGTTTGGGGGGATTTTATTTCATTTCTTTTTTTATAACTTGGAGTTTTGGGTTGTAAAGTAAGGTATAGTCCACCCAAAACAATGTAAGGTGTATATTGTAAAGTAGAAACACTTTAGTTTTGTTTAGTTTTTGGATAATCCTACACAGGTTTTTTTTTTTTTTTTACTCACTCTCACTCTTTGCTGGGTGAAAATTTTGGCTTTGTTGGACCCATTCGCTGCATGTCGTTACTGAAAGTGTTTCAAACTGACGCAGTCGATGGTTTGTCTGCAAAAAGTGTCTTTTTTTGCATCCGTGTCTGATGCAAATATCACTGAAAAAGCAGCAGAGTTTGGTGAGTTTGGATTGAGAGTGGGCAGACGGTTTATGTTGCTTTTAGGTGAACTGTCCCTTTAATAACACAACAGGCGCCGTGTGTTTTGATGCAGAATTTAACCGTCGACTGTAAGGGTAAAAACGCATAAAGAATGAGCAGACAGAAAGCTGACTGTCTGATTTAGTTTGAGAAAGAGAGACAATATTTATTTTTTTCTGACTTTTAAGTGGCCTCTTTTGAATCAGAGATCAATAAAAGTGAGAATACTTTTTTATTTTTTATATATTTAACAGGCAGAATCTGCTGCTGCTGTACCTGGAGCCGAGCCTGGAAGGTAACAAACTACAACCTGACTTCAGGACAAATTGGGCCGTTTACACGAGCAAAAAACACACATCTGCTCAGTCCGAGCCCTGCTGAAAAGAAAAAAAGTCCAGGTAAGTTTCTTACTTTTTTCCTTAAATCTGGAGGGAACTGTGCTTTTCACAAATTTGCCTGTTTGCAAAATTAGTCACTTTGATTGTTTCACTTTTATTACTATTCTGATTTGGCCTTTTAAAGATCTAGGTGGTGTGTTTATGTGCAAGAAGTTAGCTTCTTAACAGTATTTTAAGGATTGCAGTATGTGCTTCTTTGCTTTTACACCTTTGTGTGTGTGTGTGTGTGTGTGTGTGTGTGTGTGTGTGTGTGTGCGTGCGTGTGTGTGCACGTGTGTGTGCAGCAGTGCAGCCTCCAGTTTCTTTGTTTCTGTCGGAGGAAAAGGTCAAAGCAGCAGAGAGAATTAATTGAAGAGTGAGAGAGCACAGCTGGCTCTGTCAGAGCAGCCAGGCCTCTGTGTGTGTGTGTGTGTGTGTGTGTGTGTGTGTGTGTGTGTGTGTGTGTGTGTGTGTGTGTGTGTTGTGCGTGCACAGGGTTTTTTATGAGCTGCAATTCTGCAACTTATTTAGTCTGATAAAACTTGTTTCCCTCTCTGTTCCTCCTCGTATATATTTTTACTTCACTGTGTGTACAGTCATATTTGTGTGTATTTATATTTGTATGTATTTTTCTTTACTGGATGCACATGCGTCTATACAGAATAGAATTATGAAACTACCCATATAACTATAATTAATTTAGAAATTATTGATTTTGTCCTTAAAAAACAGAAAGCCACCAGCAATGTCCTCCACACATGAGCTGTAAATGTTTGGAATTTAAACTTCATAGAAAATATTAATGTTTAATAGATATGTAATTATGACCAAAAATCCAAGAAACATTCTGAAAACATAAAAATGTGTTAAAATGTCCTGAAGTCCTCGAAATGTTCTATAATACTAGAAAACTCCAAAAATTCTAGAAACCTCCTAAAATTCAAGAAAAGTCCTGTAACCCTAGAAACATGGCAGAATTCTGGGAAATGTCCTAAAACCTGAGAAAAGTCCTAAAATTCAAGAAATGTTGAAAAATCCTAGAAATATCCTAAATTCTGAGAAATGCCCTAAAATTCTCGAAACGTTCTGAAATCCTAGATATGTACTATAATACTGGAAAACTGCAAATATTCTATCCTGGAAATGTATAAAAATCCTATAATCATGTTATAATTCCAGAAAATGTCCTAAAACCTGAGAGATGCCCTAAAATCCTAGAAACATGTTTGGGGAGGCTTCAAGTGGCCCCTGGCCCCTGTAATTTAGCAAAAGTGGCCCCCAAACAAAAAAAGTTGAGTCTCCCTGCTGTATATTCTGTATGTGTGTGTTTATGTGTATGTGCTCTTGATTTTATGTATACATCAGTGTGTGTGTGTGTGTGTGTGTGCCTGTGTGTGTGTGTGTGTGTGCTCCCTCATTACCTGGCAGTGTTCCCGGTGTTGTGTCGTCGTGGGAACGCACCGTGACAACCTGCTGCTTTGGTATGCAGGAGAACAGCGCTGATGGCGGAGCAGAGTTAATAGCTCTTCTGTGGCGACGCTCTGATCCTTCAGCAACCCCCAAACACACACACACACACACACACACACACACACACACACACACACACACACACACACCGCTGTGATACAAACGCCGAGTGGCACAATTTAATGAAGTTCTGTTCTTTAAAGCAAGTGGCGGTTTGCAGGGACGGAGGTATGAGACGCCCTCTGCTCCTTCAGCTCATCTGTTTCTTTGAATAGTTTCCACGAGCCGATCGATGCGCCGGTTTTCTCCTGGCCTTTCAGCGCTGTCACCCGTCATTGAGGGATGCAAATTCACGTCAGAAACTGGCCTGACACTTTTCCTGTCGAGGGGGGCGAAAAACGCCGCGGCTCAGCAATAAACGGGGTGAAGGCCTCGTTTCTCAGAAGGCCGACGGAGAGAAAGGGAGACCTTTTCCATCAAAGTTTTCTCTCTCCGTCCTGACAAGATGAGGATGTGAAAGGACACCCGGTAAAGTTCATCTCTCTCTGTGGATGGAGAGTCCAAAAAAAAGGAATAAGTTCTCTGACTGCTGAGGTGAGCTGAGGCCAGAAATAATTGTGATGCGACCAAACTAGAACCAGAATCTGAAAGTTAAACGGACGACAAAACTGAAGAAAGAAAATCCCTCGTTTCAAAATCTGCTGCTCAGTTTCCGTCCAGATGTTTGGCAGTTCGCAGCACGAGATGAGGTGAAAAGGCTTCACAGAGACAGCTGGACACACACACGTCAGAACATCTTTTTTTAATTTTCTAGGTGCTAAATCAGAGACAACTGGACTTGCTTGAGTTTGCTGAAATTTCACCTCTCTTCATTTTATTCTGAAATATCGTGCTGTTGCAATGCAGGAGCTGCACGACGTCAGGAATTTGTGCCATAAAAAAAGTGACTTGGAGGCGCCTGGTGGCTCAGTGGATAGAGCGGGGGCCCCACGTACAGAGGCTGCGTCCTCGCTGCAGCGGACACAGGTTCGATTCTGGCCTCGGCCCTTTGCTGCACGTCACCCTCTCTCTCTCTTCCTTCACGCTTCCTCTTTCGATGTCACGCTCGTGCTTAAAGCGCTACCAGAGCGGACGTATTTGACGAATTCAGATTGAGAATGGGCTGATGTGGGAAACCTTTCTGTCTGTAAACGATGGAAATATTCAGCTCATGTTAAAGTATTTCACTCCTTTAATAAGGAGATGGTGCTTTAATAAAAATAGCATTTATTTGCTTTAGAAAGACACAAATACTTTTGAAACTGGTGCCACAAGATGAGAGCAAACACTGAAAATAAGGCTTTTTGCTCAAGAGGTTGAAAACCTACAACTACCAGAATGCACTGCGCCGCACCGAGCCAATAAATGATCCTGCTGGTGGGTGATGTCATTCAAACTCTTACATGTGAAACAACACCGGCCCGCGATCTCATATAGCAGCTAAACAGTTAACAAAAACATGTTTGTGAAAATATTTAAGGAGAGAAACAGGCAACACGTAATCTCGATATATTGTCCGTCTGCCCGGCTGTAGAGTTTGATCAGATTTCGGTCCAAGTTTGAGAGGGAAAGAGAGGGGGGGGCAGGTTTGTCTCTTGGTCCGGCTCTATACTCTTTGTGTCCGCAGTCGTGGAAATACAAAAATGTGCAAGTGCAGCCTGTAGGAGAGCCAGCGAAACTCTGCCAAATGACGTGTTTTACTTCAATGACTTTTGTGGCACCATCCCAGCAGCAAACGCAACAAAGTCTTGGTGAAAATTAATCACTTTTCATGGCGCTGTCCTGGCAAAAATACAGCAGCGTTTCAGTAAAAGCCAACCTCTTTTTGTGGCACTATCGCAGCAGGAAACAGAGCATTTGGTGGCTAAAAAAAGCCGCTGGAAACAAAGCGATGACTTGCTAAAACACGGTTGTTTTTCGTTATCGTCCTCGGTAGCTTTCATCTCAACTTTGTGTTCTGGAGAGGACCCCATAACATCTGCAAGAAGCGCCGTGGTTTTTTAATTAAATGGTGTCCGTGTAGATTTGATCAGAGTGAATGAATCAGAAGTTTTTTATTTCCATCTTTGGTGAAGCAGTTAGTGAAATCCTGTCGCGGATCAGCCGAGTTTTTTAAAGAATCACATTCAGCTGGTCGTTATTTAACATCCAGTGAAAAGTTTCAGCGTCAAATTTAATGCACAACGCTTCAAAAGAGAATTTTGCAGCGACTGATTCGATGCTCCTGCTGCGACCGACACTGACCGAAATCTGTCGGACATTTCTGCAAAGAAAAGAGAGAGAATCACAGACAAAAGACAAAATGAAAGAGACCTTTTCTGCGAAGTTTGGTCAGTCCATCCTGACAGAATAAGAATGTGAAACAGCTTCTCAGTAAAGTTCACCTCCGTCTGCCGGAGGATAAAACTGACAAACAACAAATTAGGAAAAAATTGTCCCACAAAAGAGCAAACGAGGAAAAAGAAGACCTCACAGTCCGTGAAGGAAACTAACTCACCTCAGATTCTTCACTTTATGTTTGATTTCATGACATTTAAGCTCGAGCCTGTTGCTGTTACCGCTGCACTTTTCAGTTTGTTCTCTCACTTGTGGTATTTTTGGCTAAAATCCTTTTTCCACAGGACCGCTGCTTTCCAAAATCACAACTGCAGGAGTCGTCTGTGTTCTTAATGCTGCTGAAATCTGTAAGTTTCACCCAAAACTGCAGAGCATATTTCACCGAATGTCCGCAGATAATATTCTTTGTTTATTTACTTTTTCTACTTCAGTGTCGAGATTTTTGGAGGCTGCAGCGGAAACTTCGATTCAGGAGGCTCATTTTGTTGTTTGGCACGGAGCAGCAATCGTAAGAGAAGACAAGCAAAACAGAAAATCCACAAACAAAGACAAAAAAAGGGATGGAGGACACACGTGGCTGCATTTGGTGAGTAACATTTTTTATTCTTTATTTTTTGTAATTTACTTTTTATTGGCATTTCTCATTAAACATTCAGTGTATGCATACAGAAAAAATAATTAAAAAAATAAATAAATGAAATAAATTTTTAAAAATTAATTAAATTAAATAAAAAAATAAAAATAAAATAAATAAATTATTAATAATAATAAAACAAATCAATGGACAGTTACAGAGTGTTTTTTTCTTAAATGTCCGAGACAACTAGATAAAAAATCATGTTAAAACAGGTCAAACTTTTGTATAATGTCTACAACTTTAAAATCCAACCAGAAACAAAAGTTTACAGAAGCATATCTGCACCAAAGAAACAACCGCCCACTGCTCCAGTAATCCAGAAACTCCTGCATCTGACCCCCTTTACCTGCACGCAGACCGACCAGCGTCCCTCCTGGAATGAAAACTCTCTGGGAGGAAAAAAAACCTCACAGATGAAATGGGATAATAGGAGGACTTTTCGCTCAGAGTACTTTCCGACTCTCGACCCACTTTAAAGTTGTTTCGGTAAAGTGAAGTTTTCTAAAATCTCAGACTGGGTCGACAGTCTGAGGAAGATGCAGACGAGCTCATGCAATCTGGATTTTCTCTCCACCACTCGGTGTCGCTGTGTCTTTCAGCTCAGCTGCCTTTTCCACCAGCAGAGAACTGAGCACACTGAGCTGTGGTGGTGCGTGCTGTGCACTGCATACAATGAGTTTAATAGAAAGAGGAGCACCTGTATTTATGACAGTACTGAAAAACATACATTCAGGATTTCTGAATACGCTGGTTCAACAGCCTGTTCTACTCTCGGCACTCGAGCGTGACGCCAAAAGACACGTTTCACGTCGAACCAGAACGAGGCTGGACGGTGTCAGCTGTCGGACAGAACCTGTGGTGTTTTTATTGTACGCTGGCGGTACCAGGTGCATCCACGTACAAAGCCACCGAACAGAACCAGTCGTGTGTGCATGAAACGCTGTCATCTGCTGTCAAGACGCGATTTAAGTTGAGCGAGTGTGCTCATTGGACGGGTGGGTCCCACAAACAATCGACCTTTGTGCTGCAGAGTTCTCCTGTTTTTTTTTACCATGTGCCTCTTTTGCCCAAACCTAACCACTGTGTAAGGATGTGCTGCACCATCCCACCCAGAAAGGTCTCACTCCGAAGTTTTCACGTGGTGGCAGGCGGTAGGTGACCGTCCACTGACGTGTTGACATCACCGTAGCAGCATCCCGTGACGTCATAGGCTGACGCGGCAACGATAACTAAAACATCATAGGCTGATGTGGAAGGTAACTGACTGATCGTCGTCATGTGACGACTTCGGAGTGAGACCGTGTTGTCCCACCATGTGCATTTGTTGACATCACCGTAACGGCATCCCACAGCGTCAACAGCTGACACAGAGGGATACCCAAAACCCAAAAATGTCCTCGAAATCGTAGAAACATCCTTAAATCCAAGAAACATCCTTAAATTCAAGAAATGTCCTAAAATCAGATAACATCCTAAAATCATGGAAATATTCTTAAGTCCTATGTCCTGAAATCCTAGAAACACCCTATAATGCGAGAAACATCCTAAAATCCAAGAAATGTCGTTAAATCCTAGAAACCTCCTTGAATCCAAACAAAAATCCAAAAATCCTAGAAATGTCTTAAAGCCCTCAAAATGTCCTTAAATCCTAGAAATGTCCTTAAATCCTAGAAATGTCCTGGTCCTTAAATTCTAAAAAATTCCTATAATTCCTCTTAAAATCCGAGATATGGCCTTAAATCAGAGTAAACATCCTAAAATCCTAGAAATGTCTAAAATCCAAAAAACATCTTCATATCCGAGATATGTCCTAAAATCCTGGACCTGTCCTGAAATCCTCTGAGCATGTATGCGGCTGCTCTGACGGGCCGCTGAGCTCAGGTCATGTTGCAAAAGTTTAGTATCTCTGCCCTTCATCATCCTTTTTTTTCTCCTCTCATTTTTATGTCCTCGACTTGACTTCACTCATCTTTTCCTCTTCTTCTCTTTTGACTTCTTCACCTCCTTCGATCTTTTCTTCCCTCCTCAAATCACCCTCTCCTCTTTTCTCATCTTCTCTTTTATTTAATTTTCTCTTCTGTTTTCCCCTCCTCCTCTCCTCTCCTCCTCCCTGCATCATGCTTTTGTTTTTCTCATCTCCTTGCCTCCTCATCTTCTCTCCTCTTTTCTCTCCTCCTCCTCCTCCTCCTCTCCGCCTTCGGCTTATTAAGATTTCAAAGATACAAATGGCGGCGGGCTGATTGCTTTCAGGGAATCTGCCTTTAATAATTACAGGTGGAGAGGCTTGGGGTAACGCCGGCGGGGCACAGACTAATGGAAAACTAGATTTTTTCACTGAATTAGAGCGGGGAGGTGCGTGTGGGGGGGCGGGGATCCATATATTGACAAGCCATCAGCGGGCCGTAGATCAGGAGAAGTGCTTCGGACTTGACGGAGGAGGCGGCGGCAAACTGGCTCTGATGCTCCGTGGCATCTCGATACGCTTCCTGCAGCCGGCGGCGGGCCGCGAGGAGGACCAGACCTGGCTTCATCTCCAGGACTGTGCAGGAGGAGGAGGAGGAGGAGGAGGAGGAGAGTTAAGAGGCTGCAGAGTTAACCTTTTTTGCTGATGACTCCCTCCTCCTCCTCCTCCTCCTCCTCCTCCTTTCTTGGAGGACCTGAATCAAAATGTAAATGCTGCAGCCTCTGAGGGGAGCGCGGCTCTGGGATTCTGCTCCTATTGATTATATGAAGTGAGTCGGAGTCGCTCTGTTCAACAACCAAATGCGTTTTCCCCCCGATGCTCTGTGACAGGAATTACCCAGAGTTCAGCTGGGGCTCTGGACTCTGTTTGCTAATGGCATTTCTGACTTCACAGCGCACACACACACACACACACACACACACACACACACACACACACACACACACACACACACTTTGGTATAAAATACAAGGACTCTTAATTATTTTCAGGATCCTATTTACCTAAAAAAAACACTTTTTTTAAAAAAAAACTTGACGTGACATTGGTGAAGAAAAAGACAATTCAGACACATAATGAATATTTCAAGATTTTGTGGATTTGTTGGACGGAAAACTAAGAAAAAAAAAGAATATAAAGCCTCATTCCCCCTGCACAAAAAACCATTAACACCTGCTAACATCTGGCTTTTTAATGTGGTGGAAATGGTTTAAAGTGGCATTCACACGCAAATGACTCTGCAGTAGTCACAGGTATTTATTAGCTCCGATCGGATATCGATGGAAACACAACACTCGGTTGAACATTTGCCAGCGAGATGCAATAATGTGCCGTCAAAATAACTGTCTGTCTCTGCCTGAGCGGCACTCAGACATTGTTCCAAATTTAATTTCAGAGGCTGAATACGTAAGTTAAATTATTATTGGAACCAATGTTGCTTCTACAGTTTACTAACATGATTTCCAGCCTGTCTGTGATACAGCAGAAAAATACCCATAGACACCTGCAAATTTAGGTGGAAAAGGGTATAATACAGGTTAAATTGATGTGCCTGTGCTGTATATTATACGTGCATAACTTTTCAACCTGTTCTCATACGCACAACCCTAACAAGAAACAAGAAACATCCTGTCATACTAGAAATGTCCTGAAATCTTTGAAACGTTCAAAGATCCAACAAACATTCAAAAATCGGAGAAATGTCCTAAAATCGGAGAAATGTTCCAAAATTCTTGAGACATCTTAAAATCCTAGAAACACCCTAAAATCCTAGAAATGTCCTAAAATCCAACAGACAACTTACAGCTCAATAAACATCCTAAAATCTGACAAAAGTCCTAGAATTCTAAAAATGTCCCAAATCCTCAAAACATCCTAAAATCTGAAAAAAAAACATCCTAAAATCCAAAAAACATCCTAAAATCCAAAAAACATCCTGATATCCTAGAAAAATCCTAAAAAACCTGAAATGTCATAAAATCCGAGAATCATTCTACATTTTGAGAGATATCTTAATCTCCTAGAAATGTCCTAAATTTCTATAAATATTCTAAAATCCGAGAAACATCCTAAAATCTGAGAAATGTTCTAAAATCCAAGAAATGTCCTAAAAATCCAAAGAATGTCTTAAAATCCTAGAAACATCCTAAAATCCTAGAAACGTCCTAAAAACATCCTACAATGCTGGGAAAATCTTCAATCCTAAAACATGCCTAAAAACTAAGAAACATCCGACAGTACTAGACAAATCCTAAAAATCCCATCAGCCCCTAAAATCTTAGAAACATCCTACATTCTGAGAAACATCCTAAAATCCTAGAAATGTTATAAAATATTCTAAAAACCATCCTAAAGTCCTGAAATCTGAGAAGTCCTAAAATTCTAGGAACGTTCTTAAATTCCATACGCATTCAAGAAATGTCCCAAAATCCAACAAACATCTTACAACTCAATAAACATCCTAAAATCTGAGAAAAGTCCTAGAATTCTAGTCCATGTCCCAGATCCTCAAAACATCCTAAAATCTGAAAAAAACATCCTAAAATCCGAAAAAAAACATCCTAAAATCCGAAAAAAAACATCCTAAAATCCGAAAAAACATCCTAAAATCCGAAAAAAAATCCTAAAATAAAAAAAAACATCCTAAAATCCGAAAAAACATCCTAAAATCCGAAAAAAAATCCTAAAATAAAAAAAAACATCCTAAAATCCGAAAAAAAAACATCCTAAAATCAGAAAAAAAACATCCTAAAATCCAAAAAAACCATCCTAAAATCTGAAAAAAAACCATCCTAAAATCCGAAAAAAACATCCTAAAATCCAAAAAAACATCCTAAAATCCGAAAAAAACATCCTAAAATCCGAAAAAAACATCCTAAAATCCGAAAAAACATCCTAAAATCTGAAAAAAAACATCCTAAAATCTGAAAAAAAAACCCATCCTAAAATCCAAAAAACATACTAATGTCCTAGAAAAAAACTAAAAAACCTGAAATGTCCTAAAATAAGAAACATCTGACAGTACTAGACAAATCCTAAAAATCCCATCAGCCCCTAAAATCTTAGAAACATCCTACATTCTGAGAAACATCCTAAAATCTGAGAAATGTTCTAAAATATTCCAAAAACCATCCTAAAGTACTGGAGAAGTCCTAAAATCCTAGGAGCGTTCTTAAATCCCATACGCATTCTCAAGTTCAAGAAATGTCCCAAAATCCTAGAAGCGTGTGCAGGGCTGCTGTCACTGGCCCCTGACCTGCTGTCATTTTTTAAAAGTGGCCCCCGTTCACAGCACGCTGAGTGTCCCTGATATAAAATCTAACTGGAAGAAGCTGTAAAGTGAGTTCAGCTTCATCTAACGCGAATGTTTTCGTAAGAAGCAGCTACAGTCTCTCAGACTGTAGCTGCTGTAAAAACTCCTCCGCCTCCATTAAAGCTGAGTTTGCAGAGCGGCGGGCGGTCCGACCCCCTCAGGACTTCACGTATTTCACTGTAAACACTCGTGTTAAAGCTCAACTTTAACGCTTTCTGGGCTTTTTGGTTTCTGTCCCCCCAAACGGAAATTAAATTTTCACGCTCGCTGCTGTACAGTAAACACACGGCGTACAGTTTGTGTGTTTTAAAAAGTCCATGTGAGGTAATTCTGTGGTCTCGGTGTGCCTGTAGGGGGCTGTTTCCTGCCAAATTTCGTCTGGTTTTTTGGGTGGTATGATGTGTTGTGTTGTGTGCTGCAGCGAGGCGATGCAGCTGACCGATCCATCCATCATCGGCTCGCAGTCTCTCCGCTGCTCGCTCCTCAAACTCGGTTTTTGTTTGGAAACCATCCATCATATTCCTGAGCATGACACAGGCCAGCAGACATCCCAACCGCGGCTCTCAGTGTGTGTGTGTGTGTGTGTGTGTGTGTGTGTGTGTGTGTGTGTGTTTCCTGGTATGCAGTCATGTCTATAAGCTGCACATTAAAACAATTTGGTCTCCCCCGAAAAACAAAAAGAGACATTAAATTGTTCTCAGAATACTTTCACACAGCTGAAATCATCTGTGTGAAGTTAAAGATTCTTGGGAAAAATGTTTTTTCTCTCTTTTTTTCTTAAAAAACCCCTGAAACTGCAGATTTTTTTCTTTTAAACGACAGAATTTAACATTTTAATCCCCGATTCACTGACCAGAAGGTCCATCTTCACCAGCACATGATTGAATTTTTTGTGATGCCTGGCTCACAGGAACACGTGATGAATCAGTGCTATGGGCGCTATTATTAGCCACCTCCGTGCGTGTTGGTTGCACGCAATGACAGGTATTTTCTCCATATTCCAAATATGGTAAAAAAAAAAAAAATGTAATCAGGTGGAAAATAGTAAAAATATAATAATCCAAGTCAAAAGCCCAGAATGACACCCAGAAATAATCAAAATAAATAAATAAATAATAAAAATTCACTGATTAATAACAAAATTACAAATCTGGCCAAAATCTATGCCATATGCATAAACACAGCCAAAATTATCAAAAAATAAAGAATGCAAAGAACGTAAATTGTCCCAAACAGCTGTGTTTACAACGGCTTTTTGTCATCAAAATAATTAAAGCAAAAACTAATTCTAAATCTGGACTCTTCAGGACTGAAACATCTCGTCTTCAAAAAATATCTCAGCTTCTTCAACTCCCTCGTCTCCCACCCTCATAAAAAATACTCCCTCTGTCTCCTCCATCTTTCCTCCCTCCCACACTCCTCTGGCTCTAAAAATAATCCTGGGTTTCTGGCCTCTCCCTCCGCTCCTCCTCCATCCTTAACCTGGTCCTGGTCTGCAGCTGATCTTCCTCGGCCGGACCCTCAGGTACCGGGCTAACCGGACGCCGAGGCCGAGGCATGCATCACTGTCAGGCTAAATGTAGAATCAGCGTTTCTGAGCCCGCCAAACCCCCGGCTGGGCCTAACCCTTACCTGGTCAGTCCGGAGGAGACGCCGCGGCCCCTGAAGGCCCCGCGCCGCCCCGCTATTGATTTCCTTCTTTTACGGCAGAAACAAAGAGACTTTCTGTTACATGATATATCATAATCACGTCATTTGTAGCTTTGAGTGCACAGATGTGCAGGAAGCAGGCCAGCGTTAGACAGAGAGAGAGAGACCTAGATAAAGAGGTCTGTCATGTCTCGAGGTAAAAAAACGAATTGCAGCGTCTGAATTTTTGCTCCATTTCTCTGAGAGTAAATTAGAGACCGAGAGTTTGAAATCGAGTTTCTCTCCCAGCTTGTGCTGAATATAAAATCTGCAAAACTTCAAACTCACCTGCCAAAAAACATTCACTTACATCATAGAAATCACTCATGTCTTCTGACTACACTATCTACCAAAGCGCTCCAGATGACCATTTAATGAGAAATTTTATTAGAGCCACGAGAACGTTTTTACTGACTGAGCGAATAATTTTGGAGCCGACAATTTATGTTCTTTTCATTCTTCATTTTTGATAATTTTGGCTGTGTTTATGCGTATGGTATACATTTATATCAAAATTGTGTATCTGAGTGTAATCAGTGAATTTGCAGCTCAGCTCCTACAATAAGTCTAAAATACACTGTGGAAACTAAATAGTTACATTCAGACTGTTCAGGTCCAAAAATGCTCCATTGAAACCCATTCAAACTGACATTTTTGATCCCACAGCCATCAGAGCAGAAAAACAGGACTTGTATTATTTCTGGGTGTCATTCTGGGCTTTTGACTCTGAATTTGTCATTTTGACTATTTTCCACCTGATGAGGTCATTTTGACCATATTTGGCATATGGAGGAAATACATGCTATTTCCACTAGGTGACCTGTCACAGTCAATGTAGCTGCTGATCACTGACATATCCCAGACTGTCAGCAGCTACACTCACACACTGACATATCCCAGACTGTCAGCAGCTACACTCACACACTGACATATCCCAGACTGTCAGCAGCTACACTCACACACTGACATATCCCAGACTGTCAGCAGCTACACTCACACACTGACATATCCCAGACTGTCAGCAGCTACACTCACACACTGACATATCCCAGACTGTGATCATGAGAGAAAATCTACTTACCATGTATTATCAATAACTAATTTTATGTTTGTTTATTTTTCATCTAAAAATATAGTGGCATCATGACAACAATTTAAAGGGTTAAAATTCTGAAAATTAATGAGTATTTCATGAACAATATTTTATGATTAAGGCTGATTTTGGTTTAAAAAAATAACTCAATGAAAGTAGAAAATAATATTTGTTTATAAATATTTTTTACAGCTTTATTTTGAAAAGTGCATTTTGCAGTCAGGTTTGTTCATGTCCTAAAAAAAAATGACTCAACTCATCACATAGTCCCGCTTTTTCAGTGAACTTCTGCATCTGCTGTTTACGCTCCAGGATGCAGCGACCGTGAAGTCGACACAAACACGTGATGGGATGACGCTGCGCGTGGTTATGTTTAGACGCCGGCGTATCATCACTGCAAAAGTGGCGCTGCTCGATGACTTTGGGAAGAGAACAGGCCGTGTCTGTATTCCAGGTGTGTAACAACCTTCCTGTTTTAAATTTTAAGCCTTAGGGATGTTAATATATAAATATAATATTAAACAGAAAACATGTGGTCCCTCCTGTAACTTGTTTTATTTCCATTTGAGATTAACTTTTTTTTTTTTTGGCCACCAGGGTTCCCATCATGCAATGCTTCCATCAGATGACCCTTTGATCTCTCGGACTGCAGTTCATGGTACGTGTGAACGCTCACGTCTTTATTGTGGTTGTTTTTTTTTTTTTTTTTTAAATCATTCTTGTTGTAGACGGATTCAAAAGTGTGCCGACGCCAGGAAGTGATCAAACTCACTCACCTGTGAGCTTTATCTATTTAATTATTTTTTATTCATTCATTTATTTATTCATTAATTTTATTTTATTTTATTTTATTTTATTTTATTTTATTTTATTTTATTTTATTTTATTTTATTTTATTTTATTTTATTTTATTTTATTTTATTTTATTTTATTTTATTTTATTTTATTTAAAGAGTATTGCATACATTCATGAAATTGTTTTAAACCAGCATTACATCTATACTCAACTACATCCCTTTAAACAGGAAAATATAGTTTAAAAAGTAAATAAAATATAATATAAAGTTAAAGAAAATAAATTAGTAAATAATAATAACAATAATAATACATGTTATCTATAGAGTGCTTTTCAAGGAACTCAAAGACATTTTACAAAAATTTAAAAAAAAAAACGTATTAAAAAGAGAAAAAAAACATTACCTTTATTAAAATGATAATGTAGTTAG
This sequence comes from Plectropomus leopardus, assembly GCF_026936395.1. Classification (NCBI taxonomy): domain Eukaryota; kingdom Metazoa; phylum Chordata; class Actinopteri; order Perciformes; family Serranidae; genus Plectropomus; species Plectropomus leopardus. Next base: position 1,897,139 of record NC_142179.1, read on the forward strand.
CGTATTGTTTTCATTGTCGGTAAAAATCTGGGATATCTGTGATTTGGTTTGGGAGGTTTTGTTGCAGTCTGTTAGATCCGACCCATTTTAACAAATTTTAGTGAATTTATTTATTTGTAAATGAAGTGAGACGGAGATATTTTGGGCTTCAGCTGCAAAAGATTGTTTACATTTCTGCAGATTTCCACCGTGAATCTCACCGCACCAAAACGACGGACGCACAAACACGCGATGATGCTTTTAATGTGTCTGGAAAGAAGATGCAGATTAATACTTTGCTTTAGTTTGGATTTTCTACACACACACACACACACACACACACACACTCTCTCTGCTCCTCCTGTCTCTGATGTTGACCCCTGACCTCTGACCTCTCAGCGGAGCGTGTGGAGGGTCATCATTAGACCGGTCTGGCGCCCGTGGGAGACGCAGCTCTCTGCGGTGGATCAGATCTGATGTTTTATGCTTCAGAGGGTCGATGATTGAATTCTCATTACTGTCTCTGCTGTAAGTCGCCGGCTGCTTTTCGGATTCTGAGAGTTTGTTCTGACGTCGGTGATTTTATTAATGAAGTTTATGTGACCTGAAAAATGTCATTTTTATTTAACCTGACACCGGAGGAACAGCTGCACGAGAGCGCTTTCAAATTTAACGATTTACTGTCACAAAAAAGTCAAATAAAATCTGGAAATATTACCGTACCATAAAGTTCATGGTCACGGATAAAAGAAACCAACACTGACTGCAGGTCAGAAATTAAAATTTTAATAAAGAAAACACAGAAAAAAATTAATTTCAAGAAATTCTTAAAGAATATTTGTATATTTGTTTCGTCTCAGATTTAAGGACATTTTTGGGATTTTAGAACGTTTTTTTAGGATTTTAAGACATGACTCAGATTTTAGGACATTTTTCAGATTTTAGGATGCTTCCAGGTTGTAGGACATGTATTGGATTTTAGGATATTTCCGGATTTTAAGGACATTTTTCAGATTTTAGGACATTTTTTGCATGTTGGTACATTTCTGTATTTTGAGGACATGTCTAGTGTTTCAGGATGTTTCTTTTAGGACGTTTTTCAGATTTTAGGAGATTTCTTGCATTTTAGGACATTTTTAGAATTTTGGGACTTTTCTCAGATTTTACAATGTTTCTTGCATTTTAGGACATTTTTTTCAGTTTTTAGCATGTTTCCAGGATTTTAGGACATTTATGGGGTTTTTGGATGTTTCTAGGGTTTTAAGACATTTCAAGGATTTTACATTTATTTGTAAAATTTTTCAAAGATTTAAGGATGATTCTTGAATTTTAAGACATTCCTGGTGTTTTAGGACATTACCGTAGGACCTCTGTGGCTCTATTTTGATGCTGTTTTATGTCTCTGACACCTTTTTGAGACTAAAAGTACAAAAACAATTCCCAGATTGAATCACTTAATTTATGTTGGGAAATAGAAAATGTTTGGGGGGCCACCGGGCACCGTATCAGGGGCCAGATTTGGCCCTCAGGCTGTATTTTTAATATCACTGATCAAGAGCCTCAAACCGAAACAGAAAATACAAGAAAATGAATGTCTCCTGTCAATCACGTTAAACATTTTTTAGTACAAAGACACAAACATTCAAACATTAGGGGACAGTTTCTCTTTATTACTTGATTAGACCTTAAAAATAAAAGATCCGATCGATCGGATGACAGATGAAGCGTTGTGAGATCTCAGACTTCACCGCGTGGGGACGATGCGGACAAATGGACGCTGCCGACAAGAATCACGTCACAACAGATAACAACAACAACAAAAAGTAGGATTTGTCGAGGAGGCTGAGCTGCTGGCGGAGTGTGCAGCTGGCCCAAAGTTAAAAATAAGGCGGCGGTCCCAGCAGAGAGCGAGTAAATCCTCCGACAGGATGGATGCAGCTGTCGTTAGCGCTGCTGTTGTTGTGTCCGGCGTCCCTCGTAGAGACAATGGTGTTAATGAGCCTCACATATCAACCAGTGCACACTCCATCCTCCCTGTGTGTGTGTGTGTGTGTGTGTGTGTGTGTGTGTGTGTGTGTGTGTGTGTGTGTGTGTGTGTGTGTGTGTGTGTGTGTGTGTGTGTGTGTGTGTTGGTCAGAGGCTGTATATCTCGCTGTGAGGAGTTGCTCCTGCTTGTGTTTGTCTTCAGTTGTCTTTAGGAGCAGATTCAGGCTCAGACTGAAAAACCGATTCAGGCTCAGACTGAAAAACCGATTCAGGCTCAGACTGAAAAACCGATTCAGGCTCAGACTGGACGAGTGACTGACGGCTGATAGCTTAGCATCGGAGCAGCTGGCTTCGGTTTAGGCAACAAAAGCACACGGCGGGACGTCAACAAACACGCATGCTGGCACCAGGACAGGTTGGAACCCTGGACTGGGTTTGTTGGACCGGTGCACCGCCCCTCCTGCCCACCCTGTTACCGTCCTGATTGTGATTTACAGCAGAATCAGTGGAGATGTTAATTCTTAGAATAAGGACTGGTTTGAATTGTTTGGGCCTAGTTTTAATATGGATTTAGGTTTATTTCAAGATACAGCCCAATCATACTTCACTGAGTAATTTTTTAAAAAGTTAAATTAGTAATGTTGTTCTTGTTTTTATTTCATTTGAATTAAAAAAAGAAAAGAAAAATCAATTATTTAAATTATTTGATAATTATAAAAATTATTATTTTCTGTATTCTTAATTTACTAAAATCAAGAATATGGAGTATATACAGCTGACACAGGAAAGAAATAAATAAAAAAATAACAAAAAAATTAAAAATAAATAAATAAAATGAAATAAAAATTTGAATAAATGAATAATAATAATAATAATAATAATCATAATAATAATAATAAGAAGAAGAAGAAGAAGAAGAAGAAGAAGAAGAAGAAAACACTGACAAAAAAAAGTAGAAAAATAATTTATTTGTCAAATTTGCCAATTTGTTGTCGGAAAACTTAAGAATATTGTAAATTATTCGTCGTGCAAATTGACACTAGTGGCACTTCTACAGTGCTTATTTTCAACAGAAAGGGCGTCTGGTCATTGTGATGACAGCAACGCGGCGTACGCCTGCTGTCATTAATAAAATCAGAGGTTCTTAAACAAAAACAAAAGAAACAAATGAGGAATTTACAAGTAATCTAAATATTCTTCATTTGTACAGATTTATTCTATCTAACAAACACATATGATCAAATTGGCTATAATGATTTCCAAGTTAAAATCACTTCTTCAGTCCAAAAATAGTCATTTAATTATCTGTAGTTTAATGCACGTCCTCAGTAATCCCCTGTTATTTTTTGGGCTTAAATCCGACACTTTTTCCTCCGTCCTCGTGGTGCGTTCGCTGTCTGTCAGCCGGCAGGACGTCGCAGAAATTCTCTGCTGGAGTCAGACTCAGGTTTGCCATCTGTCAGCTCTGATGGCTCCACTATCGATCCGACGCCGGGGTCACACCAGGACCCTGACCCCCGCCCCACATCACTGCCTGACACACACACACACACACACACACACACACACAGGGGCAGGTTTAGGTGTGTGATAGCGATGTGACAGTCATTTTCGTGGTGTGATGGCTGTCAGTGTCAGCCTGCTGAGCAGCGATGCAGTCGTCACTCTCAACCTTTTTGTCCTCCACACGGAGGCAGATCAAACGCCGACAACCTCCGTCTCAGGCTGGACCACAAGCTGTGTGTGTGTGTGTGTGTGTGTGTGTGTGTGTGTGTGTGTGTGTGTGTGCTTGTAATGAAAATTTTGGCAGGCTATTCAGTTGATGCCCCTGTTAAGATTTTTTTTTAGTTTTTTTGCCATTTTTTTCCCTGAATTCTGCATGATTATTTCTAATACATCTGTGCATTTAACCCTTTAAAACCGGAGCACTTTGGCTTATTTTCTTTAAAAAACATAGGAAGAAGGAAATGAGCAACAAAACAAGAAATTATAAAATATATATATAGCTATAAATAAATAAAATATGCAAAAAAACACCCTGATAAATAATGCAAAAAGGCAAATTAGACACGAAAAATGCTTTAAAATTATAACATTATACATTAGAATTTTAAAAATGTAACAATGATAATTAGAAAAATATTTTTCTAATTTTTCCAATTTCTAATTTCAGACACCTTTCACAAGTAGTTAAACTTTTGAATTTGTGAAATTTCTTTCAGAAACAGGAGAAAAAGGCAAGATCACCTTAGCAAGAAATGACCTGCAAAGTGCAAGAAATGTATAGATTTTTTTTTTTAAAGCTAGGAAAAAAATTTAATAAATTTAATAATTATAAATATCAAAGTAATGGGTTCAAAATTAGTTTGCACAATAAAAGGGATTTTTAGGTAATTTCCTCTTTCTTTTTTTTCTTTCCTTAGTTTTGTTGCTATTTGCTTGTTTATTTTATTTTGTTTAATTTTTTTTTTGTGCAGATTTTAATGTAAATTTTTTTTCGTGCTGATTTCTTCTTAGTTACCTACTTTCCATGTTTTTGAGAGAAATCAAGGCAATATGCCAGTCAAGGTTTTAAAGGATTAATATTCGTTTCGTTTTATTCCCAGATGAATTTTCCAGAGTGGCGAACACCTCCGGGACTCCTCCCTCCCTCCTTTCGATCTAGACTTTGAAAAACACTTAAAGCGGATCAAACGTCCCGTCCTGCAGCTGGACGTCCAGCAGAAGAATCAGCAGACAGGAACGACATCGAGCCGGAATTGATACTCGATTAGGAGTCGCTTTAATGAGCAGAAAAGCTGTTTTTTCCTCTTTACTTTCAGCTGATCTGTTCAGACTCCGCAGCACTGACAGTGAGTTGGTGTTTGCTCATTTTTCACTTTAAGTTTAAACGTTTTAACCCTTTGAAACCTCGACGCAAACAACAATTTTCTTTAGACGCAAATTGGTTTGATTTATTTTTTAAAAAAGGCAACTTGGCAAGAAATGTCACACAAATTGGAAGAAAGTTACCTAAATTTAAAAAAAAGAGGGGAGGATTTTTAGAAAATAAACAAAGGGGGAAAAATATCCAAAAATCCTATTTGTATTTATAATAATTTTGTATTTAAAATTATTTTACAGAAAAATCTAATAAAAGTATTTAAATATTACATGAATTAATGAATAAGTATTTTTGTTATTTTTAGCACTTTTCTGGTTAATTTTCTTATTTGTATTTTATTATTATCATTATCAGTTTTGACATTTATGTTTTTGCTCATTTAAAGGTCATTTTCTTGTCACTTTGTTTTGTTTGTTTTCTTGCCATTTTTTGTGCCATGTCTTGTTGAGTATTGTTGCCTGACGGCTGTTATCTGTGCTTCAGGTGGTTTTTATACCTGGAGGGTCACAGGTTCGATCCCCGCAGCGTTTCTTCTATCCATCCGTGTCAAACAAAACGAGGCTGCAGGGCCGACCTCTGACCTCTGACCCCTGCGGTGAAACAACTCCATGTCTAAGGTACACTCTTGTGGCTAATGATTTAACGCTCTGAAACAATTATTCATTTAAATCCTTGTATGTAAAAAAGCTACGGTAAAATGTCCAGGAAAAAAACATAACAACACTAAAATTATTTTCATAATTATCATAATTCAATTTGAAAATTAAGTCACAGAATTACACTAATTAATTATTGAGCTTTTTTTTTTTTACCAGCCTTGTTTGCCTTTTTTAAAAACTGATTTTCAGGTATTTTTTTAAATTATTTTTATTTATTACTCTATTTTCTGAAGCATCTTTTCTTTTAGTGCTCGTGTTCTTCTCATGTTTTTGGAAAAAAAAAACTCTTCTCGTCTCTATACGAACATGTTTGTCTCCATTGAAACAATTATTTAAAATCTCCTGTGAGATTTTTTTTGTGACTGAAACTTTTGTGTGAATAAAAACAAAACAAAAAACTGAGATCAAACAGTAAAACTAAGCAAACATAAATCAGTGTTCTGTTACTGAGTTGCGTATTTCTCACCTCAGTGTTTTCAGAAATACGTTTTTAGTTTACTGTTTAATTAATTATCGATCGTTTGTTACCAGCCGGCCGCCATCGTCTCACATGTACAAGTTTGTCATGATGTCACCCACTAGTGAGAGCGTTTATTGGTCTGGTGCGGTGCAGTGCATTCTGGTAGTTGTAGGTTTTCTCCCTCTAGAGCAAAAGTGTCATTTTTCTCTGTTTTCTCTGCTCGTGTGGCACCAATTTCAAAAGTATTTTCATCTGTTTACTGCAGACAAAGACTTCTTTGATGTGAGGACTCTTTATATCAGTGAAATACTTATTTAAAGACTTTAATACACTGTGAAACCCATGCTGTAGTCTCGTAGTTCGGACATATTTATTATTTATCAAGTAAAAAAAAAAAAAAGAAAAAAGGAATTTGAGGAATACCTAAAACATCATAAGTAAAATAAATAAATAAATAATAAATAGAAATAAAAATAATAATTAATTAAAAATAAATAAATTAATGATAATAATAATAATAATAATAATAATAATAAATTAATGATAATAATAATAATAATAATAATAGTAATAATTCCATAGAAAATACACAAGTAATTAAAAACAAAAAACAAAATCAAGAAAATAAGCTAAAAATAATATTAAATATAAATTCAATTTAATAAAAATAAAATAAAGAAAAAGAATTTATTAAAAACTTACAAAATAAATCCATATTCCTGCATGTTTATGCACCACGATCATCTCTGATCTGCAGGAGTTTAGTTCTCAGACACTCAAAAGTGTGTCAGTGGGTCTCATGCACATGAGCACATGCATGAGTTTTGAGTTTGAGAATATTTTGAATTGATAACCAGAAACTGAAACTTTCCACTGAAACAAACACAACACACGAGGATTTTTTATTAAAGCTGCTTCTAATGAAACCTTCAGATCTTCAGCTGTAAAACATCCAAACTGTGACCAAACAAACACAGAAACAAAAAATAAAAATCGGAAACACACACACACATTTTTTTCTCTCTTCAGCTGGAGGACGCGGCAGCAGGAAGCAGGCGGTCCAGTTTTTCTTCTTCATTAGTGTTTGTGCCTGCAGGTGTTAAATAATATTAATGACCTCCAGCGTCACTACTTACCTCTGCGCTCGGCCTCGCCTCAAGTGATTTTATCGACTCCCGACTCCTCGCCCAGAGTGTGTGTGTGAGTGTGTGTGTGTGTGTGTGTGTGTGTGAGATTATTCTGCTGCGATATTATCAGGAACTTTAATAAGTTGATTAGCGGCGAGGCGCTATCTGCTAACTGGATCTAGATGATGATGTTGATTGGACGGAGCGCAGCGCCATCCATCTTTCTGATTGGCTAATAACTGAAATCCATCACAGTTTCACCCGCTTTGTGTGTGTGTGTGTGTGTGTGTGTGTGTGTGTGTGTGTGTGTGTGTGTGTGTGTGTGTGTGTGTGTGTGTTGTTCCCTCCACTTAATCTGCTCCAGTTCATTTTATTCTTCTTCTTCTCTTTTCTTGTTCTGTTCCTCCTCCTGCTCATTTTAACCTTTCTCTCTTTTTTCTTTCCCTCCTTCCTTCTGCTCCTTTTGTGTTTTCAGTTTCTACTTTTAAAAGTGTTTTTAGTTTTTCCTTTTTTTTTCCCCCTTTCTCCTCTCTTTCTCTACGTTTGCAGAGCAGAGCCTTTCGATGGCGGACACACAGACAAAAGTAGGTGTTTGTTATTCTGAATTGACGTCACTTTTCTTGAGCTGCGTTCAGACGCCTTTCACGAGTTTGTAAACCTTTGAACGCTAAATGAAATCTGATTTTCTCCAAAAACAAAGTGGAAAAAGGCAATGAGCAACTTGGGAAGAAATGTGCAAATTGCAAGAAACGAAAAGACTGAGAAAATTCATAAAAATGCAGAGAAAAATCATTTAGAATTATCATTATAAAAATATTTTACTATATCTATTTATTTATTTATATCTTTGCAATTTTCTAAATTATTGCGTAATTTTCTTGTGCATTTTACTAATTTCCTGCTAATTTTCACTTCTTCTCAAGTTGCTCATTGCCTTTTTCCCCGTGTTTTAAAGCAATCAAGCCAGTTAAGAGCCGAGAGTAAAACTTTGACTTCAAAGTTTTTATTTGTAAAATGCAGAATAATTACAGTGAATCTTTTTAGTTCTCAGGAAATTAACTACTTGGTAAGAAATGTTAATGTTAATACATAATAATAATAATAAAAATAATTTCTAGAAATTCTAGTAAATTATTTTTGAAAAGGCCAGGGCAAAATGTTGAGAAAACTGTTTCAAATTATCAATGCTGATACAAATATTTAAAATGTACCAAAAAAACAACAAAAACAACAAAAAGAAGCGAAGAAAAAGCAAAGAATACGGAATAAAAAAAGAAGAAAGATGGAAGATAAAATTAAAAGACAGAAATCTGGATTAATGATGAAGAGAAAGAGAGACTGAACAAATGTAAGAGGTGTGTGTGTGTGTGTGTGTGTGTGTGTGTGTGTGTGTGTGTGTGTGTGTGTGTGTGTGTGTATTGATCGGCAGCAGTAACCACATGTTCGTCCCATATTGATATTCGGGGTCACTGAAGCCAACAGCTCTTTGTTCAACACACACTCACACACACACCAAAGTGCACACACGATTAAACACACCTCACAAAAGACACAATGAAGCACTCACACAATAATAAGAGTATGAATAAAACACACTGATAACTATATTTATAAAGCAGCTTTCTAAATGAAGTCACAGCGCAGAGTTTCTGCACTGTGAAAGTTTGTTTAAAACACCTAAAATGACTTTTTTTCTTTAGTTAGATGTTCCTGGATTTCACACAAAACAATAAAATCAGTCATTAAAACAAGAACACGAAAAGACAAAAACTGCCAAAAGTTAGGATCAGATAGTGAGTTACAAGGAAACAATAATCAATCAAAACAAAAAAATAAAAATACCAATAAAATAATGATCATATGTCTCGGATCACGTGGATTTGATCTTTGTTTTTGGGAAGAGATCAAACATGTAAGAGTCGGTCCATTTTTTACTAAACGCTCTGTTTTCACTCTCTTCTTTTCTCTCTTTAACATCTGAATATACTTTATTCTGACTCTTATTCCTCTGTCTCTCGTCTCTCGTCTCTCGTCTCTCGTCTCTCGTCTCGTCCCAGCTGTGTGCGTCTGAGATGATTTAATATTTCACTGCTGGAAAGTTTGTCTTTTCATAAAACTGATCTGTCTCTGCAGTGAAAAGACACAAATACTTCTGACATTGGTGCTACATGATGAGAGAAAACAGAAAAAGCTCTGCGGCATTTTTGCTCAGGAGGCAGAAAACCTACAACTACCAGAATGCACTGCACCAATGATGTGATCGTCGGTGTGTAACAACACTGCGAACGCTTCTGTCAGGCCGCATTTTCAACAGACAACATCCAGAGGCATATCGTGCAGACGTAAAAGGTGGCTTTTGGCGTTGATATCTTACGCCAAAAGCACCGCAAAAGCCGCAGCGTTTTACGACTGCGGAATGAGAACGTAATAACAGTTCAAATGTAAAAAAAAATTAAAAACGATTTATTTTTTAGTGTTTTCACATTTATTCTGGCACTCAGAGACAAATGGCATGCAACAAAGATCCTTGGTGGGAATCAAAGCGGGAACATTAGCGTGATGTGGTTTGCACTGTAACCATTTGGTGCTCAGTGCTCAGATTTTAGGAAATGTAATAAAAAGCAGACGTCTCACCGCCATCAGAGATCGGACCCAGATGACGAACTTTAAATGATATAAATAATATCTAAATGTTATGTGTGACAGTCACTGTGCACCAAAGCATGCTCTGAATTACATGCTGCTGTGTGTACTGAAAACACACACACACACACACACACACACACACACTCACACTGCAAACTCGCTCTAATTAATTTCTGCCTACTTTTCTTTGCTTTAATGCTTTCACACCTTACCGTCTGACACACCTGTTGACTGGCTTAAGAGCATGTGTGTCTGTGTGTGTATATGTGTGTGTGTGTGTGTACATGTGTGTGTGTTTAGGTATGTGTGTGTGTGTGTGCGAGCCATGTCACTCTGAGTAATTAGTCTTTGGGCTGAGCAGAGAGCCAATACTCTGTTTCTACAGCAGCCGAAACTCCTGAGACCCACCGTGACACACACAGACACACACACACACACACACACACACACACACACACACAAACACACACACACACAAACACACACACAGATGCAGCAGTAGCAGGTTAGATTAATGTGTGTTGTGTTTGTCGTCCCCGAGGAAAGCAGCTCACTTAATAAAGAAAAATAATTCCTTTCCTCTTTCTCTGGATTCCCTTCACTTTCTGGGAACTGTGTGTGTGTGTGTGTGTGTGTGTGTGTGTGTGTGTGTGTCTGTGTGTGTGTGTGTGTGTGTGTGTGTGTGTGTTTATGCCTTTGAAAAATGCTCTCTTGTTAATATTTTGGATGTATTATGTTATTTGGGTTTTACTCGGCCTGCTGTGTTGTACTTTGTGTTGCTGCTGTTTTCTATTATTCGTCTTTTGTTGCTTCTTGTTATTAAAAACAGAAATGTCAGGTGGCTGAAACAGGAAGCTTCACTGGAAGCTGATGAGATATTTTATGTAGATAAAACAATAATTGTTTTAATATTATTCTAAAATGAAATAGAAAATGCAGTGTACATCTTTATTTCTACTTTATATCTGTATACAGTAAAGTGCATCATAGAGGCAGAAATCACACAATAAACCCGCAATAACAGAAGAGTTTTAGTAAATAATACGAAAACATTATTCCATTACTGCATCTGTGTCTAAATTTGAGGTTTAAATGTACTCTTGACTTCAGGAACATAATTTAAGAAAACATTCAAATAATTAAGATATTTAGATGTTAAAATTTCTTCTTTACATCTCCTTTACATCCTGAAATCCTCAAAACATCCTGAAATCCTGAAAACGTCCTGAAATCCTGAAAATGTCCTGAAATCCTGAAAACGTCCTGAAAACATCCTGAAATCGTGAAAATGTCCTGAAATCCTGAAAATGTCCTGAAATCCTGAAAACATCCTGAAAACATCCTGAAATCCTGAAAATGTCCTGAAATCCTGAAAACATCCTGGAATCCTGAAAACGTCCTGAAATCCTGAAAACGTCCTGAAATCCTGAAAACATCCTGAAAACATCCTGAAATCCTGAAAACGTCCTGAAATCCTGAAAACGTCCTGAAATAAGAGAAACATTCTAAAATCCACTTTCGGATTTTAGAATGTTTCTCTTGTTGCAAAATCCTGGAAATGTCCTAAAATTCTAGAAATGTCCCCAAATGTCCTCATTTTTCAAGGATTTGTTAGAATTTCAACAATTCAAGGACATTTCAAGGATTTAAGGATGTTTAAAAGAATTTCAGAGCTTTCTAGGTTTTTAGCATATTGATAAGATTTTAGGGCATTTATGGGATTTTAAGGGCAATTCTAGGATTTCAGGACATTTCCAGGATTTTAGGGCATTTCTAGATGTTAGCACCGATTTTTAGGATTTAGGACATTCAAGGATTCAAGGAGGTTTTTTGAACATTTCTCAGATTTTAGGATGTTTCCAGGATTTTTGGACATTTCTAGGAGTTCAGGATACTTCTATAATTTACAGAGGTTTCTATGTTTTTAGCAAGTTTATAAGATTTTTGGACATTTTAGGGCAATTCTAGGATTTCAGGACATTTTCTGGATTTTAGGACATTTCTAGCACCTTCTTAGGATTCAGGACGTATGGTTTTTAGGGCTGTTACGGCCTCTCTAAACAAACCAGGACATCTTTAGGATGTTCGGACTTTTCTATGATTTTCGGACATCAGGGTCTTATCTAGGCCCTCTGTCAGGGGGGTCGGGGTTCCTCCTCTGGCACTTTCTTTGATCAACCAGCTCTGTTTTGATGCTGTTTTATGCTCTCTGACACCTCATGGAGACTAAAAGTAAGTAAGAAAAATGGTTGGTTAAGTATCACAGCTGAACCACAGAATTAACTCTGTTATTTAGATTTTATTACTTCAAGAAACCAAGGTTTATTTATTTGTTTATTTATTATTATAGCCGATACCATCTGGGCTCTGTAAGCGTCAGTAAAACAAAACAGATCAGCATCACTGCTGAGTGTTTTTTTCCTGAGTATACCACACACACACACACACACACACACACACACACACACACAGATCCTGGTTGAAGGAGAGTTGTATCATCATTTGGTCTTGTTTTATTTCCTCTGTTTCCTCATTAGAAGCAGCAGATTAAAGCTGCCCGGCCATTGGTCTTCATTTGGGCCAACACACACTGCAAATGGACCTCCTTGTGTGTGCGTGTGTGTGTGTGTGTGTGTGTGTGTGTAATTAGCCAGGTCAGGCTAATTGACCTTGTGGCGTGGGTGCGTGTTAGCCGCAGATTGCTAACGTTAGTGGCGCGGTGACTGTGAGCAGTGATGGATGTGTCTGAGAGCTCGTTACACAAACCAGCAGAAAAACCAACAAAACCCCGTGAACCGCCGTGAACCTGCGGGACTTTACCGCTTTTATTTATAAGTGATTGTCAGGGTCAGACCACCAACAAGCAGCCAAAAAACCCACAGCGTCTGTTTCTGCTGTTTCCTGCCAAAGGTGCACCTCGCTCATCTGAGCCCTGAAATATCCATCAGGCAGAAAACGGCTTCCTCTTTTCCAGCCAGGGCGTCAAAATACGTTACTCGGACAGCGTCCCGGTGTCACTATATAGGCTTTCTACTTATGTAAACCCTGTAAACCAACCACGGACGTAAGCTAAAGAGCTTGAGAGTCCACTCAGAGTCAAATTCAGCCACTTTGTCGGCGATGTCGGTTTCAGATACAGACGAACAGACGACCCAGTCTCACCCCGACACACGGTGACGGTCGGGCCGTGGTCGTCCACGACAAGCTTTGAAGTTCCGAGTGCGGAGCTAAAACGGGTTGGGTGACCACGTAATGTTAAAGAGCGCGAGTGTCTCATAGGGCGGCCGGGTGGGGAGGTGGATGGGTCTCACAAACAACCGACTTCGGTGTGGGAGTCTGGAGTTTGATTCCCATGTGGAGGGGTGTGTGTGTGTGTGTGTGTGTGTGTGTTTTCTACACCGTACCATGTGCCTAAATCAAACCATCTGTGACTCTCGTGCCTAATCCCAACCATCGTGACAGTCCGCGCTGTGTGAACATACGGACCGTGCCGCTTAATCCCAACACGTGCATTTGTTGACGTCACGGTAACGGTTTACGTCATCCACATGCATTTCTGCAGCAGCATCACGGCACGTCATAGCTTGGCATTGGAAGGATACCTAAAACGTCGCAGGTTGACGTGGAAGGTCACCTGACCGAACGTCACTACGTGACAAGTTCGGAGTGAAATGTGTTGGAACAGAGGAACCTTTTGCGGCGGTTTAAGGGTCCGTTTACACGGAAACGGTTCTTGCATGAAACGTTAATTTTTTGTTGCGGTTTGGCCTTTCGCTTACACGACAACGAAATTTTAGGGGCCTGATAACTCAAAATTTTGGAACCGGGTTCCAGAGTGACATTTTTTTAAAGGCCCGCCCTCCTGTGAAAACGGTGATGTCACGGCTGCACTTCACGCGTGGTCTTCTTCTATGGTGTGTCATTACAAAGTTACACGGCCAACTACCAGCCTGGCGTGCATACTGCAGCATTTTCGGTTGGTTTTGTGGATCCGTGTCATCATACAAACACGTTTTCTTTTTTAAAAACTCAAAAAATAGGCTTTTTTGTTTTTAGTTTGGCGTTTTTGTCTAAACGTGATTTAAAAACAAAGAACAGCCTCCAAGGCTGAGAAATGAAGCCAGTGAGGAAGTCTAAAGTCCACTTGAGGCTTTTTCCAAAACAGTCAGTCTCCATGGACCCCCGTGTTAAAATGTCCAATTTAACAGCAAAAAACAAACATGTTTACAGCAAAAACTGGTCCAAAATCTGTTTATGGCTTTTTAGATATCCACCTGCGCAGCTGTTTACGCTCCGGGACGCCGTTACCATGATGTCAACAAATGCACATGGTGGGTTAGGAGTCGGCAAAAAAGCCACATTGTAAAGTGTAGAAAAGGAGCACAAACATCAACATGGGAAACAAATTCCAGACTTGCGTGAAAGTCGGTCGTCCTGTTTACCACCCTGCTTAATATTATTTTGTCCTTTTCTATTCAGGGTGGTGAGAGAGTGGAAAGGGTTAACCTGGAATCCCAGGACCTGGATAAGAGGCAGGAAATGGACGGATGGAAACCTGGTCCCTGGATCTGCAGACTGACAGACCATCAACAGGCCGGCTGCTTCTGCAGCGACGACACCTGCAGAGGCAGGTAAGGACACTTTTTAATTGCATTTAATTCTCATTTTTGATGTTTCCTTTGTGGCAAAATGGAGCAAATCTAAATGTAGATGGCGTCATTATTCTGAATTTATTATTATGTGAACATTTACTTCAAAATAAGTGAAAGCAGAAACGTTTTTACTTCCACCTAAGAATATATAATGTTAACATGAGTACAGGATCTGAAAAACCTGGTATTTGACCCTTTGAAACCAGAGCAAATTTATAATTATAATAATTTTATATTTAAAATTATTTATAGTTATTATTTATAATAATTTTATATTTAAAATTATTTGACAGAAAAATATGAGATAGATTCTTATTTTTGCAGAACTCTTTATTTTCTTATTTAATTCATTAACATAACCATAACAAACTTGGGGAAACAAAGGAAATTAATAAAAGGTGACAAGAAAATTACCAAAAAAATAGTTTTGAAAAAAAACCCCAAAAAAACAAAAAACAAAAACATTGTAAAATGTCCAGAAAACTATATTGTGATATCTAAAATTATCACAGAGAAATATAAAATGATTCGGATCATATTTTCCAATGAAATGTTTTTTGGGCCATTCTCTTTTACGTCTTTCTATGTTTCTGACAGAAAACAAACCAGTGTTGCTTAACAGTTGAGCTCCTGCACATAATTTTGGATACTGACCAGATTTAAATATACGCCGATGATCAGTTCCTTTTTATTTGCATGAAATCAGTGAAACAGCACATAAATATCACGTTAAATTTTTAGTTTTTTTTTAATCCAAAGCGACTTCTGACTCAGACTCAGATGTTTCAAACGTTTCGGGTCTGAACATTGAACATATTATTTGGGATCGGCGCCGCCGTGACGTCGCCTTCTGCTAACGAGCAGGATGGATTCGTTACTCAGACCTCGTCCTGACTTGTGATCGGCCTCCTCGCTCCGCGCAGATCCACTCTGCGGCGCCGCTTATCGACGCCTCGTGGCCGTTATGATTTATTCGCAGAAACATCCGGCTGCTGGAGAGCCTTTTTACAAATGATGAAACGATAAAAACAGGGAGTCATATTTCCTCTCAAAGGCTTTTTTTTGGTGAAAAATTAAGGAGGAGCGGTGGAGATGGATGAGGCTTTAAAGTGACGGCGGTGGTCTATGACTGCTATTGAATGGACGGCGTCCTTAACAAATGTCCCCATCAGTCCTGAGTGTGCGGAGAGGCTCGATCGCCCCCTCCCCTCTCCCTCCCTCTCTCTCTGCAGAAGATGGATGTGTGTGTGTGTGGCCTATGACAGAGTAATGTGTCCTGGCATGCTAGTTGGGTTTATTAGCAGAAACTAGTTATTTCTGGGCCCCCCTGTGAGTCTCGGTGAGTGTGTATCAGCCGTGATAGATGCAGTGTGGCTCCGCTTGATTTTGTTCATTTGTCAAACGGCTGGAGAAAGGGTTAATCAGCTCTTTCTCTCTTTTTTTTTTATATTTTACATCCCCCCGTCCTCCCCTCTTGGTGTAAAATCTGCTAACTTGAGCTCCCTTAAAATAATCATGAAAACCGACTGTCTTGAAAAAGTGAGATCATTATAACTATTACGCTGAAAAAAAGAAGATTTTTTGAATAAACTTGTTAAATCGTCTTTCCAAGTTAAAAAGTTCAATTTGAGCAAATCAGATTTTTCCAAATAATCTAAATTAAACATTTCCACATATAATTAAGTCAGGATTTCTACTTGAAACAATCTTTCTGTTCTGCATCAGTTTATATTCTTAGTTTGGACTGAGCCAAAATCTTACATTACTAGAAAGTAGTATTTCCTGTTAACACAATGCAGTGTTTACTTACAGAAAAACTGATGCCGTTGCCTCAACTGTTACGAGTAATTGAGTTTCTTTACTGCAAGTTAAAAAGTTGGTTAAAATTCTTTACAGACAGGCACGCTGAGTACACTTCTTAACATTTATTAATCAAAAGTTTGCATCAAAAGGACACGCAGGAATGCTCTCCTTATATCTTCCCCTTTCTATCAATTAAGAGCAAAACAAAAGTACATTTTTTTCTAAATAAGTAACTCTATGTCCCAACAGCCTTCAGTGAAGGTGTTAAGTCAGGACGTAGATCTCGCCTCGAATCTGCCCGAACAACTTTAAATGGCTGTATATGTATTTATTCTAATACCATTTTTAAAAGACAACATACCCTCCAAATTTAGGTTTTAGTTTTTTTTTTTTTTTTTTTTGTCTTGTGGTTCATTTTATTTTTCTAGATTTTTTTTTCTTTTTGGTATTTTTTTAAATGGTAAAAAATGGGATTTTTTTTGTTATTTTATTTTATCAATTTTTTTAAAAAAAATGTTTTCAGATTTTCTGTCTTTCTTTTTTCTTTTTAGAGATTTTTTTCTTTTTGGTGTTTCTTCTTAAAGAAAAATAAAATTGGGATTTTTTCCTGTATTTTTTTTTCCTTTTCGTTAAAATCTTTGCATTCTTTCTCTTCAAATCCCGTCATCCACACTCATGATTTTCTGTGAAGTTTTTTGCCCTGTGCCGCAGTTTGCAGTCTTTTAGATTCATTTTTTATATTGTAATCCGAGCATTCATTTTACTTACTATTTTAACCCTAAAGTTGTCCATTAAAAACCTGATGAGTGTATAAATACTGAAATGAGCCCACAGAGACACAGCACAAGAATTTAAAGAGTGACAAACAATGATGGAGACAGAAAAAACTGTGATGAAGAGGAGGAGAAGACAGCGAGAGACAGATGAAGGGATGAAGAAGAAAAAGAGATAGAAGAAGAGACGGAGAGGAAGAAGGCGACACGAAGGAAACAAACTGAGAAAAAAAGATAAAAAGTCACAGAGTGAAGAGAGAGAGAGGGAGGATAAAAAGATAGAAACACGCTCGTCCCCCTGCTCTCCATCCGTCTCAGCTCCTGGAAATAAGGGCCTCCTTGTTGTCAGCTTGTTATTTTTTTCCCTCCTCCTCCTCCTCCTCCTCCTCTCCTCCTCCCTCGCCCTCCGTCCTGTCGTCCGCCGGCGTTCTGTCATGTGTGAAGGTATCGATTTGCCAGCGTTTTAACCATCAAACTGCAGCTCCGCTTTTTAAACAATATCTGACGGACAGATGGAGGGAGGAGGAGGAGGAGGAGGAGGAGGAGGAGGAGGGATGAGGAACCAAAGGAAACCAAGGGTGGAGAAGAAGAGGGGGGGATATTAAGAGAGGAAAAAGTGGAGAAAAGGATGAAGGAGGAAGAGGATATTAGGAGAGAAAAAGAAGTAGAGGTGGAAGGAGAAAAAGGAGTGAAAACAATGGAAAGGAAAAGATAAGAGGAGGGAAAAGAGGAAACGAGAAGGACGATGAGAAAGAAGGATGAGAAGGAAATGAGGAGAGGAAGAGGTGGAAAAAAGGATGAAGGGGCAGAGGATGTAAGGAGGAAAAGAAAAAGCAGAGAAATGAGCAAAAAGGTGGAAGGAGAGGAAGGAATGACAATGATGAAAAGGAAACGATGCGAGGAGGAAAGAGGAAAGTTGAGAGGAAAAATTGGAAAAAGAGGAAAAGCTGAAAAAGGAAACAAGAGGGACATGAGGAGACAAGTATAGAAGAAAGGAGAGGAGCGGAGACAAAAAAGGAGGAAATGAAAGCAGGAGAGCAAAATACAAGAAGAGGAGAGGATGAAATATGAGACAGAGGAGAAACGAAAAGGAAGAACAAGAAAGAAAAGGAAAAGAAAAATTACCTAAAAAATATGCACAAAATAATAATAATAATATTAATAATAATAATAATAAATAAAGAGAGGAAATAAATAAAATAATAAAAAAAAGTATTTATTTTATAGGTTTCATATTATATTTTTATTTTTTAAGTGACATGATTCTAAATATATATATAAAAATATAAAATTATTATAAATATAGTTTATAGTCTGGACATTTTCCCTAATTTGTGGATGGTTTCTAATAATTCTTTTTACATTTGACTCATTTCTTGTCATTTGTGGGACATTTCAAAGGGTTAAACTCCAGCTGAAAGTTTGACTTTACTCTCATAGAGCAAAATGAAATGAAACATCATTTTTCCCCTTTCACCTGGCCCTAACACTCTTTCATATTCTCATCTTTTTCTTTTCCGGTGCTTTCCTGTCTTCTCTCCTTCTCTCTAAATTCCTTCATCTGTCGCTTCTTTCTTCAAACAACCTTTCTCTCGTCTCGTCCATCGCTTCTGTCTTTTTTTAATGGTTTTACTCCTCCGTCCATCCGTCCGTCTGCCCGTCTCTTTTGTTCTTCAAACTCTTTTCTTCTTTTCTTTCTCTATTTTCTGCTTTGATGACTCTGTCTGCCCTCGGAGGTGAAGCTGCTGTGATGGAGCTTCAGAAGAGGAGACGTGTTTGTCTCCTCCTCTTCTTCATCACTCATCCTGCTCTCTCTTCTTTATTTCCACCTTTTCGTTCATTTTTATCCTCTCTCACTTTTTTCTTTTCTTTATTCTCCTCTCTCACCATCAGACACCAAGATGCAAACTTTTTGTAAAATACAAAGGACAACTATACAAGAGCATAAAAAAATCATAAAAAATATATAAATATAAATAAATAATAAAAAAGTAGGTCGAGCAGCGTACATTTTGTTTAAAAAAAGTGGTAGATTTTTGGATTAACCCTATAAAAACACAGTAAAATAATTTTATCTTCAGTTTATTTTCTTTTTATTCTGTCTCGATCCTGCTTATTATTCTTATTTTTATTATATTTATTAATAATAATAATAATAATAAATTTGGTTTGACTTCTTTCGTGAACCTTTGAAAGCAATGAACAAGACGTGGCCCAAAAAGAAGCAGTAAAGTAGTAAAAAAAAAATAAATTAATTTGCAGGATATTTCTTGCCGAGTGGCTAGTTGCTTTTTTCCTCTTGTTTTTTTTTAAGGAAATGAAACCAGTTTTCTGAGATTTCAGGACTTTAGTAGCTTAAGAAAAGCATCTCAACACAGTGCGAGAAAGGAGTTAAATGTTGCAAAAATAGAAAAGCAAAGATATAGATATGTAGATATAGAGGAATTTAAAAGAAAACATAATAATTAAATGTAAAAGGAAAGAATTAGAAAAAGAGATGGAGAGATTGAAGGACTGTTAAAAAAAACAGAGTGATAGAAAACGAGTGTTAGTCGTCTTTATGGATCGCTGTTTGCTCAACCAAAGTTTGGCAGCATTGATCTGCTGCCAGCGCTGCATTTATCACTGTGTGTGTGTGTGTGTGTGTGTGTGTGTGTGTGTGTGTGTGTGTGTGTGTGTGTGTGTGTGTGTGTGTGTGTGTGTGTGTGTGTTCACTGTATTCTGTTAAACAAACGTGCCAATAAAGTAGAGTACATTAAAGTGTGTGTGTGTGTGTGTGTGTGTGTGTTTGATCTTCAGGCCTCCTGCTGTGAGCAAAGATCTCACACACACACACACACACACACACACACACACACACACACACACACACACGTGTCTGCAGGGTGTTAAGACCATTCAGTGAAGCATCTCGTCCTACTGGTGTGTGAAAACAATAAGAGAGATGGAGGAGGACGAAAAATCCATCCATCCCACTGAGAAAGAGAGACGGAGGGAGCGAGACGGAGGGAGCGAGACGGAGGGAGCGAGAGAGCGAGCTCCATCACGTTGTAAAAAGCTCTCTCTCTCTCTGTAGGTGGTTTCAGTTTTAACAAGCGTGTCGTCTCTGATACAAACAGCTGAGACAACATGAAGAGTTCATTCAAAAAAAGATCTAAAAATCGATTCATCCCGCGTTCAGATCACCACGATATCAAAGCTCAGTTCACGTTTATAAAACAGGAGTCTTTTTTTGCGGTTCTTTGTGACCAGGTGATTATTGGCGGTCATCACGTGTCTTTGGGCCACGTTTTCTCGTAGATCTACTAGCTCGTTGTTTTTTTTGGTTTTCCGTTGGTAAAGTCGTGTGTATTCGCTGGTACGTCTTTGGTACTTCCTCAGTCAAGCTGCAGATCAGTCAGTGTGTTTACATAATGTCAGAAAAAGTCGAATTATTGTGTTCGTCCGACTAAAACTGGACTTTTAAAGCACTTGAAATCTGACTAAATCGAATTTTCTTGAAATCAGAACAACACACCGTGATAATTTGAAATCGAGCTGCTCTGTGGCGTAAACACGTCAGTCATGCTGAGCACCCGCCTCCCTCAGTGTTTACGGATAGGGACTGTTCTTTATTTATGAGGGGGGACGTGTGCTGCAAAACAGGTCAGGTACTTTTTAAAAATGTAAGCACTGAGGAGGGAGATGTGTTTTTAAATTTGGCTAAGGTGAGGGACATACATCTTGAAAAGGTATTATTTTATTTTTATTTTAAATAAAAAGGTCAGACCCCCGCCACCCCCTTCTCTGATAAATATAGTACAGTCCCTTAACAAGCAACTAACTAAGCGATGTCCTGCTGTGGATGGGGCCGCTGCAAAATAGATTTTAGCCACCTAAAAAATTCAAAATCACTCTGAACTCAGCTGATGGAGGCAGCGACAGAGCAGCAGCTCGTTCTGTGGAGTCAAATGCTTTTCTCAGTGGGTTTTTTGGTGTCAGTAAAGCTGTCTGACAGGTAAAGAGGTGAAAATATTCTAAATATAGTGTACACTTCAACCAATACTGATTTTTTTAAGGTGGCCTCAAACTAATCAATAAAGGCTTGAGTTTGCGCTGTAATTATATTTACTTGACGCCGAGGTTTTCTTATTTTAAATAATCACTTATGATTGTGATTCAGTCTATATCATAGACTGTATAAGGAATATAGGTTGTTTTCTAAAATCCTAGAAATGCCTAGAAATGGCTTAAAATCCTAAAAAGTGCTAAAAATCAGAGAAACCTAAAATCCTTCAAATGTTCAAAATTCCCAGAAATGTTCAAAATTTCCAGAAATTTTCAAAATTCCCAGAAATGTTCTAAAATCCTGGAAATGTCCTAAAATCATAAAATAAATGTGCGGGGCCGGTGCGATTGGTTCTTTGCGTCTTGAGCAGGTTGAGTGTTGCTGCTCTGTTTCATTATTTGCAGGAGGTTAAAAACTGTAGTTGTGGGTTCAGTCCTCATGCTGATGACACTGGAAGAGATTTTTGGTTATTTCACTTTCACAAACATGCAAAATTTGTAGAAGCAGAAGTGCAGTTTTTCGTGTGAACTCTTAAAAGATGCAGAAATGTCGGCAGTGAGGAACAAACAGAAAGTGTCTGTTTACGGCTCACGGGGTTAACCGGCGCTGCTACCAGCTAATATGGATCTTTTTTTCACTTTTACTGTTTTCTCTCATCTTCACCTCCTCTGGTCTCTCAGCCCTCCTCTCCTCCTTCATGTGCCCCCTCCACCCCTCCACCCCCCGCTCCTCCCTCTGCTCCCTCTGCTCCCTCTGCTCCGGACTTCACTGATAATTAGTTTCAGAGGGAGAGGAGAGAGAAAGGGAGGAGAGAGAGAGGAGAGGGAGGAGAGAGAGAGAGGAGAGAGAGAGGAGAGAGAGGAGAGAGGGAGGAGAGAGAGGGAGGAGAAATAGAGGAGAGGGAGGAGAGAGAGGAGAGAGAGAGGAGAGAGAGAGGGAGGAGAGAGAGGAGAGAGAGAGGGAGGAGAGAGAGGAGAGAGAGGACAGAGAGAGGAGAGAGAGAGGAGAGGGAGGAGAGAGAGAGAGGAGAGAGAGAGGGGGGAGAGAGAGGAGAGAGAGGAGAGAGAGAGAGGGGGGAGAGAGAGGAGAGAGAGGAGAGAGAGAGAAGAGAGAGAAGAGAGAGAGGAGAGAGGAGAGAGAGAGGAGAGAGAGAGGAGAGAGAGGAGAGGGAGGAGAGAGAGAGAGGAGAGAGAGAGGGAGGAGAGAGAGGAGAGAGAGAGAGGGAGGAGAGAGAGGGGAGAGAGGGAGGAGAAATAGAGGAGAGAGAGGAGAGAGAGAGAGGGAGGAGAGAGAGGAGAGAGAGGGAGGAGAGAGAGGAGAGAGAGAGGAGAGAGAGAAGAGAGAGAGGAGAGAGGAGAGAGAGAGGAGAGAGAGGAGAGAGGGAGGAGAGAGAGGGAGGAGAAATAGAGGAGAGAGAGGAGAGAGAGAGAGGAGAGAGAGAGGAGAGAGAGGAGAGAGAGGAGAGAGAGAGGGAGGAGAAATAGAGGAGAGAGAGGAGAGAGAGGGAGAAAAAGAACAGATGAGGAGAGGGAAAGTAAGGAGAGCGCAGTGAAAAAGAAAATGGAGAGTTAACTAAAAATGATCCTTACTGTTACTACAAAAACACTGCAGTGATTAATGCTTCAAGTACTGTAACTGCTACTGTGACAAATACTACTAATACTACGAAGACTGCTACCTCTGTTTAAAGTGATAGTACTATTTGAACAGCTAATACTTTTACTGTAGCGATGACAATTTTTCTGGCTCCTTTCTTTCTTTTTACCCTCCTCACTCAGACGTCACTCATCCTCAAACGCAGCTTCAGAGACTCACCTGTAAAGTTTCGTGACGCCATTCAACACGTTTCACGAGTCGTCACGTGTTGCCACTCTGTCAGTGGACTTCCACGTCTGCATATCACGCATCCGCTGCTGTCTGTCCTCTGGCAGCAGGTGCCATCCGTTTTTTATGTTAACACATTCGAGCAGCCAGTCAGATGCTGCTTGTCAGCTGCGGCACATCTAGAGAAATTGAGGCTTTTTTCCACGTAATGTGTGCGGTTTTCAGCAGAGATAGAAATATAAATAATTATAAATATAAATAAACAGTGTTTAGATAATCACATTGACTCTTTACCACCTTTAACTGCAGTTTCAATATCTTTATCACAGAGATGAGGAAATACAAATGCATCTGTTTTGCACAACCTTTCGTGTGTCTGTTTCAAAATAAGAGCTCTCTGACAACATTTCTCCCGACAGGATCCTATTAGTTGTCAGAACATGGCATGTTATCGTGAAACATTTGCAGGCCCCTGTTGTTGACAATGCAGGAGTTGCATTGCTTCATGACTGAGTTGAAAATGTGCTTATAGTTTGAAAATATGAAACGCATAGCAACAGAGTGGCCAGTGCGAACACCAGAAGCGTGCAGTTCAGCAAGGTTGCCGTCACGCGCTACTCACTCACGCAGTGTGTTTGAGGTGTAAGGGCGAGCGGAAATTCACATGCCGACCAAGCACGTCTCTTTTGACTTGTGAGGGCAGTGACCAACCAGTGTTAAAGTATGTATCTCAACTACTTTTGCACTGTCATTCATGTTCCCCAGAGGATTTATTTTGATTATTTTGGTGATCATTTGACTTTTCATGCAGCTCTATCAGATTTAATTATTAAGCGGTCCAGTACTTTAGTGCATTTACAGCTGCTGGCGTAGCTCGATGACTCACTTTTCAGATTCCCATTAACCCTCAAATCGTGCAAATTGAAACTGCAAATATAAAATGCACCTAATGGAAAGACATCAATTTAGAAAAAAAAAATCCCATGCATTGCAAAAAGTTTTTACACTTGCATGAGGTCGTGTTTCAGGCGATTTGAAAAAGCAGTATTTCACAAACTGCAATAGAAACATTTTTTAGTCTTTTCTAGGTCACATGATGCTGTGTCTATGTGCTTGTCAGTAGGACCTGGCTCCCATGATGCAGCAGGAGCTACAAGAGCTGTTATTGCATCACATAACTCTGAGAAAGTTGAGCAGATTATTTGAAAGTTTTGAATCCATAATTCCTCTGTGAAATCGTGGACTATCAGCTCCCAGAAATCCCTCATACGTGGCCGCTCCCTCGTATAAGGGGCTCGCCTTTCCATCATGGCTCCATAACACGCCTACGTGTTAATGACGGCTAGTTTGGTGGCTGCAATAGAAATAAATCTGCTAATGTTTTGAACATCCATCACCATGGTTACTGGGATGTTATCATCAGGAAACACATCCAGTCATGTCACAAATGCGTTTTATCAACATTTCAAAAATATCACTCAAGTTTTGTGCGAATCTGTAAAGTAAACCCACCTCGTGTCTTTTCTTTTATTAAAGGACTGTTTTAAAACTCATTAACAAGTTGAGTTGACAAATGAGAGAACATTTTCCACGGCCGCAGCCATTAACGCACAACAAGAAAAAGGAAAAAAGAATCTGAAAAACCCAAAACAAACGAGCACTTCAGAGAAAATAATGCGCGAGACGGGAGTCTCTCCTCTCAGTTAGGACTCTAATTGGACGATGAGAGGTGTCCGAGGGGCCCGCTGAGGGTGTTTGGTGTGTGCGCCGGCAGTGTGTATATCTGTGTGTCAGCATTTCGATTTTCTCGCAGCATCCCTCTCTCTTTTCTCTTTCCCTGTGAGG
Organism: Plectropomus leopardus; assembly: GCF_026936395.1. Classification (NCBI taxonomy): domain Eukaryota; kingdom Metazoa; phylum Chordata; class Actinopteri; order Perciformes; family Serranidae; genus Plectropomus; species Plectropomus leopardus. The sequence goes on from NC_142179.1 coordinate 1,921,825, forward strand.
AGGAGGAGGAGGAGGAGGTGTCATCGCGGCGGTGACAGGACAGCAGCTGCTCTCTCTCCTTTCTCCTCTCTCCGTCTCTCTCCCTCCTCATCGCTCCGGATGAACGAAACTCAGGGGAAATCATCACTATGTTTACTCCGACCCCCCCTCCCAAGCCACCCACCATCTCTGTCCCATAACCCCCTGCTGCTGCCCCGGCCCCTCCAACCCCTCCTCCATATCTCTGTTTTCCGCCCAATGATGGTGGTTGTTAGACAGACAGACAGCGCCGCCCCCGCCGCCCCTCCGCTCTCTCTTGTAAATTTGTGACCTCCGCCAGCATCTGAAGAAAAGGAGAAGGAAGAGATAGAGGGGGAAAAATGGCCGGCAATTGGCGGTGATGTGAGGAGGGAGGTGGGGGGAGTAAAGGCCAGACAATTGGTGGTGAGGGATGCGAGAGGGAGAAAGAGAGAGAGGGATGAAGGGGAGGGGAGAGAAAGAGGCCTTGAGAGGGCGATCAATGCGATGTTCACCTGCCGTCCACCTCCCCAATTTAAAGAGAAGGAGCACTAACGATTTCCCCGGAAGGCTCCTCCGGACTGATGGAGCCCGAGAGGAGAGGAGCCGCAGAGAAAGTAGAAAAATTAGGCCTCAGCGCAGCAATGCATATAGATGGGAGCGAGGCTGTCGGAAAATTAGCTTTTAATGGTGGAATGCATGTAGTTAAAAAACAGAAAATAGCTTTTAATATGTGGAGAAGTGGAGGCAAAATGAGGCTTTTAATGGAGGAATGCAAACAGATGGGAGAAACATTACTGCACAATTTGTGATATGCATACAGAGAGAGGAATTTGGGTTTTAATGCAAGAATATATGAGGTAAAAGAAAGAGTAGAAAATAAGCTTTTAGTGTAAGACTGAATATAAATAGGACACAGACCAGCTGGAGAATGAATGCACGCAAGAAATCAGTTTTACTATAATTAACCCAAATGTAAACGGTTAGTTTGTGATGTATGAATGAATACACAAAGAAAGACAGCTGGGAAATGAGCTTTTAACCCTTTGAAAGCAGCGCAAATTGGCTTGATTTCTGTCAAAAACCAAAAATAAATAAATAAATGTAAGTCAAAAGATAGCAATGATCAAATTGAGAAGAAATTATCCAAAAGTTAGAAAATTATAAGTAAAAAGTACAAGAAAATTGTCTTATATACTAAATAAGACAATTTTCTTGTACTTTTTAAGAACGGAAAAAACAAACTAAAAACAAACAAGGAAATTACTTTAAAAAATGCTTAAAAATAATAATTCTGTAACATAATGTTCAATATATTATTATCATAAGTAAAATAATAATAATAAACATTTTCTCAAGCTTATTTTTAATATATTTCTAAATAATACCCTAACCATGTGCTTTTGTTACATCCCAGCATTGGTTGCTATGTGATTTTGTGCCTAATCCTAATGACCTGCTTTACTTACCTAAATATAATAATGTGCTTTTATTGCCTAAACACAACTACGTGCTTTTGTTGACATCCCAGCATTAGTTGCCATGTGCTTCATATGGTTTTGTTGCCCAGTCCTAACCATGTGCTTTTGTTGCCTGTACATAACCACATGCTTTTGTTGCCTAATCTTAACATTATGCATTTTTTGCTCAATCCCAACCACGTGCTTTTGTTGCTTTAACATGACTGTGTGCTTTTGTTGACATCCCAACATCGGTAACCCGGAACATCAACAGCGAAAGCATTAGGACACCTGGAGCGCAACATGTGGATGTGAAAGTCTGCTGTCAAAGAGACGAAATGTGATGAATCGGGATGAGAACGTGTTGATAAATCTGCTGAGAAAATACAGTAAAACCTTTACACAACACGTCATCTAGAAATTATTCTTGAAATGCAGTAGCAGCAGAGAAATATGTAAAGTATGCTATAAGATGTACCAGAAAATCCTAGAAACGTCCTAAAATCCTAGAAACATGTATGGGCCCCTGGCCTCCTGTCATTTTGCAAAAATGACCCCTAAGCGAAGCGAGTCGGTATCCCTGTCCTACGCTGTGGAAGTGCTTCTGGATAGTGGAATAGAAAACTGTGTATTTTTAAAAGTTAATAAAAGATTTATCTTTTTTATCTGTATAACTTTAAGTCTTAGTCATTGTTTGTTACTTTATTTTATCCCTGCTGCTCATTCTCATTTTATTTATTCATTTTATTTATCAGTTTTGTTAGTTTGCTTTTTTATGTTTTATAGCTTTAATGTTTTTCTAGTCTTGCTAAACTTCATGTATAATCGTTACTGTTATACTTTAAATTGTGTTTCTTTGTGTTACTTTCTGCTGCATGTTTGTATAAATGCGTATTATAAAATAAGGAAAATTAATAAAATAAAGCTGAGTTGAGTTAATTGAGATGAATCAGCCAAAATATTCAATGCTGATACAAAACATTTCTGTGCACATTAAACATCACTTTATCTTAATAAAAATATGACACTGAATGCACTGAATCCAAAATGAGAAGAAAGTTGAGAAAAATTAATAAAATTGCCAGCAACAAAACTAGAGTGTCTTAATTACTTTATTGTAAAGGAAAAATTATACTTGGATGTAATAGTAAATATTAGGTTTTTCCAAAATGAGAAAAAGTTGTAGCAAAGTAAAATATGTGGTATGGTCCTTATAATAAATAAACTTTTTACTTTATTTGAATGTAATTTTGTGTTTGATATTAAATTACAATTATGCCCAGATGTAATTGTAAATATAAGGTCTTTCCAAACTAAAAAAAAGGTTAAAACAAATTAAAAATATGGTATATGGTCTTATAAACAAACTTTTTACTAGATGTGAATGTAAATTTTTGTCATTGGCCAAAAAATTATTTTACTTGATATTAGATTACAGTTATACTTGGATGTAATTTTAAATATTGGGGAAAAAATCATACATTTCAAAAATGCTGTAACAAAGTAAAAAACTTTTTACTTTATGTGAGTGTAAATTTTGCCAAAAAAAATGCTTTATAATAAATTACAGTTATGCATTCACATAAATTAAAGACGTGTATTTATTAGTATTTATTAGAAAGACTATACGGTATTTTTTAAAAATTTGTTACAACTTTTTTTCGGTTTTAAATTTTATCTAATTTTTTTTCTAATATTTATAATTACATCCAAGTATATTTTTTGTCTTTGGCCAAAGGAATACTTAGCTTGATATTGAATCAGTATTTAAGGTTTCTTAGGCTTAAATCATCAGGCTTAAACCTATCTCCATGATTTCTATTTTTTAGGATTTAGCTAAAAAACAAAACAAAACAAAAAAACAGTGTTTTTTAAAGGATCCAATGGAGATAGGAGGTTTAGTCACACGCTTTTTAAAGATACATTTCATTGGTTTAGAAATGGTAAAACCCATTGATAGACCAAAAGAATAATTTTAAGAAACAAATAAAATAGTGAAATGTTGAGATATGAGGTTTCTGCCTGACAATGACATTATATTATTTAAAAAAGAGAAGAAAAAATTAATAAATGTAACTGTAAGAAATTAGAGTAATTTTTCAAGTTAGTCCAAAGTATTTTTTTCACTGATTTGTGCATACCTGTTTAGTGCCCCTATAGAAACACCCCTCTGTACTGCTCACATATGGTACATTCTAGATACCCCTTCCCTCCAAAATAGTTTGGACTCTCCCTGTCCAGGTTTGACAGTTGGACCAGGAGACATGAAGGAGACACCAGCTGGATGAAGCCAAACCAAACAACTGGCAAAAGTGAGAATATTTTAAATTTATTGAAACTTTGTGTCTCTTGATGGTGTTTTTTAACGGCTGGTTGTGACTGTTGATGTGTACAAAAAACTGAAGTGAGCCAACTATTAGCTAACTGCTAGCTAACTATGTTACGATGCTGACTTCATTGCTAATGCTAGTGCTAAGATACTTAGCACTGCTAAAGCTAATGCTAATGACCAGCAGTGATACTTAGCACTGCTAAAGCTAATGCTATAGCTAATGCTAATGGCTGCCAATGATACTTAACACTGCTAAAGCTAATGCTATAGCTAATGCTAAAGCTAATGCTAATGGCTGCCAATGATACTTAACACTGGGGAAATGGTGCAACAATGGTCCCCCCATGATATGCTTTTTAAAAAGTAAAAGATAGCTATTACTTTTTTAAAAAATATATATTTTTTGACGTTCTACCTCATTTGTACTTTATTTTTTCCCCATACAATTTTCATACAGTTTTAAAGTTTGCAATTCATTTAAGGCTGCAACTAACGATTATTTTGATAATTGATTAATCGGTTGACTATTTTTTCGATTAATGACGCGGATTCAATTTTTCTTTTATTTAAAATAGAAATAATAGTAAAATAAGCTTTTTTCCTCCCATCACTTTGCTCAAACAGGCGGTTACTTGAACATCCCTGAGCTGTCAAAATAATATTAAATTATAAATAATAAATAACTACAAAATCAAATATGAAACAATTCAAAAACTAAATGTTGACAGCTTTTACAACATGCCCTTAGCGTGCGTCAGGCGCGTGGTGTTCACGTATGCAGCGTCGCTGCTGCGTTACGGCCGCAGATATTTGTTCTGTATTTCCACATTTATAAGCACAAATTCTCATTTATGAAGTCGTGCAAGCTCCCGCACAGCTGACAACACGGTCCTGTAAATGTTTCAAAATAAAATGCCGTGTATCAGCAACTGATGGGATTCTGTCCACTGAGACCTTTCGGAGAGCTTTTGTTTTGAAAGGGAAGCGGGGAAGTTGGAGTAAAACAGCCGACTTTGTATTTCCTCCGCTCTGTGACAGAAACGGACTTTTAAACTGCAGTAAAAGGTAGTACAGAGTCAATATAATCATCAAACGCCATCTTCACTGTCTATTTCTGATGACAAACGCGCGTCACGCGCAAAAAAATCGGCGAGCCGCCGTTTCTGTAGACGTGCTGCAGCTGAGACGCAGCTCAGACGCAGCTCAGACGCAGCTGAGACGCAGCTGAGACGCTCCTGACAAGCGCTGCGAGAGAAACGGTGAGCGATAATCGCGCGACACAACGAAACGAAAATTTTATGCCTTGCCAACATATTCAGTAATTGATTATAATACATTTTCTCGATTCGTTGTTGCAGCCCTAAATTCATTACACAAAAGCTTTCCATCAAATTCAAAATATATATTAAAATACACAAATAACCAACATGTGTGAGGTCAGTCATTCCTGTTTGTTAAATGTAGCTTTGCACACGTGTTTTTATTCATCTGTGAAACTTCTGTGTGATTTGTTTTGAGATTTTATGCGAGTGTCATGAGCGTGAATGCTTTTTTCATGTTGTTGAGCGTCTAACTAAAGGCATTTTTCTGTCTGTGTTTGACAGAAAGGTTTTTGTTGAAGCTTTGATAATGTTAACGACATTCATGTGATGCCAGAAATTTTTCGAGTTGTGAAGTCGTTTGTGTTTATGTGCTTTGAGGTCTTAAAGTGGGAACAACATGGAAGCTACAAAGAAATTTGGTTGCATTTAATGCTTACAGTTAAAATAAGAGGTTGATAGCTGTTTATTTCTATTTGTACATATTATTTTATTTTTTAGATATATTTTTATATGTAATCTATGTCAATCTACATGGACAGCAGTTAACATTAAAACCATATTACACTTTTCATCAGGGTTGGAAATTAGCATCAGCCAGCAGCCAAATTCTGGTAAACTGTACACGTGGCTGCTAGATTTGCTTTATTCACCATAAAAATAATCTTAATCTGTTGAGTTCATCAGCCACAGAGGCAGCTGGACAAAAAAGTTCATTTCCAGCCCTGCTTTAAATATGATCAAAAATCAATATTTAATGCATGAATTGATAAAAAGTTTCTTCCCACTGACCAAACGTTGATTTTTGCTCACAGTGTTTATGTATTTATGATGTCAAGTTGGTAACTCCTGTTATAAAATAATGTTTTTATTAATGTTAGTATACTCACCTGGCTGCTTTATAGTTATAAAAGTACTTACTTGCTCTCGATTATAGACGCAGATATTAAAACATGCAACTACTTAAAGTAAATAAGGAACAAAGTAATGAAATATATAATTTTTTTACAGTCAATTATTGACTCTGTTTTGATGCTTTCTGTCTTTTGCGCTGCCCTGAAACTTCCCGCAAACATCACAACTCGGGCATCATCTAAATGTCCCAATTTCTACTCGTAATTATGACTTCTGAGGGCCGTTTATGTGCTCGTAACTAGTAAATGAAATATTTTTTAGGAGCACGTGAAGGCAGCATTAGCTGAAAATGTCCTGTGTGGAGACACAGCAGTGAAACTGATCTCAAACACGAATGTTTCTAAAAGTCAGTTTGTAAGGGACACCTGCCTGCCACTCATCAAGATATAAATACAGTTTAATGTCTCGAGGTCTTCTGCGTGGACGTCGATATGTAATTCAGTGCGGCGTTAGTCTGTTAGTCTCCGTCCGCGCTCTTCTGCTCTGTTAGATGTCAATATGTGCGCGTAGAAATGTCAGCAGACTAATTCCTGGGCGTCTCTCGGACCCGGTGGCCTCTGTGATTGTGAATTTGAATTGACTGCGTGTCATTGTCACAATATCAAAGCTATAATAAGACTCGGTGATATCTGTGAGCGCCCTCCTCCTCCTCGCTCTGCCTTTGACACGTGTAACCGTTCATGTTCCCGCTCTCCTGCCCCGACCTGTCAGCCCCGTCAATATGATTATTCCTCTCTCTAATTGCAGTCACACAGGAGGAGGAGGAGGAAAAAGACGGAGAAGAGGAAGGTGATAATTGTCGCCGTGGAGGAAGCGGCGGGTCAATATGGCCGACGTGGTGACGGCGGCGAGGGGAGAGGATCTGCACATGATGGGAGAGTCGTTACCGTTGGCGGAGGTGAGCAGAGAAACTAGATCCTTCAGAGCGGCTTCACATCCGCGTTTAGTTTTCTACCATCAGTCACTGATGGAAACGAAGTTTTGTTATTTCACTTTTGTTTCACTCCAGTAGAAGAAACCCGAGAGCTGCAGATTTGAGATTTATGACTTAATAAGAGTTGAGCGGCCAACAGTGTTGCCAGTAGGGACGGGATCGTTAATTTTTATTGGTATTAATATCATTATCGAGACTCTGTAATGATCCGAGTCCTCATCGATGCCACTATCAATACTTTCCTATTATTTGGTGGAAAGATGAGGCAAAAATACATTTTTTAACAGAACTGGTTTTACTGTCACTTTCAGTTTTTGGTGATTAGGAAATTAATTATTGTATTTTAAATTCACTATATACTTTGAAAAATCTTGGTAGTTTTAATTATGTAAATTATGACGTTAAACAGGTTGTAGTTTCATCTCTACTGTCCATTTTATTATTTATTATTATATAATTATTTCTCACCCAAACAACCGTATTATTCAAGTTTGTCGCCAAAAACTACATTTTCTTTTTCCTGATGTAACATTTGAACACATCACGATGACGTTTTATTTACCTAATAGTCATTTTACGGAGCTGAGCATGAACACATCACAATGAAACCTTATAACTTTGTTTATTTAGCAAACATCGTATTTATACAGTATACACACACAATATTTCAAAATAAAAACTAAGGCCGGAAAAGAAAAGAAAGAAAGTAAAAAACAAAAAATGAAAGATGGTGCAAGAAAAATAAAATATTTTATTTTCTAATTTTCTGTAACATAATTTCAATTAAATAATCAAGAGAATTAGAGAAAAAAGAAAGTCGGTAAAACATCTTGTATTTATGTTTATTTCCTTTTGCAACAAAAGCACGTGATCAGGTTTACAAAAATAAAACGTGAACAGTGAACTCCTCGGTGAAAGTCCACGGTTTGTTGGACCATCCACCTCCCGCCTCTGTTTTCCAGCTCCTTATATTTCGTCGTTTCAGGTATTTGACAAGTTAAGAATAAGAACGGGCTGTTTAATAACCTGCAGGAAAAATGAAAAGGTTTCAAAAACTGATAGAAACAAACTGTGCAATGAAATGTTTTGTGAAATATTAATTTTAAAGTGTTTTTTAAGAGTTAAAAGTTAAAACGTTTGAAGCCCCTAAACAATAAAAGAATAAACAGGCCAGCGGCAGGCAGGTCTATAAAGCCTCAAACTTTCAAACAGCAGCTTATAAGCAACTTTTTAATGATGGTCCTTTACACCTGAAGCGCTCATAAGGATCGTGACTCGACTTAAAGAATATCTAAAATAGCTCTCCACAAATCGCTGCGGCACGTCTCCTCCTGCACTTTGTAAAGTTACAGCGCCGCGGTGTAACTCTTTAGAAAAGGGAACATTTTGACTCCTAAAGGCTGAAAGATCCGAGTTCAAACTGCAGCAGATTGTTTTACTGAAGAGCATTTTCCTTCCAAAGTTTTCCGGATTGATTTTCAAGCTTCCAGCCTCAGACAGAAAACCACTCGATACAAAAGTGTGAAAATGACTTTGCTCTGCTGTAACAACACGAGCACTAACAGCGCGTTCAGAGCAGCAGCCTCAGTCCTCTGACTCCCAGCATGCCGAGGGTCACACACTCGGGCCAAACGAAGATCTGAGGCCTGAAAAGACTCTCGGGGTCACAGTTAACCCTTTGAAACCTGAGCAAATTGGCTTGACGTCTTTCAAAAACGTTGGAAGAAGGCAATGAGCAACGAGGAAAAATGACACAAAAATTAGCAAGAAATTATTACAAAAAAAGTACAAGAAAATTACCTGAAAATTAGTAAATAAAGTACAATTAAACAACAAAAAAGAAAATAGATTAATTTAAACAATTTTAAAAAAGAAATTATTAGAATTTTGTAACATATTTTTAATAATATGTGAATACATTTAAAGTTTCCCCCTTGCTTTAATTTTTTCCCTAAACATTTTCCCTAGTTTTTTTTTTTCAAGTTTCCAAATTTACTAATTTCTTTTGTTTGATGAACATTTCTTACCGAGTTGCTCATTGCCTGTTTCCCCATGTTTCATAAGGAAATCGCACCAATGTGCACAGAATTTAGAGGGTTAAATACCTGTTGAAGGCGTCTGAAAGCAGCACAAAGAAATGATTTCGCTCCAGATTTTAAGTTTTAAAGGGTGAAACTTAATAAAGGACAAGAAAATGACCTGAAAATTAGGTATATTAGGTAACTTGGTCAAGTTAAAATTTATAATATTTGATTTTATTTCACTTCATTATTTGAATATTCTCCAAACATTTTCTCGTGCCTGAATATGTACGAATGTGTGAATATGATTTCCATAAAAAAACACGTTAATCTGATAATACAAAACATTTATCCAAAAACACTGAGATCAGTGCTGCCGTCTGTGCACACACCAGACGCTTGTTTCTTATCTGCAGCTCTGCAATACAACTGGTATTATTATTGTTATTATTGTATTATTGTTATTATTATTATTATTATTATTATTGTTATATTATTATTATTACTATTGTTGTTATTGTTATTGTTATTATTATTATTATTATTATTATTATTATTATTATTATTATTATTATTATTATTATTATTACCCAAACATTTAAAAAAGAGAGATTACACTGTGATCCCACTTTAATATCAGCGTGGCTGCAACCGCTGTGTGTCGGTTGTGTTGTGGTTAGTTTGTGGTTGTGTGTTGGTTGTGTTGTGGTTGTGTGTTGGTTGTGTTGTGGTTGGTTTGTGGTTGTGTGTTGGTTGTGTTGTGGTTGTGTGTTGGTTGTGTTGTGGTTAGGTTGTGGTTGTGTGGTGGTTGTGTGTTGGTTTTGTTGTGGTTAGTTTGTGGTTGTGTGTTGGTTGTGTTGTGGTTGTGTGTTGGCTGTGTTGTGGTTGTGTGTTGGTTGTGTTGTGGTTGGTTTGTGGTTGTGTTGTGGTTGTGTGTTGGTTTTTGTTGTGGTTAGTTTGTGGTTGTGTGTTGGTTGTGTTGTAGTTGTATGTTGGTTGTGTTGTGGTTGTGTGTTGGTTGTGTTGTGGTTGTGTGTTGGTTGTGTTGTGGTTAGATTTTTGTTGTGTTGTGGTTGTGTGTTGGTTGTGTTGTGGTTGTGTGTTGGTTGTGTTGTGGTTGTGTGTTGGTTGTGTTGTGGTTAGATTTTTGTTGTGTTGTGGTTGTGTTGTGGTTGTGTGTTGGTTGTGTTGTGGTTGTGTGTTGGTTGTGTTGTGGTTGTGTGTTGGTTGTGTTGTGGTTAGTTTGTGGTTGTGTTGTGGTTGTGTGTTGGTTGTGTTGTGGTTGTATGTTGGTTGTGTTGTGGTTGTGTGTTGGTTGTGTTGTGGTTAGATTTTTGTTGTGTTGTGGTTGTGTGTTGGTTGTGTTGTGGTTGTGTGTTGGTTGTGTTGTGGTTAGTTTGTGGTTGTGTTGTGGTTGTGTGTTGGTTGTGTTGTGGTTGTATGTTGGTTGTGTTGTGGTTGTGTGTTGGTTGTGTTGTGGTTGTGTGTCGGTTGTGTTGTGGTTGTGTGCAGGTTAGCTGTTAGTTCTCAGGGCGTCTCTCTCTCTCTCTGTCTGATGATGTGTTTGCTGCTGACCTTTAAACAACTCTGTCCCATCATCCTCCTCTTACACAGGCCTGCAGGGAGCGCACACACACACACACACACACACACACACACACACACACACACACACACACACACACACAATTATACACAGCAAGCACAAGAGAGGATAGACAATCCTGCAAACACACACACACACTCATGCATGTAAATAGGCTTCTGCTGGCATGGGAATACACACAGTATACATGTGAGAATGTACACACACACTGCAACTGCAAACACACACACACACACACACACACACACACACACACAGAAGCATCACTGTCTGAGGTTTGGTGGTAATGAGGCCTGTCATCCTTCCACACAGCCTCTCTCCCTCCCTCTTTCTCTTTCTTTCTTTCTTCATTGATCCACTAACAGATCCCCAATATAACAACTTGCAGTCGCTGTGGGAGCCTCCCCTCTTTCCTCCTCCTCCTCCTCCTCCTCGACACGCATCCCTCCGGACCATTTAAAAACCTACCACCACTTTCTCTCTCTCCTCCTCCTCTCTGTCTCTTTCTCTCTGCGTCTCTCTATCGCTTTCTATTTCTCTCCTCCGTCCTCCTCGCTGCCCTCCGTCTCGGGGCTCTCTGCTGCTTCGCCGGGCTCAGACAGTCTTGTTATATATCGGCTGACAAACGGAGAGAGGGGTTTCTCTTTGGCGGCGTGCTGAGGAGAGCTGGTGGGTGTTTAAGGTGGTCCGTCTGTCCGTCTGTCCATCTGTCCCACCTGGTGGTCCTGTGGAAAACAAAACAACAGCCGACAGAAAATATAGAGCCAGCTGAGACGTTTCAAACAGGAGAGATATAAAAAACTGCATTTTGCTGAGAGTTTGTGCTGCTGTTTATATTTTACATCCTTATTTGCTCATCAAAAATAACCGTCAATTCTTTAAAATAGAGTAGAAATACTTTATTAATCCAGTGAAGGAAATTGTTTCCTTACAGCAGCAATTAAGCGAGCAGCAACTGAAAAAAATATTCCTTAAAAAGGCAAAATAATGCAAATATATATATACAAAGAAAGGAACTTAACATAGAATAAAATAAAATAACAATAATAACAATAAAGACATGCACAGTATGTACAGAGAACAAACAAACAAACAAAAAAGAAAAAATGTGCAAATAAGTGTGAAAAAGTGAACCTAAAACATCTAAAAAAAAAAAAAATACAGAGTTGTATGCTTTTATAAATTAAATGTAAATTTGTAAATCACACCTGGGCCTTCATAGCATTTCTTATGATTAAAAAACACTAAAACTTCTTTAAAAATCTAAGCCTGGGCTGATTTTAGGGAGCGTAAATGCAGCTTTCAGCCTTTACAATCTGGATTGACATCAGTTTTGTTGCTGCGTTCGGACGACTCTCACGAGCATTTCGACCTCAGAAACCTGGCAACAGCTTTGATTTATTCTGGGACAAAGACAGAGGGCAGCTTGGCAAAAAAATGTCTGAAGAATTGCAAATAAAGAAAAAAGACGTGGAAATTAGCTGTGGGAGATTATTAGATATTCTCCAAGGACAGAAAAAATTAGTCCGCCAGTCCCTTTGCTGGTGTCTGTTTCCATTTCACACTTTAGTTTCCTATCAAATAAAGGCTAAAAAGCCCCCTAAAATAATAATAATTAAAAAAAAAAACCTCTGAGGACGTTGATATCTGGACGTTTTATATCTGTCATCATCTAGTAAAAAAATAAAACATTAATTTTTTCCAGAATTAAAAATAAATCAATTCAAAGATTAAAAATCAGCACATAATAGAAGCGACAGGAAGGTTTCAGGTAAAATAAAAGCAGACGATAAAACAGCCTCTGTGATGATTTAAAGATGAAGCGCGTCAGGCTGCCGATCGCCTTTAACTATATTTGAAATAAACGGCGGTGAAATTCCAGATTATTTTTTCTTAATTTGTGGAGTTTTGACGTTTCAGAGGAGCCGTGTGCACGGCGCTGATATATTTCACTGTTTTCTGTCGACTTCCTGTCTTCCTCCTGAGATTTCTGCTCCGCTCTGACCTTTGTGTTCGGAGATGTTTTCCTCCCCCGTGTGTGTGTGTGTGTTTGTAACTGTTTATCTGTTTGTATCTGTGTGTGTGTGTGTGTGTGTGTGTGTGTGTGTTGTAGAACAGGGGAAAACAAATCACCCGCTGTAGTTCTCATTAGCAGCAGTTTTGTGTCAGCTCTGAGAGATCAGCTGTCAGCTCTCGGCCGTCCGCTGCAGCTTCACCTTTTACCGACGATAATTACACCGTTTAACGCTTCTCAAACAGCGGCCTGCAGACCCACAACTGGTTCAAAGCAGAGACCAAAACAGGGTCTCTGCATGATTCAGGACAGGGTTGGAGTCTGAGTGAAGAGTGTTTCGATTTAGTGTTTTACACCCAGCAGGTTGAGACTTACTCCAGATGTCTGCAGGAAGTCGAGCTTAGGGTTAGGGTTAGGGTTAGGGTTAGGGTTAGGGTTAGTGGACAGCTCTGCTGTCCACTGGACATGTTTTAGAAGCAGAGCATCGGTCCAGGCACGTTTTTAACCCTTAGGGACTGTTTGGTGCCTTTTACTCGCTTTTTATTCTTAATTTTTTTCAGTGAATTTGCAGCTCAGCTCCTACAATAAGTCTAAAATACACTGTGGAAACTAAATAGTTACATTCAGACTGTTCAGGTCCAAAAATGCTCCATTGAAACCCATTCAAACTGACATTTTTGATCCCACAGCCATCAGAGCAGAAAAACAGGACTTGTATTATTTCTGGGTGTCATTCTGGGCTTTTGACTCTGAATTTGTCATTTTGACTATTTTCCACCTGATGAGGTCATTTTGACCATATTTGGCATATGGAGGAAATACATGCTATTTTCACTAGGTGACCTGTCACAGTCAATGTAGCTGCTGATCACTGACATATCCCAGACTGTCAGCAGCTACACTCACACACTGACATATCCCAGACTGTCAGCAGCTACACTCACACACTGACATATCCCAGACTGTCAGCAGCTACACTCACACACTGACATATCCCAGACTGTCAGCAGCAAAAAATAATCTACTAAGCATGGAGGATATTGAAAATAATTCTTTTTTTTTTCTCATCTAAAAACATCCAAGGTGCCCCTCGCCTGGGGCCCCGTGTCTAGAAACGCCCCTGAAGTCGAAGTAAAGTCACAAGTCATTGGCATTAAAGCCCAACTCAAAGTTTTTTTTTATTTCATCAAATCGAGTCTAAAGTCATAAGTGACGTGACTCGAGTCCACACCTCTGCTATTTCACACACTGACAACAAACACAAGAAAATTATTGAACCTTTTCTCAGTTTGGCAACAGCATATCGTTTATTGTAGAAAACACACCTGTTGGCACTTTTCTTCTTGTGTTTCTGTTACGATAAATAATAAAAACTGAACTCTTGATATCTTTGTTACAGAAATTTGCCACTTTGTGTTAGAAGGAAAATTATTCATAACTTTTCTAGGTTGTAGAGCTACCGTGACAGTTTTGGGTTAAAAGAAAAAAAAAAATTAAACACCAAAACAAAACAGATAAAACAATCAGGAGTTTACCGACCTGCTAACAGTCAGCAAAAACAACATTTAAACTCATTATTGAGAGGACAGCTACAGTTTTAATATCCACTTCCACACTTTTCTCCTTCCTGTGCAGGTTGTGCTGTAGTTTTTAGTGCATAATGCATCAGGAAGAAAAGACCTCTGTTTAATCCAAACATGAAAAAGTAAATATCAGTGAAGGAGAGATCAAAAATAAAGTGCGAGAATGGCGTTTGACACTTGCTACAGAGTTTGTTTTTTTTGCATATGGTTGATAGCAGTAATGAGGATATGTAAGTATTGATAAGATGCATAGAAAGTGTGAGGAAAATTTGGCAAATAAAGAACGATTTTGGCAATCAGACTTTAGCTACATATTCTCAAAGTGCAACTTTCCATGATGTTTGTCATGTTTTAGTCACAAGGCAGGTTTCCGTTAACCCTCAAATACCTGCCTGCAGTCCGCTCAAACCCTCGTCCTTGTTTAGTCCGTTAAACGCGTTGATCACTTCAGCCTTCCAAAATAGGTGGATTCTGCACAAAAGTCCAGTTCATGATTACAGGGGATTTGAATGAATTTGGTTGCATTACTTTTCGTAGGAAAATGCACAAACAGTTTAGAAGAACAGCCCAGAGAAGAGAAGTGGCGTAACATCGCTCAGTGGAAACACAGTCGTCTCACGATCGTGTTTTATCGACATCAGGTTTTGCGCAAATCTGTGGTGCAAACCCGCCTCCGGTTCAGTTTGATACAGAGTTTTCGGGGATGATGCTACTTGACAACATCCGCAAAATATGCAAACGTATGAAACCGTTAGCATTAACACAGTGACAAACACCGACCTCTCAGCTCTGCATACAACGTGTCACTACCATAGACTGCATATAAAGATGGACGACAGGGCAGCTCCCCCAAAGTTTAACGTTTTGATCTGTGTCGCCCCCTGGTGTCTGACTGCGGTATAGGTCTTAAAGCCCGCCCCTCCATGTTCGTGAAAGGGCCAAACTAAAAACTCAAAGTACACGCCAAATAAATAAGATGGTTTCTGTCACTGAAGGTCGTTCTCGTCACTCTGATGTTTGTTCAGTTGTTTATTTTCATAATAAGTTCGGTTTTAACGCGTTTGTAAATTATACAAAATAACTGACAGCTGTGATAGCCAATGTGATATCGCTACCATGCAGATTTGGGCTCTCACTTAAAATCACCCTCGTAAGATGGCAACACCGGTATCGTGAATATTTTAACCTCACTTCAGCATAGCGGGGGTCAGAGGGGGCGTGTCGTCCATCTTTATACACAGTCTGTGGTCACTACAAGCTAAAAAAAACCTTCGTATCTCCACGTTTTCCAACAACTGCTTCAAAGCAGATTCTGAAAAAAGTCTCAGCACGATTCAAGACGAACGCTAGAGTTTAAATGTTTAGATCATTTTCACACCGTCAGGTTGAGTTACGGCAAATGACTTTGGGATCTGACCATTTTTAGGCACTTTCCTCATCCAGGTTAGCTCATAAGCCTCTGTGTTTTGATGTCTGTGTACGATCAAGCGGCTGAGTCACAGCGAAGTTTAAAACGTGGCGTTTTAGCCACAATCCTGAAAAAGCAGACATCTTGGAGATATAAGGTTTCCACCTGAGCAGAGAGAAAAGCCGCTTATTAATTACATGGATATGTTTCCTTTACTTTCTGTGATGAGTTTAACTTTTGTGTCTATTAACCCTTTGAAACCTGTGTAAATCAGATTGTTTTATTTTGAAAACATGGGAGGAAGGCAATAGGCAACAGTTTTTCAACTATTGACCCCCTGATTTTTATTTTTAGGTTTTAGTTCTTTAGTATTTTTTAGATTTTTTGGTTTTGTTTTAAAAGCTGTTTGCTGTTTTTACATGTTGTTTTAAACTTGTTTTTATTGTCTTGCTGTGATATTCCTTTTACTGTGAGCTGCGTAGCCCTTCAGTTTTTGTCTAGATTCATAAAGTCCATCTAATCTGATCTAAAAAGCCAGTAAATTTGCAAGAAAATTGCCAGAAAATTAGCAATATATATGTAAATATAGATGCTAATTTTCTTGCAAATGTACAGTTGTTTTTGCAAATCTTTGGGACATTTTTTCTTAAATTGCTCACTGCCTTTTTCCCATGTATATATGATACATGTTCTGTGATATAATCTGATCTAAAAAGTTAGTAAATTTGCAAGAAAAATTACCAGAAAATTAGCAATATATATGTAAACGTAGGTGCTAATTTTCTTGCAAATGTACAGATTTTTTGCAAATCTTTGGGCTATTCTTATTTAAATTACTAATTGCCTTCCTCTCATGTATATATGATATATATTCTGTTTTAAATATCCAATTCGAATAATCATTAATAGTTTCTGGATATTTTTGGGGGGCAGAGATTTTCTAATAATACCTTATTCTTTTTTAATATTTATTTTCAGTTTATTTTCTTGTCCCCTTTTACCAATTTTCTAATTTGCTCATTGCCTTTTCCCGTATTTTTGAACAGAATTAAACCTTTTTAGTGAATGTTTCAAAGGTCTGAATACTTATGAAAAGCGTCTCAATGCAGCACAAGAAAAACTGTCATTCATTCAGGTTCCAAAGGGTTAATCTCCATTTAAACTCCGAACCAGAGTAAAGGTTTTCAGTTTTTCTTTGACCTGTGTTTCATGGTGTCATAAAGTTGATATAAATCTTCCCTCCTGATGTGCATGTGTTAATACGTTCATAAAAAGATCTCTTACTTATATATTATCTCTGCATACAATAGAAACCAATCAGAAGTCATGTTCATTTTAACCAGGTGAACTATTTCAGAAAAGGTAGTTAATACTGATTCCCGATATGTTTTTGGTACCAACTGAAATGCGACAAAAATTAACATAATACAATATTAAAGCTGCTGAGTCCGATTTTTAGTCTTTTTCACTTTTTGACCGAATGTTTCCAGATTGAAATAAAACTTTCTGATCCTTCTTGTGCAGCTGCGTTTGTATAAGGAATTTGTTATTTGTTGAACAGAAAAGAAAACTTCATAAAAGTATTTAAATTTAGTTTCAGTATCAGTACAGAAAGCTGTGTATCGTATCAAACATTTCTCCTCCTTTAAATACTAGCATCCTTTGGCACGTTAGTGTTGGCACGTGATAATAGAAGAATGTGAATTTGGCAAACCGGACTTCTGATTGCTCACCAGCGTATAATAACAATAGTAATAATCACACAGTGTTTTTGTTTCACAGTTAACCCTCTGACGGCCGCGTCTACCAGCCCTCCACCTCCACCACGAACGGCTCTTTGACGGGGATCCTGCCGCTGTTGACGATCACACACTCGGTGTACGGCAGGTTCCTGTCGTTGGTGTCCTGCAGCTCGATGGTGTGAAACACAGACTGCAGAGGAGACGCACAGAAGCAGGTTAGATACACAATAATCATTATTATTTTAGTTTTTAAATGCAAACAAAAAACTTTATGACTAAAAAAGATTTAAAAATAAATAAGATTGTGGAGCTTTCTGCTACATCCCAGTGGCGAGGGCTAGATGATATAGCTTTAAAATAATATTGTGATATTTTTTGGTGATATCGCAATACATACATATATATATATATATATATATATATATATATATATATATATATATATATATTTTCTTCTTTTAAATGTCCTCTAAACTACTGTAAACTATTAAAATACAAAATTATTAAATGAACTACAGTTACACACAAAGTAGCTTCTGCCATAAAATAAAGTTAAATAAACAAAAATTTTGGTGCTTTCTACATCCCAGTGCGATACATTATATATGTATATAATTTTTTGGTCTGTAAACTATTAAAATCTAAATTATTAAGTCAACTAGAGTTGCACATAAAGTAGCTTCTGCGGCTAGGCGTTGTGGCTTTAAAATAATATCATGATATTTTTAGGGCTGGCCGTTGGAAGTACCACACCATCTAAAATAGCTCACTTCAGGGTCCAAACTCTGCGTAATTATCCGACTTTCACAGAACGAATGAACGGCCGCTTTAGCTGGAGTCCCACCAGTGCCCCGACATACACGGCGGTGCGAGGGCCCTTTCATCGCTGCTTGCAGCTTTAATTATTATTATTATTATTAATTAATATTATAAATGTCATATCTTTTGCAGCAGATGAAAGAAAAGAGTGCGAGGGTCCACCCACCATCCCGTCCAAGACTTTTCCAAAAACCACGTGTTTCCCGTCCAGCCACGGCGCTTTGACCGCCAGGATGAAGAACTGCGATCCGTTGGTGTCCGGACCGGCGTTCGCCATGCTCACCTGGTACATTAACACACACACACACACACACACGTCTCACCTCATATATCATGTTATTATAAATCACCTCCTTCTGTTAACCCTTAACTGGGCAAAAGAGTTTGCTTTCTTTAAAAAACATCTGAGGGCTGTGAGAAGCTTAATGGCCCAAAACAAGCAAGAATTTAAAAAGATGTTCCACAAAAATGATTGGAAAATAGGGAAAAAAGAAAAATGTAAAGTAAAAATAAGAAAATAACCTAAAAAAATATATATATATATTATGCAAAAAAACATTATTTTCTTTTAATTGTAACATAATGTTAAATATATAATTTTAAAAAAAAACTGTAAATAGTTTTGGGGAAAATTTTCTCTTTTTTTCCATTTCCTTTTCACCTTTTACTTTTTTTTCCAGTTTGTGGGATATTTCTTGCCAAGTTACTTGTTATGTTTTTTTCTGTGTTTTGAAAGAATCAAACTGATTTCAGAGGCTAAAATACTTGTGAAAGGTGTCTGAGTGCAGCACAAGCAAACTGATATAAAGGGTTAAGAAATATTTTTAAAAAAATAATAGTGGTTTTGAACTTTTAATCTCATGATTCCTAAATACTGAGGTCAAAAACATAAAAACAAATGTGTGTGAGCTCACCCAGCCCGCTCCCAAATGCTTCAGTTTGAAGTTTTCATCTGCAAAAGTCGTTCCGTAGATGCTGTGACCTAAACAGAAAAAGACTTCAGTCATTTTCATGATGTATAAAAATCTAAAATCTCTCAAAATCTACTTGAAAAACTGTCTTTTGCATTCTGTAACTTTTTAAAAAAAAATGTATTGCAGTTTATGGCACAAATGGGCCCTTTAACACCTGCTAATAAGCTGTGTGTGAGGTCTGATGTGCATATTTTTTATTTTTAAAAGTTCCTATGAACAGAGAGCAGCAACATGACGTTACGTTTCTGTGGATGTTTTGATGCTTTTTTCTTTCCTCCGTGAAAACTTGCAGTTTGAATTCAGCGTACAAGTGTACAGGAAGTAGTACTTTAAAAATCGTATTTTAGGGCAGAGCGTCACTTTGAGTCTCACCTCCAGTCCCGTCTCCCGCTGTGAAGTCTCCTCCCTGGATCATGAAGTCCTTAATGACTCGGTGAAACTTTGTCCCCTTGTAGCCGTAACCTTTCTGCAGAGACATGTCTGACACTTAATGAGCAGCTTTAACAGGAAA
This sequence comes from Plectropomus leopardus, assembly GCF_026936395.1. NCBI lineage: Eukaryota > Metazoa > Chordata > Actinopteri > Perciformes > Serranidae > Plectropomus > Plectropomus leopardus. Next base: position 1,941,460 of record NC_142179.1, read on the forward strand.
AAATATAGATAAAGGAAATAAAAAATAAATCCTTAAATTCAATTAAAAATGCATTTGCTTTATGAGACAAACTAGAATTTAAACATCTTAAAAAATCTTCTGTAGAAAATTCTGTGCACCAAATATACAGAAATAAATAAAAAAAACACATGCAATAGACAACTCAACTGAACCCAACTATATATGTAATTTCATATTAAAGTGGCCAGTATTTTATCAACAACATGAACTAGAGATCTTAATTTGAATCACAGTATTTGCTTAGATTTTACTTAACTTGTTTTATTTAAAAATGTTTGTTCAATCAGAGAAACCTTGAGATTAAAAATCTCAAGACAGGCAGAAACGAAATTTAAAGACGGACGAAATGGACCAGAAGTACAAAATCAAAACTGCAGAACAAACAATGTAAAACACAAAAATAACACAAAATAAAGTTACCACAGGGAAACTTAAAAAACATCTAAAATCAAATAAACAACAACAATCATCCTACCTCTCCGGTTGCCAGGGCGACAAAGTTATTGACAGTTAGTGGGACGACCTCCCCAAAAAGGCCGATGACGATGCGCCCCACCTCGTGACCCGCTACTGTGATGTCAAAAAACACCTGGACATGCACACACACACACGCACGCACACACACACACACACACACACACACACACACACACACACACACACAGGGCTAGAGTTCTGCTATGTGTGTACAGTGTGTGGTATTCTGTGTAGTAGTGCAGTGTGCAGTGTTGTGTGTAGTATAGTGTGTAGTAAAGTGTGTAGTACAGTGTGTAGTGTTGTGTTTAGTACAGTGTGTAGTGCAGTGTGTAGTGCAGTGTGTAGTACAGTGTGTGGTGCAGTGTGTGGTGTGCTGATACATTTCACTACAAGTTAGGTTCTAGTAAATAGTAGATTTACTTAAGTACTATACTGAAGTACAAGTTTTAGGTACTTGTACTTCCATTTTCTGCTACTTTATACTTCTACTTCAACTCACAGGTAAATATTGAACTTTTAGTTATTTTTGTCACTTTGCAGATATTATTTCAAAATATCATCAGTCAGTAAGACCTTATTGATCCTTAAGGAGAAATATATAAAATATATAAATTGGTGAACATATTAAAGCAGTTATAACTGAGAGGACATAAATTTAGCTTCAACTGTGGCGTGTTAAAATTTACATCTCTGAAAAGCATTTGAACTTTCCAAAATACACTTTTGTTTTCACAGGAAATGTACAGTTTCTGCTCACATGCAGCGTTTTAAAAAATAAACATATGAATAGAAGCCGTTTCAACGGATAACATAAATGTGCAATCAAGTGGCTCTTACACGTCTGTTAAACACCTCGTATTTATTCCCATGTGTGACAAAAGCACGTGATTAAGTTAGAAAAAAACATAATTCGGCTCAACGTTCTTTAGGGAAGCAAACAGCAGACTCCCAGATGAAAGTCCGGGGTTTGTTGGACCCATACACCTCTCATCCTTCTCCGTCCTATCGGGACTTCACAGCTTTTTTTTATGTTACCTAAAATGCCCGAAGTTGTATCATACCGCTGCGAAAGGTGCCTTTTTGTGTCTATGATTTTAGTTTAATCATTTTCCTTCAAACACTGACAGTATGTTGAATTAAATGAAAGAGAGACATCGGTATATTTTTAGCATTTTTTCTGTCATTAAATATTCATATCAGTCTTGACAATATTAACGCCCTTCAAAATAAAGCAGGTTTTAATAAGCAGGTGTTTAATGGAGGGAGGACATTTTAGCTTCATGACTGTATTTCATATGGCAGCACGTGATGCATTAATGTGAGCATTAATAAGACACACTGCAGCCTGCAGAGTGCACATTGAGGTCAGCGCGTGCGTGCAGAGCGCGCTGCGCATTTAGAGTCCTCCGGATGGACACGTGGACAGCTGTGCGCGCGCGCGTGTGTGTGTTGACTGTCTCACACATTTTGGAAAGATCTGTGGCATGGATGTATGATAAGGAAGTCTGTAGCCTAAATATGCGCTGAGACAAGTGTGAGTTCCGGTCCAGGCCTCCCCCCGCCGACACGTCGCGTGTGTATGTGCGCGTGTGTGCTCGTGCTGTATCCTCCGGCAGCGGCGCGCGCACTAAAAGAAGCTGGGCCGGTGTCGCGCGCAGCAGAGAGGACAGATTTGGGTTGATGCAGATAAATGCGTCAGAAATCATCACCCACCTTCTCGGTGACTTTCGGTCCCGTCCGTGAAGCCGCGCCGGACACCGATAGCAGGCAGGCGGCGGAGAGGAGCAGCAGAGCCGGGAGGAGAGACCGGAGCTCCATCTTTAACCGGAGACAGCGGCGGGAGGCCCGGCCCGGGAGTACCGGAGGAAGAGGAGGAGAAGAAGAGGAGGAAAATCACAGCAAAGCACAGCTGGGAGGCTGACCGGGAAACAGCGCTCCCAACACGGATACATCACAAGACCACTCCCCCCTGAGGGAGGAACCGGGACCTCCGCCCCGCCCACCGAGGAGGAGAGGAGAGGAGACAAGGAGAGAGGAGAGGAGAGGAGACAAGGAGAGAGGAGAGGAGAGGAGACAAGGAGAGAGGAGAGGAGAGCAGAGGAGACAAGGAGAGAGGAGAGGAGCGAAGAGGAGATGAGGCAACTGAGAGAGGAGTAGAGGAGACAAGAAGAGGAAGAAAAGAAGGAGAGGAGATAAGAACAATAAAACAGAGAAGAGGAAACAAGGAGAGGTGAAAAAAAGGAGAAGCGAGCAGGAGAGAAGATGAAGGAGACGAGAAGAGATGAGAAAACTGGGAGTCGAGAGGAAATAAATACAAATTAGGAGAAAAATAAGGACGGGGAAGTAAATGAGGAGAGAAGATGATGAGGGGAAATAAAGGAGAGATGAAAAGAACAAGAGAAGTTTGAAGTTTAGAGAAGATGAAAATAAAAGAAAAAATGCATGAAAAAGAACTTTTTTATTTCCTGTAAATATTGAGCATCAAAAGAGATTTATCCTGTTTGCAAAAAGTTTCACCCGGCATTGAGATTTAAAAACAAACAACTCTTGAACCTGCAACTCTATTAAAAAAGTCAGAGAAAAAACAACCTACTACAAAGCTACTTTGAGTCATTGGTTCCCAACCTGTGGGTCGAGGCCCTGACAGCGGTCTCATGATAAATAAATATTTAAAAAAAAACCTCCCTGCTGCACAACAACAACAGCAACAACAACAGCAGCTCTCTGTGGACAAACAAAGGTTATGAGTCGTGTTAGGTATGGGCCTTTAACATCCTGAGCTGATAGAAACACAAACATCAGTGTGTTTGATCGTTTGTAGGAACAACAGCTGAATGTCACACCTGTCAGCCTGCACACACCTGAAACACCATACAAGCTACAGACATCATCATCATCATCATCATCATCATCATAATAATATAATAGTAACAATAATAATGACTTTATTAAGGATGCAGAAAAAGGTCCACAGCGTACAACTGATGCTGCAGATGTGTGTCTGAATGTGTTAGAATTATTGCCATTTAAATAAGTGACGTCTTTTTAAAACAATTAAAATGCAGTTTTACACCAGCACCATCATACAATCAACAAACATAATAATAAAAAATAAAATAAATAATAATAATTTCCACCTATTTATAATAAAAGAAATACTTTAAATTCCAATCTAATAATAACAATAACAATAACAATAACAATAATAATAATAATAATAATAATAATAATAATAATTATTATTATTATTATTATTATTATTATTATTATTTTATTAAGGAGACAGAAAAAGCTCTATAGCATACAAGTAATGCTGTAGATTTATGTCAGAATGTGACTTTAATAAATTTACAAAAATGCTAAAATTTTCTTCTAGTGACTGGGCTGCCAAAATGAACAAAACTAAATTATTGTTTTAAAACATAATTTCTGGAACAGATTAAATATTTCTTTTTAGGGAACTTTCTGGGCAATTATCAGGAAATTAAATACAAATTAAATTAAATACAAAATACAATATTAAAAGTTATTGTATTTCCCTACATGAAGGTCTGAATGGTGTTTCTGAGCGCTCCCCATGCTGCTGTGGAGAAATATTGTGTCTTAATGGAAAATAACTAGGCCATACACAAAGAATATTTTTCAAATGATTATATATTTAATGTATAAGGAAATAATATAAAACTTAAAATCAAAACGGGAATATGGTCCAGCAGCTTTGTGGATTTTAATTTTTTTTCCTCCCGATTGACAAACAAATGCATTTTCCAGCATGTGGAGATCAATAACGAGCTGCAGCGGTTAGTTTTTAACAATAAACAGAGCGATAATGAAGTCCATACACACACACACACACACACACACACACACACACACAGTGTGTTACACCTTTAAAAACTCTTTATTGCATCAAAAACAGCTCGGCTCGGCTTCAGCTGCAGAAAATAAAGCTGAAAAAGAGAATATAAGTCCCTTCTGAATACATGTCTATAGAGATGAATTATAATAGTCAGCCTGCCGTGACCTTAACACACACACACACACACACACACACACACGCTGGGTTATCGGCCTCCTGTCGAAGCAGCACGTCCATTCGTCTTTTCTTCCCGCCATCCGCTGAATTAATTAAGCAGAAATGTAAACGTTTTAATTGAATGTCAAAGCAGGACGTTAACAACATGCTCCTATGTAAATGAAAGTGACACCGCTGTAAACCCATATATTTATATATTTATTTATATATACAAGCAAGGTTACAGGGGGCTGTGTGTGTGTGTGTGTGTGTGTGTGTGTGTGTGTGTGTGTGTGTGTAAATGAACAAGGGACATGCAAAGGTTTTAATTGAATTACTATCAGCTGTTTGCTAACGAAGCCTATAGATTCAAACTAACACGGCCTCATTAGTCCCACAGTGGGGAAAAAAACCCTTAAACCCTAAATCAGTGGTGCTCAATTTACAGCCCGCGGGCCAAATCTGGCCCCCGACAGGGAGCCTGGTGGCCCCCCAATCATTTTCTTATTGACAATAAAAATGAAGTGTTTCACACTGGGAATTGTTTTAAGGTGCCAGACTGCATAAGACGGCATCAAAATAGACCAAAAAAGTGCCAGTGGAGGATCCCCCACAGCCCGACAGAGGTCCAAGCTAAGACCCTAAAATCCTAGAAACTTCCTTGTATCTTAAAAACGTCCTGAAAGTCTAGAAAAATCCCCAAATCCCATAAATGTACCAAAAATCCAGAAATGTCCTACAACATCCTAAATATTAAATCCGAGAAACGTCTCCAAATGTCCGCTCCGCTCTCATTCTCCGCCGGTGTCTCAGCCGGTGTCTGCTCTGCTCATATTCTCCGCCAGTGTCTTCAAATGTCCACTCCCCTCTCATTCTCCGTCGGTGTCTCTGTCGGTGTCTCCGTCGGTGTCTCTGTCGGTGTCTCTGCCGGTGTCTCTGCCAGTGTCCGATCTGCTCACATTCTCCACCAGTGTCTCCAAATGCCCACTCCGCTCTCATTCTCTGCTGGTGTCTCCGCCGGTGTCTCTGTCGGTGTCTCCGCAAGTGTCCGCTCCGCTCTCATTCTCCGCCAGTGTCTCAGCCGGTGTCTGCTCTGCTCATATTCTCCGCCAGTGTCTCCAAATGTCCACTCCCCTCTCATTCTCCGTTGGTGTCTTTGTCGGTGTCTCTGTCAGTGTCTGTCGGTGTCTCTGTCGGTGTCTCCGCTGGTGTCTCCGCCGGTGTCTCCGTCGATGTCTCCGTCGGTGTCCGCTTCGCTCTCATTCTCTGCCGGTGTCTCTGCCAGTGTCCGATCTGCTCACATTCTCCACCAGTGTCTCCAAATGTCCACTCCGCTCTCATTCTCCGCCGGTGTCTCCGTCGGTGTCTCCGCCGGTGTCTGCTCCATTCTCATTCTCCACTGACCTGGTGGTGGTCCTGCTGGTGTCTCCGCCGGTGTAAGCAAGCGCCGCCCCCCCCCCTCCCTCCTTCTGCTCCGTGTGTGTGAGATGGGGACATAATGAGAGGACATGATGAAAATATTGAAATATAAAAATTGAAATTGATTTTGCTCTTGAAAATGACTATTTTACAAATGTGATTTTCCAGCTTTTTGTCTGAAATGTTTTTATAATGAAAATGTACAAATTAAATTCATTTGTACTCACCACATCTCAGGTAATGAAAACAAACAAAAAGAAATTATCGGTATCTTATCGGCCACGAGAAGCTGGAAATCATCAGTTATCGGTATCGGTTGAAATCGTCATTATCGTGCATCACTGTTAGAAACAAATAATCATATTTTTTTAAATAAAACAAATAAACACACATGTTGCTTCACGGTTAGTCTGTTGTTTATTTCAGGGACCCAAACGTTTACTGGAAAAACTACATTCATACATAAAAAAACATCCTATATGAGGGTTTCTGTGGAGCCCAGGACCTCCACGCAGCCCCCCTTTATCTGCGCCCCTGCAGCTGAGCGTAAACCTCCGTCTGTTTGCATCATTTTAAAGATCAGTATTCTCAGTTTAAATCTGTGCGAGCTCACGCTGAAAGCGAGCGGCCGCTCTGCTGCGCTCTCACATGCAGGAATACACCGCTCTGCTAAATGAACTCTTGTTAATATTGTGTTTTTTCTTTTCCTGCAGCCGTCTAAATAATTAGCTTTTGTTGTAGAAAATGATGAATTTGGGCAGTTAATTTATTGATCGGCCGGCTCCTCCGATGTGCTTTGCTTTAGAAAAGCCATTAATCAATGAATGAAAACACCTAATTCTCCTCCTGCTCTGCGCTTTGCTTTTTCTTTTCTTTTTTTCCCTCCTTCTGTCTCCAGCAGCAGCGATATGGAGAAGAACTGTAATTATAGACTGACGATGACGATGATGAAGTGGAAAAATAATGCACATTTAAAACACTCAGGTCATTTAAAAAAACAGCAAAAAGGCAACGCATCATATAATAAAGATTGCAGCCTTAAAAGGGTGAAACTTAGATAAATAAATAATAATAAAACATTAAAATAACAAGAAAACAAAACGAGTAAATGCTCATTTAATTCATGTTTCAGTCATCTGTTCAAATAAATAGCTTCTCCTGCTTGTATTAGTTGTCTATAAATATCTTTATTCAATTTTATAATCATATTAGTTGATTATTGATGAGTTTAGAGATATCTTTTTAATGTTATTTAAATTAGGACAGTTGTGTTTATTAAGATAATATATAAATTTGTGCTTTTTGAAGGATTTAATACAAAATGTGACAATCAAATTTTAAATAAGTCTGACTTTTTATTTTGCATGTGATGTATTATTATAATATTATAAAAATAAAACATTTTTTATACAGCATAGATAGACAAAGAGCTTAACAGAAATACTGTATTTATCTTTTTTCTTTATTTCCTCTTAATTTTCATGGTGATTTTCTGATGAATCAGCTGTTTGATGTGACAATAACTCACTTTTATTCACTTTAAAGACACATATCTGCACTACCATATTTATAGTTGGCAGGAGAATAATAATAAAGATGCTCAAAAACAGATTTTACTGAGAAATGCTCTAACTTTTAAGAGCTTTTAACCTCTTTGATTAGTTTAGAGGTTTTTTTTCTAATATTATTAAAAATAGAGCAGTTGTGTTTTATAGGATAATATATAAAAATATGCTTTTTGTAGGATTTAATATAAAGTGTGAAAATAAACTTAAATGTCTGATTTACTCCAGTTTTTAGTTTGTATCTGGTGTATTATATAATAATATACCTAAAAAAACATTTATACAGAAACATATGGACGTGATTTAAGCGGCAGATTTATCTGTGGAGGGTAGGAAAGGAAACAAGAGGTAATATATCTCATGTTTTGTTTTCTGCTGATCATTAAGAAACTATTTATGTGACCTTAAAATTATTAGTGATGCATTAAAGATATTTCAGTCTGGACTAAATTACATTTCCTTCCTAAAAAAGGAGATTCCTGCACCCCGCTCTCGAGACATTTATTGAGTCAGTACATTAAACTAAAGTTTCAGTCCCTGCAGACTTTCTGCACAGCACCGTTTCTCCGTTAAAATCAGTATTTTTCATTATTACTAAAAGATAACGAGCACTTGTGATGCACAAAATACTGGAGTTAAACGGCCTAAAGCAGGAAAGAAACAGTAAAATCACAGACGAACACAGACGCAAAACGACTCAGTACGTTTGGGATTCTTCAAAAGGACTGACAGCTTTTTGTAAAAGTTTTGTTGAACTTCTTCAATTTCTGAGGAGCAGAATATTATTATTTTTTTTATTCCAAACTCAGTTTCAACAGAGCTGAAGTTAAAAATTAAAAAAAACATTATTCTGACATCAGCAGAAATTGGTGTCAAAACCAGTCTGATTTGACTTGATTTTGCTTTATTCGCAGAAAAAAAATCTTAAAATTTTGTCTTGCACCCCATAACGTCTGTTTCACATAAATAAATACAAAATTACATTTAAACAAATGATAATACCAAACATCAAGTGTTACAGATCACATCAGAGATCTTTAAATGTCAATCTCTCCCTTTATGAATGTTTTATTGTTATAAAAATATAAATAATAATAATAATAATGATAATAATCTTACAGGAACATGATTAACTCCTTCAGATCCTCTGTCTATACCAATGGACAAAACTAAATCTATTATTACTGTCAAAATAAATACATCAATTAATTAATAACAAAAATAATATTAATAATAATAATAGCAATCGTATAATAAATCATCATCATAATAAACTACACTTGTCTAGCATTTTTAAAAACACTTAAAATGTCAGAACAAAAATGTTGTCACAATAAAAACAACAATAATATGAATTAAAACATTGTGTGTAATTTTTTTTAAAAAAAGATCAATTGAGGAAGAAACCAGACAAACATCTGCTTTATTAAAAAAGTAAATAAATAATAAAAAAAAAATCCTGTAAAAGCAGGTTTTTAGGAGTTTACCACTCACACTCATGCATTTTCCTACAAATCATAAAAACTGACATTTTCTGACACTGACATTGTAAATAAGTACATTTTTTATTATAACACATTAAAAATCCTCACAGTGAACTTAGAGTAACATCAAACTAACTTACAGTCTTTAAGCTGAAAAAAAAAAGCTTTAATTAGCTACCGGAGGAGCCGAGATTCAAACCCTCAACCCTGCGAATTCCCTATTGGCTGCCGTCAATCCTCACCAGTGCGTCGGCCAATCAGACGGCCTGTTGTTGCTCCGCATTCCTCCGCGCTGAAAAAGTCGCTCTAAGCCGACAAGAGTTCATTTTCAGACGCTTATGTTTGTGTTTTTGTTCGTTATCAATCCACCAGAGGTCCCGAGGATGACAAATGGGGCCTGTCAGGGCGACGCCAGTCATAACAACACACACACACACACACACACACACACACACACACACACACTTAAGTTTTCAGGCATTTAGCTGATGTTCTTATCCACAGCAGCTTACAATGACTGATGTATACACACGTACTGTATGTTTCACATGCCTGGCTCTGTGTGTGTGTGTGTGTGTGTGTGTGTGTGTGTGTGTGTGTGTGTGTGTGTGTGTGTGTGTGCGTGCATGCGTGTGTGTGGTGTGTGCAGCAGCAGACGGGTGGGAAAGCTCGGGGTCGTGGATAACAAGTCAGACCCAGAAACACAATGAGCTCGGCTGTAATCTGTCTTATCTGCTCACACACACACACACACACACACACACACACACACACACACACACACGCTGTGAATTGAAGTGAGAGGTTGATAAGGCCGCTGAGGTGAGCTGACAGCAGGACGACCACCTACACCAGCAGCAGTAATAATAATAATAAATGTGCTCATGATCGTCGCGGCCGTAACGCTGACAGAGCGGTTCAAAGTTCTGCAGAAGACAAATGAACAGAAATAATAAACGTCCTCACAAAACGCCACAACTTCACCTCTCCTGAGCTCAGACCTCGCGTGGTTGTGGGAGCGATGGCGCTCTTCTCTCGGTAGCACGATGTTATCGCTATCTGTAATCCGAAACCAAAATTACTGGCGTGAAACGTCCTTCTGATCACGGTCTGGACCAAACAGCCGAGCCGGTCTCGATCAAAGCAAACTTGTTTCTGGTGTAAAAATCGACTCCGTCTCACTCCGGAGCCAAAAAATAACAACAAATAACAACGTTTAGTTGTTTTTCTGAACTGACATGTTTTCATTAGGCGTATTTTGTATTCGCAGTTTCAGTTCGCACAGTGTGAGGGTTAATGGGAACCCGCCTTATGTAATTTAAGGAGCTGGAAAGTCCCTGTATGACTGCTGACAGGCGGCTGGTCAAACAAACCCCAGACTTTTACCCAGGAGCCCGCTGTTTGATTCCCATATAAATGTAGTGCTTCCCAGCAGGGAACGTTCCCACAACTTTGGCTGATGTTATCTACAAGTTGTAATAATGTTGTAAAGAAAACATTTGAGGATGTTTATCATTTCAGGTAATGTTCCTGTGAGGTTAAATGCTGATTTAATCGTAACGTTTTCTCTGCAACATTTTGAGGATTTTTTGGTGATGTTTAGAGGTGACAGATCATAAAATGTTCTTTTATAAAATGTTCCCACAATGTTACATGAGAACAAAGTAAGAACATTTTCAAAGCAACATTCAGAGCATGGTATTGACAACTGTGATTGCAGAACTTTTTAATGAAAATGTAATGTGATATGTCATTAATAAAATAATAGATTTTTTTTGGATGTAGATGGAGAATGTTACCTTCAAGAGGAACGTTCTGGGAACTAAAAGAAACTTGCTGCTGAGAACGTTACTAAAACATTGTGTTGGTTGCATTGTGTCATTGTCAGAACATTTTTGGAACCAAAACTGGCCAACCCACTTATTCTAAAAACAGCATAGTGAGCTCACTCCGAACTCGTCAAATCGCGCCGCTCCGTCAGTGCTTTCGGCGTACGACTGTGACGCTATAAGTTACCTTCCACGTCCAACCAGCGCGGTTTGATGGCGTAAGATGAGAACGCACTGAGACAGAAGCAGCAGTTGTTTTTATATGCTGGCGGACAGCACCGGGCACGTCCACGTGCAACGTGCACGGGCGGCACCACTCGATCACGTGTGCATGAAATGCTTTCGGGTAGTAACGTCGCTGGTAACCACGTAATATAAGGAGCGTGAGTGTGCGTATAGGGTGGGAGGGGAGCTGGGTGGAGTTCACGTCCCATGTGTGTTGTTTTTTCTACACCTCACCGTGTGTCTGTTTTGCCAAAAACTAACCATCCGTGACTTTGTTGCCTAATCCAGCGGTTCCCAAACTTTGCCACGCCAAGCATCCCCAAAGTGCATTAGCCTCTGGTGGGAACCCCCTGCTGCGGTTTATTTTTAATTACATGTACATTATAATGGCAAATAATTAAAAAAATCAAACATACAGCTTCTTAATATACTTTCCTTATTTTATTAGTAATAATTATAACCTCTGTTATAAACATTTCCTGTCATTTTATTCAACAGTAGTATTACATTGTTTTTTTAAACACCGATTTTGAGATGCAGTAATTAATAACAACTAAACATATATTTTTTTTATAGTTGATTTTTTTCCCCCCTTTTTTCGCCTCAAAGTTTCCGCTTTAGGTCGTCGCCCCCTCTTTGAAAAACGGTGACGTCTGCGTCGGTTGCCATGTGCTCATGTTGTGTAAGCGTAAACCCGTGCAGGGAAGTGTGAGTGTATTTGTGTTTCTTTATCTCTGTGACAGATAAAAACACTGAAACTGTAATCAAAGGTTACAGTAATTATCAAAACAATTTTTTACTGTCAGCGTCTGCCGACAACCACGTGCGGCACACGGGAAAAAAGCAGTCGTTTCTGTAGATGTGCAGCGGCTGACCAGCAGCTCACACAGGCAGTGTGTGTGTCTGTCCTGCAATGTGTTGTTGTTGTTGTTGTTGTTGTTGTTGTTGTCGAGTGATGACTTCAGGCTTCTGATTGGCCGACATGGCCTTACGATAGAGGTTACATCACCAACTGTTGCTTTGGCGTGCACTTTACATCGCTGCATTTGTGTTTTGGTGTGGACTGGATTTTTTTGTGACTAGAGAAGGAAAATCTGTGTTTCCAAAAATACGTACCCTAAAATACGTACGAGGCCTTTGTTAGCTGTTGGTTTCTCAAACCTCCGAGAAGTGCGCCATGCGCTGATGCAAAATTTAGCCTCACTCACTCACATCTGGAAAGAGACGTCTGTAAATCAGTAAATCATTTTTTGTGAGCGTCAAAACCCCCGCGAAACGTCTTCTGTCACTATCTAGATGAAAACCATCCGCTTCGATATCATTTGAAAAGTCTAAAAGAACTGCAGTTTAAATTTTTGAAACAGCCTTTCAAGCTAGCGAGGCGGTAATCCGGAAGTCGGACGTTTTGTAGGCGGAAGTTACTCGCTCGGCCGCACTCGGCTGCCGTGAATCTCTGTGTACGCTGCTCTACGGGCCAGGAGATTCGGGTATTTTACACAGTTCTAACGTCAGCATGCCAGAACCGTCCGCGAAATGTTTTCGCAGCACGTTCTCACTCTGTAGACTGTTCCAATAAACTGTTTGCACATTTTCCTACGAAAAGTAAATCACCCAAATTCGTACAAATCCCCTGTAATCATTTGCCAGCAATATGTGCATAATCCACCTGTTTAGGAAGGCTGCGATCACGTGATCAATACTTTAGGGGACTAAACAAGGAAGTGGTCCAGAGCAGACAGATTTGTGCAAAACTTAAGCCATATTTTTGAAATGTCGATAAAACACAATTGCGAGATGACTGCGTTTCCACTGAGTGATGTGGTGCGACTTCTCTGGTGATAACATCCCAGTAACCATGGCGATGGATGTTCAAACATCAGCAGCTTTATTTCTATTGCAGCCGCCGCACTAGCCGTCATTATTTACAATCCAAGGCCACGTAGGCGTGTTATGGAGCCATGATGGAAAGGCGAGCCCCTTATACGAGGGAGCGGCCACGTATGAGGGATTTCTGGGAGATGTAGTCCACGATTTCACAGAGGAATTGTGAATGTAAAACTTTCTGATGATCCGCTCAACTTTCTCAGAGTTATGTGATGCAATAACAGCTCCTGTAGCTCCTGCTGCATCATGAGGGAGCCAGTTCCTACTGACGAGCACATAGACACAGCGTCATGTGACCTAGAAAAGCCAAAAAAGGGTTTCCAATGCAGTTTTGCAGAATGTGGCTTTTTTTCCAAATTGAAAATAAAAAAATTGAAAATACCACCTCATGCAACCGTGAAAACTTTTTGTGATAAATGGGAAAAACTGGGCCGTTATGGAGCCTGTGGCAGTAAGTCCGGAGGGTTTACAGCAGTATAAAACACATCTCTCATTTGTGCTTTTTAGACTGAAGAATACATGAAACACAGATAAACGTGTTAGTGACTGTTGTGCTAGCTTCTGTTTACATGTAAGGTGTGAGGAGAGACTTTTATGTTTTTGGACATGCATCGACCAATACGAAAGATAAAATAAAAATATAAAAAGATCATGTACACTTTACAGACAGCCTTTTAGATTTTCTGCTGTGGCACAATGAAACTAAGAGACACAGAGAGATTTACATTCAGCCTTTGTTCCTCTGAACATACCAAACATCTGTAGCGTCAATAAAGATCATTTAACCCTTTGAACCCGGAGCAACTTGATGTGATTTCTTTCAAAGACACGGCTTCAAGTGAAAGGAGAAAAGCAATTTGGTGAGAAATATTTCAAAAATTTTAAGAAATTGGCAAATTTAGAAAATTATTTTTAAGAAGTAGGGGGAAAAAAGAAAAAAAAGCTACTATATTTTGAATTATCATAATAACAAAAATGAAATTACTTTTATTATGAATTATACATTTATTAATTATAATTTTCAGCACAGTTTCCAAATCATTTGTCGTTTGTTTAGAACTTATTTATTTATTTATGCATTTCTTTATTTATTTGTCTATTTATTCATTTATTTAACCAACCATCCTAATTTTCAGGTCTTTTTGGGTTATTTTTTTTCCTGTTGCTAATGTTTTTGAAAGAAATCAAGTTAATTTGCTCCGGTTTCAAGGGGTTAAATTGAATTAAACTGAGCTGAATTTGGTGGGGAAAAAGAAGAGAAGAGATGGAAAGAAAAAGAGAAACAGAAAAGCCAAAGGTTGAGAGAGACACAAAAAACAGGGAGGGAGAGAGTTTGAAGATGAGGAGAAAAAGAGGAGAAAGTGTGGGAGTGTGCAGGAGAAACAGACCCAGAGAGAAATAATACGTGTGAATTAGAGGCAGAGAGACTGTGGGAGATAAGGGAGAGAGAGGGGAGGGAGAGGGCAAGTGGATGTGAGAGAGAGAGGGGGAGAGGAGGAGGGAGGGAGGGAGAGAGAGAGGCTCGCGCAGCAGCCGCTTCGGTAGTTTTGGCTCCGGAGACGCGCAGGACGCAGCGAACTGTCCCGGCTCCCCCTCGATGGTTCACCGCAGCCCGGAGGAGGGACAGACCTTCCACCGCTGCCCGGAAATCAGCGCCCAGGAGCCGCACGCACTCTGACAGCAGTAAGCCTTTCCCGCGCTGCAACTTTAACATTAAAAAAAGAGAGAGAAAAACATCCCGGGAAACTCCGCGGAGCGTCCCCGCGTCTCTGCCCGCCCGGCGCTGCCTCAGCTCGGCCACGGACAGCCCGCTGCACCGCCGATCTGACCTGGACTTTACCCGGACACATTTATTCATTCCGATGAAACTTTTACTCACTTTCTGGTTTATATATCAAACTAATCCAAAGTGTGCTTGAGTGTGAGCGCGTGTTTTTTTTATTGCTTTTATTTGGTGCGTTTTTATTGCGCTTGGCGTGCGTAAAAATTCGCGCTAAAAACGGAGACGGAGCCAGCGGAGCAGAGCGGGGCTGAAGCGGAGGGTCAGCCAGGCTGAAGGCAGTTTACGCTCAGGGTTTTATTGGCTGCAGAGTTTACACTCGTTTTTTTATGTCTAAAAAATGACTTTTAGTCACGTTTTTTTATTCCGAAAAGAGACTGAACTGCGCTTTTTTTTAGACCGAATGAGGAGAAAAGTAGAATAAAAACACTTCAGGATGTTAAATGAAAGACTCATGCAAGTCTCAGTTATAAGATGACGAAGGTGAAAAGAAACTAAATGACACTTTTTTCTAGAAATATCTCCGTTTTATGCTTTAGTTAATTAATCTGATTCCTTAAATACTTTATAATTTACTTTTTAAACAAAAATGCTTTTAAAAGAAATAATGGGAACAAATTTATTTTGTCATTTTTGGAGGTGAAACACTGATGCAGATGAGAACAGAAACAACCCGTCTGCACCTCAAAGTAATGTATAATCTCCAAACTGTCTGAACTGGTGTTTTAAACAGAAACACATCAGAGTTCCTTCACTTTCTTTGCAGAACAAAATCTGTATTTAAGTGAAATCCTGCAACACTGAAGCGTATCAGACTGAACAAACACCTGGAAGGTTAATTCACTGTTAACTGGTGAGCGTCTGACTCTTTTATGTGGAATTATTGCCACAAATGTAAATTTAAAGTCTCTTTTCAAGCTCAGTTTTAAGCCTAAATGATTAAGTCAAGGTGGGTGACTGGAGGGAAACCATGTGGAATCAGACTGGCTAAATTCTTAAAATTTAAATTCAGTGAAAAAAAAAAGTAGATTCAAGATTTAAATAAAAAAAAAAAAAAACTTAAGAGAATTTGATGTGCTTAATTTGATGCTTTCATATAGATTTAATTTACTCTATTTAACACCTTAAAACTTAATTTTAATGCAAAACATATTGTAAATACCTATCATCTACATATTTTTAAATTTTTTTAAGATGCACCAAAAGTCTCGAGTTGGAGAATTTCAGTGGAAACCTGCTGAGGAGAAAGTGGCTGTAACATGTAAAGTTGAATTTTGGTGTCTTTTTCTGCGCTCATGTCAATTTAAAACAACAGAATGTGATTCGCAAAAATCTCTCGAGCTTCTTTTTTCTGCGTTAACATTTGAAGTGAGAAGACGGTAAAACCTGTGAGAGAGGTGGAGATCAGGTGTGATGTGACTCAGTTAAACACCAAAAAATGAGTGTAAGGCTGAAATATCGGCTCAGACACCTTTAGAGTAAATTTAAGACAAACACATTTTTATTAATGTTTGTTTTTTGATTCTTTTCCGTGAAATGTGATTATTTTGTGGAAATACAGCGTTTAATGTGACATTTTGTCTTTAAACTGTGATAAATTTCACTGTAAAACGTGCAGATTTTTCCCACATGTGGTGAATCTGACACGCCGCCTGCGTCTTTGAGCAGATTTGACGCTGTGTGTGTCCCGTACATGTGTCCCTCCTGTGATGCTGATGATTGACAGCTCCTCCTCTCTGCTCCTCAGCCGTCGGCGGGCAGCCATGCTGAAGCCGGGCGACCCGAGCGGCTCGGCCTTCCTGAAGGTGGACCCGTCCTACCTGCAGCACTGGCAGCAGCTCTTCCCTCAGGCGCAGCTGAAGGCTCCGTTGGCCCCCCCGCCGCCTCCACCTGACCGCCTCTCCATCCCCATGGACAGCCTGCGCCCGTCCCGCCTGCACACCCACCTCCTGGCCTCCACGCACTGCACCTCCTCTTCTTCTTCCACGTCCTCCTCTGCAGCTTCCTCCTCCTCGGCGGCGGCGGTGGCTGCAGCTCTCACCCCGTCCTCCTCCATCTCCATCTCCACCTCGGCAGGGATCTCCCAGCTGCCCGTCCCCCAGCAGATCGCACTCTTCGGGCAGGCATTGGCTCCGGTGTGTGCCGGGCCTGGAGGACCAGGAGGAGGACCAGGAGGAGGAGGAGGAGGCGACCTTGTGGTGGTGGTTCCTCCGGAGAACCAGCAGGGTCACAACCCAGCGGCGGGGCTTCTCCTCCCGGCCAAGGAGCAGAGCTGTGGGGGGGTCAGCGTAGTGTCGTCCAGCGTGAAGAGCAGCAGCAGCGGAGGAGGAGGAGCAGGAGGAGCAGCAGCAGGAGCAGGAGGAGGAGGAGAGGAAGGCAGCAAAGGAGCATCAACCAGGTTCAAGCTGACGTCCGAGGAGCTGGACTACTACCTGTACGGACAGCAGAGGATGGAGATCATCCCGCTGAGCAACCACACGGGAGAGCTCAACAACCGTACGTACACACACACACACACACACACACACACACACACACACACACAGACACACACACACACACACACACACACACACACACACACACCTCCGGCCTGTCACTGGAGTTTATTCAAGGTGTGTTTTTACGATAATTTAGCTCATCAGTGACTTTTGACCTCGTGCACCACATGTTCAGTCTCCTAAACTTCCTGATATTCTTATTTTTATAATAAATAATATTTCTTGAGGTTTTTATGTTGCTCTCTGCAGTGCTCAGCTGTGAGCTGTCACATTTTAATTCAAGCGTGCAAAATTTTAGGAATATATTCTCTCAAAGTTTGTGCAAATAGGATTTACGACAGAAAGTATTTCTACAATATTTTACTAATAATTGTAATTAGTGTACAGTGTTGTTTCATGCAGGGACTTTCAGATGTTTTTTAGTAACCTAATAATTGCTGCAGCAAATGTATTAATATTTCTGCAAGAATATTGTGTGAACGATACTGAAAAGCGAGTTTCATAATGAGTTTTTATAGGTAATTGAACTGAAATAATTTTTTATAGAATTACTAAATTAATTTAAATATGTAATACAGAATTATGTTAATAAAATGACAAAAACTGATTATTTCTGTATGAAATTTATGTAATATTCTAAAAAGAAATGCTTATGCATAATTAATTTTTTAAAATATTTGATTCCATCGAGTCACAGAAATATTTCTGAATATTTTTTATCGTATTTCACAAAGCGTCTATGGTGCATTTAAAAAATATTTGTTGTATATTTACATGAAGCCCCACAGTGTCAGCCTTTAAATCACTGATGTAAAATAAGAAAAGGTGAGAATCCAAATGTATTTATAAAGCACATTTAAAAACAGCAGAGTTGACCAAAGTGCTGCACATCAATAAATAAATAAAAATATTAATAAATAACAAAATAGCATAAATAGCATAAGAGAGGACAAAAGAAGAAGAAAAAACTGACTATTTAAAAAGGCAATAAAACCACAGAAAGGTAAAACTAGAGAAACTGTCAACTCTCAAAATGAGTAATAATTTAAGTTAGTTCTTCCCACTTAAAAATGTATTATTATTATCATTATCATTATTATTATACAATATTGAACATAGTTTTTGTGTGAGATGTTACAGTTGGTTTGACAGCTGCAGTGTTGGGGAGGAGGAGGAGGAGGAGGAGGAGGAGGAGGAGAGTTTGGGTGTTGGGGGTCAGAGGTCAAAGGTCAGCAGCCTGGTCGGGGTTCACACCCTCACACAGCAGCAGAGGCCGCAGCTCACAGTTAATATTCACCAGACTTTATTCACGTTTTATGGAAATCAGAGTTTACACCTGTCTGTCCTCGCGCTCATTATGTGTTTCCTTCATGTGTGCGCTGCGTGCGCTATTATTAATCTCTTAAACTCCGATTAAAGCGATCGATTATTTACGTATTACTTTAATTTCAGACTTTCTGTAGTTAAAAAATCAAACGGATCGTCAGAAGCGTTTAACAGTATTTTCTTTTTGAAATCGCTAAATTTGAATAGGCCTTTATGTAGTAGTACTTTCAATTATATTACAGTGTTGTGTATTTTATTTATCATTTATTTTCCGTTTTTAACGCACAAAAAAAGAAAAAAACGCGTATTTATTTCGCATTAAATTGATCAAACTCCTTTCATTACTTTGATATCTGCTGTGAGTCCGCGTGTGTGTTTGTGCGCGCGTCTTTTACGCATGACGGCGCTATGTCAATATCTGTCCACACACACACGAACACACACACACACACACACACGAACACACCGCTGTCTTGTTTAAAATCTCTGAGGTGCGTTTCATCAGTGAAGTCGGCGTGTCCCGGCGCACGTGGAGAGCTCAGCGGCCCGTTATTTCTTCCGTTAAACGGCACCAAACTCTCCCGGTTTGAGCTGCTCCGCTTCCCGCTGCGCGCGTGGACATCAAAGTGAAGTCTCGTGTCTGTTAGTTTGGACTCTTTAAGGTGGAATTTTTTTCTTTTAGCAGCTTTTTAAAACAATATTTTAACTTTTTTGTGCCCGTTTATATCTGATTTATTTTAGCTCAACACCTTCCGACAGGCCTCATACTTTTTTATTATATTTTTTTTATATTTATTTTTTTTAAAATATTGATTTATTCTTTGTGTTGTACGGGTAAATAATACATGTATAACTGTGAGATCGGAAGCTAAAAATACCCGTAAAGATGGATCATTTTTATGCATAAGGTGCGAGTGTCTAATTATTTTATATCTGTTTTACCATCATAATATAAAAGGTTTTAATATTTATTTTCTCCATCTTTTGAGTTTGCGTTTATTTCTAACATCAGGATTGTCTTGTCAGTCTAATTTTAATTTGAAATTTGTTTTAATTGATTTTTATTTATTTTAGTTTAGTGTGTCTTCTGTGCCTGAAGGTGAATTAACGGTGACTTCACGGTATTTGTAAAGATATATAAATACAGCTACGGTTCCTTGAATATCTCCAAAATATTTAAAGTGGACTCTGTTTCATGCTGAGATTCTTTTTTAGTAACAGCCTTTTATTATAGATATCATTTTATTGATGTATTTCCCCATATTTGTTTAATATTTCTTTAGTATTGGACCTTTGAGAGGACTGTGGGTCTTTTGATTTGTCGTTTTTGTTCTTCTTTAAAATATTTTGTTAAACGGGGTGCTTTTCTCCCGCTACAGCGGTGTCACCGAGCTCATAATCCTCATCTGATCCTCCCAAAATAAACCTATAATAACGCTGTAATATGAGGTCGCGGGTTCACGCGCTGACAAATGTTTTGTAACTTTAGAGTTCATCGGACTGTTTTTTTGGTTTCTGGCGTTATGGCAGCGATCCTTAAACACCTCTGTGTTTGTCTTTGTGTGTGTGTGTGTGTGTGTGTGTGTGTGTGTGTGTGTGTGTGTGTGTGTGTGTGTGTGTGTGTGTGTGTCTACGAGGCGCTCCTCGCTGTATATTCCGCGGTGATAAAACGGACCATCAGCAGTAATCTGCGTCGATACGCGCCGGCAGGGCCGATGAGGGATGGAGGGACAAGCAGGAATTAATTGCCGTATATAGTTTTGTGTTTGTGGAGGAGAGAGAGAGAGAGAGAGAGAGAGAGAGAGGGAGAAAGGGAGGGAGAGAGAGAGAGAGAGAGAGAGAGAGAGAGAGAGAGAGAGAGAGAGAGAGGGAGGGAGGGGGATCGATCCACCGGCCACCAGCCCGCTATTTATCATCCCAACACGGCCATATTGAGGTCTCTGGGGTGCGTGTGCGCGCGCGCGTGTGCGTGTGTGGGTGCGTGGGTGGGTGGGGGTGTAGATAAAGCAGTCACACACACACACACACACACACACGCATTTTTGCACTCCCTCATGTGTCACTGTCTGACCTCAATTATTAATTAAACCAATAATAACATAAGTGCGATTATTATATTTATTTTTTTCATGAACAACTTGACAAATAAATACAAAGTTTTTCAATTTTTTTTTTCATAAAACATGGAAAGGTGGCAATGAGCAACAACAGAAAAGATTAAAAGTTTAGCTTATACATTTTTAGAATAATAATAATAATAATTATTATTTATTATTAGTAGTAGTATAGCCTTATAAAAATGATGATAATCATAATACTGATAATAAACTTGCACACTTTTTTGCTAGTTTTCATAACTTTTGTGTTAATAATGATAATTTCTGCCACTATAGTCATCTGTCAAAGGAATATTTAGCTTTTTTTGTTACTTTTTTTAAAATATATGATTCATTTTAATGTAAATTTGGAATAATTGAAACTACATATTCACTTAAATGCACTGATGTTAAAATAACGTAGCAAAATAAATGAATGATAATTTAAGTTGATTGTACGCACTTTAAAACTAATTTTAATGCTTATAAATTATTAAAATATAATAAAATACTTCCTACAATTACTCAGATTTTGTATGATAATTTTTAAAGGGTCAGCTTGATATACTTTAGAAAAATGGGGTAAAAATACAATTGATTTATTGTCTTGCACTACATTTACAAACATTTTGAAGAATTTTGAGCAAATTAGTGATTTTGGACAACATAAAAGTGACTTGACTTTTTGAAGTGTTAGAAGGTGTCAAAACAATTATTTATCACAATATAGGGAGATAAAATTAAATTAAACAGTTAAACAGTAAAATCAGAATTTGACCTTTTTAGTTAGGTGTACTTCAGTGATGTAATGTTGCACTTTCATTAAGTTTTTGGACCTGTGAGAGACAGATTAATGCCCACATGTAATAATAATAATAATAATAATAATAATAACTTTATATTAATAGCACCATTAAAAAAAAGTTCACAAAGTGCTTTTAGAAACAAAGCAAAGCAGAAGAATCGTATCTGAGAGGAAATAAAACGATGCAAAAACATATCAGACAGACGATGAATGTTAATGAGAAATAGATTAAAAAGAAAACACCCCAAAACATCTATATTTTATAACTTCTCAAATTCAAATATTTAAGACAGCCTAGACACTAACAGTTTTTTAAGTTAAAACATTTTTTTTTTTTTACAGTTTAACCTTAAAATTAGCACTTAATTTACAACTTTATTCTTTTTAGGGATCATAAAGTTTAAGCTGATTTGGAAATATGTTCCAATCAGTTTATCTGCTGCACTACTGAGCAACAAATAGAGGAAAATATAAAGAGTTTCAAATTAAATAAATAAAAATTATGTGTAGTTCTGTTAGAGAGATAAAACATTTGACTGGAAATTATCGACGTCTGGTAGAGTTTTTGCTCTGATACGCATAAAAAAAGGAAAAAGAGATCAATTCTTACAATTTATATCTGGACTAAATGTCAGCTGGCAGTTTTATTGTGATTTAATAACATTGGTTTAAACACACACACACACACACACACGCACACGCACACGCACACACACACACACACACATCTGTCTGCTGGTTTCCAGCTGCTGAATCTTCCAGTCTCTAAAACAACTTGCCATGTTTTCCATGTTTAATGTGGGATAATGAACCCATGTTTGACATGCTCATACTGCTCACACACACACACACACACACACACACACACACACACACACAGAGGGCCTGACAGTGGCTCAGAAACAGTCCAAATCTATAATTCCTGCTTGTTTCGGGGAATCTTGTCCTGTTTTGTAAAATTAAATCACCATATTTTACAACTTTTCTTAGTTGACTGAATTGTTTTGAGCTCCACGAGACGAGAACAAGTTTTTTTTCTGTTTATTCAGAAGTTTGATGCTGCAGCAAACACCTGCAGCTCCTCTGAACCAAAAGCTGAAGCGGTTTCTGTCAGTGATTCAGTCACGTCTGATGTTCAGCTCTTTGCCAGCTGATTTCAACTAAAAAACAACTAAAAAACAGATTTTAGTCAGCAGAATTAAAGATGTGGACGTCGTCTTCTCGTCTCAGAGCCAGAAAAATGTCAACAAGTGTGGATGAGAACCACACGGTCAGACAGGCTGCTGTAAATCGAGTCGCAGCCTGCAGGACGTACATTAACGCCATTCTTTAACCAACATCACAAACATTTTAAGTGGACGCTTGTGGCAACGATTCTTGCATGAAATGAAAAGTTTTTTTTGCAGTTTGGTTTAATAACAGCGTTTTGGTGGCCTGAAAACACAGTTTTGAAACTGGGTTCCAAGAGTGTAATCTTTTGAAAACGCCACCCTTCTGTCGCCGCGTAAAGTGACAGTGCGGCGATTTGAGAACGGTGACGTCTTGGCCGAGCTTTGCAAATGCACGTGGTGTTACACCGCCAACTCCTGGCCTGGCATGCATACTACAGCGTTTTTGTTTGTTTTTTTGGCAGATCTGTGTGCACACGAGGATCGTTCTTATGTTATCATGGAAAGACTTTTCTGTTTTCAGTAGGGTCGTTCTCGTCTAAACGTGGCCTGAGTTAACTTCTAGAAACCGCTTCCATGTCCATGTTGACTGAAGGTCAATGACGCAGATACATTCAGCACGTTCTCATCCTAAGCCGTCACATATTGCCACTTTGTCAGTGGACTCCCATGTCTGCATATTACTCAGTGTATCCTTCCACGCCCGATAGTGACATTCTGGGTTGCTGCTGCTGACGTCAGGATGTCAACAAAAGCACATGCTTATGATTACGTGACAAAGGCACGGATGCTTAGAAAAAAACAAAACATAACGCTCAGACAGAAAGCAAACACCAGACTCCCTCATGAAAGTCCGGGGTTTGTTGGATCCCTCCATCAGGCCTCTCATCCGCCCTTTCGTGCTCCGTATATTACCGCTTTTGCAGTAATGTTTTTTTGTTTATTAACGAGATTCTATTTTAAACAGTAGCTACTCTTCCTGCGGTCTCCAATATTTTCATTTATAGTATTTCATGTACAGAATTACATAAATAAACAAATGACATGACATTCATGCTCCCAGAGTGACGACACTTTACAACACCAACACAACAATCAACACAAACTCGAAAACTGTCTTATATAATATTTAATGTAGACAATATATACAGTATCTTTACAGAGTAATTTATTTCTTCAATGGCTGATGAAGTAAAATTTCTAGAAACTTTCAGTTAAATCACAGATAGCTCAAAGTCGATTTCACATCTTTAAGAACACCAAAAAAGTATTTATCATTTACAGCGTTCTGCACTATTCTTTGTGTAAATAAATACAATCTTAACTTTTTTTGACAGCATGTTGTATTACTAAGATCTCAACGCCAAAAGCCACCGTTCACATCTGCATGATATGCTGCTGGATGGCACCTGCCATGGCAACGTGATACGCCAACAGTTTAGGACGCAGCCGGATGGAACTCGTTGTTTCTGCATTATACACACGTTGGTGACATCAGTTCGAAAAACTGCTAGAAATGATGTGATATGAGGAGCACGGAGGTTACTATAGGGCGGGTGACACGGGCGGTGGATGGATTTACACCTGTGAGTTCAGGTTTTGCATCCCGTCTGAATGTGATGTTTTTTTCTTCACCTTTTGTGACTTTTTTGCTTAAACCAAACTATATCTGCGCCAGCATGTGCGTCTGTTGACGTCCCGGCGTTGGTTTGCACGTGCTTTTGTTCCCTGAACATAACCATGTGCAGCGTCATCCCACCATGTGCTTGTGTTGACGTCACGATGGCGGCATCCTGGAGCGTCAACAGCAGATGCAAAAGGATACCTTGAGCGTAATATGTAGACGTGGAAGTCCGCTGACAAAGCGGCAATATGTGACGACTTGGGATTAGAACGTGTTGAACTGTATAAAAATATACATTTACAAATTCTCACACAACATGTGCAGTATAATCCAAGTCTCACTACTTCACAAACAGACAGCCTTGTCTTTTGGGGAGTTGAACTTTAAGCAAAAGTTATCTAAATCACGTGATAACAGAAACAAACGACCCATAGAGGGAGCAGCAGCTCTTGTGCTCATCGAGGTAAAATGACTGTTTTGGCAATGAGGTCTGGCTTTGAAGAGAGAATTGAAAAGTTTCTCTTTTTGTTTAGTTCCCTGTCAGAAAGTCTGTTACTGAGCGTACAACCCGTCTACTAGGAAGTCTCCAGTCTACTTTTAGCTCAGTTTTTGGTCTCCTCCAACTCTTTAACTGCTAAATGCTCCACTATATTCATCATATTTTCTGTCTGTGTCTGTCTTGTGTGATGTACTAAACGGTAAAAGTACCATAAAACCAAAACCAGGAGCTGGAGGCGGCTCAGCTTGTCTGCAGAGGTTTGTCGGGTGGCGGTTTACAGAGCAGCGGCGCGGTCTCGCTGTGTGGTCCGTCCTCAGCTGGACTCGCAGCTGTGCTGGAAACAAACGCGCACATTAACATCAAAAGTCTTCATGAAGTGTGATGCTTTTATTGAGGAGTAGTCCAAAAGTTTGTTACGGCGCGTTGACCTTTCTGGCTGTTTGTGATGATGAAAACTCAGACAATGTGCTCAGAGTTAATCTCTCCGAATTACAGTCAGATCAAATGCAGAAGAATTTAGGAAACTGGTATGTTGTTGATACGCTTTTTGTTATCTTTTAAAGGATAAAAATGTTTGAAATCAAGGTTTTTGGAAAAAAAATTACTCACAAAAAAGGAGATGTTTTGTTGGAGCAAAATAGTAAAAAGTGCCCTCAGCAGTTTTCAGTGGAAACGGCGTCCGGCAGAGCGGAGCTGTCTAAACACAGCGATGGATGTAACAGAATAGTGCGTTTGAATGATGGGCGGCGAGGAGAGAACGCCATAACAAGTTCACAGTCAGTTCATCAGTCTGAACGAGAGCGAGAACAAAAAGGTTTACTGAGACGGCACGTCTCTTCTACTGAAGTGTAGTTTTACTAGTACAATTACTCCATGTGCATGCTGTATATATATATATATATATATATATATATATATATATATATATATATATATATATATATATATATATGGTGTATATGTATTTTTTAAACTGTTGAGTTTCAGACTTTATTTGTAAAACATTTTTCATACAGATGATCTGTAACACAAAGTGCTTTATACATTAAAACCCAAATCTACACACACACACACACACACACACACACACACACACACACACACACACAAGCATGTACATGAAAACACGAAAAATTGTACTCATTAAAACCGGGAACCGAGGAAACACCAGAGGCACGATAAAACCAACAGATGAAAGATAAAGTAAATAAATAAGGAAACAGATAAAAAGATTAATAAATAACATGATAATAGCAATCACAATAAATAAAGAAGTAGATGAGCGATTAGGTAAAATTAGCAAACTGTAAATAAGAGGTAAATTAAAGTTTGGCACCTTGTTTTATTTTATACAGCACCTTCTTCTATAATAATATTTTTTACTATTTATCTTTTTCTTCTGCTGCTTTCCTGGCTGCTGTAACAATGCAGATGTCTCGTCTGTGGGACTGATAAAGGATACATCGTACAGCTTTAACTCTGAGAAAAGAGCCGCTGTTTACTGGATTATTTATGTATTTATCATCACAAACTTGACATTATACGTATGTTAAATTCATGTACAGTAAGCATGTGTACTTATCAGATATTTTGCATGAGAAAAAACGAACTTTACTCACAGGCACGAGATATTTTGAGCATTTTACTTCTGATTCACTGTTAACTTGTGAAAACTTCACGTTTTTTATAAACTCAGACACATAAAGCCTCAAAACAAACACGCAGATTTACTTTCTCCTTTTTTGAGTTTCATCAGGAATCATGAAATTAGCTGAAAGACAGAAAGTTTTTAACACAAAATCAGTTTTAGTCGCCTTAAACTACATTTCATGTCCTTAATCAGCAGATGGAGCCTGCTAACTTCATCTGGAGATAGTTCAGCTGTTAAAATGTTATTTCACAAAGATGTGGCTGAAATTTTGTGGATCTTTTTTATTTTTTAAATCTTCATTATTTCAACTTTTTTTTTTTTTCAAAATTCTTAAATGAAATTCATCATCTCTGAAACTGTAGGAAAATAACTGCTTGTGCATTAACAATAAATAAATTATTTAAGAACTTGCAGTAGAACAAATATATATGAACATACGGCATTTAAAGACATTTCAGGATGTTTTTGAATCTTTTATGGGTCCATGTATTTTTTAATGTGTCTTAACAGAACAAAAAGTTTTGTAAAAATATAACAATAAAGTAAACTATATATGGAAAAATATAATGATGGTTGTTTCTGGCAACAATGTAAAATAAAGAGCTGAACTGATCCAACAAACCCCGGACTTTCACGAGGGAGTTCAATGTTTGCTTCCCTTTTGAATGTGACGGGTTTTTTTTACACCAAACTGTCGATGCCTTTGTTACAAAATCCCGAGCATGTGCTTTTGACGACATCCGGGCGCCGGTAACGGCATCCTAAAATGTCATTATCAGACACCAAAGGACACACTGAGCAGACGCCAAAGCTCAACGTTAATCCGTGTTGGATTAACACGTCATATCTGGTTTGTTTGATCTGTACACAAGCTTACAGCTCTTCCTTTAACCTTTACAAAAAAACAAATAGGCTTAATGTCTTTCAAACACATGGAAAACAATGCGCAGCTTTACAAGAAATTACCAAAAAGTAGAAAAGTTTGTAAAACTTAACAAAAAAGGAAGAAAAAAACTGAGGAAATTTGCATAAAAAGGAGAGAAAAATTGTTAAAAAAATAAATAAATGAAGCAAAAGGGAATTACTTGAAAAGGTGCTAAAAATATAAATGTAATTAACTAAAAATATATAATTTTATTAGCATAATTATTTTAAATAATTATTTTCTAATAGTTTTCTTTGTCTCTCTCTTTTTTCTGTCTTTTTTTCTGCTCGTTGCCTTTTTAGCCGTATTTTAAATATAAATCAGTTTGCTCATGTTTTTATACGTGTAAATGCTTGTGAAAAGCATCTGAATGTAACACCAGATACTGATGTTGATCCAGGTTTCAAAGGGTTAATGTCCATGTTTTTGCATTTTAAATACCAGTTCCTTTAGTTTTACTCGAGCCAGCAAAGGGACTTTTTTTATAAAAATAATTAGTCAAATTAACATTTTCCTTTTTCACACGACTATCAGGTAAAAAAGTGTCACAGTAACCATTAAACACAGTGTTCCCAGTGGTGAAAACTGTACTTGAACTGGTCTGAATAGTTTCCAGATAAAGTGGAGGATCCCGCAGGATCCAGCCTGTTGAATTTTTCCCATTTACTCGACCGTGAACCTGTGTCACATTTAGCGGTTTATAAATGACCATAATACGGTTTAATTTACTTCTATCCATCACCGAGTAAAAGCAGCCGTCGCTCTCTCAAACTGCGGATATTTAATTTTGGGAAAAGCATTAAAAAAAAAGCAACATTAACATCCTGTTCCTGTGGGCCGCTGTGCTCTGTGGGAGTTTTGTGTGCAGATAATAATCTCTCATTATGTTGCTACAGTCAATTAACATCCATTACTGTCAGACTGCATCTCTGAGTAAATGTTGACACTCGCTAATTCCCAGCAAAACGCTGCTCGCCACATTTAACCTGGAAAAACACTGCGGAGAGCGGAGACAGCTTTTTTTAGGAGAGTTTAAAACACACGGACACCACGACCGGCTCTGTCTCAACGTTATTTTACACGAACAAATAACACGTTCAAACTCTTAAAAATCATTCAAACTCAATTTTGACTGTTAAAAAAAATCAGTTCAGTTCATCAGACAGAGGTGCAGATCATTTTTTAACCCTTTGAAACCCGAACATATTGGTTTGATTTCTTTCTTACATTTTCAAATTTTGAAAAAAAAGGGAAAAATAAAAAGAGAAAACAAACTGAAAATAAAACCTCAAAACAATACATGTATACATTTTTTTCTGTAATAAACATTGAAATATATGGTTTTAATAATTATAAATTTAGTTTTCTGGACATATTTCCCTTGAATTTTTTAACTTTCATCTTTCACTAAACTGACTTCAGGTCATTTTCTTATTTTCTTTTATTTTTTTCTTGCACTTGGCGGTGCTTTTTTTGCCAAGTTGCTAATTACCTTTTTTCTGTATTATTATTATTATTATTATTATTTGAAAGAATTTAATTCAACAGCTTGTAACAGGCGTCTAAACTCAGCACAAGAAAACTGATAACTGTCCAGATTTCAAAGGGTTAAAAGTTTACATTTTAGAGCTCTTTAACTTTTTTTTTTTTACCTTTTTTACAGGAAAATTTTCAATATATTTTCAGTTTTCATCACCTTCAGGAGTTTGTTTGTTTTGCCTCTCTTTTAATTTATTTTATTTTATTTTATTTTATTATTTTTTTTAGGTAATTTTCTCATTTCTTGCTAAGTTTCGGGTCATGTCTTGTCAAGTTGCTGAGTTCCTTCTCCCTGTAGTTTTTGCTGAGGTTTCAAGGGTTAAATTAAAGTTAAAGTTGAATTTAGGGCATAAATAAAATTAAAGAAACAAACATGTCACAATAAAGACACTTTAAAAAAAACCCAAAAACATCCAAAAAGAAAAATATATGAAAAACATAAAAGCCGAATTATATATCGTAATATCATAAATCGTGTTAAAATCGCAAGAATCTTTAAACATGCTGTTTTTTTTAGAATATAGACTGAATTTAGGATCTAAACTCAACATTTAACACCAAATCAGCCTTTTCTTTTAAAGTCGGATTTCAAGGTTAAAAAACGTAAACGCTTTGTTATGAATGTATGTTATTATTATAGTAATCAGTGCGAGCTGCTGTTGTGTCTCCAGGTTGCGACATGTGCGCAGACAACAGGAACGGCGAGTGTCCGATGCACGGCCCTCTGCACTCTCTGCGGCGGCTGGTCGGCACCAGCAGCACGGCGGCTCCGGTCACCCTGCCGGACGTCCCTGATTGGCTCAGAGATCTGCCCAGAGAGGTGAGACTTCCTGTCTGACTCTGTCGGCGTATTTGGCCGCCGAACTGTGGTGGAAGAAGTACTGAGAGCTTTTACTGCAGCAAACGTAGTAATACTACAGTGTAAAATATTCTGTTACTAGTAAAAGTCCTACTTTTACACTTAAAAGTACAAAAACATTACTATCAAAGTATATTTAAAGTACCAAAAGTTGAAGTATTCATTTTGCAGAATTTGGCCTATTTCATAATAATATATATTATATATCTGGATTAAAATTATTGATGAATTAATGTATCCATCAGTTTGATTTTGCATCTGGTGAAGGTGTGGAATAAAATAAATAAAAAAATAAAAAATAGAATAATATTAATAATAATAATAATTATAATAATAGTTTTTATTTTATATAGAACCTGTGAGTAACTTTATAAGGAATAACCCAAAATAATCGCAAAAAAATTAAAGCTTAGAAAATTTGAACAAAAAAGTTAAAAAAAAAAAGCAAAATAAAAACAAACCAAACAAGAAATATTGCATGTAATATTTAAAATAGGTGTATATATATATCTATATATATATAATTTTTATTTTTTTCTGTAATATAATTATAATTACATAATTAAAATACCGATGAACACTATTTCCTGGGGGGAATTAATCAATTTTTTGAAGATAATTTTTTGCGAATTTGCGAGTTGCTCATTGCCTTTTTCCTCCGTATTTTCAAAATAAAGCAGACACATTTGCTCATATTTTAAATGTTTAAATGCTTCAGAAAAGACCGAAAACTGCTGTCAATCCAGGTTTCAAAGGGTTAAAAACAACTTTGAACATTTCAGAGAGGGTTGTCTGATTTTTATTGACGTGTGTGTGTGTGTGTGTGTGTGTGTGTGCGCAGGTGTGTCTGTGCACCAGTACAGTTCCTGGTCTGGGTTACGGGATCTGTGCAGCTCAGAGGATCCCTCAGGGGACCTGGATCGGCCCGTTTCAGGGAGTCCCGCTGCTGCTCGACAAACTGCATCCCGGAGCCGTCAGGAACAGCAGACACCTGTGGGAGGTAAGAGCGTGGACTTATGGGTACTGTAGTTCACCTGCTGATGTGTGCTCGAGTCTGAACTGCGTCATGGTGATTTTATTTTTTGTGTGCGTGTGCGTGTGCGTGCATGCGTGCGTGCGTGCGTGCGCGTGTGTGTGGTGTGTGTGCGTGTGCGTGTGCGTGCGTGCGTGCGTGCGTGCGCGTGTGTGTGGTGGGTGTGCATGCGTGTGCGTGCGTGCGCGTGCGTGTGTGCGTGTGCGTGTGCGTGCGTGCGTGCGTGCGTGCGCGTGTGTGTGGTGTGTGTGCGTGCGTGTGCGTGCGTGCGCGTGCGTGTGTGTGTGTGTGTCAGATGCTACACACACTCATGAGGTTATCAAAGAAGCATCACATGTGCTTGGGTAATGGGAAAAACCCTTTTTTAAAACTTTTAATGCTAAAATCTGAGATTCTTATAAACTTACGGCACCAGCGAACTGTGTTCCTGTTTTTAAATATGAATTTGCACAAAATGGACTGAAATGTAACAACAAACGTTTTATCGTTTTATCTTTTTTGCGAGTAACGAGCACATGAATGGCCCTCTGAAGTCGTAATTACGAGTTTGAAATTGGGAAATTTTGAGGATGCCCGAGTTGCAGAGTTGTGATTTTTGTGTCTCAGTGCAGCAGAAAAGGAGGAAAACATAAAACAGTGTCAACAACTGACAGTAAAAAAAATGATGTATTTGGTTATTTTGTTCTTAGTAGCTGTTATTTACTTTAAGTATTTGCTCATTTTATTATCTGCATCTATTAGCTGCAGCAGGCAAACGAACTTTGAACTATAAAGCAGCCAGGCGAGTATCCTAAGTCTGATAACAACATTATTTTATAACACGAGTTGTCCACTTGACGTAGAAGGTAGATTTATTGGTCATTTTTTATAAAACAGTAATAATAATAACATTGGAAAAAAGTTTAAAAAAATAAATGAATGAATAGATAAATAAAAATAAAAAATAATGTGTATATATATATATAAATATATTTTGTAACCTTATTATAAATATATAATTATAGTAATTAGAAATGTAATTTTCAGGAAATTTTTTCTTCGTTTTTTGGACATGTATCTAATAATCTTCCCCTTTTTAAAAAATAATTTTAGGGTAGTTTTCTTGTCACCTTTTACTTTTTTTTTTCAATTTCTGGGACTTTTATTGCCAAGTTGGTCATTGCCTCTTTCAACGTGTTTTACGAACATGTTTGCAGTGTTTCATATATAAAGGTTTTATCATATGATAATAAATTACAATCATGAATCAAATCATCCATGCATAATTATGTCATATTTTTATATTTTGTCAAGTATTTAAATTGCAAAGAGGCCTTAAAAAGTCTTAAATGAAATCTTTGATCTTGTGCATATATAATGTGCGTGCGTGCGTGCGTGCGTGCGTGCGTGCGTGCGTGCGTGCGTGCGTGCGTGCGCGGCCGGCCTGGTGTCACCTCTCAGTCCATTGATCAGAGCGGATTGTATTTACATACAGTGGCAGGAGAAAGTCAATGTGGCAGTTATAAACAGCTGCATTAGCATTAGAGGGGAGACAGAGGGGCGGTGAGGGGGAGTGAAGGATGCTGGGAGACAGGACGAGGGAGTGAAGGATGCTGGGAGACAGAGAGATAGATGAGTCCCCGGTGGCCGAGCTGGTAAAGGTCAGTGAGACGTCGGTTGACCGGACATCAGTCTCTCTGCTGTTGACCGCAGCAGGACGGCACGAGGGGGAGGACGAGGGGAGGAGGGGAGGTTAGGAGCGGAGGGGGCTGCTGAGGTCAGAGGTCAGAGGTCAGGGGTCAGGAGGGTTGGGGGACATGGTCAAGTCCAGCAGGAGCAGGGAGCTCGTCATGACAGGATTTGTTGAGTGAAGCAGCTGTTAGAGCCCGAACCTGCTGTTAATGTGACGTAAAAGACGTTAAAGACGTAAAAGACGTAAAAGACGTTAAAGACGTTAAAGACGTTAAAGACGTTAAAGACGTTAAAGACGTTAAAAAACCACTGTGGAAACTCTCACCATTAACGCTATAAAACCTGAACAAATTGGCAAAAATGGAAAGGTGAAAATGAGCAACTTAATAAGAAATTTCAAAACAGCAAAAAAAAAAACAAAAAAAACTGAAAAACTTGCTTGTCTTATAAAAGTTATTATTATTATTATTATTATTATTATTGTTAATCATAATAATATAATAATAATGATAATAATAATAAGAATAAGAATAAGAATAATATATATATATTTTTTTCACCAATTCATAATAAATACTTATCATAGGAGAAGTATTTAATAGTTAAATGTAGTTTTGTGTGTGAGATGTTTCAGGAGGAGGAAATTATAATAATTTAATAACACTAATAATATTTATTTATTCATTTATTTTGACAGGAATAATAGATCTAGACGTCCTAGAAAAGTCAGTCTGAATGGGTTAATCATGCTCCTGCAAGATTTCTGTAATCAAACTTTTATTCAGGTGAGGAAAAATAAACATTTCTTGCTGTAAACAGATTTTTCCTCCAGAGTTTATCTGATATACAGTAAAAATCTACATAAAGGGCTTAAAAATACTAATAAGACTGAAAAACACAACGAGATAAACGTGTTTTTTGTCGTTTTAAATTGTAATTACAGGGAAAAAAGGCAGTTCTCAGCAGTTTTTGAAGTAAATCATCCACATTCGGTTATTTTACAGCTCGTTTTTAAACCGCTCGTTGTATTTGGACCCAGCAGAGCGGAGCGGCGACCCACAGCGGGGCCTCAGACCAGCGTTTGAAGCCGCGGGCCCTCGGAGGAGCGCTGATCCGATAACCGGCTCTAACCATCGGCACATTATCGGCTGGCGGGCTAAAACTGGTCATTAGGCGTATTGACGAAGAAGCTCTCCGCGCAGATCCCATTAAACCTCACTGGTTGTTAAACTCGCTTATTGACGTTGCCCGAAACAGGAAGAGATATTTGTCCTATAGCCAATCAGGGAGCTGGTGTCATGTTGTCTATGGTGTCCAGGAAGGGCCACTTTTAATTAAGACACTCGGCGTGGTGGAGCAGAGGAGGATTTTCCGGAGCTGCAGTATTTTACGGCTCGACACATTGATCCGCTGCGAGGCCGAGCGGCGACTTTATCTGTCCGACCTGCAGCTTCATCGCTCACTAATCCTGCTTTATGATTTTTAATATCTACAAAAATTAAAGCGAATTTTTATAGAAAGTTGGAGAATCAAAGTTGATTTGAACACTTTAAAGCCTGGAGTGACAACACGTTTCTTATGCTGCTGTCACAGGTATTTAAACTTTGACCCCTGGTGCGATTTCTATCAAAAACATGGGGGAAAAGGAAATAAGCAACTTGGTGAGAAATGCTGCTAAAAGAAAATAAAAATAATTTAAAAAAAGAAGAAGAAGAAGCTAGGTAAAATATTTAGAGGAAAATATCAGGAAACAAGAAAAAGCCAGGAAAAAAAACGACTTTATTTATAATTATCAAAATAACATTTTCAAAATTATGGTACAGAATTATTTTATTTTTTAAAGCACCTTTCCAGGTCTTGTTTGCCGTTTTCTTGTTTTTGTTTTATTATTTATTCTTATTATTTATCTATTTTCTTTTTACAGATTTTCAGGTAATTTTCTTGCTCTTTTTGCTGATTTTTTTCCCCCCTAATTTCTGGGTCATTTCTTTATAAGTTTCTTAAGTTGTTTTTCTTCTTCCAATTTTTTTGACAAAAATTTCAAGCCAGTTTGCTCAGGTTTCAAAGGGTTAAATCCGTTGGACGGTAAAAATGACGTTCCAGCTTCTTCTGAGGTGAAGATTTGCTGCTTCACTCTGTTTTGTATCATGATAAAAACAAAATATTTTTAGCAGGGGCGGATCATAACACAAAGGGCCCCTGGGCACTGATGTGCAAAGGGCCCCCCCACCTCTCTGACACGAGAGCAAAACACACAAACTCTGCCGTTTTGTGTCTCTTTGTGGTTGTTTTGCATGTTTTTTTGTAGTTCTTTGGGTCACTTTAAGACAAATTTGTGCCTTTTTATTTTTCGTCATATTGTTCTTTGTAGATGTTTGGGTTTTTTAAAGGTAATTTTGTACCTCTTTGGGTTAATTTTGTGTCATTTTGAGGTATTTTATATCTCTTTGTGTTTTTTTTGGTTTATTTACAGTCATTTTGTCTCTTTAAGGTGATTTTGTGTCTTTTTGACAGAAGTTTTTGTCTTTTTTGGTAGTTTTGTGTGGCTTTGTAGTCATTTTGTGTGTCCTTTGGTAGTTTTGTGTAGTCTTTTGGGTCTCTTTATTATAATTTTGTCTCTTTGAATGAATTTTGTCTTTTTGTGTTGTTTTTGTGTTGCTTTGTAGTTATTTTGTATCTTTTGTGGTTAATTTTGTTGTTTTTTTATTTAATTTTGTTAGTCTTTTGGGTCTCTTTAGGGTAATTTTATGCCTCTTTCGGGCATTTTTTTGTCTTTGGCATGCTTTTTTTGTCTTTTTTAGTAGTTTTGTGTGGCTTTGTAGTCATTTTGTATCTGTTGTGGTTATTTTGTGGGGTTTTTTTTATAGTCTTTTGGGTCTTTTTAAGGTAATTGTATGTCTCTTTGAGGTAATGTTGTCTTCTGTGATTTTGTTTCTTTTTTATTTTTTGGGGTCTTTTTCAGGTAATTTTGTGTCTTTGAAGTAATCTTGTCTTTTGTAGTCATTTTTGTGTTGCTTTTGTAGTCATTTTGTATCACTGCTGATTGTTTTGTGTCTTGTTTGGTCATTTTGTGCTTTTTGTAGTCATTTGGGTCTTTAAGGTTTCATTCGTGGTCGTTTTGGGTCTTTCTGTGACACTTTGGGCCCCCAGGTGTATGCCTGTTAGGCCTGTTCAGTAATCCGCCCGGATTTTGGACAAAACAAGACATTTTAAGTCTTGAAGTGTTGGAAATGTTGATGGCTTTAAACTTAATTATAACCATTTTTCAGGGTAAAATAATCTTCTTTATTCAGTGTTTTGCTGGTTAAAATCACCTGGTTCGTTTGTTTAGGGGAGGAGGAGACCTCTGCGGATAATTCAGCTCCCTGTAAAAACCTCCTGAACAAAGTAAACTGATTTAGTGGTTCTCTAAATCTCACCATCTTACCATCACTCGACCTTTAAGTTGACTGCGAAACAATGTCTTTATAACTAGGATAAGACAAAATCTGTAAAATCTGACAGTAACTGCAGCCATGAGACGGTAAGAAGCAGAATATTTTTACTCTGAGTTGAAAGAAAGTCGCCTAATGTTTAAATTCTGCGCCCCGACGAAGCACCAGAGCCTCGGACTTACTTTCCAGCAGCTGAGTGACATTACAGTAACTACTCCTTCTTGTGTGTGATGGTACTTGTTGAGGGAAAGAGTTCGAATCGGTGACCTGCGGGTCTGAAACCTCGAACGTCCTGATTGAAAAGAATGTGCAGTAAAAACAGGAGAATCTTCCTGAAGTCAAAGCTCTCAACTCGTCCTGTGAGGGTTTTTTTACGGGAGTTTTCTTTTGGGCAGACGGGGTGAGCTGTCAGCGCAGAGTCGGGGAAAACAGCCTCAAACGTCAGAACTTCAGAGCAAATCTCGAGCTGCACAGTTTGAGGCAAAATATTTTGTTAGTGTTGGATGTTGATGGGACTCGAGAGGATTCAGAAAGTTCCAAAACGCCTGTTGGTATCTTGGCTTTTTACATCATAAGACCTATTTTCTTTGTCTGTTTCTCGTAGCTGAATCACTGTTGTCCGTCTTTTCTTGTCCTCTTGTGTTTGTCCGAACGTCCATCATCGTATTCGGGCTGTAGTCCCTGCGGAGTCCCCATCGACTGTGTTTTCGGTGGTTTGTGGTCACAGCGTCCAGTAAAGGCTCTGTAATGTTTTCTTGGCTGATGTCATGATTTAATGTTTGTCCAACTGTCTGCATTTTGGGTTTTATTAAAGGGTCACTGACATCATCACTTTGATTACATAATCACTGAAGGTTTTTACGTCAAATTACATGTTTTAGTTTCCTGTTGCTTTGATTGCAGTGAGGCGTTTTGAGTTTTTATCGATGGAATTTCTGAATAAAAGCAGCGACGACCGCACTGATATAAAGCAGCAGGTCAGAGGGTTTACAATCTGAGGGGTCCGAAGAGCTCATGGATACAGAGCTGGGGATGGATCCTGAGAGCCGGTATTGATTTGTACCTGATTGGGTCAGTACTTACGTACCGATAAGCTCTGTGACAAATGATGCTGCTCTCAGTATTTATGGCATAAATCGTGTAACGTTAATTCATTTTAACCTGATTCTAACGTATCTGGCAACCTGCTCCTCATGACGACGAAGCCGCTGGCGTCAGGGGATG
Organism: Plectropomus leopardus; assembly: GCF_026936395.1. Lineage (NCBI taxonomy): Eukaryota > Metazoa > Chordata > Actinopteri > Perciformes > Serranidae > Plectropomus > Plectropomus leopardus. The sequence goes on from NC_142179.1 coordinate 1,978,515, forward strand.
ACGTAGGACGTTTACGGTCGTGCCGCTGCTGGCTGAACAACAAGACCGAGCGGTCACGAGTGTGGGCACGACAGTGCAGCTAAATGCAGTTTGTGTCAAAGGGTAGTTAAAAGTGCAGCACTGCATGAATATGGAGCAGTGCAGCGTGTGATTTACATAAGGATGCATGTGCATTACTAAGGAGTAGGTGCAATTTGCTTTTGCAACTAAATTGCTTGTGCGATTTACCAAAGTGTACCTGCAGCACACTAAAGTATGGGTGCAATTAATGACTTACTAAAGTGTGTGTGAGTTACTAAAGCATGTCTGCAATTTACAACTCACTGAAGCGCACGTGCAACTTACTTAAGTGTGCTTTCGATTTACTTAAGCGTGCATGCAACGTAATAAAGTGTACAAATGACTTACGAAGTGTGACTGCAGTTTATGACTCTCTAAAGTGCTTGTGCAGTTTACCAAAGCATGGGCACAATTTGACTGCGTGTGACTAACTTACTTAAGAGTGTGTGCGATTTACGACTCAGTTGCTCCTGTGACTTACAAAAGCGAGATTGCGACTTACTAAAGTGTGTGTGAATTTAATGACTCATTAAGCGCTTGTGCAACTCACTCAGGCGTGCATGCATCCCACTTAAGTGTGCGAACGACTTGGGTGCAGTTTATGACTCACAGAAGTGCTTGTACTTCGTAACTTCGTAAACCATATGTGTGATTTTTGACTGCATGCATGGGTGCAACTCACTGAGCGTGCACGCGATTTAAGACTGACTAAAGCACGTGTGCGTCTGCTTAAAGTGTGTATGCGACTTACTAAAGCGTGCATGCCGTTTACTAAAGAATGGTGCAAAGTGCTGTCGGGTAGGAGACACGAGCACAACTCCAGCATGTGAGCGACTTCTTAAATCGTGCATGCACTTTCTAAAAAACTTCATCCATGTCACCTCGCGGCGTCTGTAGACTAGAGATTCTGTTCTGGAGTTTAAAATAAACGTCTTTCTGACCCCCGGAGATCATGTGACTTGAAAGTCAAAGTGCGTCCATCATAAACCAGCAGCACGGCGCTGTTTGGTTAAACCCACTCGGTGAGTCGGGTTAACTCAGTTCATTTCTCCTCCCTGTGTGACATCAGCCTGTAGGCATGGTAACCGCAGGAGGTCCAAGAACAAAGACTGGGGTTTTCCATCAGGACCTTCGTGTTAGAATAACAGTGTGTGTGTGTGTGTGTGTGTGTGTGTGTGTGTGTGTGTGTGTGTGTGTGTGTGTGTGTGTGTAGAGGTTTTACGTGCTGTGGTGAGCTGCAGTACGAACACTTTTACATGTTCTCCTCATGTCAGAGCTCTGAAACCGTTTTTTTCATCAGCTCGGTTTGTTATCTTCATCATTCATCAATAAAATGACCAATCGATCAGAGAGACGTGTTCAAAAAAGTCTCTTCATTTGTAAACGTGGACTAAAGCTTGGATAATCTTTTGCTCCATTAATTCTCTTCGTCTCTTAAATATTCTCTCGGTTTTGGCATCTACTGTCCAACCTTTTTATTTAAACATCGTCTTTATCGCTCCTGACCCAGATTAAGGTTTTTAGACCCTGAAAGTCATGAATGTACGGAAAGTGAGGATATTTTAGACACCTGACTTTGGCTCTGATCGCAGACTGATTGCTGTTTATGGAAAGAACAAAGCGTCCGGTTTGACCAGTTTACTGTTTCAGGTTTTATTGGCCCGGTTTGGTGAAGGTAACAGCAGTGGTATTTTTTTAAAAATGATGCGTTAAATCTACTGATTCCCAGCAGAGTTCTTATTTCCATTTTCATAAGGCTGTTGTGTTTTTGGGTTGTCTGTCCGTCCATCTGTCCCAGCATCCAATTGTCCGTGACTTTGTCTGTCCTGCACTTGTGAACACGATATCTCAAGAACAGCCGGAGTGAATTTCTTCAAATTTGGCACAAACACCAACTCTGAGTCAAGGATGAATTGATTAAAATGTGGTACGTAAGGTCACTTTGACCGTTTCTTTTTAACATTATATTTCGAGATCACCTTGAGGGATTTCCTTCTGATTTGGCACAAACGTCCAATTGGACTCAACAACGAACTGTTTTTAATTTGGTGATCAACGGTCAAGGTCAACGGTCAAGGTCACTTGGACTTTGAGTTTTTTGTTTTTTTTTCCAAATTTGGCACAAATGTCAACACTGAGTCACTCTAATCATGACATTTTTTACACATATGTGTTATAGGATAACATAATGTCATGACCTTCTCTATCCAAAATGTCAGAGGTCAGCGTCACTGTGACATCATAGCGTGACGTTTTTTCTGGCCGTTAATCAGAATCGTATCTCAGGAACAGAAGCGGAGACGTTTGCTTTGAGCTGAATGAGAAGTTGAACTGTGCTGTTTGTAGAGTTCGTCTTCGGTTGGTTCACAGGATGGAGGTCAGAGGGACCGGAGGGATCAGGTCAGTGAGTCCCGCTGGTGGCGGTACAGTCGGGCGGACCTGCGGGTGGTGGTACTGGTTCGTGGCGCTCGGCTGCTCCTCCTCGCTGTGTGAGAAAGCGTTCTGCCTTCAGACTGTTGACTCTGAGGTGAATCGGGGTCGGTTATCTAAATATTATCCGTCCCTCTGAACGATTCTCACCCTCTGATTTATGAGCCGGCTCGCCGCGCGCTGAAAACACAGTTTCAGATGGTGACGAGGTTCTCTGGTCTCGCGGAGGTCCAGACTGTTGCTCTTGGGCACGGAGGCGGCGGCGGCGGCGATGGCAGCGAGGGCCGCAGGTTTATGAGGCTCACTGCTGACAAATGGACTCCTCAGCGACAGGTCGTGATTAAGAAACCTGACAGATTTGGTGGACTGAACAGCAGACGGGACGAATGAGGAGGCTTTTATTTAGCCTTCATTGGGCCTGGCAAACCGCCTCTGAGCACATTCTGCGGTCAGAAAAGATTTAACATCAGACGGATGTGGAGTGATGAGGAGTGTCGCTCCTGATGTAGGCGTACACCTCGATTACCATCGTTAATATTACCAGTTTTTTTAAACCTCTTTCTTAACATCTTTTTATTTTGCATATTTTCAGGTTTTTTTCTTTTTTGTCCAGAATGGTATATTTAAAATGATAATAATTTTGTATTTAAAATTATGTTAAAGGAAAAGAAAATAAACATAAAATGTATAAATAATATTATTTTTTCTTTCATTGTCAGCACTTTTGGCAGAAAACTAAAATTCTTATAATTATAAATTTAAAATCTTTGTTTTGGGTTTTTTTTTGTCCAGGAAAGTGTATTTAAAATTATATTAAAGAATTATTTTTCTCATTTTCAGCACTTTTTTAAAGTTTTTTTTTGTTTACTTTTGAGTTTTTTGTGCTTTCATTTCAGGTATTTTTGTAACTTGTTACAATCTTTTTTTTTTTCTTAGTTTTTGGAAAATTTCTTGATGTTTTTGAAAACAATTATTTGACAACAACAACATTGTAGTGATTGTAAAGGGTTAATGCTGATTCAGCATGTTGTTGCGGAGTTAGTTACTTCAGAGGTAAAGTCTTTTTTTGTGTGTTCACATTATTCTGTCCATCACCTGCAGCAGGAGGATGAGACACTGAGATCGGGAAAAGGAGGAAGAGGTGAAGGAGGACGGAGGAGGAGGAGGGAGTGAGGAGGAGACATGGGGAGATAAGGAGGAGGAGGCCGATGAAGAGAGCAGATAACAGTAGAATTAGTGCAGTTTCATTGATTAGCTGTAGAACAGAAGCGTAGGAGCATTGATCGGCTCTCAGGAACAGTTTTACTGGATTTAGACTGAAAAAGAAGAAGACAGCGGAGCGTTCTGTGGAGGAAGAGAGGAGGAACTTTTTCTGACGCTGACGTTGTGTCTGCACACACAGCTGACTGTTTCCGAGCGTCTCGGCGTCTCCTGTTCTGATCATCAGCTGATCGCTCCGTCTGAGCTTTAAATCGCTTAAAAATCATAGAAATCTGAACTTACTCACCTGCGTCTCACGTTTATTTGACAAAGATGATACTGGGCGGGTTTCCGTTACAGATTAGTGCAAAACTTTCAAGAAGCATGGATGTTCAAAACACTAGCAGCAACCGCACCTGCCATAATGATAATAATAATAATAATAATAATAATAATAATAATAATAATAATAATAATAACAACTAAATTAATAATAATAATAATAATACTAATAATAATAATGACCAAATTAATAATAATAATAATAATAATAATGACCAAATTAATAATAATAATAATAATAATAATAATAATAAAGTACTACCACTACTACTACTACTACTACTACTAATAATAATAATAATGAAAATGATAATGATAATAATTATAGCTATTATTATTATTTAAAAAATGATGACGTGCAGTGCAATGCATTCTGGTAGTTGTAGGTTTTCTTCTGTAAGAAAGAGAAACAGAGGACGGATGTCTGTTTGCGGACAGAAAGTCTGAGCGACCGTCCTGCACTGCTCGCATCTTATGGAGAGCCAGATAATTCAATTATGAGATCTTACGACATAAATTATTATATTTTATTTTATTTATAAAGCACATTTAAAAACAACAAGTTGACCAGTGCTTTACATCAATAAAAAGATTTTTTTTTAAAAAAGCAATAATAATAAAAAAAATCCATAAATATCATTAGAGGACAAAAGAAGAAAAGAAATCATAAAATATATAATATATTATAAATATTTACTCATTTTCTCTGCTTCGGACGCTGAATCTTGACACCAAACGTCACGAGAGAAAGTGAGCAAGAGAGTGTAACACCTTCAGACACGATAACTCACAGCTGCATTAGTGTCTCACTGACACACACATGTCACACACCAGCTGATAAACACGTTAGACACACACACACTCGTCACACACACATCGTCCTCTGATGGTGAAGCGGCCATTTACATGCCAGTGTTGCTTCAGAGCTGCAGCTAAGTGTTTTTAACTGATAACCGAACCGCATTCCTGTGTGAAATCACACACACCCGCACACACACACACACACACACACACACACACACACACACACACACACACACACACACACACACACTCGGGGTATCTCTCTGGCGTCTGCTCGGTCCCGACAAGGAGAAGATTTACTCTCTGTATTAAGGTCAAGAGATCAAAACACTGTCCGTAAATTTCATGCACACACTCACACACACACACACACTCTCTCTTTCTCTCTCTCTCTCACACATGCACACACACACACACACACACACACTCAGCTGTTGGTTGAGGTTTTGCAGATCATGTTCAGTAAAAAGTAAAAAGGCAAATTTTCAGCCTGTTTTTCCAGGTTTTTGTGACTGATGGGAATGTAAAATCGCTATTTTAACATGTCTTTGTGTGTGTGTGTGTGCGCGTGTGTGTGTGCGCGCGTGTGCATGCGGACAGTGACAGAGCTGTAAGTGAAGCACTGACAGCAGAGATCAATGACTGAGAGAGAGAGCTGTAATCCACCCTCTTTAAAACACACAAGGGCCGTCACTTTGTGTGTGTTTGTTTATGTGTGTGTGTGTGTGTGTGTGTGTGTGTGTGTGTGTGTGTGTGTGTGTGTGTTAATCCCCCTTACCTCCAGTCGTCTGGTTCTTGTAAATGTAAAGAGGCAGAGACAGACAGATTAGACGTCCTCCACTTCAGTTTTTACTAAAAAGCTCAAAGTAAATAATCATTCGACTTCCTTTTGCTCCGTGACTTCTTCAGCAGACATCAATTTAAATAATTCAAAAGGTGTTATTAAAAGTTCCTCTCTGTCAAATAAAGGTAGAAATGTCACCAAAATATTTTTCTAAATAAATAAAATTCTTGAATTAAAATTATTTACTGTCCAAACGTGAAGCATGTTGCATCTTTGGAAACTTTTAGAGCTGCAAAATAATTTAAAACATATTGCATAGGTTTTGAAAAAGTTCATTACAAAATATTTTTTTAGCTCCAATATAAAAATAACACATTTTTGACTTCACTTTTCTTCTGCTTCATAAACAAACTCTCTCGTCTTGTGTCTCTTTCTCTCTTTTGGGTCAAAAGTCAAGCAGGTCCACTCAGCGCTCCTCCTCGTCTGTCGTTTGGACTGGAAGAAGACAATGACCAAATATAAAATAACAAATCCCCCCAAATGAGCAAGAAATTAGTAAAAAAAAAATGCAAGAAAATTACCTGAGAATTATTTAAAAAAACAAAACACAAATAAGACAGAAAACACCTCATGTCACCTTTTTGCTTCACTTTCCTTCTGCTTCAAAAACAGCAATTTGGCTTTATTTCTGTCAAAAAAAAGGCAATAAGCAATGAAAGAAGAAAATACCCCAAATTACAAAGAAATTTTTATGAAGGACAAATGATTGACAAATGATTTTGAAGGAGGCGTCGAGGCCTCGGCTCCTCCTGCAGCAGCTCGTCTGATGTGTGGTCTCCGTGTGTGAATATAAAGCCTGCGGTGCTGAAAGGGTCGTCCGTCCCGCACAAACTGAGGGTCAAACGAGAATTTATGGAGCTCTAAGAAACCGAAGCTGCAACAAAAAGAAAATAGTCGGGATAGTCGCGCTCAGACGGAGAAGTGACAGCCGGAGCTGTGCGGCGAGGCCGGCAGCCTGGCAGCGTTTTCTAACTGCTGAACTAAACAACATGTTGTGTTTGGCCGTTTGTCTCGCAGATGGAATTTTACAGCGATGGATTTGATAAACACAAGCAGCAGAAATGTCTTTGACAGAACAGCATCGAGCTAGAAACCAGCTGCTGCTCACACACACACACACACACACACACACACACACACACACACACACTCACAGGTGCTTCTGTTAATGGAGACATAGTTTAAGAGTTACTGCACTCAGAATATCAAAAACAGGGTATAAAAATACATTTTAAAACACTGAATCAAAACCACAGAATCAGCGCAAACATTTCAGACATTCACACATCCTTTTTTAATTTTAAAAATAGAAAGGTAGTGCACATTTGAATTTGGGAAATGGGGAAATTCAAAGTGTTTACATAAGATTTATTAGAGAAAAATATAGTTTATTTATGTTCAATTACATTTAAAAAAAAAAAAAAAGATCATTTTACCAAAACTGCTCATCGCAGAGGGGCTGCTATCTGTGGTGGCTGTTAAGAAAATGCAAATGAAGAGTATATAATGTATAATTTATAATGTGTATTTATATATACATATATATAAATATATATGTATATATAACCTGCTTGTCATCAGATGCTGATGGCCAATTTTAGAGTTTGGGCCTGCTTGGAAAAGGTCTGTAGCAGTAGGGAAGTGTTTTATGTCTACATCACCATTGTGATGTTATTCCCACTGGTCATGTTTTGACGCTTGAACAAAAGCCCCTGGCCTCGTACCTGGACGTTAACGGGGGCGGCGGTCAAGTTTAGGCATCAAAACTACTTAGCTCAGCGTTAGTTACTCGGAGATTCTTGTCGCTTTTCATACAGCAAACATATTTATGATTTCTATTGATTATGTCTAGTTTTGACTTTTTAGTGTTTGAGAATAATCAAGTAAATTTTATTTATAAAGTCCATCTTCACAAATCACAATTTGCCGCAGAGGGCTTTCCAGCATATGACATCCCTCTGACCTTAGACCCTCACATTGACTAAGGAAAAACTATACCTATAACGGGGAAAAAATAAATAAAGGCATGGCTTAACGTAAAATAATGGAGAGTTTCAACAACTGTTTCCGCCCCACAGAAATCTCACGGCCTTGTTTTTTACGGGCCACCTTTGGGGGCTACCGCCCCTCTGTGGAGCAGAAACCAGTTCAGGGTAAAGTGGAGCGGGCCGCCACGGGAGGCTGTTAAACGTACCGTGATTTGTTTAAAGAGACGTCAGTGACAAATGGCTGCGAGTAACAAAAGCTTTAAACAACAGCAGAGTGCAGAAGTTTTATTACAGGCTGCAGCAAGCAAAACACACACACACACTCATACTTATATACTTATGAGGACCCTCAGCGACATGAGCGTTCTCTGTAGTGCCGAAACCCAAACTAATCTTAATCGTATCCTTAACCCTAAAACCAAGACTTTTATTAAACATCCCTTTGAAAACGTGAGGCTCAGATAAAAAGGTCCTCACTCTTGGCTTGGTCCTCACAAAGATAGAAAAACAAGAGAAAGACGCACATCATTTCTGCCTGTTAACAGACAGCACTCAGAGTCGGAGGGGTGAAGTAGAGGACTGCAGACAGAGGAATAAATTAAAGACTTATTGCTTCAGCTGTAAAAATGACTGTAAACAAAGGATGGAAATAGTCCTCATGTGTCTCCAAAGTGAGACCACATTTCCCAGCAGCCCCGTTGCCTCATGTCCCTCCCTGTTTACTTTTGCTGTGTTCATGTGATGTTGGATGATCGAGCGATTAAACAAGAGGTTGATATCTGTTTACAGTTATTTATATTTTTATATATATACATTTTTTAAAAGATATTTTAGATAATTTATTTTTACTTAAAAATTTTTTTTTTTTAATTTTTATTTATTTTATTTTTTTTATAGGTAATCTTGGTTGCTCTACATTGACAGCAGTTATCATTAATACCATTTTACACTTTACATAGAAGGTTGAAGGAAGGTAGAAGGTAGATTTATTTGTCAGTTAAAACAAAGTTTAAAAAATGATATTACATTAGTCCTTGATGCTGCTACATCTTTGGAGTTGAAGGATGAGAAGATTAATATCACCAAATACTACAACAAATACTCTGGTTGTTTGGACATGTTGCTGCTGATGTCATCATTCAATTCCTGCAGTGCATGTTTTGAATTTGCATCTGAGTCTTGAGTCCTGTCGGGTCTGAACAAGGTCCGCCCATCCAGTGCAACAGCTTGATCTGGGATGTTAGGGGTTAACCATGTCTCTGTGAAGATGTGTGCAGAGAAATCTCTGATTTGTTGCTGAGTGAGCATCAATCACATCTCATCCACTTTACTCTCCTGCAAACTGATAAAGAAGGCTTGGTAGTGGAACAGCTCTCGGTCCAAATCGGGTCAGCCTCGCCCTGATGCCGGCTCTCCTCCCTCTCTTCGTCTTTCAGTTTCGTTTCTCCCCTCTGGTCTGACTGGTCGCTCGGTGTATGCCATTGGTGGAGATTGTTATAAATGGTAGTAAACTCGCCTGGCATGCTTCATAGTTCAAAGTTTACTTGCTGCAGCTAATATTTTGACAAACACAATATTTTGTGAAGTTTTTCACAAGATCAATGAATTTTTATAAGAAAACGGCAGGTACGTTTACATTCACAATAAGCACCACCATTATTCCGAATGACAAAATGCCACATGTAAATTGTCACGATTAGCCCCTTTGCAGAGGACGTCCTGCACTTGATCTGAACAGAATATGCTGTTAACATGACCTGCATCAAATTCAGAGTGTTGTCATATCTCGGCTAATAATGGAATATTAGTGTGCATGTAAACTTAGTCACTTTGTCTTTTCCCGTCCTCTCTGTGTGTTTCTGCAGCCCACAGCACTTTAGTAAATGTACTTCATTACAATCCACCACTGAACTCAAGTTCACTCGACTGTAACTACGAAAAAAATCTGACTTTTACATCTTAACTTGTGGTGCGAAATGAACATAAAAATAAATGAACAAAGAGAAGAATCCCCAGCTTCACAATAAGCAGTTAAAAGGAGTCGATGTCCCTCGGCCTCTCTGTGTGTTCATTATTAATCCATCCCTCCATCCATCCGTGGTGATGCAGTGTGACTGTATTGAAAAGGCGTTGAGTGCGTTTATAAGGTGATGACCTGAGCCAATAGCTGCTGTCCATACAGCCAGCAAACAATCAATGCTGTAAATGACTGCCAGGATCAAAGGAAACGGCCTCATTTATTATTCCCTGCATGTAAGCACTTTAATGTCTGTCTGTCTGTCTGCAGATCCTCCTGCCGCTGTCTGAATCTTTGTCTTATCTGTTTCATAAGATTGTTACACTTCATACACACATACTCTTCATGACTTTAGAGCCCGAGTCTTCAGAAAGGGATCCTCAGAGTTACTTCAGGGGACTACCAAATTATTGTTGATAATTGAAGTTGTTGTTGTTGTTGTGCCTCCGTGGCAGTGATAGCCATGGCTGCAGGCAGTATGTTTTCAGATTTTCCAAAAACATGCTGCTTGCTTTTTTCATGTTCATGCATCTTGTTGCGTCCTCCACTGCCGCTCCGAAAAAGTATTTTTAGACCTCAGAACTTGTTTTTATGTCAGAGACGTTGGCAGGCGGAGCAGTGAGGCTTTTAAAGCAGGTGTAAATCAGGTTTGTATAACGTTTAACGCCCAGCAGGCCTGCAATAATCACAGCTCATGCCCGACTGCGGATAAGAGCCTAATGATGTGTTGCCTCGGCTTGTTTAAAACATTTCAAATCAACTGGAGTTATTTCTTTTTGTTTGAGCTGCGAGTGCAGAGCTCGTAATCATTTTCAGGTCGTAAGAAAGCTTTCAACGGAAACATGATCACACAATAATGTGATGAATCTCTGAAAATATACAGATTTTTGACTCTGTTTTACCATAAATATTCCCGTACCACCTACAGTTTTACAGTTCAACACTTAAACTAATCTGCAGGTACAAATACTCGGCAACAAAATCTTAATTATCTGAAGGTTCTGTATCTTCAGCTTCATGACATAAAAAAAATTACAGATTCACACTACATACGGTCATTACTTTATCCTAAATGAGCAAAGCGTGTCAGTGTGTATATGTGCTGCTTTCAGGTCTGACCCTGTGTTTTTGTGTGTTCCAGATCTACGATGCAGAGGGGACGTTACAGCACTTTATCGATGGTAATGATCCCAGTAAGTCCAGCTGGATGAGGTATATCCGCTGTGCCAGACACTGTGGGGAGCAGAACATGATGGTGGTGCAGTACAGGTAAGAACACATTTAATTATTTCACATTTGGTGGGTGTCATCTTTGTCATCCAAAAGTGAACTCTGTTGTACCAGGAGTGTGCGAAAGTTCATGTTCTGTACTAATAATACTATGCACCAACACCAAAATACCCAGTGAAGACGCACATTTTAGCAAAGCAGACTCTCAGTGGGGACATTTGTTTACAGTTAGAGGACAGACTGTCCTGGTACACCAGTGCCAACACGTTCAGAGCTCATGTAGCAGCTCTCTTTAAAAACGTGTAATTTATGATTACATCAGGAGTTAATTAATGAGAATAACCTTTTTTTTGCACCAAATTTAGCTTTGAGGCTATTTATAAATAGTATGTGTGGTCATTTTAAGATAAATAACATTTAGGACTCCGGTAACTTTGCAATATATATTCTAAGCATTAAAGCACCGTCCCACCCCCACGCTAATAAGTCAATGGACTAAAAATACAACACCTGGTCTACACCTGCTTTCTTAAGAATTTTCTTTTTTTTTTAACAACTAAAACACTGAAACCATCAGAATAATTAGAAACATACTGTATTTACATCAAATCTTTGCACACAATGGCCAAAGCACACAACTGAAAACTTCACCTTTAACATCTAACATTACTGTTGCCACTTTCTCCAGCTACAGTTTAAAAAGTGAAACGCGCTCTGGATATAAGTTTTTCATTTAATGCAAACCACTTACAATGACTCTTATTGAGTATCTACTCAGAATTTCCGTCTCAGGAGGTTTTGAACATAGTGATTTCATTATTCATATGAAAAAAACTATTTCATATTATTTTGTTGAAATAAGTTCTGTTAAGACCATTTATTGTCATATTTACTGTTAGGTGCTTTTTCACGTTCAGATACTTCGACATAAAAAATGATTAATCCTTACCAAAAAGGGCTTTGCTAATTTTTGAGTTCATCTAAAGCAGAACACGTTTTGTGTGTTTGGTTTCTAACAGTCAAAACAATTTGGACCAATAATACAGGCTTAGAATTGAATTTGTTTCATTTTAAACATTGAGATGTGTTGCTTTTTTTAATTGCTTACAAGGAGGCAACAGACTACCGTTTAAGATTTTGCAAAGAAGAACATTTCTAAATGGCTAATTAAAGAAAATCACATTACTGCAAAAAGATATTACTACATCATAATAATAACCTTCTGTAATTGTAAGCAAAATAATAACATAAAAAAGTAAAGCAAAAACAACAAAAACCTAAATTTGATCTCTAATCCATGTAAAATAAAGATGTGATTCATACCTTCATGCATTAACTTGTTTCTGTCCTGTAGGCTTACTGTCATTTTTGTATATTTAGTTTGGTGAATGCACTTTATATGTGCTGTAATATCTCTTAAATATGTGGTATATATACCACAGACACTTATATGTCATTTTGAAGGTTTATTTAACTTGCCAAGAGACAAAAAAACAGATGACCAATAAAAAAAATGTGACCACACAAACTTTGCAGCTAATAAAACCTTTAATAAGATGTCGTTTAATCAGTTAAGATGTTCAGTGATGTGACATAAAATGAAAATAGTCAGAGTTTATCTCTGCAAAGCCATTTTGAACAGTGGACCCAGATGATAATGCATTATTTCATCTCATGCATTATTTTAATGCACGTTCAATCACAGTCGCTAAAGTTCACTCATGAGTCTGAGGGTAGAAGTTACTTATTCTTTAGTCACAGTTTGTCTTTTTAGTATTTTGCATATACAATCGAGAGGATCTAACAGACACTAATGGTGCCTCAATTTCAAAGACAACAACAATATTTAGTTTTGTAAAACCACTGACAAATTTTGGTTAAAGGGAACAAGCCCAAAATTAAATCTGAACCTCTTAAACTTAGAAATGGTCTGCAAGTATCTACATTGATATTTTTGATTATTTTAAAGGAGTATATTTCAATGCATCATAACAGTAACATCTGTACAACCTAAATTATTATGTAAGTCTATAAACCATAATTATTGATAAAAGAATGGAAATTGTGTCATAAAAAAATGCAAAAAATGTATGTTTTTCATCACATTTTACATAATAAAAACACCATACATATTAATCCAAAAGATTTCTGAATGTAGTAACATAAACAAAATATCTCCTAGCATGCCTTTAATTGTTTGAGCTTTGTATTTATTTAGTTTTTAAGAGTGCAAAGCTTTGTGATGGATTCATCATTCATTCCTCTGGCGCCCTCATGCTTTTTTACATTGCAGGTAATGTAGGGCAATGACGTTATTACAAAGCGATGACATAAATGGCATTAAGACGGCAGTTTTTACTCACTGTGGATGATTTCACTTCTCATCCTGTAGAACTGGTTTGCTTAGAAAATCTTGGCACGATCAACTGGCACAAAGTCAAACCATCTGAATTCCTCTCTGACAGCAGAGAGTCATTCGTGTCCCGTCCTCTACCAACAGTGAATATTCTTTGAACAATGACCCGAACCAAGTTTTCTTTAGTTTCCCAAAGTTAACCCTTTCAACTCTGCAACAAAAACTCTTCACCAGTGCTGACATTGGTATTTTTGCTTACTGCAATGTCAAGTATTGACGTAGCGTCATTAAACAAAATACCAAAACTCAGACGTTTTTTTTTTATCACATTTTACTAAATAAAAACAAAACATTTTGATCCAAAAGAATTTTGAATGTAGAAACATATACTATTATGAGCTTATAACGTGATCAAATGCAACACAAATGCCTTATATTTATGCAGAAAAAAGACAGAAACCTGCTAAAAAAAAAGCTTGATGTATGTTTTCCTATCATTTTTAATGGTTTAACTGGTCATACCAGCTTTTGATGGAGTTTCTGTGAAATTGATACCAAATCAAATGTCCTTGAGAATGGAAAAATAACTGCGTCATGAGGGGAAAGTATGAAAAGCCAGCTGGTAGCCCACCCACTAAAACCATCATAGACCAGAAAGAACTGGGTCAGGACCATCTAAGACCATCCTCCACCAGCTATAATTAACTAAAAGCAGCTACCAGCAGAAACTGGCTTTTAGTTGTTGTTGTTTTTTTGTTTTTTTTTACAGCAGAGAATATCTTAGTTACTATGTTTTTAAATTGAAAAAGTACAAGGTTATTGAAACGACAATCTCCCATCGCCATTACTGGAAATTCCCAGGGGAATTCTGGCATTAATGCAGCGAAATAGTACCTTTGCACCACACATAAGTCAAGGTAACATTAGATAATGATGTGATGGAGGGGAAGACTTATGTCATAGCTCTCTGCAGCAAAACAAATGAATGCTCTGGCCATGATGGTTCTTATTTTCAACCTAAATCCAATCATACAAAAAAAACCCTATATCTTAGGGTTTTTCCATTTGAAAAGGTGCCGCTGATGTGAAGTCCTTCCTGGAAAAACACAAAAGCTCATAAAATGGAGCAGCTCTTGTCCCTGGCCTTTATCACATGTTCTTGTACCCAGTTATTTATTTCTTCCTCGTGTTTTTCTATCAATTCCTTGACTTCTTCGGTCAGATTTACTTCGTTTGGCGAACGAATCATCCCGATCAGGTCATTCAATTCTTGTTCTTGCCTTTTCTTCAGTCTGTCAAAGTCTTTCCGGTACGGTTTGTGTTTGCTTAGTTGTTGAACTATCATGTTGTTGTGTCTTTGTTGCTTCTCCTTCAGATCCTCCAGTTCCTTGTCGTGCTTTTCTGTCATAGCTACAAAGTCTTCATCGTATCTGCTTTTGAATTCATTGAATTCTTCAGCTTTCCTTCTTGCTTCTTCTTCATGTTTACGCTGAATAACTGCCAGGTTTCTCACAAGGGTGTCATGTAGTTTATTCAGTTCTCTCTCCTCTTGCTCTTTTCTGAGTAGATGTTGTCGTTGTTTGTTTTCAAATTTTTTTCTTTCTTGGTCATATTCTTCTTTCAGCTTTTTAAGTTGCATTTGCTCCTCGAATCGTCTCTCTTGATCTTCCACATATCGTTTTTTCCACCATTCCTGTCGTTCCTTTTCCCAAATCTCTTGTCCTTGTCTTATGTCCTTTGTGTCCTGTGTCCATGTTTTGTCAGCAGCTTCCTTTATTGCAGTTCCATGGTGTAGATTTTGTTCCCACTGCAGTGTTTGAATGTCATCCTGCCACCTTGTCTCACTTTCCTCTGCTTTTCTCTCTTCTTCTTTTCGCTTTATCTTTTCCTGCTCCTCCCTAATGGATTCCTTCTTTTGGTTGATATGTTTCGTTTCGAGTTCTCTTTCTTGTTCAGCTTTCGTTGTTTGTTCTTGCAGTTCCCTTTTCTTTGCTTGCAATATTTTTTTGTACTCATTTTCAACATCCATCATCTCTCTCTGTATTTCATCTTCCTTTTCCTTCAGGATCCTCTTCACCTCCTTTTGTATGGCTGCCTCGGCCTCTTGGAACATCTCAGAGGTGTAGCAGCCACCACCATTTCTGGTCACCATTGATTCGACTTTTCTCAGTAGCTCTCTGACTTGAGAGCGATTCTTGTCCTTGTTGTTGAAGACCTGGTATCTTCCTCCACAGTCAGCCAACAGGTTTTCAAAAACATCTGCTCTTACATAACTCTCAAAGGACACATCATGGAGTTCATCACCTCGGGTGAAAACCAGAATGATGTAGTCTTCTGACTTCTTGCCAAAAAACTTCTTGATCAGTGCCACGGTGTCTCTCTCCTCTTGTGTGAAGCGGCCGATCTGCAGCACCAACAAGAACACATGAGGTCCAGGAGACAACATGCTGACACAATTCACAAGCTCTTGTTGGACTTCCTCGTTGGACAGGGTCGTGTCGTACAAACCGGGGGTGTCGACTATGGCGACGGGCCGTCCATCAACCTCTCCTGTTTCTTTCCGGCAAAGCACGGTCACCGACCTTGGACTGACTTTGGACGTGAAGCATTCTCGGCCCAAAATAGTGTTTGCAGTGGCGCTCTTTCCACATCCAGTCTTCCCAATCAGCACCATCCGGAGACACTCTTTGCTCTGAGGTTTAAAACTTTCTATCTTTGGTACAGATTTTTGGATTGCGCCCTCATTCACCTGCGGCTCAGCCATCATTTCCTTTGTGAAGCATCTGGATTGACCAGCTCTCATCTGTTCGACTGTGTGCAACACATGAGAGACCTGCTGCTTGTCCCTAAGATCAAAGACAAAATATCGATCTCCACAGCTCTGACGGAGCTCCTGGATGTGCTTATTCTCCTTCAGGCATCTTACGACAGCTTGAGAATTAGTATCTGACTTGACGGTGAACAGAATCATGGCGAAGTCAGTCATTCGAGAGCTGAAGGCGTTCTGGATGGTCTCCAACTCTTTCTTGTCCTCATAAGTGATTTGACCAACAGGTAGGACCAGGATGAAGGCGTGGACGCCCTCAGGATCACAGAGGGAGACACACCTGAATGATTCCTCCATCACTGCCTCCTGAGATTTTCCGTGCAGAGCAGGAAGCTCCACCAGGGAAATTCGACGTCCACACACCTCTCCCAGAGTCTTAACACACTTTGATGAGTTGACAAGTGGACCAAAGTTTCTGTCTCCCAGAATGGCATTCACCACTGAAGTCTTCCACGCTCCAAATCTTCCACACAACACTAAGTTCAGAGGAGTTTTCGAGGTCTCAGATGTCGTCATGAGATCAGCTCCTTCGGTGCAGTTAAGATGTCCTCCTTTGTTGTCACTCACTATCTTCTCCATCTCATCAATCAGTTCTTGATAATTGTATTTAGAAAGGTCTTTGTCATCAAGGTTAATGCTGAGCTTTCTTTGTCTGCAGTCTCGGATGACTTGGTTCACTGAAGGATTCTGTATCTCCTCAGTTTGTGTTTGGATGACCATCAAGTATTTAAAGGCGTCATCACCAAAGAAACCCAGGATGAACTTAAATTTCTGTGCGTCGTCTTCACAGAAGTCGCTCGGCTTCACTAACAGCAGGAGCACGTTTGGTCCAGGAGGGCAAAGGACAACACACTTTCTCATCTCGTGTCTCACTCTGTCCACAGGCAGACCGAAGACGTCCGAGGTTTTCACCACCGTTAATTTTTTCCCCCTCCATTCTCCATAGGTAACTGTACTCTGCTTAGGGATTTTCTGATCGGGAAAAATGTCTCCCCTTGTGATTAAGTTACTTAATGTCATTGTTTCGTTTTGTCTCTTTCCAAACACCAGAATCCTGAGGTCGGATGCTGTAAATCAAAAAAAAAGTCAAAGCATGAAAATCAACTCAATGAGTGCATGTATTGTAATGTCTTTCATTGAGGTTTTTCGGTGAGTAATAGTAGGGATGTCACAGATTAACTGTCAGCTGCTGAGAATAATTTTTACCAAAAAATCATGTCGGTCTGAAGGCCGGGAAACACCAAACTAACATCACAGAACTAGCAGCAACAAAGGCCCCCTGCTCCGTTTTGTTTCATATCTAGTGTCCACAGCCGCTCTCTGGTTGGATGTGGAGGGTGGCTTTTGGCCGTGTGCTCGTACGCCAACAGCACTGACAGAGTGGCACTATTTGACAAGTACAAGGGGTAGAAGGGGCTGGGAACACAGTCTGTTAGGCCTCTGATGGTATTATGCTAAATATACCTCTGCTGTCTCAAAGCTTCAGCTGTTTACCTTTTGACTGAGTCTGTTAACTGTTTGCTTCGCTATGCTAACGTAATGGAGCCTAAGAAAGCTAATGGTAAACAACTTCTCCTTCTGATGATTTGTTCATAGACACGATGCGAGTGTTTTGCGCAGCTAGTTTACATACGAGGTCAATGCAAAGATGCAAATAGATGCAAATTCACACCAGGTGGCATGATGGAGGCGTTGTTAACATGATGGATGCGGAAAAGCGATTTTCACATCTTTGTGTCAGTCATGCAGTTTCACATTTTTCAACTTGAGTTGCAATCTATTAGCATTAACATCTAGTTGACATGCTCCTGATGTTACTGATGTCCAGAAATGAAGCCAAACTATGGAGCTAAACTCAACATCAGTGCTGTACAAAGACAGAACAAATAGGGACCTGAAGGGCTAAACTATAAAGTTACATGGTAAGCTCCGAGAATACATCTGTGTCTTGTGTAAACGTTTTTTGTTGAGTTGCTTCTTGGCAAAATACTCTGAGTAAAAAGTTGGTATTTTATTAGTAAGTAACAATGGAGGGCGTGTAATAACAGCCTGATAAATTATTGTGTTAGCATCTTGGTTTACTCTGCTTCAGGGGATGGAGACTCTGTGTTTACATTCAGCTTTCTGTTTTATTTTACTGCAAACCAAGTAAGCCGTAAGCTGCCTCTTCTAGCTAACGCAGTGTAGTTACACTAGTACAACCGCAGCTGTTAAGGCTTCTGGCTTTGCCGGTCTGGTCCGGTGTACGAGCTTAAACCTGTTTGTATTATTCGAAGTGGCTTGAACCAGCATTTGTCATATTGTCATGCTCTGGCAATTTTAAACATTACTACCACAGCACTAACTCCAACTTAAATTGCATTAGCTAATAAGCCATATGACACTGATTAATTAACTATTATGTTTAAAATAATGGAGCCACTAATGTCCGTTAGTAATGACCCAACAGGTCGTGTGTCATTTGCTGTTGTGCCGAGGCAGTTGGTGTTGGCAACGTGAAAAACATACTTTTTCAGCAGAGGCAAGAGAGTTGGTTTCATTTTTGGGATGATGAGAGGAGACATAAAAAAAGACTAAATCTGTACCAATATGGCAACATTTTGGATTTTAAGCTGACCAAAGCGCTGTCCTTATTGTCCGTAGTGCTGTTGTGAGCTTAACTTTAATTGGACGCTGTGTTTCTATTTATAGCTGATGCTCGCTTTGAAAGCACCACAGTTGAAACGGAACGGCTGATTCATGAACTTGAAATAAGGAATTATTTATATGCAACCTTATTTCACTACAAAAACCTAAACACAGTGTCCACTGGCTGGAGGGACATTGCTGGGATTTGACAGTTTCTCCCGAGGCAAATGCCCATCACTAAAATCAAGCTTGGCTAACTTGCTGTTGGCTATATTGTATGTAATTTCCAGTAAAAATAGCAATATAAAAGGTGTGTTTTCTGATTTAAGAAGTAGTGTTACAAACGTAGGAATAAAGCAAGTCAGCTATTCGCCCATCTCGCCAGTCTTTCGGTCTCTGGTCTGATTGTGAGCACACAACTGATAGCTACGTGGTTTGTTTTAATAAAGTAACAGAAGTGCATAAATAATGAGTCTGTGTGGACAGAGAGCTTTGGTTTTGTGATGCTATGTTATAATTGCACAGCTGATTTCTGTTGGGACATGTTGAGTCATCTGGGTTGGTGAACTGGTCTGGTGAGGTGCTTGGCTTAATATCCAAGCAGTTTGAAAACTTTTGCACCAACCCAACCCTACCTAAAAACATGAAAGACCATTCAAAAATATCCTCAGTGAAATATGTTCAGTGAAGACACCTTTGTATGTTCAGTGCCAACATGTTTTATATGGATGACTTAAGATCAGCCAACTGAAACTTAAAGGTTAGGTAACGAGAACACTCCCCATTCTTTCGCCTGCGACTGTCTCTTACACTTTTTCTTTTTGTAGTTGACCTCATTTCTGTTGTCACAGCAGGTGTTAGTGAACAAATCCTTCCTCGTTATTAGACCATACTTACCAGATGCTGATGCTGCCATTATGTCACGAACTTGTGAGACAAAAACTGAAACGAAGAAGCTGTCGGGTTCCTGATGGGTTTAAGTAAACGAAGATAAAATTAGAACAATGAAAATAGAGATAAAGTAACCAAACACAATAATTCTACTTTTCAGCAGAAGGTCAAAATATCTTTATAAATAGTACATTTTAAACATATTTATTCAAGTTGAGTCATATTTTAGTCGAAGTGTTATTGCCTTTAATGGTTTGAAGTCTGGCTGAACAAATCACCAAACTGTGTAGTTGTTAGCAGTCAGGCAAACATTTCAAATCAAAGTTGTATTTCTTGCTGACTGCTCGCAGTCATTTTTTGCTCTATGTCCTCCTCACATATTGAACATGTTGCACTCACCTGAGGTATTTGCTGTTGCTCTTTTATTGCAGTGTTTTCGTTAATGTAGTATTGGTTGAAGCTCTGTCAAACTCTCGCCAACTTTGCTTTTGGTCCATCTTATTAACAGAATAGTTGGCACCTGAGGATATCAAAGGAAACAAACAAACAAACAAACAAAAACTGCTTAAATTACTTAATTTAAAGTTGTTGTTTTTTTCTGTAAAACATGTATACACTCTGTTCCATTTTATGCATTGAATTATTTCCATTAATTTTCCGATTGTCTACTCACCAGGTGAACTTCGTTGTGTAAATTATAGTCAAAGCACATCAGCGTCCCAGCTCCACACTGCGATTAACTCGCCCAGAGGAACCTTTTTGTAGCTTGACAGGGCAGGGCCCCACGTTGGTATGGCAACAATGAAACCACCCAGGACAACCTGAACTGTCATTTTATCTGATTAAAAAGTCACAGATGTGATGATAAGCGGGGTTGAGCATATGAGATAGCTCGCCAAAGTGAATCATAGGCTCTTGTTTGAAAGAGAAATAGGCCTTATGTAAAAAGACAGAGACATTTTTTACAAATCTGAAAGAATCCTTTTGTCTAAAGTTTTGGAATTTCCAAAACTTTTCCATGAAGAGAATTCAAAAGTGAAACTCTTCCACAGCAGGAAGTAGTCAATGGTATGCAATTAAAACAACTGAAAAAAGATGACATATACATGTTCCAGTAAATCTTTAGATCCTCTTCCTGGTTTAATTCCTGTAAAAAGTACAGAAGCTTGGTAATCAAAAAGTAACTGAAACTGAAATTCCAACTTTAAAACTTAATGCTTTCTAACTTAATATCATAATCCTTAAGATATGCTTCAAATATATCCTATAATTTTCAATTAATTTTTAAACTTGCCGGTCTATTATTAAACATGCCTGTCCTGTTATTTTCTTATTTTATTCTTAATTTTTTGTTTATTATTGTTATTGTTATTGTTTTCCTGTATAGCACTTTGAATAGCATTTGTCTATGATAAGGGGCTGTACAAATACATTTAAGACCTGATAAATCAAAGGTAAAACAGGATGTAGTCAAAGGTATACAAAATATTTCAACACCACAAAACAGACATATAGATACGTTCCAGTAAATTATCAGGCTTCTTCCTGGTTTAAGTCCTTTACATGTATTTACAGTAGAGCTTGGCAACAAGGCACATGTACAGGCAGATCCCATTTTTTTAGTTTTTAAATTTGACCCATAGCATCAATTTTCAATTAAAATCATGTTTTATGGTCGACGTTTTATTACACAAGTATTGAAACTACTGCTAGTACTAGGACTAAAGCCCTAAAAAACAGTAACTGATAATGCCCATTTCGATTGCTACGAGACATAAAATCTCTCCACTCTTCACACTTTGCAAAAAAACAGACACACACACTCTTTTATACAAAAAACACAGATAATCCAATCTGTTGTTAGGGACTTGATCTTTTAATAAGAATGCACAATATAGTGTAGAAACCACAATCACAAAAACACAAAAGTTTGCTGCTACACCCAGCCGCCTCTGCTGCTCTGCACAGCATTATTTCAACTTCTATCAACTAATCATAGTAAGATTTTACACATTATTTCAAAATTAGAACAACACATCGGAGAACATTGCTTTAAGCTTCCTACCATTATTACAGTGTTAATACCATAAATTACTTTAATGGTATATTACCATTAAATGTGTCACAGCATTCTACATAAGAGTGTAAGAGTGTGAGGTTAACAGTGTAAAATTAACTCTAAAAGCATCAAGATTTAAAATGTTTTACGTCAGTTTGAAAAAAATACATTACTGCTAGAATTTAGCTGTATCTATACAGTAGTAATATTGCCTAAAAAAAGCATCAAGATTCAAAGGCTTTTACTGTAATAAAAAACAAAAAGTACATTACTGTCAGAAGTTGGCTTTATTTTCACAGCAGTAAAATTGGCTTGAAAAAGCACCAAGATTAATGGTGTTTTACTGTAATTGAATAAACTGCACGTATCTATTAGAATTCTGCAGTATTTTTACAGCAATTTGTTACTGTGTAGGCTCCCAATATTGTCTCAGTAGAGGACGCTTTCAGTTTTCATACAAATCAATGAGAAAATAAGTGTAACATTTTAACCGTTTTTCATCTACATGCATTTTTTAAAATTGTGAAACAGGTGTACAAGAAACAAGAGTTTATTTGTAGATTGTTTCAAAGAAAAACATCATGACTAATGAATAATAAAACCACCTTAACATTCTTAAAATGTGATGACTAATAGAGTAATACCTATAAACACAACTGAGCAGAGATTAAAAGATCATTACAGTGTAAAGGAAGACTTAGTGACATTATATGAATACATTTATTATTACAAATGGGAATACAGACACTTCAAAACTAAAATACACAAATGATTAAATTCTTTATGGTTTTTATTTGCATCTGTTTTATTTAGTTTAAACTTAACATTCACTGTAATATCATAAAGTTAAACTTAATTAACTACTATGATCAATGTGGCACATAGAATTGTTTTATTTTCAAAGATATTTATGTCAACTATACAACATTAAATATTCATTTATACATCAGATATTTGTTCGAAAAAAATATAATATAATGTAAAAATGTGACATAGCCCATTTACACCAGTTTAATATGAAAAGAAATAAATTCACTTCGTATTTTTAATCACCAAAATAAAAGCTCACAGTCTTGCAGCTTTAACTGTGGCTCTTTCTAGGAAACAAAACCAGCTCATAAAATGCTACAAGGGTTGTTTTGCTTGTTTTTTTTGTCTGGTTCCTTCATGTGTCCCTGTATCCAGGTATGTGTTTCCTCCTCATGTTTTTTCTTGAGCTTTGCGATTTCTTCTTTAAGATGCTCTCTGCTGTTGAAGCGAATCATCAGATTATTAATTTCTTCTTCGTGTTTTTCCGTCAGATCCAAAAGGCCTCTCTCGTATACTTTGTTTCTCTGCAGCTGGTCCTGCAAAAAGTCAGTTTTGTTTTGTTTCCTCTGCCTCAGATCCTTCTCTTCCTGTTTGGACATGACCATATCGGCACAAATGGCATACATGTGCGTGTATTCATTGGATTTTTCCGCTTGCTTTCTGGCCTTGTCTTCATTTTTCTTCTTTATGCCCTCCCTCCTCATCATATAGAGCTCCTCTAACGCTCTACATTCTTTTTCCTCATGTTCTCTCCTGATTATATCGTCTTCTTTCCTTTTGTCTCTGAGTCTTTTGATTTCCAGCTCGTGTTTTTGTCGTAGCTTTTCAAGTTGTTCTTGCTTCTCATGCCACCTCTGTTGATCCTCCAGTCGTACTGTCTCCTGTTTCTCTGCTTTTCTCTCTTCTTCTTCTCTCTTTATCTTTTCCTGCTCCTTCCTAATGCTTTTTACCTTTTCTTTGAGCAGTTTGGTTTTCAGCTCCCTTTCTTGTTCAGCTTTCGTTCTTTGTTTTTCCAGTTCCTCTTTCTTTACCTGCATTTCCTCTTTATGCTTGTTTTCAACATCCATCATCTCTCTCTGTATTTCATCTTCCTTTTCCTTCAGGATCCTCTTCACCTCCTTTTGTATGGCTGTCTCGGCCTCTTGGAACATCTCAGAGGTGTAGCAGCCACCACCATTTCTGGTCACCATTGATTCGACTTTTCTCAGTAGCTCTCTGACTTGAGAGCGATTCTTGTCCTTGTTGTTGAAGACCTGGTATCTTCCTCCACAGTCAGCCAACAGGTTTTCAAAAACATCTCCTCTTACATAACTCTCAAAGGACACATCATGGAGTTCATCACCTCGGGTGAAAACCA
This sequence comes from Plectropomus leopardus, assembly GCF_026936395.1. Taxonomy (NCBI): domain Eukaryota; kingdom Metazoa; phylum Chordata; class Actinopteri; order Perciformes; family Serranidae; genus Plectropomus; species Plectropomus leopardus. Next base: position 2,002,358 of record NC_142179.1, read on the forward strand.
GAATGATGTAGTCTTCTGACTTCTTGCCAAAAAACTTCTTGATCAGTGCCACGGTGTCTCTCTCCTCTTGTGTGAAGCGGCCGATCTGCAGCACCAACAAGAACACATGAGGTCCAGGAGACAACATGCTGACACAATTCACAAGCTCTTGTTGGACTTCCTCGTTGGACAGGGTCGTGTCGTACAAACCGGGGGTGTCGACTATGGCGACGGGCCGTCCATCAACCTCTCCTGTTTCTTTCCGGCAAAGCACGGTCACCGACTTTGGACTGACTTTGGACGTGAAGCATTCTCGGCCCAAAATAGTGTTTGCAGTGGCGCTCTTTCCACATCCAGTCTTCCCAATCAGCACCATCCGGAGACACTCTTTGCTCTGAGGTTTAAAACTTTCTATCTTCGGTACAGATTTTTGGATTGCGCCCTCATTCACCTGCGGCTCAGCCATCATTTCCTTTGTGAAGCATCTGGATTGACCAGCTCTCATCTGTTCGACTGTGTGCAACACATGAGAGACCTGCTGCTTGTCCCTAAGATCAAAGACAAAATATCGATCTCCACAGCTCTGACGGAGCTCCTGGATGTGCTTATTCTCCTTCAGGCATCTCACGACAGCTGGAGAATTAGTATCTGACTTGACGGTGAACAGAATCATGGCGAAGTCAGTCATTCGAGAGCTGAAGGCGTTCTGGATGGTCTCCAACTCTTTCCTGTCTTCCAGATTTGGGGGACCAACAGGTAGGACCAGGATGAAGGCGTGGACGCCCTCAGGATCACAGAGGGAGACACACCTGAATGATTCCTCCATCACTGCCTCCTGAGATTTTCCGTGCAGAGCAGGAAGCTCCACCAGGGAAATTCGACGTCCACACACCTCTCCCAGAGTCTTAACACACTTTGATGAGTTGACAAGTGGACCAAAGTTTCTGTCTCCCAGAATGGCATTCACCACTGAAGTCTTCCACGCTCCAAATCTTCCACACAACACTAAGTTCAGAGGAGTTTTCGAGGTCTCAGTTGTCGTCATGAGATCAGCTCCTTCGGTGCAGTTAAGATGTCCTCCTTTGTTGTCACTCACTATCTTCTCCATCTCATCAATCAGTTCTTGATAATCACATTCATCAGGACCGTTTCTCTCAAGGTTAATGCTGAGCTTTCTTTGTCTGCAGTCTCGGATGACTTGGTTAATGGAAGAATTCTGCACCGTCCAAGTTTGTGTTTGGATGACCATCAAGTATTTAAAGGCATCATCACCAAAGAAACTCAGGATGAACTTAAATTTCTGCCTGTCGTCCACACTGAAATCAGACGGTTTCACTAACAGCAGGAGCACGTTTGGTCCAGGAGGGCAAAGAACAACACACTTCTTCATCTCATTTCTCACTCTGTCCACAGGCAGACCGAAGACGTCTGCCGTGTCCACCACTGTGAATTTTTTCCCCCTCAGTTCTCCATACGTGACGGTACTTTGCTTTGACATTTTCTGATAAAGACTATCTTTCTGCCGTGTGATGAAGCTGCATAGTGTTGTCTTTTCAGATTGTCTCTTTCCAAACACCAGAATCCTGAGGTCAGACGCTGTGAAACAACAAAAGCCAAAGCATTTCATTTCCACAACCCCAAGAACTCATATTCATTTTCCCATTTGCATTTTTTTCAGTACTTAGTTACCCTCTCGCTAACAGACCACACTCACCGAATGCTGCCTCTGCCATTATGTCACTTCAGGGCAAACTTTTGGGTGTCTGTTGGGTTTTAGGAAACAAGACAAAATTACAATTATGAATTTTAAGATAAAGTAATTAAACATAATTTTACTTTCCAGAAAACAGACATGAGGCTGTAAGTGTAGTCTTAGAACATCTATGAAAAGCAGATTTATATGATCATTTTAGTCGAGTCATATTTTAGTCAACATGTTAAACTTGTGAACCTGAGCAAATACGTTTGATGTCTTCCATAAACATGGGAAGAAGGCAATGAGCAATAAAAGAAATAATTACCCAGAAGTGAGCTAGAAATCAATAAAAAAAAGAAAAAGAAAATAAACCTGAAGATTAGTATAAAAATTTCTAGAATTAACTAACGTTAAATATTTTTATTTAAATAATTAGCTACAAAGGTATTTTTTCCCCAAGCTTTTTTGCAATTTGTGAAAAGTTTCTTACTTAGTCGCTCTTTTCCCTTTTCCCCATGTTTTTTGTTTGGGTTTTTTTTTTTGCAAGAAATTGCACCAATTTTTGGGTTGGGCGTCTGAAAGCAGCACATGAAAATTGATGGTGCTTCAGGTTTAAGGGTTAATAGGTGGGTAATGGGAAATTGTTTTATTACAGTAGCAGGTTATAGGGTTTTGCACAGGAGCAGTAAAAAACACAGCAATGATACATATATCACATTTGAAGAGAGAAAAAAAATCTCAATAAAAAAAATAAATCTTGGCATATTCTGAGAGAAAAAGATATACATTTATAAAATATCTATGGAATATACAATATAAAGAATGCACTCTAATGTACTAAAATAGAAGAAATACATGCTAAAAACTTAAACAATAAAATACACTACATACATATACTATAGACATAAAATAGTGTGTAAATTTGTTGAAGTTATAGTTTTGAGTATGCAGTGAGGTACAGTGTGCGTGGTTAAGTTCGGTTTAAAAATGCCTTTAAGTGTTTGAAATCTAACCCAAGTACATCTGAACTCCCTGCCCAGATTAAAAGGTATCAGGAAACTGCATTATTTAGTCCATTTACAGATCAAGCATTTCTATAATACATGTCTACATCGTGTGCATATCATAAATAGTTTTATTATGAATAATGATAATACCTTTGTTTATATAACACTGTTAAAAACAGAGTTTACACAGCGCTTTGGCAAACAGGACAAAGCAGAGGCAAGAGGGATTTTGTGCAGAGGCAGCATAAGAGACAAACAATAATGCCAAATTAAGGCCAGAGAAAAAAAGAGAAACAATTACACAACAAAAATTACAACTCATACGAATAAGAGTAAATACAATTCAAAGAATATAAGCACAAAGGTAATAGTACTAATTATCAAATTAAATGCAATTAAGGCAGAATAAAAGAATAAACTATAATACAAACTAAAATAAATGAATTAAAATAGACAATATATATTTGTGGCATTTATATTTTCTGATTGTTTACTCACTCTGTGAAGTCCTGTTTTGAAATTTTAGTCAAAGCACATCAACGTCCGAGCTCCACAGTGTGCTAAACTCGCCCACAGCGACGTCTTTGTCAGCTCAGCAGGGCAGGGCTCAGCGTAGGTATGCCAGCAACGAAACAACCCGGTTCAACCAGATTCAGCCACATGATTAGGAGTTCACGGAAGTGAGAGGCGATTTTTGGGTATATGAGATGACAAGTGACATCATCAGTCATTTCTCTACAACGTGCAGAAGCATGCACGAGTGAAATTTAACACAATTTATAAAGCTGTCTGTATTAATATTAACCCTTTGAAATCTGAACAAATTTAATTGATTTCTTTCAAAAACATGGAAATAAGGTAATGAGCAACTTAACGAGAGATGGTTAAAAAAATGTGCAAGACATTAGCAAAAACATGCAAGAAAATTACTTAAAGCACAAAAAGAAAAGGAAATGACAATGAAATGAATTGGGGGAAAAATACTAAAAGTAAAATAATTTTGAATATTAAATGTACAGTGGGTACAGAAAGTATTCAGACCCCCTTAAATTTTTCACTCTTTGTTATATTGCAGCCATTTGCTAAAATCATTTAAGTTCATTTTTTTCCTCATTAATGTACACACAGCACTCCATATTAACAGAAAAACACAGAATTGTTGAAATTTTTGCAGATTTATTAAAAAAGAAAAACTGAAATATAACATGGTCATAAGTATTCAGACCCTTTGCTGTGACACTCATATATTTAACTCAGGTGCTGTCCATTTCCTCTGATCATCCTTGAGATGGTTTTACACCTTCATTGGAGTCTAGCTGTGTTTTATTATACTTTTTGGACTTGATTAGGAAAGCCACACGCACCTGTCTATGTAAGACCTTACAGCTCACAGTGCATGTCAGAGCAAATGAGAATCATGAGGTCAAAGGACCTGCCTGAAGAGCTCAGAGACAGAGTGGTGGTAAGGCACAGATCTGGCCAAGGTTTGGCCAAGCAGTTTTTCAGGTCATGTTCTTGTCACATTTTTGCTAGTTTCTTTCAAGTTTTAGAAAATGTATTGCCAAGTCATGCCTTTTTTTCAGATCAACCAGTTTACCCTGGTTGAAAAGATTTTAACGCTATTGAAAAGATGCCTAAACGCAGAATAAGAAAAGTGATTTGAAAGAAAACTTGTATAAAAACTTTGATATTTTGATTATTTTTCTGTAAGTGAATTAGGGCTTGTGTAAAAAGAGAGAGATTATTTCCGAAAGTCTTGTCTGCACCTTGGGAATTTCCCCAAAGACTGGAAAAGGTGTCGACGAGCACAAAGGCCTTCCCGTCAATGGAAATCAAAAGTGAAACTCCTTCACAGCAGGGCGTAACAAAACTGACATCCAACATCATCATTAACATTCCTGTAAGAAGCACATATTTAAATTTGTTTATGTGTTGGGCAATGACTTTAAAAAGTTACTGAAACTGACATTTTTACTGTCTAACTGACCTATTTTATATTTGTTGTGTGTTTGATGAATTAATTTCTCCGTACACACTGCAGGGCACACCTTTAAAGAGCAGCGACAAATCTAAATCTAATCTAACTCTCAGTGTGAACGCTGTCGGAGCAGAATCAGATTAGCTTTAAAACTGCAAATGAACAACATGAGCGACAGTTAATCAACAGAGAAATACTACAGCTTCTTAAAAGCAGAGTTACGCAACTAAAGCAAAGCAAGCAAACTTAACTAAACTAAAAAGTAAACTAAACTACAAACCAAACTTCACTAAATAAAACTAAAAACTAAATATTTAGTTTAATTTTCTTTTGTTTAATTTGACACAGCTAAAAAACAGTTTAGTTTAGTTTTTAGTTTAGTTTTCTTTTATTTTGAATAAAATCCAAATGAATGAAAAACAAACAAAAAGTGTCTGAGAGGTCAAGAAGCCAGGAGTTTATACAGTTGAATAATCTATAAATTTTAAGTGTCTGCAAGTCTGCAAAACTGAAGAAGAAATGTAATTATTCAACACGTTATTTATTTATGTACATTCTTAAAAACGTGGTGGTCTTACAAGAAATAAACTAGTATATTTGCTGTTTGTGGAGAAGAAAAAAATTCTAAATGACTAATTAAGGCATAAAAAATGATGACAAATACAATATTAACGTGATTAACTTAATTATCAACAGCTGAACAAGAGAATAATAGCTGATATTTACAGTTTGGGACTTTTAGCTACATTTTATGACTGCAGTTATTACATCCATTACCAGTTGTTAACATTCATGTTATATCTCTAAACTCTCTTAAAATTAAAATATATATCTGTATATATATATATATATATGTATATAAATTTATAAGTTTCATTTGACATGCAGAAATCTTGCTTACATGTTTGCTTACATGTCTGTTAACAGATTTACAGTGTGAACAAAGCTTTTTTAGTTACATTTTACAGCTGCAATTGTTATTATGTCAGTGGGAGATTAGACATTTCTTAAAGAATTATGTTTGCAGCAGGTTCCACTGGTTTACTCTTAACATTGATTTAAAACTATTATTTCTTAGAAGTAGGTAGCAAAAGGTTAAAAGGTAAAAAAGTTTTTAAAAAATCATTAAAACCCATTAACATCAGTGTAACTTCAGTGCACTGGCCAATATAATTGTTAATTGTTAACAGATAATTGCACTCACAACTGTACAGTATTATATATATAATATTGTTATTTTCATTGGTTAAATAAAAAAAGATAACTTTAAAACTTGATATGGGCACTGTTTAAACACCAATTCAGCTAATGTTTAAGCCATCAAAACAAAAGCGCACAGTTTCTGCAGCTGAAACTTTTTAAAAGGTGTCATAAAATGGAGCAAATCTTGTTCTCGATGGCTTTCTGCACATGAGCTTGTATCCAGTCACTTTTTTCCTCTTCGTGTTTTTTCGTTAGCTTGTTGATTTCTTCGTGGAGATGTTCTCCGTTGTAGGAAGATGTCAGTTCGTTAATTTCTTGTTCTTGTTTTCTCTTCAACTTCTCAAAGTCTCTTTGGGAAGTTCTGTTTTTGAGCAGCTGGTTTATGATTGATTCTTTTCGGTTTTGTTGCCTCCACTTCAGATCAGCCATTTCCTTTTTGATCCTGTCCATCTCTGCAAAAACATCCTTGGCATATTTCTCTCTGAACTCATTGCATTCTTCAGCTTGCTTCCTGGCCTCCTCTTCCATTTCCCTCCTCATTTCCTCCTTTTCCCTCTTATGGAGATCTTGTAATGATTTCAGTGCTCTGTCCTCATGTTCTCTTGTGATTATATCGTCTTCATTTTCATATATTTTGACTTCTTGGTCACTTTCTCGTCTGAGCTTTTCAAGTCGCTCCTCTTCACGTGTCTGTTCATCTTCTCGACGTCGTTTGTCCCACCATTCTCGTCTTTCCTTCTCCCAGGCTTCTTTCTGCTTTCTCTTGTCTTCTCTGTCTTGTATTAAAAACACCCAGCCAGACATTTCCTTTGACACTGCTGCATATGCGAGTCTGGCCTCCAGAGCTTCAAATTCTCGTTTCCATTCGTGTTGTTGGAATTCCTCCTCCCTTCTCTTGTTGATTTCCTCCTCTTCTCTCTTTTGTCTTTCTCTCATCTCCTGATACGTAATGTGCTCCTCCTTTTCTTTGACCAGTTGGACTTTTTCTGTTCTTTTTCGCTCAAGTTTAGATTTAAGCTCTGTAATCGCTTCTTGGTGTTTTCTTTCAAGCACCCTCTCTTTCCTCTTTATCTCTGGTTCCTTTTTCTTTATGATCTTCTCCTTTTCCTTTTGTATGGCTGCCTCTGCATTTTCAAACATCTCAGAGGTGTAGTAGGCACCGCCATTTCTGTTTACCATTGACTCAATCTTGGTCAGCAGCTGGCTGACCTGGGAACGATTCCTCTGATCGTTGTTGTTGAAGACATGGTATCTTCCTCCACATTCAGTGATCAGTTTATCTAAGGAGTCATCACCTTCTGCTTTGATGTAACTCTCAATGGCTTCATTTTTAAGTTCGTCTCCTCTGGTGAACAAAACAATGATGAAGTCTTTGGACTTCTCGCCAAAAAACTTCTTGATCAGATCCACAGTTTCTCTCTCCTCCTGCGTAAAGCGGCCGATCTGCAGCACCAGTAAAAACACATGAGGTCCTGGCGCCAACAGACTGATGCAATTCATAAGTTCATCTTGGACTTCGTCGTTGGACAGAGTTGTGTCGAACAAGCCGGGGGTGTCGACCACAGCAACGGGCCTCCCATCAATCTCTCCTGTTTCCTTCTTGCAAAGCTTGGTCACGGAAATCTGGCTAACTTTAGAAATAAAGCATTTTTTTCTCAAAATGGTGTTTGCAGTAGCGCTCTTTCCACTACCAGTCTTCCCAATCAGCACCATCCGCAGACACTCTCTGCTCTGCACTGTCCTGAAAGACTCTCCAAGTGGCTCCATCCTACGAGACTCTCTACTCGGCTCCTTCCAGGGAAACTCTTTTCTCGGCATTATCCTGGGAGGTTCTGCTCTCGGCACCATGGGAGGTTTTGTACTCAGGTCCATCCTTGGAGGCAACTCTGTATTCCTGTCCATCAAGGGAGACGCTTTACCTGGCACTGCCCTGAGAGATGCTCTACCTGGAAACATCCTCTGAAACTCTCGGCTTTTATACTTAGAATCTTTTGCATTTGATACATGTCTTGCAAGTTTGGGTAACATATATTTTGTGAAGCCTCTGGATCCCATCTTTTCCACAGTACGTAACACCTCAGAAACCTGCTCTTTGTCCTTGATGTTGCAGACTCCATATCGTCCACCACAGCTTCGAAAGAGTTGTTGGATGTCTTTGTTTTCCTGTAGAAACCTCTCAACTGCTCGAAAGTTAGGGTTTGCATCCACAGTAAAAAGAATCATGGTAAAGTCATCGACCCTGACGCTCAAAGTTTTTTGGAGGGTCTCTAACTCTTTCTTGTCTTCGTCACTCGGGGGATCTAAAGGTAGGACCAGGATGAAGGCATGGACGCCGTCTGGTTCACAGAGGGAGACGCAATTCAATGATTCCCTCTTTGCTGTCTCTTGAGGTTTTCCATACAAAGCCGGTAGCTCCACCAGGGAAACCCAATGTCCGCACACCTCTGCCTCATTTTTAACACACTCTGATGAGTCAGCTGTTGGGCCAAACTTTCTTTCTCCCAAAATTGCATTAGCTGTTGACATCTTCCAGGCTCCATGTCTCCCACACAATACCACATTGAGAGTGGACTTTGCAGATTCAGGTGCAACCACGGGATCACAGTCTTCATTGAAGACTAAATATCGCCCCCTGTTTTCATCCACTATGTTCTCAATTTTTACCATCAGTTCTTGACGATTATGGTCAAAAAAGTCTCTGTCGTCGAAGTTTATTCTGTACTGCCTTTGTCTGCAGTCTTGGACGAGTTGGTTCACTGAGGAATTTCCTCCCCAATCGTGTTGTGTTAGGATAACCATTGAGTGTTCAAAGACATCTTGTCCAAAGAAGTTCATGATAAGTTTTAGTTTTTGTCGGTCCTTCTCAGTAAAATCCGAAGGATCCACCAACAGCAGCAGAGCATTTGGTCCAGGGGGGCACTGCATCACGTATGTCTTCATCTCATATGTCACTCTCTCCTTGGGCAAACTGAAGATGTCTGCTGATTTTATGACTGTAAAAAGTTTCCCCCTCCACTTTCCTTGGGTAGTTGCATAGAGCTTGCTTTTTGGATTGATAGAATCTCTTTTTCCATTGATGAAGTTGCTCAGTGTTGTCTTGTCATGCTGACTTTTTCCAAGTATTGCTATCCTAAGTGTAGGTGCTGTAAAACAATAAGAACGAAAGCTTTACAAATTTACATAATTTTATGAGGCACTTACCATTATCTCATTTTCATAAACATCAATCATTCATACGTCAAAATCTCAAAACATGTTTAGCAGTAGGTCTCTTATTATAACGTAAAACATATAATGGAAACCACTAAAAGTGATCATGGCTACAGTGGGCAGGTTTCTATTACAGATCTGCACAAGACTTGAGCGATATTTTCAAAATTTCGAGAAAACATTTCGCAACTTCTCCTCTTGCTATTACATCCCAGGAACCAAGGTGATGGATGTTTAAACATTAACAGCTTAACAACAAATTATGTTTTAAATAATTTGCTTGTAGTAATTAAGTAGTCGGCCTAAAGTGCTCATTTTGGGTCTTTACATACATGATACTGTATGTATCATGAAACTATGGTAATTCTAATTTATTTTATTTTGCTTTACTCCAAGGCTTCTTTGCCTTGCTGTAACCCATCTGCTCTGTCATTTTCCCTGGTGAATCATGTTGTCTCCTCAAAGCTAATGACATACTAAAAAAATGAGCCAACAAGATGCTGCTGCGAAACATGATCACTGGGTCATCAAGTGAATTAAAAATACCCGATGACATGATGTTTCTGTCATGAAGCTGCTGTACTGGTTTTTGATATAGTGGTAACACTTTCTATATGAAGACCACATCTATAATGTATTATGCAGGCATTTATCATGAATTATTATGAACAAATAAATGCCTCACTAATGTTTTATGACTACACTCATAAACACACATAATACTTACTGATGCACTATATCAACAGTCATAACCCATTATAGGTGTGACTCATAATGAATATAATGAATAGTAAGTGGCAAGTGTATTATGGATGCTCTTGACTAATTATAAACTAGAAGTTGACCGATGGGACTTAAAATGTATTACAAATACCCATACTTACCTGTACACTTGTCAACAATTAACTGTAATAAGCACTCATAGTATACTGTAACAGTCCATGCAGTATTATAAGTAATTTTATGTCTAAGTAAAGTGACATAGCTATTGATGCATTTATCATAATTTATGCCTCATGTAGAAATAAAAGACTTGCAACGTGCACATCCAAAAGTAGTTAAATACGAGGTGCTGGACAGAACAAAAGTAGATACAAACATCAAGTGTGAAGGTAATAATTGTTCATAGGAGCATTATTTGGTGTGCAGACCCTGTTTTTGTATTGTGATAATTTATGCTCCATCATAATGTTTCATTGTTGGTGTTAAGTAGAGTGTAACAAATTTCCATTCAAATATGAGAATCTATGCCGCATCATAAGTGATTAATAGCTATTATACACAATAAAAAACATTTAAAAGACTGAAAAGTGACACTCTTTGGCATCTCAAGACAATGTGTCTGAAGTCAGAGTTTTTTATTCACAGAATCAGATTTTGCAAAGGCTGGTGAACTTTCAGGGTCACTATTTAAAAGATTGTTATCTACAAAAAGGAAAAAAAATAATGAACAAACTGTTGCGGCCCTTGAAATCTGCAGTGAGTATATTATATGCTGTAGCTAGCTAACCACTGTCCCCATCCCAAACAGGACATTTGCAAGTTAAGTCACTGGCATGTGTGCTGTGAGCCTCCAAGCTTATGATGCATACTTATAACTCTGATGCAGCATGTAAATGAATGAAAATGATTACTTAACACCAACAGTGAAACATTTAGATGAACATAATTATTATTATTATCATTATTATTAATGCATCAATGTTTACTTCACTGCACTTAACACTCACAATGATAAGCTATGATACTGCATGGACTTCCTTACTACAGTTGACTATTGATATGTGAATAAGTGATTATAGGTATTTATACTGCATTGCGTTATAAACACCACCAGTCAACCTCTAGTTTAAAACTATTCATTAGCATCCATAAGACACTTGCTTGTTAATATTGTATGTGTCACATGTATGTTTTATTGCTGTTGATAAATTGCATCAGTAAGCATTATGTGTGTTAATGAGTGAACTCACAGTATTATGGATGCATTATAATTCACTTTGAATGCCTTCATAATGTGATATAGGTGTGGTCTTTATAGAAAGTTACCAATATGGTAAAAAAATTTCAAAAAGTTGCGCATCTGTCCATTTCATTAATAACCACTGTCATGGAGAATTTGAAAAAGTCATGGGATTTCACGATCGCTGTTTCAAAACCTGGAAAAGTCATGGAATTAGGCCACATGGCAAATGTGATTTCATTTTTGGCACACTTACCACCAGTGCCTTGATTTTAGCAGTAACATATTCCTTCATTCATACTTACTGGATGACGATGCTGCCATCATGTCACTTTTGTGCGCCAAAAACTGGGACAAAAATTCAAATGGAGAAGCTGTCGGGTGTCTGTCGGGTTTAGGGAAATGAGACAAAATTAGCATACTGAAAAATTAAAACCATACACACGAATTCTACTTTACAGAAAATAGTAGAAATGCTGTTAGTGTAGTCTGATCTCATTTATAAAAAACAGGTTGACGTGTATTAAATTTTAGTCATGTTTTAGCAAAGTGTTAATACCTTTAATGGTCTGAAGTCAAGCCCAAGCACAACTGAACAAATACTTTTAATCTTCAGCAATCAACGAAAGACTTGATAAAATCAGGTTTCTTGCTGGCTGTTAGCTGTCATTTATTATCTCTATTTCCTCCTCACATACTGAACATGTTGCACTCATCCAAGGCTGTTGCTGTTGCTCTTTTAATGTAGTTTTTCTTTTATTATTATATACATTTGATTGAAGCTCTCGCAAACTCCTTTAAACTTTGTTTTTGGCCCATCAAAATAACAGAACAGTAAATACCTAAAGATCACAAAAAACTGCTTTGATTAGAACAATTAAATATGAAACACTTTCTGTAACACATGAAAACAGAATGTATATTTCCTTTAAACATATCATTAGTGTTTTTTCTTTTCTGATTGTCTACTCACCAGGTCAGATTTAAGTTGTGTAAATTTTCATCAAAGCACATCAGCGTCCCGACTCGTCCCAGTACTGTGATCAGCTCAAATAGGAAAATGTTTTTGTTAGCTCGACGGGGCAGAGCCTAACGTGGGTATGAAAACAATGAAACAGCCCAGCAGAACCTGAAAAGTCACTTCATCTGATTAAAAGTTCAAGGAAGCGATAAGTGACTTGTGGTAACTGGGGTTGGGCATATGAGATGACATCATCCTCTGTCTCTGTACAACATAAAAAAACATGCACACCTCCTGAACAAACTTAAATTTCACTAAACTTTAGAGATGTCTGTGTAATATAACAACAGTTGAATAAGATTTGGACTTTGATATTTTTCTTTTAGAAATACAGGACTTGTTCAGGCGTGTTCCCAAAATTTGTAAAGAAATTGGTTGTCCATCTGACTGGAACAACCAGCCCCATTCATTTCGATCTATTACTTCCCCTCTTTAAGGCATCTCGACTCACCATCTTCAAACAACCTGCTCGAAACAGTTTATTTATAGCTTTGTTTCCCTTTTGTACTTGTACACTACATGTAACCGCATATATACAGATCAATATTGGGTGTACATTTACTAAGTGTACTGCATGTAATCTACTATAATGTACATTACGTGGGGATCTTGTTGGAGGGGAATTAGCATGGCTTGAGAACCCCCTTAAAACGAGATGATAACCCCTTCAAATGAGTTTCGAAGAGAGACAGTAGCATGAATGATAAGCACAAATTCATAGTAGCAACTTATCAAAAGGTTCCATAAATGGACTTTGTGATTTTCTAACTGAATAAATTTATATCATGTTGGTATTTTCAATGAATTCTTTCCTCCATACATACTGCAACCTGCACCTGGAAAGTACAGCAAGAGATCAAACTCTATAGGTTAAAGTATACAGTGAGAGTTTGCTTTTTGGTTTATTGTAGATAAATTGATAGAAAGATGGATGATATAGATTTTTGAGAGTGTAAAACAAACAAACAGAAAAAGACACAAGTTTAACAAAATGGCGCTAACCAAAATGGATGATAATCTACACTAAAAACTCAATGAACAGATTCAAAAAGGAACCAAGACATTGCATCTTACATGGTCAAAACGGAGTAGGAGGAGGCATAAACTTATAATATCCTATTCCTTCTCAACTAATCAAATAATTAATTTGTGGACTTCATCTCTAAACTGTATAAACTGAGTTGAGTTATAAGTTGATCGGCATTATTCCATACGTGTCAAAGCTTACTTGGACAGACAAAAAAAAAAAGAAATTTTATCGAAATTCAATTTGGGGCAGGTGCAGATTAGAAATATTATGTGTACTATAGAGACCAAAACAAAGCCGAATATAAATACTGTCCTGAAGAAGCTGAGTGGTGCAGCTCCTTAGAAATTTCTCAGTGCTCAAAGCTTTTCAAAAGCAGAGTTTTGTTTACCAGCAGCCAAGTTTAGAGATGGGTGTTAACTTCGAAGCTGTAAATTTCTGGTCAAACAACATATTAATTGGAGCCTCCGAACTTGAGTTTCACTGCCAGTGACTCACTGTAACTGTAAGACAAAGATGAACTATCGGAGTTTCCCTGTTTCTTGGCCAAAGTCTGGAGGCTGAAGCAGGTAGATTTCTGGCAGATTTTCTAATAAATATTTATCAAAATATTACAACTTAATGAAAAAAACACTGCTGTTACTACCCTAAAATATTCGCTGCTAATAATAACATTGATTTTGATTGTTGCAAGAGATTAAAATGTCATCTTTCCAGACACTACAACCACAGACACACACACACTCTTAAAAAATAACAAACATTTGTCGTTATGGACTGATCTTTAATATGAAAGTACAATGTAGCATTGAAACCAAAATCACAAGAAAAAAGTTTGGTTCTCTTCTTAAGCAGAGTCTGCTGCTCCACATAGTATTGACTATAAATAAGTGAAATAGTCATAGACAAAAGACAATTCTTTCACATTGAGAAGTAAGCTTGAACATTTGCCACATAAGTATTCATTACCCTCTGTATATGCTGTTAGAAATAATGGTTGAACATTGTTTAAAACACCAAGTCATGAAATCAAAAAATTATTTTACACTTTTTGTATAATAAAGTTCACAACAGAACATCCTCATGTAGTTTCTCTACAAAAAAACAAAACAAAATGAGCTCTTCAATTACTTTATCTTTACATATTTTTAAAATTGTGACGTGTACTAACAAGAAACACGTGATTCTCAATGACCAGTTAAGGCATCCTAATTTTCCTGTGCTGACAAATACAGTATTACCTTCTCTAGTAATAAAGACAATTGAACAAATGAATAACAACAGATATTTACAGTATGAGCAAGGATTTTAGTTACATTTTTTGACTGCAGTTATTATGTACATGAGAAAATAGACACTTCTTGAGTGGCAAGTGACAATGTTGGGTTCAAGACCTTACTTGACTTTTAGTAGCAAGCAGCGCACCATCAGGGTGACGATAAAGTTTTCCAGTTATTGTGACCATGTTTTTTTTTTAAACTCATCTTGCTTATATGTTGTAGAAATGGTTCTCTCAGTACCATAAGGCTGTGTAGCAAATATGGTGTTGATTACGTCAAAATTAGGAAAGGCGCTATTCACTTTGCTGTTTATCTCATTATGTGAATTAGCAGATTTTTTTAGTTTGGAAGCATATGCAGATGCTTTCCAGTTATCGAGCCAAGTTTCATGTTTTTATCTTTTTTCAACTTGCAGCAAATTTAGTTTAGAGGGCTGACGAAAAACAATAATGACAAACTGGCATATATATATTTTAAAAACTTGAAATAGGCCATCAGTGTACACCAGTTCAATGCAACAAGGAATTAAATTCACTCAATATGTTAACTTGTCAAAGCAAAATTTCAAACTGTTGTACTGTTGGGGAAAAAACCCAAACGTCATAAAATGCTGCAAGTCCTGTCTGTTGTTGATTTCTGTACATGTTCCCAAATCCAGTCATCTCTTTCCTCTTCGTGTTTTTTCTTTAGCTCATTGATTTCTTTGTTCAGACGTTCTCTGCTGCGTAAAAAAACCTCCCTTTTCAGCTCGGTCATTTCTTCTTCTTGCTTTTTCAGCAGTTTGTCATAGTCTTTCTGGTATGCTTTCTTTCTGCGCAGTTTTTTTAGCCAAAGGTCTTTTTCGGTTTGTTGCCTCTGCTTCAGATCCTCCTTTTCGCAATTGTACATCCCAGCTGAAGCAAACTTGGTATATTTCAGTCTGAATTCATTGAGTTCTTCAGCTTGTTTTCTGGCCTCTTCTTCATTTTTCCTTCTTAAATCCTCCAGTTTGTTCTTGTAGCGTTCTTCCAACTCTTTCCATTCTCTTTCCTCCCGTTCTCTTCTGGTTCTCTCTTCTTCTTTCCTTCTCTTCTCGTATCTTTCAAAATCCTGCTCATACTCTCGTCTGAGCTTTTCAAGTCGTTTCTTCTCCTCCTCTCGTCTCTGTTCATCTTCTCGATATCGTTTGTCCCACCATTCCTTTCTTTCCTGCTCCCAAGCCTCTCGTTCCTTTCTCATGTCTTCTCTGCTCCGTATTAAGAGCATCCTGTCAGCAAGTGTCTGTTTTGCTGATCCAGGTTTTAGTTTTTTCTCCAGAGTTTTAAGGTTTTGTTCCCACTCATGTCGTTTGGATTCCTCCTCCCTTTTCTTTTTCATTTCCTCCTCTTCTCTCTCCCTCTTCCTCCTCTCCTGTTCCTGCTTCATTACGTCCCCCTTTTTCTTGACCAGTTTGGCTTCTTCCTGTATTTCTTGGGAAAATTTAGATGTTAGCTCTTTATTTCTTTTCTTCTTCTGTCGCATTTCTTCTTGGTGTTTTCTTTCAAGCTCCCTCTCTTCCCTCTTTATCTCTGGTTCCTTTTTCTTTATGATCTTCTCCTTTTCCTTTTGAATGGCTGCCTCTGCACCTTCAAACAAATCAGAGGTGTAGTAGGCACCGCCATTTCTGTTTACCATTGACTCAATCTTGGTCAGCAGCTGGCTGACCTGGGAACGATTCCTCTGATCGTTGTTGTTGAAGACATGGTATCTTCCTCCACATTCAGTGATCAGTTTATCTAAGGAGTCATCACCTTCTGCTTTGATGTAACTCTCAAAAGCTTTGTCTTTAAGTTCGTCTCCTCTGGTGAACAAAACAATGATGAAGTCTTTGGACTTCTCGCCAAAAAACTTCTTGATCAGATCCACAGTTTCTCTCTCCTCCTGCGTAAAGCGGCCGATCTGCAGCACCAGTAAAAGCACATGAGGTCCTGGCGCCAACAGACTGATGCAATTCATAAGTTCTTCATAGACTTCGACGTTGGACAGAGTTGTGTCGAACAAACCAGGGGTGTCGACCACAGCAACGGGCCTCCCATCAATCTCTCCTGTTTCCTTCTTGCAAAGCTTCGTCACTGAGTTTTTCGAAACTTCAGAAGTAAAGCGGTCTTCTCCCAAAATGGTGTTTGCAGTAGCACTCTTTCCACTACCAGTCTTCCCAATCAGCACGATCCGGAGACACTCTCTGCTCTGCATCATCCTGGGAGACTCTGTACTCAGCACTGTCCTGGAAGACTTTTTACTTGACACTATAAAACAAGACTCTCTTCTCTGCACCATCCTGACTGGCTCTTCATCCGGCACCACCTTTAGAAACTCTCTCTTCTCATATTTACGATTTTCTGACTTCAATAAAGATATTTGTCTTGTAAGCTTCTTCATCGGAAGCTTGGGGAACATAGTTTTTGTGAAGCCTCTGCATCCCACAACTCGCATCTTCTCCACAGTATCTAACACCTCAGAAACCTGATCCCTGTCCTTGATGTTGCAGACCTCATATCGTCCACCACAGCTCTGAATAAGCTGTTGGATGTCTCTGTCTTTCTGTAGAAACCTCTTGACTTCTAGACTGTTGCGATTTGCCTCCGTAATAAAAACGATCATTGTAAAATCATCAATTCTGAAGCTAAAAGTGTTTTGGAGGGTCTCTAACTCTTTCTTGTCTTCGTGACTCGGGGGATCTAAAGGTAGGACCAGGATGAAGGCATGGACGCCGTCTGGTTCACAGAGGGAGACGCACTTCAATGATTCCCTCTTCGCTGTCTCTTGAGGTTTTCCATACAAAGCAGGCAGCTCCACCAGGGAAACCCAACATCCGCAAACCTCTGCCTCATTTTTAACACACTCCGATGAGTCAGCTGTTGGGTCAAACTTTCTTTCTCCCAAAATTGCATTAACTGTTGACATCTTCCAGGCTCCATGTCTCCCACACAATGCCAGGTTTAGAGGGGGGTTTTCATGCACAACCTTGGGATCAGTCTCTTTCGTGAAGGTCAAACATCCATTCCCGTTCTCATCCACTATGTTCTCCATCTTTTCCATCACTTCTTGAAGATCATCGTCATAAAAATCGTTATCATCGAAGTCCATCCTGTACTGCCTTTGTCCGCAGTCTTGGATAAGATGATCCACAGAGGAATTCTCACCCCAATCATTTTGTGTTGTGATGACCATCGAGTATTTAAAAGCATCTTGTCTGAAGAATTTCATGAAGAGTTTTAATTTTTGTCTGTCGTCTTCGGTAAAATCTGAGGGCTTCACTACCAGCAGCAGAACATTTGGTCCAGGGTGGCAAAGAGCCACACACCTCTCTATCTCAACTCTCACTTTGTCCTCAGGCAAACTGAAGATGTCTGCTGATCTCACCACCGTGAGGGGTTTTTTACTCCACTCTTCTGGGAAAATTGCACATTGCTTCGAATCTCTTTTCCCAGTTATGAAGTCATTCAGTTTTGTCTTGTCTCGCTGACTTTTTCCGATTATTGCAATCCTAAAATCAGATGCTGTAAAACAATAAAAAAGAAATTTACATAATTCCATGTGGAATCATTATTTTTATTTCATCATTGTCAACCGTACATTAAATTTAAGGAAGACATTTAAGAACAGGTTCATTCTTTCACATAAAAAGTGCTTTTAACCCTTTTAAACTTGGATATACATAATTTTTCTTGTGCTGCATTCACAGACCTTCACAAGTCTTAAAACCTTCCAAATCTAAGCACATTGGTTTGCTTTATTTTGAAGACATGCAAGAAAGGCAATAAGCAACAGGGCAAGAACTTCGGCCTCGGCCCTTTGCTGCAAACAAAATCAGGCTTTCTTTTTAGGATCAAATCCTGCTTTCCATCATACACCAGAAAAATAACTGTTGATGCTGTTTTCCTCTCGGTTTTGGACTTTGGTGATGTTATTTATCGTGCATCCAGTTCCACTCTCCAACCGTTAAATGCAAATTTTAAGCTGTCCTCATTGATAACACAGGGAGAATTCCAAGGTTTAATCTGTGATCTCATTAATTGTGACTTTCATTGTTTTTAGATTTATTTGTTGTTTTATTTTTATATATTTTGTAAAAGCCTTGTATTTTTCTGCTTTGCTAATTGTTTGTTGTGTGTACCTCGGCACCATTGAAAATGAGGGTTCCCCCCTTAATGTGTTTTCCGGAGCTTTAAATGAAATGAATGATTAACGTCACTACATAACACATACGGCCATTTAATAGCCGGTAACAGCATTTTAAACGTGCTAGTCAATGTAGCAGGGCCCTCCAAACCTATCTGACACTGATAACTACTAACACCAATTTAATACTGATAATGTTTGAACAAGCTGTTAATCCACTAGATTATAATAGATTCACAGATTTCTCTTTACTTTTTCTTTCACCACTTAGCAAATAGTGAAGCACATAGAGCACATCATTTTGGACTAGGGTTTGATTTTTCTATGAGCAGAAACATAAATCATCAAAATAACTTGAAAGATGCTTTAAACACATTAAACTTCTATAAAAAGTAACTTTAAGGTTGTCAAATGTTCATTCTCTCAGCCTGCAACTGTGTTATCAAGGGTTTGTCCCACTGCCTTCATCCGTCCCCGTCGTGTGACATCATTTCTGATCTTGATGTCTTTACTGACAGAAAATATCTATGGTATGAGGTTTTACGAGACGTACCGTACGCCATGTCGTGTTGGGGAAATTCCGCCTCAGCAGCTGAACATGATGCCTGTTGGGTTTAAGAAAACAAAATCATGGTGAGGAATTAAAATAATTCAAGCACTGTTCTTTTAACAAAAAGTTACTTTGGAAAATTCACAGTCAGTCAGTTGACATATTGCTGTGCATAGTTTTACAACTGTAGCTGTGCAGGTATCTAAATAATACAGGCTTTTGTTTAGTAACTTGGGAAGTTTTTCAACGACAAAGCCAAATATTAGAATGTTTGCAGAGAATATAAAATTCTTTTGAAATATTGCAGTGTTATATAATAATGTAAAAATAATGTGCTGTTTTGTTATTTAAAATTACCCATAAAAATACATGAAAAGTACATGGAATTGTAGCCTTTAAAGTGGAACTTCTTTTGAACGCATTAACGGTTCGATATCTCACAAACACTTCAAGAAAATGTATTCAGATTTGATGCAAATATTCATTTGGACTCAAAAATGAGCTGATTAGATTTTGGTGGTCATAGGTCAAATTTAAAAATTCTGTGACCTCGTGTCTCTTATTCTTGTGAATGCCATATTTCAAGAAAACCTTGAGGGAATTTTTTTCAAAATTTAACACAAATATTTACTTGAACTCAATGATGAAATGATTAGATTTTGGTGGTCAAAGGTGAAGGTCACTGTAACCTAGTCAGTCTCATTCTTGTGAGTAACTCAAGAACACCTTCAGGGAATTTCTTCAAATTTGGCATAAACATGTTGAGTAAACTCAAGGATGAGCTGGTTAGATTTTGCAGGTCAAAAGCCAAGGTCATGGTGACCTTGCATTCGTCTCATTCTTTTGAAACCCATATCTCAAGAAGGAAATTTCATCATATTTGACGCAAACATTAAATTCGACTCAATGCTGAGTTGATTAGAAATTGGCATTCAAAGGTCAAGGTGACTGTGACCTTGTTTCCATCTAAATTTTGTGAAAGCAGTATCTTAGGATGAGCTTAAGGGAGTTTCCTCATATCTGGCACAAACATCCACTTGGACTCAAGAATGAACTGATCAGAATCTGGTGGTCAAAGGTCACGATGACCTCTTAATACATGTTTTTAGCCATAACTCAAGAACGTTTGGTGTCCACTTTGAAACTGTCCTGATTGTATCGATCTTTTGTGCTGCCAGGGGGAAGATGTGTGCAAAGCATCCGTGTGTAGTTTGTGAATAATGGGAACAACAGTTGTTGAGACTGGTCCATTATTCAGAGAGAGCGCTTCAGCTGGCAGCTGCAGCAGGTTACGATGTAACCACTCAGGCCACGCCTGCGCTGAGTCGTTACATCGTAACCTGTTCTGTTGGCTGCCAGCAACAGTCAACACTGGACCGGTTTCAAAAGTTTTGTTCCCACAATCCACGTAGATACAAATAAACATGAAAAAGTTTAGCACACCTGATTACATAACACTTATAATATGCTTTTAATATGCAGAATTATGAAATATAACTTAAAAAGTATAGTTTTATTCTATGAGTATACAGGCTCGAATGACCTTGTTTATTTAAACATATTCAAAAATAATCTGAAGGAGACAAATAAACATAATGTCACACTGTCGTCTCTATCAGCCACCACCAATCACTCACACGACAGCTAATCTGCACTATTTCCACCTCAGGATATTTATGCATATGCTACCTTTCCATAATCATCATAAATATTAACATAATATATGTACATATTCATATGTTTCATATTTATACTGCCATGCAACTTTGCAATAATATTTATGGGCTATATTTCGATATTTTTTTTACAATAAATATACTGCACGCCATGTGTGTATTTCAGTTATCCAGTACAAGTATCAATCATGGACATGCATTTTCTGCATAACTGAAATATGTATATAGATTTTAATATATTTTTTAATTTATTTTATTATCAAATCCCTTTTTCTGCATTTTTTTCTGCTTCTGACTCTTGGGCTGATGCGTCATTTGAATTTAAATGAAATAAACTAAAAATAAAATCTCATTTTATTTTAGCTTAATCTAGTTTAATAATAAATAAATTATAGCTAAGGCCAACTCTGCAAAATGAAATAAAGTTGCTACATTTTTATTCTTTCTATGATTGTCACATCGTCAAACATAACTGCACTTACCTGAGGTTGTTGTGTCTCTTATTGCAGTTTAATCTTATTTTTGGTCCATCAGATCAGGCAAGGCTGTCCTGAGCATCCGACTCCTGCAGATGATCAATGAACTCTTTAATTCATTAATTCAATTTAGGTTTTAGGTGAGATGTACTTAAGTATTCTGTATTTTTTGGTCATTTATTGTCAGTTTAATCTACTCACCAAATAGTTTCTTGCTGCGCCACAAAGTGTTTTAATCAAGTCCAGCTCTAAAATAAGGTCGACACATCCAGTCTGTGCTTTTTGGCAGTGGTTAGGTATGGCAGTAATGAATGGGCAGGGCAAACACGGCAACAAAGAGTGAAGGAACAACCATTTTAATTTTGTAAGGACCCTCCCAGTTTTAGGATGCTCATTTAGTTACTCATGTCTCAACACTAATTATAGATTTAAAAGAAACTGGCAGTGTTTGGAGCAAAAACAGGTGTGTAATGTACTTTATTTTTGACTGAGCCTCAGGACAATTTGTAAAACTCACCCGGAGCTGAAAATAGCCACCGAAAAATACAGCATCATTTTTTTTCTCATACGGAAAATTTGATGTGTACACGTGTGAATGCTGATTTAATCCAGCAAAGCAACTTAGTTCAGTTCGGTCATTAGTGTTCAGACGTTTATCACCTTATTCAAACTTCAGCCTGCCCAGTAACGGCCATGCGTTCTAGTTTATGTCCTTCTCGTTTGGGCTAGAGTTTGGTCTTCAGATTAGATCTTTGAACCTGATGTGGCAGCTGTAATTTCGCAGTATTCCCCCGGGCCTGGATGGGGTCAGCTTCTTGACAGTTTACCTGTGTTTTGCGATTGAAACTGGCACTTCTCCTGCATAAATGGCTGAAGTTTCATGGGACTGAATCAAGAGGGAAAGAGAAATAAAATACGGGAACACCATGATGGAGAGAGGCAGAGTGATGGTACGGAGGAGAAAGAGTTCGGGCTGCAGGGCGGCGCTGTTGGCAGTGTTTTCTTGTGTTTTTGCAGCAGAGATGTGCGTAACGTGGCAGAGTAGTGATGACCATCAGCAGTGCTGCTCAGGCGCAGCTCAGCTGCTGCACTTCTACAATAAAGGAGCTTCGCCTGTTGTTTCTGTGAACCGTTTTTACTAAAAATAGAAAATAAAAATGGTCTTTTGATGGTGTAGACATCATGTCTCCTTTAATTACACGTTGAATGTCTTTCTCTCGCAGACATTTTACTGAACCTTTACTATTTCAGTTTCAAAATAAAACAAAAAGGGTTGTTAACAAAAGGGTTTTTATTGTGAAATATTAATATTATATTAACACATGTCATGGCTGTGTTGTTGACAGTGCAGTGGCTGCATGGCTCCATGATTGTATTAACCCTTTATAAACATGGGAAGAAGGCAACGAAGAGAATAAATTAGCAAAAAAATTAGTAAAAAGTACAAGAAAATGACCTGAAAATTAATTTCCTTGAAAAAAATTTACAAAAGGAAAACTGAAGTAAAAAAAAAGGAAAGAAAGAAATTCCCTGGAACTGTTATTTTAAAAATTATGGATAAAAAATGTTTTAAAAAATTAATTAAATCTGCAATTATGACTATTCTACATATAGCTTCCCTGGCATTTTTCCCCACAAATGTTTCCCTTGCTTTTTTAAAAATAATTTTATATCTACCTATTTTCTGCAATTTGTGGAGTATTTCTTGCCAAGTTGCTTATTGCCTTTTTGAAAGAAATTGCACCAATTTGGACCCAAAAAACTGAGTCTGCATCAACTTGCACCGTTTTGTTGGAGCTTAAGCTCCTCTGTGAGCCTCCAAAGCTTTAAAAAATGCCCGAAATGCAAAGTCAGAGGGAGAACGCTCAGAGACCCGTTTGCTGACTTTTACGCAGACTTTCTTCATTGAGATGTTTTCCTTCTTCCGTTAACTGGCTTTGACCAAAGTTTAAATCAGCGGCTGCCGCAGCGCCGACTCGTCAGATGATGATCTAACCGCCTGTTCAGTCATTTCGGTCGTCGACTCTCCAAACCTCAGACGGCGGCCGCTGCGTCGGGCCAGACCGCAGCGACCGGTGGACGGGCCTCGTGACGCTCTGTCAGCACGAATGCTTCAGATCGGCATGTTTATACAGACGCATTATTACACCTTGTTAGGTGTTTGGTTTGTTGGATTTATGATCCCGAGTTTTATTATTTAAAAGCTGATCATAAAGCTTTTTTTTTTTGCTTTGTGTGAAAACAGAACAGGAGATCAGAGAGCTGGCGATGCTGCGTCCCTCCGATCCGCCAGACGAACACGTAAAAACTCGAGCGCGCTGCTGTAAGGCGGCGGGGGGCTTTATTTTTCATACCTGAGCGCCTGTTGGATGTGTTTGATTTATAACACAGCCCCGCCTGAACGTAGCAGCGTGTACGTGTTAAACACATACATTTGTTTTAAATACATACAAGCCGCCGCGTGTTTGTGGACGCCTCGCTCGCTTTTTATCCTGGGAGGTCACTGGGTATGTTTGATTTATAGCCTGGTCCCTCCTGGCTGTGTTTTCACATGGAGCCAACACCACCCCGCCCCTCCCCCGGTGTGGAAAGAATTAATAAAACACACACACACACACACACACACACACACACGCACACGCACTGGCTGAACTAACTGCTCTCCTCAAACATTTCAGATCTTTGTCAGTGTTTAACTCGCTGTTAATAACAGAGGAAATGATTTGCATTTGTGCCAGTATACAATTTTGGAGATGAAAAACAGTCCACACACTAAACTATACTCCGAAAATATTAAAGTCAGTCACCTCCGAGGTGACGTTTGCAGCTGCACGCTCTTCATCACACGATCTGATGAAGAGCGTGCAGGTTTTTTTTAGTAACTTTTGCATTTCCAAGATGCAATTTCCACACAGTGACTGTTCCCAAATCTGTAGAAAACATTCCTGATCATAATTTGTCAAAAATCTCATGATGTAAATATTTTGTGGAAGCACCAGTATTCAGCCCTACGGTGTTTCTGGTATATGTATATTGAGATATTTGATTAAAAATATTGTGATGTTTGATTTTTTGATTTTTAATATTCAAGGAACAACAAAATTAAAAACATAGTAAAAGATACAGATTTATAATAAAAGAGAAAAGATATAAAAGGTCAAATCAATTATTAAATGATTAAAATAATAATATTAAAATAAAAATCACTTTTAAAAATAAAAGTGCAGACAAGAGGTGCAAAGATAAAAAAGGATCATTTTAAATGATTTAAAATAAGTTTGTGGTCAGTATATGTGTGTAAAAAATCTGCCTTTAGAAAATACTAAAGCAAATGCACACGGTGTGATAACTGTGGCATCTTAATGTGGCAGCACTTTTTCTGCGTCTGGTAAAAAAAAGAAAGAAAAACTGCGCTGAGACGTGTTTGTGTTGTTGTGCTTTTACAGTTTATATACACGTTATGTTATTTTGTTTAAACTAAATCTGTATTTCTTTTCTTCTGTCTCCCCTTTTCTCATTTCTTTGTCTCTATTTCAGACTTTCTTTCTTTCTTTCCATTTGCTCCCTCAAAGTATTTGAGCTTGATGTCTTCTAACTTTATTAAATAAACATTGTGTCACACAGCAGACATTTCTCCTCCTCCTCCTCCTTCTCCTCCTCCTTCTCCTCCTTCTCCTCTCTTTCACTTAACTTTTTGTCTTTTTAACTTTTGTCTATTTGTCTTGTTCTCCTTTGGTTATTTATCCTCCTTAGATTCTGTGTTCTCCTCCTTCTCCTCCTTCTCCTCCTCCTTCTCCTCCTCCTCCTCCTCCTCCTTCTCCTCCTCCTCCTCCTTTTCCTCCTCCTCCTCCTCCTCCTCCTCCTTCTCCTCCTCCTCCTCTCTTTCACTTTTTGTCTTTTTAACTTTTGTCTATTTGTCTTGTTCTCCTTTGGTTATTTATCCTCCTCAGATTCTCCTTCTCTGTGTTGATCCTCCTCCTCTTCCTCCTTCTCCTCCTCCTCTTCCTCCTGAGAGTCTCACTGACAGAGAAAATAAAGTCATCTAAATTGTGACCGTGATGGATTTTCTATCTGCAGACAGTTTCTCAAAGAAATCAAACGTCTGCCTCGAAGGAAGGAAATCAATCTGAAAATAAATGCTGATTTAGAAAACAGTCAGCGGGATTCTTAATCAACTTCAGTTTTAAGTAATGGGCTGAAATGATTTTTTTTTTTAAATAACAGTATTTTTTTATGTTTGTGCATTTCTTAACACTTTAAAACTCCTTTTAAATAATGTGAAAAAAATATTGGACCTATTTAATTTTTTTTTACTAGTAATCAACTTGTGTTCATAATTCTGGTAAGAGTACATAACATTATATAAAAATTCATTATAAATAATAATGAGAATAATGTGAAAACTTTTATGGGTTATCAGCTTTTAAAAAACGTGTTTGTAAGTATGGTAATTAAGTATTTAACCCTTTAAAACCTGAGCTGAGTGGCTGGATTTCCTGGACAAAATGAGCAACGTTAGAGGAAAGGACTTTCAAATAAGCAAGAAGTTAGTAAAAAGTACAAGAAAATTACAAAAAAAACCAAACAAAAAATACAGGAAAGTTTTAAAAAAGCAAAGAAATTACTTTTAAAAAATGCTTCTAAATATAATAATTCTGTAAAATGATTTTAAATATTGAATTAATTAATATTTCATTGTAATAATTCTAAATATAGTTCTTTTGACATTTAACCCCAGCTTATAAGAACATGATCATTTTCTTTATTTTCTTCTTTTTTTTTGCAGCTTGTGGGACATTTTTTGTCAAGTTGCTTGTTGCCCTTTTCCCTCCGTGTTTCTGAAAGAAATTAAACTGATATTTTTAAGTGTTCAGATTAAATGCTGCACGAATGCGACTCATGAAAAGTGACAACGATCCAGGTTTCAAATTATGAACACGTGTGATGATAACCCAAACAAGTTAATTTGTTCCAATTAACATTATTATTATTATTTATTTTTTGAACAATTTTTTTTATTCAACGTTGTCCTTTCAGACAATAGAAAGCATAACAAAAAAAAAGAACAATTCACTCAGCAAACAGACATAAATGATGATTCATGGCGGTACGTGCCTCTACACAGGAAAATAGATTAGTACAATAAAAAAATAAAAATACAAGAAACTTGTTCAGCATCTTGTCACTTTGATAACCTGAAATGCGCCTGTCCATCTGCACATGCAGCTCTGCTCTTATTTCTCCACTGACTTCACATTCATCAACCTTTTTGCAGAGATTCAAGCCAAGATACTGTTAATATATATATTTATTTATTCTGAAGTGTTTTGTTAATTACCACATTGATGAACACACATTTTAAGTTAATCATTCATAAAATAAAGTTGTTCCATCAAATGTTTCACATTATGTAAAAGGAAATTTAAAGTGTTGGATGATCAGGCTGAATTTGAGCTCTGGTTTTGTCGATATTTGAACATTTCGAAGGTTAAATGAGGCTTTTGATTGAATCAAGAGGAGTTTTACTGAAGTCGAGTCAAACTTTATTAGTTGAACTTTTCTCACAGAAAGAAACTCAATGTGCTTTGAATTATTTGGACGTTAAAAAGCAGTTGTGGTTTGGATTAAATATCATTTCTTCTCATTTTAAGTGGTTGCCTCAGGCTGTTTGCACAGAGTAATTAGTCTTCAGGCCCGAAGACCCTTTGGCGGGAAACCCTGGCAGTCGTGTGGGAGTTGAACTTGTGACCTCTGAGTTACAGTCTGGTGTGTGCGACACTCTGCCACCTCGCCACGAGAAACAAAAAAACAAACTGTGGGAAATAGTTTTAAAATAATTTGAGCTGGAAGTAAAAAATGTGGTTTCTAACCTGGCGTTTGCTCACGTTGTTAGAATGATGTTTTTGGGCGGACGGCGTGTTGTTTTAGCGGCGCTGTGACCCGGGAACCGCTCTGCTCACTGGCTGCGTGTTTGAACAACATCATTAGCTGCTGAACAGAGTGAGAGACACCAGATATTTCCCATAAATCATTTGGGTTTGGTCAGATGTGAAATCGAGCTGTTATCAGATGGGAAACGTTTTCCAAAAATCAGACCTGGACAGAGTCAGGGACACGTCACGCCGTCCACGCTGCAGATCGCTTACTCAGCGGTTTGATTTCGCCCCGTCAGACGCAGTTTAACGTCCCGTCAGAAAGCTGTGAATTATGGGGACACCTGTAGCTGTGGACGTTCATGGAGAAAGATTTCAATGATCAGACTCCTCCAACAATCAATATGTAGTTTTGTAATCAAGAAAATGATCAAAATTTGAGTTTAGGGGCGTCTAACTCAGCAAGAGGAGCGTCATCCACAATCTCTCCCCCTTTCCAGACTCTCTAACTGCACGACATTAAAGGCAAAATAAATCAAATTAAACAAAAAAAGATTCAAAAGATGCTGCAGATGGTGCTTTTGCACTTAATGTGTCATAATCAAAAAAAATGAACGCCTGCCGTTTCTGTTTGGCGAGTAAACCTCCAAACGCTGTCGGCTTCACAGCAGATGAATGATTTTATCAGATTGATCACATAATTTAAAAAAACATATGCTGAGTGTCTCTGCTGAGTTTTGGTGTCTTTTACATCGTGCTGCTTCTGTCCTCTGCTGTCTGTCTGTGTCGGAGACGAGTTTGACGCTCACAGCAAAAAGGGACTTTATGGTGCATTCAGGTGCACCTTTAAAGCCATGAAAGTTATTAAAGGGAGAGTTTCTGTATTGTTTGGGGTTTTTGGTTTGGTTTTTTTTTGGTTGTAATCCATCCGTCATTGTCTTTATGTTCTTCCACCACATCATTTTTAATGATTTGTTGCTAAAATCATAACAATATAATAACATCTTCGGCCTGAGTACAGGAACAGATCCTCGTCCTGTATCGCTCTTTATCTCGTTTTTTTCTCAGGTATTTTCAGGATGCTGCACTTCAATGGGCCAAAACATCCACAAGTTAATAACAGCGGTAAAATGTGTGTCACTCTTCACATTAAAGGTGTTTGTGTTTGGATTGCAGGTCGTGTATTTTCTACAGAGCGTGTATGGATATCCCCCGAGGAACAGAGCTGCTGGTTTGGTACAACGACTCCTACACCTCCTTCTTCGGCATCCCGCTGCAGTGCATCGCTCAGGACGAAAACCGTAAGAAACGCTGCTCTCCTTTCCTTCTTTACTCGCTTTTCCCCCCATGATTTAAATTTGTCTTGGTTTTGGATGAGTTGGCACATGACAGGTTAACATACCAGATGAGACATTCGAACAATAAGAATAAAACAGTTACAGACTGAAGGAGCTACGTACAACACAGCAACAACGAAAGCACCGCAGAATTCAAAATGCTGCCAGAAATTTTCAGGGAAAAAATGTGAAATGTTACTCACTTAATCGATTAAAAATTACCTTAGTTTTTTAAAAAAAAGTTTTTTAAAAAAAAGGAGAAATTGTTGAAATTGAAATTGTTATTTCCATGATGATTCCAACATGATTTAATTCATTAAAATGTCGTTTTCTGGACATTTTTCTGTTTTTTTTTTTATGATTTTCTAATCAGTTTTTGCCATTTCCATTTAGGTCATTGCCTTTACGTCATGTTATATATGAAAAAAAAAAAAAAATTGCGTAGGTTTCAAAGGGTCAAATAGTTTGTGAAGTGTAAGAAAAGCGATGTCGATCCAGGTCTCAAAGGGTTAATATTAACAAGTATTAACGTCGTCTCATCTAAAACTCCACCAGGTCACAAGTTTGACTCCGAGAACAGAAAAGTGTTAAAAAGTACGTCGGGTTTAAGTGTCCGAATAAAAATCTTCACGTTGGCTGAATAATGAGTTCGTCCTCGGACTCGAAGCTTCGCGTTTGTTCAGCTGCTTCGTGATAAATCCGATAAAATCGTCAGCCGAATGATGCAGATGTAAATGACATCCAAACAAACGTGAGCCAAACCTCTCGGCTCCTCCGTCCGCAGGAAAAACAACAGCCGTTTTCTTTGGATGTCGCTCTAATTTTATTACCGACAGTATTTAAACTCTTTGGCCCGCCACAAAAACAACGCGCTGAAGGCAGTTTTTTTTCGTCTTTCTTTACAGACTTGCTGCTGTCTGATTGATTTGTCTGTCAAACAGAGCCAGTCAAAACAAGACTGGAATCGTTTTTATTTATTTGCTAAAATGTCGGCATTTTGCGGCGCGGCGTTAAACCCGAGGCCTCGCTCCAGTTTTTTTTTTTTTTTTTTTTTGGAAAACAAGTTTTCCATCAAAACTTTTCTTCTGCAAACAAAAATACACCCATTTATGAGCCTCTATCTTTTATCCAAGCTCTAATTGTCAACATATTTCTGTTGATTTATGAAAACCTCATGGCTCTAATTTCACATGTTTCGACTCACTTGGTTCTTGTTTGCTTTGACAATTTTCAGGCTTTGTTGTAAAATCAAATGACTTATTTTGAGTAAATGTCTTACTTTTTCTGGCAGAGAGTGAAAAGTATTCATGGTGCCGTAAACTATAATATTAGATTTTTTCAAATATCGACTATCTTGAAGGCATAAACTCGTCCTAAATTAAATTTCAAGTTCAGCTTGTTATTTGATAAAATGAGTTTTATAACTTGTGAAAGTCATGCGTGCGTAATATTTCCTCATACGCAGTTTAGGAAAACATTTTATAGGCTATAACTCACTTTTGTCACGAGTCAGACTTAAATTTGCATAAACTATTCCTCCACACCTTTCTTGTTAATGTAATATCTCAAGAACACATTGAGACATTTTTTATTTCAAATTTGGCACAAACTTACACTTGGACTCAAGCATGAATTGATTATGTCTTGGTGGTCGTAGGTCAAAAGGTCAAGGTCACTGTGCCCTTGCATCCGTCTTATTGTTGTAAACACTTTATTTTCCAGAGGGAATTTCTTCAAATTAGGCAAAAACGTCCAAGTAGACTCAAGGATGAGGTGATTAGATTTTGGTGTTTATCTCATTTTTGTGAAAGTGAAAGGTGTTTCTTCAAATTTGGCACAAACGTTCACTTGGACTCAAGGATCAGCTGATTAGGATTTGGTCTTTAATGGTCAAGGTCAATGTGATCTGGTTCATTCAGGTGAACACAATATGTGAAGATAGTCATATGGGAGTTTTCTTAAATTTGGCACATACGTCCACTTGGAATCAAGCGTGAATTGATTCAATCATGATGGCCAAAGGACAAGTTCACTGTGACCTCGCATCCGTCTTATTCTTGCAAACGCAAGTCAAAGGTCAAGGTCACACTGACCTTGAATTTGTCTAATTCTCGTGAAAGCGGCATCATAAGAACACCTTGAGGGAATTTCTCTGAATTTGGCACAAATGTTCACTTGGTGTTTCCACTCAGTCGTGTTCTGCAGCTTCTCCTCCGGTGATAACATCCCAGTAACCATGGCGATGGATGTTCAAAACATCAGCAGCTTTATTTCTATTGCAGCCACCAAACTAGCCGTCATTATTTAGGCCACGTAGGCGTGTTATGGAGCCATGATGGAAAGGCGAGCCCCTTATACGTCCACGTATGAGGGATTTCTGGGAGATGTAGTCCACGATTTCACAGAGGAATTGTGGATTCAAACTTTCTCTGAGTTATGTGATGCAATAACAGCTCCTGTAGCTCCTGCTGCATCATGAGGGAGCCAGTTCCTACTGACAAGCACATAGACACAGCATCATGTGACCTAGAAAAGACTAAAACGTGTTTCCATTGCCGTTTTGTGAAATACGGCTTTTTAAAAATCGCCTCAAATACCACCTCATGTAAGTCTTTTTTTTCTGAAATGAATGGGATTTTTTTCACAGCTTCCATGTTTCCGTTAGGCACATTTTAGATTTGCATTTTTAATTTGCACAATCTGCTGTGGACTCAGTATCTGAAGATGGCCTTATGGGAGTTTTCTCAAATTTGGCACAAACTGGACTCAAGAACGACCTGATTAAATCTGCTGACTGACATTCAAAGGTGACCTCATGAAACATGTTTTTGGCCATTTCTCAAGAATTCATGCTGTAATTATGACACAATTTCACACAAATGTCAAATAGATTTTAATGATGAAGTTGTCATTTTATATTTTTGTGGTCAAAGGTCATCTGGCATTTTTTCTGACATTACTCAGCATCATATTGGCGTCAGATTTGTTCAGATATTGAACTGGTGACACTTTTCTAGAAAGTGCTGATCGTGGAGATGTTGTGTGTGTGAAGCATCTGTGTTTTCACAGACGTGCATCTGCAGCTTGACTGGTGCACGAAGACAAACGACCACGTGGCGTTTGTCTAGTTTTCCGTATAAAACTGCCTTTAAAAGCATTATCAGCGTTGTTGTTTTAGATTTAAACAGATAAGCGTGACACAGTCTGGCTGTTGTCATTTTTGTGATTTCAGCCGGTTGTTTTCGAGAAACACTCGTGACGTTCACGTCGTCAACACACAATTTTTGTTAAAAAACGTGGATTTTTATGTGCTCTATGAATGCCGTTTTTTTCTCTCCTTTCTTTCTGTCCCTCGTGGCCTTTGTCTCCTTCCTCCGCTGCCTCTCTGTCCTCCTCCTCTCCTCCTCTCCTCCTCTCGTCCATCCTTCCTCTCCCTCTGTCACTAATTTATTTTTGTTTACATCTCCTCCAGTTTTCTGCTCACTCAGCCTGTTTATATCGTTTCCATTCAAACTGTTTTTCTGCGGATTTGACAGAGTAACTTTACCCTGCAGGGGGAAAAAAACAAACTTTGACATTTCTTTTCTTACACAATCACACAGCAAAAAAAAAAACCCAAAACAAAACATGAAGAAGAAGTCTTAATCGGTGGAATCTAAATTGAAATGAATTGAATTAGGAGCTCGTCTTTCACAGAGTCGCAGTTAAATGAGATCGTGCTGATTGCAAATTAGAGACGTTTGGCCACAAACTGGTTTGTTTTACAGATGGAACGACTCTCTTACATGACATCGCCGGTCATGACGGGACCGCGGCGGCCTCTGCACGGTCCATGCACGCACACGCGTTCGTCTTTCTGTGTTTATGAGGACCTGTTCTGCTTGTGCGTTGCTTACAAAACCTTTGTCCCGAATTTCAACAAAAACTGAATGTAGATTTATTTATTTATTCTTTCAAGTATTACCAGCATAGCTGAAGTTCTCGTCTGTTCTTTGGTGCAACACGGTCGTCCAAAGTAAAAACTCTTGACAATGTTTGGATGGATGGACATGAAATCTGACAGTTCACGCTCCTCTGAGGCTGAATCTGAGTGATTTTGGTTTTCTGTGACTTTTTTAACTTTCATTAGTAATATATATCTCAACTTACTCAGCACTTCAGCTCATGTCAGGAAACGATTTCAGCAGTCAAAGTTCGACAAAACAAATACTAAACGTCCAAAGTTACTGATTTTTTTTAGAGCAACAGTTTCTGACAGTGTTTCCTGCCTCTCAGGTTAGTGGTGAATCTTTAAGAGCTGGATAACTGAGGATAAAATGTGATACATTAATATTATTTGCTGCTTTTATTGAGTTATTTTTTAATTAACATCAGGGCTGATCATAAATATCAAATAGTCATTCATTTTCAGAATTTTAACCCTTTAAATGCATGTTTTTTACAAGAAAGCATTATGTTTTATGATGAAAACAAAACACAAAAATGAGTTATTTTCAGTATACTACATGCTAAGTAGATTTTGTAATTATCACAGTATGGGATATATTACATTGATTAGCAGCAACACTGATTGTTTTATTTGTGTTGTGTCAAATACTCACACCTGTATCACTCTGCACACAAAATGCACAAACAGGCTACAAAAATATTTTACATTAATATAACTCTCTGATTTTATTTAGTTTTTTTTTTTTTGTCTTTTTTTTTACCAACATCAGTCCTAATCATTGAACATAAAATATTCATTGATTTTTAAGGTTTTTAATCCTTTAAATACCAGGTTTTTGTCCTGATTCTGCAATGTTTTTGAAATAAATAATAATTATTTTTAATAAACTACATGCTAAGTAGGTTTTTTTTGGTGGGATATGTCAGTGAATAACAGCAGCATTGATTGTGACAGTGCACCGAGAGAACATTTCCCGCATTTTTTCCATATGCTAAATATAGTTAAAAAAAAAAAAATGTCATCAGGTGGAAAATAGTCAAAATGATAAATTCAGAGTCAAAAGCCCAGAATGACACCCAGAAATAATACAAGTCCTGTTTTTCTGCTTTGATGGCTGTGGGATCAAAAATGTCAGTTTGAATGGGTTTCAATGGAGCATTTTTTCACCTGAACAGTCTGAATGTAACTATTTAGTTTCCACAGTGTATTTTAGACTTATTGTAGGAGCTGAGCTGCAAATTCACTGATTACACTCAGATACACAATCCTGTGAAAATGTGTGCCATATGCATGAACACAGACAGATTTATCAAAAAAAATGAAGAATGAAAAGCGCATAAAACACAAACAGTCCCTGAGGGTTGAAAGCACAGATGTACAAAACACAGATACATCGTGTACCGACACACGCTGCGCCGGAGCAAACAAAGACTGGAGGATTTGTTTTTGTTGGAGGATTCGCTTTTGTTCCACCCTGCAGTGAAAAAAGTTTGTTAGCGTCCAAATGAGGTGAAATTAGATTACGCTTCTTTTGTACAGAGAGACAGCAGCTCTGCTCTAAATTAAAGACAGTTTGCTGCTAACTGCATTTGGGTTTTCCATGGCATCGTTATCTGCTGATTGTGCCCACAAAGGAGCGTGACGTCAGAACGGCGCGCTGGAGACAGCGCGACAGTGACTTTGTGTCCTCAGTAGAAAAAAGACATTTCAAGTTTGACATTTGCTGGTGAAAAGAGCGCCGACGGAGAGACTGAGACTGAGAGCTGGTCAGTGCAGACTCAGTCTCCTGTAGTTCCCCGGTTTATCCTTTTTAGAGTCCTGCAGTGTGTTACTAAAAACAATCTAAGCTACAAAGTGTCTATGAATCAGTTATTTCACTTCATTATTATTGTTATTTGACTCAGACTGTGAATTCAGTTCAAAATACTTTACTCGTCCCCCAGCAGACAATTTAAGGCAAGTGAGTGCAAACCAGGGTTGCCAAAAGTTATGCTGACCTCCCTTATTTTATTTTATTTTATTTTATTTAAATATATTTATATTTAAATTTATTTTATTTTATTTATTTGTTATTTTTGTACAGCAGTTAATGGTTCAGAACATACATCAAGTCAGACTGTTAAAATTCCTCTATGTTCAGATTTTTCCAAAATTAAAGAACTTAAAGTGATTAGACCGATTTTACGTCCAAACCACATAAATAAAACCAATAAATGCTTTAGCAGGGCCATATTTTGGGTTTTTGTAGTTTGCAACCCTTTACAACCCTTTGGCAGGCACATGGTGCTCCTCCTAAAGTCACTGCACCTGCTTTTAAATTTGATTATATTTTGGACTGTTTAATGGTAAATTCCAATAGTTAATCATGATTAACCCTTTGAAACCTGAGCACATTGGAGTGATTTATTGCAAAAAGATGGGTCGAGGGTCGATGAGCAACTCAACAAGAAATAAATAAAGCAAGAAAAAAATGTGTATATATATATATTCACAGAAAACACAGTATCTTAAACACACCTGCTTGGAGTTTTACGCAAATCTGTGATGGAAACCGTACGAACTGTGTGACCATAGTAACGGTTTCAGCAAATACGACATACATTGTTTGTTTGTTTGTTGTTTGTTTTTTTAAACTGCAGTTTCGAGTTTCCAAACATTGTGACAGTCAGGCTTCATTTCTTTCAAGAATTCAAACATCAACAACAAACACCATTAAACACACACACTCTCACACACACACACACACACACACACACACACACACACACACACACACACACACTCACACACACACGGTGGTTGTTTACTCATGCACGTTCCATCCAATCAGAGCCTGTCGGCTTGACGCTCCGCAGCTCGGCCGCCGCCTAACAACAACAGCATGTGCAGCGACGGAGGAGGAGACATCGCTGCAGGGGGACTCATCAGCGTCCTTCTCTTCCTCCTTTTTCTCACTCACTCCTCTTTTTATTTTACTTCTCTGCAACACCTTTTTTTAAGGCGAGGACAAAAGAGGAAAAAGTAGAGGAGAGGATGAAATGGGGAAGAGGAAGATAAACAAAAATGGGATTTAACCCTTTGAAACCACAGCAAAATGGTTTTAATTCTTTCAGAAACTTGGAGAGAAGGCCATGAGTAATTTAACAAAACACTGCCCCAAAATAAGCCAGGAAAAAGGAAAAAGTTACAAGAAAATTCCATGAAAATAAGCCAAAAAAGTTAAGTAATACAAACAAGTAAATGATCCAAAAAGTGCTGAAAATAAAAAACAACAACATATGTTTATTTTTTTCCTAACATATTTTTTTTATTTAATTAAATATATTTAATTAAATTTAAATATATATATATATATATATATATAGTTTTCTAGAGATTTTCTTATTTTTAATTATTTTCTAAATTAACTCCTTTAATTAAAAGAATTAATTTTCAGTCAGTTTTCAGGTTCTTGTCACCTTGTCTCTCATTTTTGGGACATTTTAAGAGGAGGAAATAGAGAGTGATGAAGATTTCAGTGCAGGAGGGAGCGCAGTGAGGAGGATGTGCTTTTCTCCTCCTCTGCAGTGAACTCCTCTGGCTTCATCTTCACTTTATGTGACGTATTATTATCACCGTTATTATAATTGCCTCCATTGATTTCATGAGACTTTATTATCTCTGGTAACTTAACGTTATCGATTTCTATCAAAGCTTTGGCAACATCGTCTGAACTGTTCTTCACACCAGTAAAGAGAGAAAGACAGAAACTCTCCGGCTCAGTTTATCCGCCCGCTCTCGCTCTGAGCTCGTCACATGGCGCCGCTCTGTCGGTGACCTTCCATCGTGACGTTTTAGGTTTCCTTCTGCGTCAGCTGTTTACGCTCCGGGATGCCGTTATCGTGATGTCGACAAATGCACAAATGCACACGGCCGCCTGTGCTTGTTGCATGTGGACGCGCCCATCTGGCAGTGTGTCATAAAAACGCCATCGATTCCTTCCTGCCGCGTTCTCGAGGACGCTATGTCGATGCGCCCTGTGTTCATCGGCTAACGTACAAAAACACGCCACTGATTGAGTCCAACTGCGTTCTCATCTGACGCCGTTCGTGCGCGTTGCATGTGGATGCACACGATGGCGTTTGGCGCCACACTCATACGCCGAAAGCGTTTTTTTTTGTGGCTGAGATGTTTAGCTGAGCATATTTGTTCTTTGCTGAAAATGCTAAAATGTATTTGTTAGGGTTTTTTAAATAAAAAAATGATCCCCAACAAATGCACCGTTTGTGCGATAAAAACTACAGCGAGCAGCTGTTTTAGGAAATTACTCAGCCTTTAGAAAAATGAAACTATATATTTTTCAGTTTTTAATTATTTCCTTTTATTTTTTTTTTTATTCTTAAAATCTTGGAAAAGAGACTGACACATTGTTTTGGTTTTGTTCTTTTCATGGAAAATATTGACAATAACAAAAATATAGAATAAAGCCAGCCTTGAGTGAAACCATATTCCTTATGCAAAAACATTTTGTCAGCACATTAATAAGATTTCTAAACAAAGTGATCGTGTTTCAGCGTTTTCAGTCAAAAATGCAACAAACCAAAGTTGCTGTCATGAGTGCATCTAAATAACGAATTAAGATCATTTGAGTTACGCTCAGATTTCAGAGAAACGTAGTTCTTTATTCCTAAATTTGATTAATTTCACATTTTCTCTGCAGCTGTTTGACTTTTTTGTGCATGTTGATGAATGTAATGTACACAACGTCAAACTGAATGAGCAAAAGAAAAAAGACATAAACAGAGAAGAGAAGACGGGATGGCTGGGAGGGGTCGTCATATGGTTCACATGACGAATAATAATAATACTAAACGTTATTTATATAGCACCTTTCATTCAAGAAATGCAGCCTAACGTGCTTCACATAAAAAGACATAAAGACAAAATAAAACCTGCATGTAAAAATAAAATAAAATCAGAATAGAATGCATCCTCACATGGATAAAACCCACCTGAAAATACCTGTAAAAATAAGGATAAAAGATGCATGCATTGCATGCAAGAGTGCATAAAAAATAAAGAAAATATAACGTACAACAGAGGTGCAGCAGTGTGTAAGTGTGATGTGAGAGCTAGTTAAAGGCTAAAGTGAAGAAACGCGTTTTTTATTTAGCGAGTTGATTTCTCTGATATCTACAGGCAGTCGGGTCCAGAGCTCTAACCGACAAACGCTGCATCCCAGTTTTCTTTTGGTGACGACAAAGACAAGAAGGAAGAGTTTCGGGTTTTTTTCCAATATTTTTATTATACTTTTCAACTTTCGAAACACATACAGACAAATCAAACAATGAAACAGTACAGGACACACACATCGGCCACGCAAACTAAATTTCTCACCTAAATCCAAAATACAGAACATACAACAAATATTACAACTACAGTTCACAATGAAGCAGCACTTAAAATACATAAACATAAAAAACATGAGTTTTAAGCAGGTTTAGAAAACAAAGCATATAAAAAAGGAAGTAACTTGAATTAAATAAATAAATAACATTACGTTGTACAAATCATTCTTCCCTATAATCATAATAATAAACTTTATTTGTATAGCACCTTTTAATACAAGAAATACAGCAAAACAGCCTCTACAGAAAAGAAATTAAATACACCAAAACCCATAAAAGACAAAAAGACATGATAAAACCTGCATGTAAAAATAAAATCAAATCAGAATAAAATACATAAAATGCATCTTCACTTGGATAAAATCCGCTTGATAATACTAATAAAAATAAGATAAAATAAGGATAAAAATTTAGTGCAGAGTGCAGAACATAAAATGGAAAATAAAATAAATTAAATAAAACCTACTGACATTATTAATAAAATAAGAGTATATAAATTGCATGAAATCAAGGAAACAAAGCAGAATGCAAAGCAGCTGAATCAGAACTCGTTAAAACCTAAAATGAAGAGATAAGTTTTTACTTTTCTTTTTTCTCCTCTAATACCCAAAAGTATTTTGACAGTTTTCAGGGCGGTGATCCACCTTTAGCACCAAATTCTTCAGTCTTTAACCCGTATATCTAAAAAAGGGTGTCCATGTTTTTAAAAAATCAACTTTACACCTAAATCTGTGTGTCGGATCCATTGGTATCAGGTCAAAGATCAGTTTTGGGTGATGTGTCATCGATGCATCTCAGAAGAGTTTTGAAATGAAACTGACAGAAGCTGAAACTCCACCTGAGCTTTCACCTCTTTTAGGGTTAAAACTTTGCACTTTGCTCCCTGGTGGAGTCAGTTTGTATTCACGTCACGCCCCTCTGGACGGGAACACCCCCCCCCCACAAAGAAAGAAAGCACCGACTCTGCAGTGTTGCAAACTGCATCTGCATAATTCTCCCATTTCGATGATGCATCTCAAGCGCAGCCCAAACCGCATCGACTCGCATTTTTTGTATATGCGATGTTTGTAGCAAAATGAATTAAGTGCTGGCGAGCGGCGCGTAACGCGGGCGTCGATAGAGCCGGCGGGCGACTTACAAATGGTGTAATTATCTCCTCATAAGGTTATTAGAGGATCAATGGAGCCTGGTGGCCCGATGACAGAGGTGAGATGATGAAGGATGGAAAACGGTTATGATGACCCGACTGCAGGGAGGCAGCACGGCGATGTTAGAGAGAGGAACAAAAGACCAAACAGTCCTCTTTAATTAGTGGAGGAACCATACAGCTCTTTTATCTTAAAAACAGACGTACAGTGAAATTTCAGTGAAGAGCCCAGACGATTATCTTAAGTCATTGAGCTCAGAGGCTTATATTTGGGACAGACGTCCATATGGGACGGGCTTTTATTTCCTTTGACACAAAACTGTTGCTCAGAAAAGATGGTAAATTCAGTCAAATTAATTCTTTTAAGCTTTGAACAGAAGTGGGCGATGAAACGATAATGATATCAATCCCGATATAACTTTTCCTCGATTGAAATATGAGACATAGTCCAACATATTCCAGCCATGTCCGCTCCACTCTCATTCTCCGCTGGTGTCTCCGCTGGTGTCTCCGCTGGTGTCTCCGAATGTCTGCGAATGTCTGCTCCGCTCTCATTGTCTGCCGGTGTCTCCGCCGGTCTCTCCGCTCCACAATCATTCTTCGCCGATGTCTCCGGCGGTGTCTCTGAATGTCCACTCAACTCCCCTCAACTGTGACGGGGACATGATGAGAGGACATGATGAGGGGACATGATGAGAGGACATGATGAGAGGACACGCTGGACGTGGTTTGAGTTTAGGTGTACTCAGCCTTTCAGATCCTCAGGTAATGAAAAACAAACAGAAAGAAGTTATCGGTTATCGGTATCTTATCGGCCAATAGAAGCTGGAAATTATCGGTTTATCGGTTGAAATAATCATTATTGTGCATCACTGGTTATGATATCTTCATGTCTCACTGAGGAGTCAAAGGAACCTTTAAGCTCGACAGAAATAGTGATTTGATGTATATCGTGATATATATCGATATCGACTGATATGAAAAAAATGATTGTGATAAGACTTTTTTCAGTATCGCTCAGCCCTTACCGTTGACACTTGGGCAAATTGTCTTTCTTTATTCCTCATTTATTTATTTATTTGATTCATTATTTATTCATTCAAAAAATTTAATATTTTATTATTTGTTATTTTAATATTTAATTATTCATTTATGTATTTATTTTTATTTTTTCAAAAACATGGGAAGAATGTAATGAGCAGCAAAAGAGGAAAACACTCAAGTACAAGAAAATTACCTGAAAATTAGCCAAAAAAACCAACCAAAACAACATCCTAAAAAAAGAGGAAAGAAAATGAGCAAGTGAAAAAAAATAAATAA
Source organism: Plectropomus leopardus (assembly GCF_026936395.1). Classification (NCBI taxonomy): domain Eukaryota; kingdom Metazoa; phylum Chordata; class Actinopteri; order Perciformes; family Serranidae; genus Plectropomus; species Plectropomus leopardus. The sequence goes on from NC_142179.1 coordinate 2,042,577, forward strand.
ATACAAATGCAATTACAAAAGAGCAACAATTACAAAAAAAACCAAAAACAGCCAGTGCCAATAAGTGAAAATACAATTCAAAGAATATTATCAGTAAGCACATAAATATTAATACTGATAATGGAATTAAATATGATCAAGAGAGAATAAAAGAAAAAATAAAGGATAAATTAAGAGACAAACTATAAAAAGACATCACATTAAATCTATAATTATTGATTACTGACTCATATAAAAGGTTATACAGATTTTACAGATGAAAAGTATTTGAAAAAACTCCAAGAAATGACATTACAACGAGCAAAAATACGAACGTAGGCACTAGCGGACCATTTCTTTTTCAGAGTTCAGTGATGAATTTAGGGACTAAAGCTCGGTCTAGGCTCGAGAGAGACTGTGGACATGATTCAGTGTACAGTCGCTGTGGACAGAGGACGGGACACTAATGGCTCTCTGGTGTCAGACAGAGGAAGTCAGACGATTTGACTTCCTGCCAGTTGATGGTGCCAAGTTTTTCCAAACAAACTAGTTTTGCAAAACGAAAAGCGAAACCATCCACAGTGAGTTAGAGCCCCTTAATGTTATTTCAGACGTAATGTGGGGTTATGGAGTCCAGCTCTGTCAGTTGATCAAACCACAGAAAACAAACACAGCAGACTTCTGGGTCAAGTGAGGACAGCTAACATCAGCTGGCTCCCCCGAAATCTAATTTACACACTTTTCTACGGTCCCTTTTTTCCGTTAATGTCATTGCACTTGACCAGCAACACTTCTGTGTCTGAAATCTGTCCGTCTCATCTGCCTCAGACGTACATCTCGCCCGCCTCTGAGTTCAGATATTTTGTTACGGAGCACTTATCAAAACAGACACAAAGTGCTTCGCAAAATAAATTAAATTATGAGCAATGAAAACCTTCAAGAACACAAAGGACGGATGTACAAAAACTGAAGTAAATCACAAGTTTAACCTAAAAGGGACAGTTCGTCCTAAATTTTGAAAATACACTTTTCTCCTCTTTAGTGATGTTTATCAGCTTTCTGTCGAGCTAACTTGGTGCCTCGCTGCGTCACTCATTTTAACAAAACTGGACACAAATATCACCCACGTCGCCCCCCCTGCCGAAATCCTCCCGCTCCTCTGACATTGCTACACAGTATAATGTTTCAAAGACATTCTTTCAACGATTAGCCGCTGTTATAGCACTATTTTGGTATCTCGAGATCTCAAATTAATTTAGGGAAAATCCAGTTTCTTTATCTTGATCTCAAGAACTTATCTCACGAAAATGGTGAAAAAATGTATGAATTTATGGCTGATTAGGGGTTCATAGCCAACATTAAAGCTTCGAAGCTTTCAATAAAGGTAAAAGGAGAAATATGTGGTTTTCTAACATAAACTGAACTGTTAATATAAGAACGTAAGTTAATGTTCTTAATACTGCTGAAATCATTAGAAGTAGTATTTGTCACACAAGTTGTGGTAAAAGTAGCAGAAGCACTAGTTGTGATGTAGTAGTAGTGGTAGTCTTGATTGTAGTAGCAGATGTAATACTTGTAGATTTGTTAAGATAGCACTGGCTGGACGACTAGCCTTTTACGCATATTAATAGTAGGGTTATAACAATCCATTGATCTGCACTGATATATCGATTAAATGAGCATCGATCACGTAACATCGATGCAAAGTGTAAACATCGATCCATATCATCCTCTTTCAGGCGTGCCCTTATTTTGAAAGTCTGTGTCGCTGTCACACAGCGTCCGGCAGATGATGACGTCATGGCGAGCAGCCGAGAGAAAGCAACTTCACTGTAATACATTAATACATCCATGAAATAAATCCACGAGAGAACGATGATAACGCTGTTTACTCGGGAATAAATCATCAGCGTGAAAATGTTTTGTTTTCAAGAAACTGCAAATAAACAGACGGCGCAGGCGATATGTAAACAAAAGCCGTACAGAGGAAACAGGAAATACCTGTTAGGCCTCTTCACTGTTAGCTGCTCTGTTTCAGAGATGTTGACTGAAAAAACGTGCATGTAGACTGAAAGTCATCTGTTCTGTCAGAAAGTATAAATAATATTAAACTGGTTAAGAGTAAAGTCCACTAGCCGCTAAGCTAATTCATGCAATGTAAAATGCCATAGGCGTATGCTAACAACATTAGCATGTTGAGTATGTGGGGGAAATGTGACCTACAAAAGACAGTTGTTTTGTCTCTGATCCTTGACAGTTGTTATTGAGTTTTATACTTTGGTGAAAATATATTTTAAATCCACATTTTGGGGATGCTGGGAGAAGTTTGTCTTAAAGTCGAACACAAAGAAAGCATTTTCAAACAGAATGAACCAGTTTTAATTAATTCCAGTTATGTATATGTTGTTTTTATCTCTTCTGGCCAACTGTGTTAAAAGAGCAGATAATATCGGCCCATATCGATCACAGGCCCCTCAATCAAATCGAAATCGTATTGTAGTAGACTTTGTGACATCGGCAAATATCGTATCATTGTCCAAAGTATCGTTATAATATTGTATTGTGATGAACCCAGTGATTTGTAGCCCTAATTTATAGTATTGATAGTGGTAGTAGTAAAGTAGTAGTACTAATAGTTCTATCAATACAATCTTTGGGTAGTAGCAGCAGTAAAAGTAGTAGAAGTTGTAGAAGAAATAGGGGTAACACCTTCTATGAAGCCCTTGTCTATAATCATTATAACGCATTATGAACACACTTATAATGCATTATAATGCAGTAAGTCATTATGATGTCTGTCTGTAATGAATTCTGAACATACTTACAATATGAATTGAGTAGTATTAGTAGCAAAAGTAGACGGTGTATTAGTGTCAATAGATGGCTCTGCAGAGCTAGTGGTATGAGTAGTACAAGCAGAGGTAGTAATGGCAGTAATATCACTGATGTTGTGGTACTAACCATCGATGTCACAGTAGCAGCAGCAAAAGAGTACAGTGGTACTAATATTAGGAAGTTCAGCACCAATAACAGTAGCAGAAGTATTACATTTATTAGTAGTAGCAGTAAAAGTAGTGGGTTTGTCCAAGTAAATAAAGACTCACCAGGACTGCCATCATGTGGTAAGCCACCAGAAACCAACTGGAGGCCCCGTTTGGGCCCTCAGCCATAATTTGAGGGACATATCTGCGGTGAGAGAGAGGAACAATATGTGGCTGTAACTGTACTAACGAACAGACTCCAAACAGCCTAACTAGACCCATAATTCCATTCACTGGAACCAGGAGCTGCAGTTTGCCCTGGGCTAACTGGGGCAGATCTGGCCCCAGTTAGGACAGTGTGGCTGGTTTTCTGTTTCCATCACAACAGCAAATTCAGAGTTGCTTTTACTCATCAAGCACGGCACACAGATGAGAATTTGTCCTGCTGACAGATCAAACAAAAGTGCTTTTTTTTCATTTATTGTGCCATCCATGTGGAGATCTCAGTCATGTCCTCCAGCTCCTCCTGGACATCCTGAGACTCTCCCAGTTTAAGCACGATATGCAAACCCACCAGTACGTTGTGGGTCCATCTCAATGGACTTCTCTCAGTTAGGACATGTCCAGAATATACATCTCCAGTGAGGCGTCCTTTTAACAGGAAGAATTGATCTTTTTATACCAGGTTTCTTGCAGATATCCCATCTCTGTCTCTAAGATTAGAGGACATTCAGTCCACTTTAAAAGAACCAAACTCAGTCCTCTTCAAGTGGACAAAAAAGTGGACTAACAGAAAGTGGACTCAGTTCTCTCTCTGGTCCACATCAGCTCTATCTATCTATCACTTTAGCTCATTATAGGGAAACTTTAGTGAATTCTCTTGCAGCAACCTGAAAACCTCCCTAATCAAACCATTTCTGTGTTGGTTTTTTTTGCAGTAAACGTCCCAGCGACTGTGGTGGAAGCCATGACCAGGCAGGAGTCCCTCCAGTCCTTCAACAAGAACGGCAAACCTTCCTCCTCCTCGTCTTCCTCCTCCTCCACCCCCTCCACCACCCTCATGCGCTCCATGGTTTTCCCTCACTCCCCCTGCTCGAGGAATTTCTCCCTGTTAGACAAGGTCGGGGTCGGGGCTCAGTCAGACTCCAGTTACGGCCAGTTGGGGTCAAAGAACCAGCGAGTCCTGGCGAGTCCGACCTCCACCAGCCAGCTGAGCAGCGACTTCAGCGACTGGCACCTGTGGAAGTGTGGCCAGTGCTTCAAGACCTTCACCCAGAGGATCCTGCTGCAGATGCACGTCTGTCCGCAGAATCCAGACAGGTAAGACCACATCGAATAAGATGCTTTAATTCTCCAGTCCAAAATCATCCAAAAACTGTCTCAAAAGATGGTTTCCTGATGTTTTCCATCCAAGGTTTCTTCATTAGTACCCAAGCGTGAATTAGTTGTGCAGACAGGAAATTCAGCCAAGACATCACAGCAATACAGATTTTAAAAACATTAAAACAAATGCATAAAAATGCATTCACAACAGAAGCATTTCAATATGTAAACATGTATACGCATTAGACTCTTTAACTTTATGTTTTAGGTAACGTATAAAGAAGCTGAGACAGCTACCAAAGCTGACATCTTTTTATAGCTCAAAAACATATAAATAATCCATCAAATGTCTCTTTAGAGAGTTACAAAGCTCAATATCAGTGCATCAGATTTAACCTTGGGCCCCATCACGCAAATTTTGGGGTACGTAACAGTCAGACCATGATGCACAGGCAGTTTCAGAAGTCTGATTGACTATTTATTTTTTCAGCCTAAAAGGTTTGATTACATCAAGATTTTGACTATTGAAAAAGCATTATAGATAAAAGTAACGTATATACAACAGTGAAAGCTGCAGTTACTGTTTCTGAGATTCTCAGATAAAGTATTTGAATTTTCAGGACCTTCATTTCTTCACCTCAGCTGGTTATAAGATCGTTTCCTGTTACTTCTGATCAGAGTTGTGTGGTTTTCTGTTCTATCCGGCGTACGCGCTTTAACATGTTTGATTTAATGCAAACCAGCTGAACCAACATTTGTCATTAAGTAAATGTTCTTGCAAAAAATTAAAGTTGACTTCATCAGCGGCTTGTTCTGAATCCAACTTATATTGTATTAGTTGAAAGTCAGAGATTCGAATAATCCGTCAGAGTTCCTCAGTCGACTGATGGCTTCAAGTTCAGAAGTGTTTTTTTCTGTGTAGTGTGCAGCTGTGGAAATTTTGGTCCCCAGATTTTGCTGCAGAGTGAGTGCTCTTAACTCCCACGCTGCTCTTTGGTGAAAGCAACTGCAGACATGCAAGGAGAGAAACTGCACCATAAGGTGAAGAAGTGGTGAATTTACATCTCACAGCGAATTAATATGATACAGTCTCCGACTTTTGTTTGATATTTAGTGTCGTTGGTGGTTTGCTGTTAGGACACAATGTTTTTATGTTCCACTCGGGAGCAGCTGCTGACTCAAGTGTGTAAAATTCGGTATACCAGTCCAGTCCACTCTGGCTCTAAAAATTAAACTGGTTTAAAATAATCTGGCCCATCCCTACTTTTGATGGCTTAACCCTTTGAAACCTGGTCAAATTTGCTTGATTTATTTCAAATGCATGGCAAGAAGACAGTGAGCAACAAAAGTAGAAATTACGAAAGAAAAGTAGCAGGAAATCAGTAATAAAAAAAAAAAAGTACAAGAAAATTTCCTGAGAATAGGTTAAAAAAGAAAAATGAAAATGAAAACAAAAAAAAATTAAAAAAGAAAAAAAAAGGAAATAACAATTATGCAGTTGAATTTTAAATTTGTAATTTTGATAATTAGCTGTAAACATAGTTTCTCTGTAGCCTTTCTTCTTTTTAATGTAAACATTTTTCCCTGAGCTTTTTAAACACAGTTTTAGTTTTATTTGTTGAACATTTCTTACCAAGTTTCTTATTGCCTTTTTTCCATGTTTTTGAAAGATTTTGCACTAATTTGCTCAGGGTTCAAAGGTTTAAATCCTTGTGAAAGGCAACACTAAAAAAGCAATGTCACTCCAGGTTTCAAAGGGTTAAAGGAGAATAAAATGAGACTGTTTCCATCCATTTTCTTGTGCGTATGGAAGCAAATGACGCTTGTACAGCATCAGAGTGTGTATATCTCCTGCGGCAGAGCCAGGAACTCTTGTATTTGCATTAACGTGATGAACGTGACACAGCGTTCGAGTTTTTAAAACCTTGTTGTTGCAGTTTTTCAGAGGAAGCCGGGCAAAGCAGACGTTTAGTTTAGCAATTTGTTCCCGAGGTTGTCTCATCATCACACAGTTTGTGTGTGACAGAAAGTGGGAGTTTGTGGATAAGAGTGAAGAGAGTGTAAAAGTGTCTGAGTGTGTATAACATCTGCCAACTTAATTATATACAGCACGGAGGGAGGAAGAGGAGATGTGATGTGTGTGTGTGTTGGAGGATGTATTGGAAATTTTTTGCTTAGCTTTATTTTTTTGCGGGGAGAGTCAGAGCGGCGTATAAATCAACGCTGTGCGTCAGTGAGAAATACCTCGCCTTACGGTGACGGGGCCAGGAAAACAGATGCCACTTATTCAATAAACTAATACTCATAGGGAAGAAAAATGTGTGCTGGATATGGCGGGGGGAGGGAGGGTCGATGTGGAGCTGCCTGTCAATAGGAAGGTTTTATGGGACGGAGGAGCAGATCAGATTCAGCTGAACAAGCCAAACAGACCTGGAGCTCCGAGGCCTCGCCGTGCCTCACACTGGAGTGGACTGGGGTCAGACCAGTATGCCCATCACAGCGTCACCCCCTGCAGAGAGCAGTGACGCTCAGCTTTCAAACATTGGTTCAAATCTGGCCCCTCAACCAATTTTTAATGCGCAGTAAAAATAAAGTTAAATTAAGATAAGATAATCCTTTATTAGTCGCACAGAGGGGAAAGTCACAGTGTTACAGCGGCTAAGAGGTACGAAGTATAAGCAGCGAAAGAACAATACAATAGTAAAAAAAAAATTACAAATATAAAAATATGTAAATATTAAAATGTTAGATAATAAAAATAATTTGCAAAAACAATAACATAAATAAAATAAAATTATAATGTGCCAACAAAAACGGTCTATAAAAAATATGATGGAAGTTTTGTAAGAAGTTTTGCACTCTTAGTACACAATTTGTGCCAGAGTGCATAAACCAGCATCAAAATAAATGCGAGCATAGTAACTTTTTTGTGATGAACAAACTGACGTGTTTCCATTAGGCTTATTTTATATTCACAATTTCAATTTGTGCAGTTTGAGGGTTAATGGAAACCTTCCAACAAACGAGTCCAAAAGTCTGTTCTGGTCATTCAGGAGGATTTTGGGAAGGTTTTGGTCCTTTGGAAGAAGTTTTATAGATCCTTAAGGGGTTTTAATGGCCTCTGAGGTTCCAGCTTAGGTTTAGGTCAGGGGTTTCAAATATACGGCCCGGGGGCCAGAGCCGGCCCTCAGGATGACTTCACTTGAAATTTCAAGCCTGATTGATTTTATCTGTGACAAATGATAACGTAAATGAGACAATATTGTGAGGAAGTTGTCTTTATTCTCTGATTTTTTTGGGTTCGTGGAAATAAAAATTGAATCAATAATTCCTGACATGGACTGGTACATTTCAGTTGTTAAACTCTCCGACTACATACAGACGCAAAAATCAAGCATTTTAATTGTGTACATTTAGAGATATTCCAAGGTAAATGTCCTACATTTCTATCTTGCAGTTACTTCAAATCTGAAAATTGAGAAGCCATAAAAATCATTGGTCCACAGTTTTAGACAAAAATCAAAACGTGAGTTCAGGACGCCTCGAGTTTGTTAAACTGTAAAATATCTGACGGTTTTACTGCTCCGGCACGCTTGACATTTAAATAGGCTGAATGTGGCCCCAAACTAAAATGAGTTTGACACCTCTGGTTTAGAAACAACACAGCGACCTCTGGCTTTGAGGTCGCTGTGTTGTTTCTGGAAACCAGCGAACTCCCACATGAAGGTCAGTTGTTTGTGCCCGTCCAGTAAGCACGCCAGCGCTCCTTATATGATGTGTTTACGTTATTACCTGACACTGTCGCTCAGTGCTGAAAAAAAGAGCTAAAAAGCAGCTTATGCTGATAGCTGGTTTTTCTTACTGGTCTTTGATCTTGTGTAGAAGGCAGAAGAAAGGCAGATTTATTAGTCATTTTTTAAACAAAGTTTAATAAACAAAATTTCTTTCGTCCTTGATCCTGCTACATCTTTGGCGTTGAAGGATGAGCTGATTAAAATCAGCAGCTGCCGTAAAAATCTCCATCTGGTTGCTGCTGATGGCAACATTCGATTCCTGCAGTGCATTTTTTCAATTTGCATCAGAGTCTTGTGTCCTTATGGCTCCCAACAAGGTCCGTCTGTCCAGTGCAACAGCTCGATCCGGGACGCTTGGGGTTAACCGTGTCTCTGTGAAGACGGAAAGTAGACTCAGCTGATTTAACGGGCTCTGGTTTGACGCTCGTGCGCCGAAAGTACAGATAGAGCGGACGTGTTTGATAAGTTGGGAGTGAGACTGGGCTGCTCTGGTGGACCACAAGGAGGTGTTCGGGGTCTTTTTAGGTGGTCGTACATTAATACACTGTTTTTTAATCAGTTATCCATCCGTATTACCTTTAAAAAAGAAAAAAGTTTTAGTTTTTAGACATTAAACCAGTATAGCTGGCTGGCTTTTCTTTAAGTTCTCTCCTCCTCCTCCTCCTCCTCCTCCTCCTCTCCCTTCATACATATTTATTGACGTTTACTTGATGGGAACATTTGGAGCTGAAGACTGATGGCTCTTTATATCAGCTTTTTAAAAAAAAACACCACACACCTCCTCTCAGCTCCATCTCTTTCAGGTTTTCTTTTTTTCTGCTGACTGTTTCTTTTTCGGAACTTTTTCGTCTTCCGTGTCATTTTTTATTTATTTTCCCCCCCTCCTCCTCGTGTGTCATTTCAACAAAATCCATCACCGGAGGAGCAGTTTGTTTACGTCAACGAGGCCTTGGAAGTGCTTTCGATCCGGTTTTAAACTGGTGTCGGGGTGTAAGGATACTGTTTAAGTTTTGCGAGGACGATGAGTGATGAATCACGGGAGAAATCGGAGCATAAATGGACGGCGTTTCTACTCACAGCTTTGACGTTTTACAAAAAAAACTCCACTTCAATGAGCAAAATTAATAAGCTCTTCTGATTGATGTGTTTACTGCGCTGGTGTTTTAAAGCGCCATTACGTGAAAATAGAGTATTGTTGGCGGGCACTTTGATCTCTCACTGGTGGTTCATGTAGTTTATGATTAAAGCATGTATGTGTATACGGACAAAATCACGCCTGTATATCAGAGGACGGACGCTTTAGATCTCAGTGAAAGCGTCCGTCATCACACAGATGACTTAATGGAGGAATTAAATGTTAATTTTGTCGTTTGTTAGCAGTGCCCTGTCAGTGTTTGGCCGCAGCACAGGTTTTCTAAAAGTTTTTCCAGTGTTACAGTTAAACATTTAATTATTATTTATTACTCATGTAACGGCTGCAATAATCTCACATGAAGAACGGAGCGTGTTAAATGTTGGAAAACCTAAAAAAACACGAGCTGAGACGAGGCGAGACCTTACCCCAAATATAATTTTTTTTTAAATTACCATGGTGATATTTGCTGTTTGAACAACACAGCTGAACATTTTTTATGTTTTTTATTGTAAGTTATCCGCCGCGCTTTGAAACGTCGGGTCAATTTCACGTAGAAGCAACGTCATGTTTGTTTTTTTGAACGCTGATGTGTTTTTTGGGGGGTAAAAATACGTGAATGACTAAACAATGTTTACTAACTACTTTAAAAATAGTAAACAAAGATAACAATTAATTCACCAATTAATCAATCAAATATCAATATAAATAAAATAAAATGAAACAAAAAACACTATCAAATATTATTAGTGACATTGTTACCCACTTTCATATTAAACACATTCATTTTGCAAAATTTGCTTTTAAAAATCAAACTTTAAAAAATATTACACATTAATATTATTTTCTACTTTCATTGAGTACATTTTTTAACTAACATCAGTCCTAATCATGAATAACACATATTTATTAATTTTTTAAACCATTAAATGGCAGGTTTTTGGCGATATCACCACCGACCCCAGTAAAATGTCTTTAATTCTGTTTTTTGCATATTTTGTAATTGGTAAAGAAAAAATCAACATAAAATAATACACTTTATAGTGGAGTCATTCTGTATTTTTGAAATATTGCTAATACTCTCTCACTGATTCATAAAGTAAACCACCGTCAGGCTGAACTGTGTCCACACAGTTAAATTAAACACAAACCTTCTCAAGACCTGCACTGTAACTGCACGCTCATCAAGGAGCCTTCCTTTAAGGTTTTAGCTTAAATATGACGATCTGGAGATGCTCATAATTGTTTGATAGTAATCAAAGTAATGTCTCAAAATATAAATTATTTATCGATGCAAGATGCGACATGTTTTAATGTGCGCTGAAGGCTCGCTTGCTGCTCTGCGAGCAGAGAAAATCCACAATAATGACATTTAATGTTTGCATGTCAGGCTGAAACAAGACTGTTGACATTCAGGAGATTTATCACGCAGCTCTGAGGACATATTTGCATTTAACACTAACACAGATGTGTGTTGTCCCTGCTGGTCACACAGATGTGTTGAAAAATGACTTTATTCTTTTTTTCCCAGCGTGTAGCCGCAGGAGTTACTAATAATGATCCGTCACAGTGATGGACGGGCTCGTAGAAATTCCTTCAAAGTCTATTTTTATCTGTCATGTTTGCCGCCATAATGAAAACCTACTTTGTGTTGTTGTTGTCTGCATACGGTCGAGTTTAAACATCTTTAATAAAAGGTTTATGTAATGTTGTTACGGAAAATTTCAGGTTTTTCTGGCTCAGTTGCAGTAAGTTTTCAGGAGAGTGTGACTTTGACTTAATCTTAATAATAATAACCTTTCTTTCTAAAACACGGGAAAAAAGCAACGAGCAACTTTGCAAGAAATAAGTATATTTCGAATATTTTTTAAAAACGCAAAGGGGAAAAAAAGAATTATGATTATCACAATGTTAATTTAAAAAAAATTATACAGGATTATTATTATAATTTTAAAGCAGTTTTCTCAGGTAATTTCCTAATTTTTCGTCCTATTTGATTTTATTTTTCTTTGCTTATTTTTAGATAATTTTCCTGTCACTTTTTACCAATGTTACCAATCTTCCCAGATTTAAAAAAAAAAATCAACCCAATTTGCTCAGGTTTTAAAAAGTTAAATTGGATGTGTTTATTCAGTTTTATTTTATGGCACTTAAATTTTCAAGGCATGAGCAAAACCTGACTATCAGATTTCTTTATCTTTTTTTTAAAGGGGAGAATTTTTTTTTAAAAAAAAAGGAAAAATGTCCAGAAAACTGTATTCATAATTATTATAATTATGTATTTAAAATGATACAGACAACAAATTGTACATTTTTTTCACTTGTTTTTGTCTTTTTTTTGTTTTGTTTATTTGTTTGACCTTTTTTGGCTTATTTTTAAGTAATTTTCTTGTAACTTTTTGCTGATTTCTTGCTTTTTTTGTTTTTTGTGTTTTTGTACTCTTTTTCAGAGAAACCAAGCCAGTTTGCTCAGGTTTTAAAGGGTTAAGCGAGCGCTGTGAATACGTGTTTCTGCGCCGGCCCTCACGATGACATGATATCGGCTGTTTGCTTGTTTTTTTGTTCTGGGCTCATTTGATGAGTACAGCTGGTTGATTAGAGGACATTATGTGAGCTTTCTGCTTTAATAGGTTGATCAATAGAGTCAAAGAGAGAAAGAAAGAGAGAAAGAAAGAGAGAAACATAAAGAGAGATGGATGTTTGGAGGAAAAGACAGAGAGAAAAGTAATGGAAGGAAAGAGTTTGGTGTGTTTGTACGGCTGATTTTATTTGCTCACAAACATACAGTATGTGTGTGTGTATGTGTGTGTGTGTGTGTGTGTGTGTGTGGGAGAGTGTGTGTTCAGAGAGCCATTGATTGTGTATTGACGAGGCGGGAGCAGTGATTTATAGCTGCTGGTCTCGGGGGGAATAATGTCTTCATACACAGGCGGACAGACGAGTCGTCCTCACAGCGCAGATATAACTCTGTATGGATTAGACCGACTCCGCACGGGTCAATCAACACACTTCACTCTGCATCGCTGCATGCTGCAAACACACACACACACACACACACACACACACACACACACACATTCACCAAGGCCTAGAGGTTGAGTCCAAAATCCACTTTAAACCATTTAACCCTTGAAACGTCACTTTTCTCGTGCTGCTGTCAGACTTTTTAATAAGTCATGAAAAAGTTGAGAAGTTTTCTCGTTTGTAAATGTGTGGGAACTCTGAGAACTTTACTCTTTTTTTGTAGTAGTAGTGGTAGTAGCAGTAGCAGTAGTAGTAGTAGTAGTAGTAGTAGTAGTAGTAGTAGAGGTTTTGGGGTGGGTGTGGCTTCAGCCCATTCTCTCTCTAAACTCGCCAAGTGCGTCCGCTCTGTCGGTGTTTTCAGTATACAAGCATGACGCCGAACACGCTTGGACAGAACCGGCGGCGTTGTTATTGTACAGCGGCAGACGGCCAGACAGCACTGTTAACGTCCACGTACAACACGCACGGGCGAGTTGAGAACTTGGCCAGACATAACCGGTCGTGTGCGCCTGAAATGCTGAAGGACAGTGTCAGTTAATAACGCTAACTGTAAGGAGCATGAGTGCGCTTACAAAGCGAGCGGGCGGATTAGGAGGAACTGACTTTCGTGTGTCCGAAGTTTGCTTCCAAAGTGGACATGTGTTGTTTTTTTTCTACACCTTACCATGAGCTTCTTTTGCTTAAACCTCACCATCGTGGCGGTCCGTGTTGATTGCCATGTGCCATCACAGCTGACACAGAAAGATACTGAAAACATCAAAAGTAGATGCAGAGGGTCACTGAGAGAGCGGCACCATGTGACGAGTTGGGATGAAGGTAGAAGGCTGATTTATTAGTCATTTTTTAAACAAAGTTTAAAAAAAAATTTCATTAATCCTTGATCCTGCTCCATCTTTGGAGTTGAATGATGAGTTGATTAAGATCAGCAACTACTATGAATATTCTATCCAGTTGTTTGGGCATGTTGCTGCTGATGGCATCATTTAATTCCTGCAGTGTATATTTTTTCTTGTGTCCTTGTGGCTCCCAAGAAGGTCCGTCCATCCAGTGCAACAGTTTGATCTGGGATGTTAGGGGTTAAACATGTCTCTGAGGAGATGTGCGCAGAGCAGTCTCTGATTTGTTGCTGAGTGAACTAAAATCACATCTCATCCTCTTTGAGCGGATATTAGCCAGAAGAAGGTTTGGTAGAGGAGCAGCTCTTGGACCAAGGCAGTGAGCCTCGCCCTGATGCAGGCTCTCCTCCCACTCTTTGTCCGGGTCTGACTGGCCGCTCGGTGTATGTCATTGGTCGGGATTCTCTCACTGTTTACTGCATTCAGTCCAAACTCCACACAACTTTTCCCGATGTTGATAAGTGCTTCTCTGTTGTAGAAAAGTCATGCTTTAGCATGAGGCCATAGAGTCGAAAAAATAGCAAAATATAGCAAAAAAATAGCAAGGGTTTGAGGAGCTACTGGCTGCTGCATCTACATGTGTTGCCGTTGTAGCATATTATTTACCTTGTGGTTTTATTGCCTTTTTAAATAGCTTGGGTTTTCTTGGTTTTTGTCCTCTTTAATGTCATTTGTGCTATTTTATATTTATTATTAAATACATTTGGATTGGATTTGATTGGCTTGGAAAGCTCTTTTAGTGGTCGAATGACTGATGGTCCGTTTTCCATTTTAAAATTTGCCGTGGTGAGAGTTTTTCCTCCTGCCGTCAGCAGGAGGCCGTTACCTCCCGCTCTCCTCGCTCCCGACCACCTTCTTGACCTCTGACCTCTCTGATGAAATGAAAACACCAGTGTGTGCCAAGAAACTTCATTCCCATGTAGTCTTAATAGTCAGAGCTGTGAGGAGCTGGCTGGCACACAGTTAGGGTTTCTCTCACACACACACACACACACACACACACACACACACTGTCTCTTTCATCAGCTCATGTGTTAAAGGTGTGGACACAGCGACACGTTGACACGGACTCTGTTGTTGTTACCACATGTTGTGTTGAAAGGTGACACAAGGTTTATTGTCCTGAACTGTGTTTCGCAGACGTGTTGAAAATGACTAATTTTATAGATCACACACACATACACACACACACACACACGCACACGCACAGATGAGGCTAAGTGGGAAAAACATGGCAGCCGGTTCTGCTCTCACCGTCCGTCCAAACCGAGTATTATTAGTTTTCCTGTGAACCAAATCGAAGCGTCTATTTAGTGTTTTTGTTCCCCCGTCGCCGTGTTGACTCTCAACATATTTGGCTGTCTGTGCTGTCGACAGACTGTAACACTGTCAGACCGCGAACAACCGTGAGATGATAACGGGCACCGAGAGAGAGGCCGCTCTGGAGCAGGTTTGATTCTGATCAGGATTATCACCGAAAAACTCAGCGGTTGTAGAGAATATAAGTGAAAGAAAAGGTGATAATCAGGAAGAATGAGTCATTTCTCAAACATAAATGTCAAACATTTGCTATTAAAGCTTCTCTATCGTGAGGATTTTCTTCTTTTATATTATAAATTTGGATTTTGGACCGTTGGTCGGACAGAGGAAGTCCAACAGAGGAAGATCAAAAACCAGCTTAAACCAGCTGGTTCTGGCTTTAGTTGGTTTTAGCCAGTTTTAGCTGGTCTTTGATGGTGTTAACCCTCGTTCCCACTGCACAGAAAACTTGGGAATGGAATGCAATGGGAATGCATACAATCGCCATTCACACCCGGGTCATATGACTCTGCAGTGGACACGGGTTTTTATCACCTCCAGCTCTGATCGGCATAGATGGGAACGCAAAACCCGGGTGAACGCGGTAATTTCAGCTCTTTAACCGGCGAGATGCCATGAACCGTCGTCACTGATTACCCTCCATCTCCTCCTAAGCAGCTAAAACACCGATTCAAATTACTCTGCACCGAGGTAATAGATCGTTGTGACCCAGTTCTTACTGGTCTTTGATGGTCTTAGATGGTTGTGACCCAGTTCTTGCTGGTCTTAAATGGTTGTGACCCAGTTCTTGCTGGTCTTTGATGGTCTTAGATGGTTGTGTCCCAGTTCTTGCTGGTCTGTGGTGGTCTTAAATGGTTGTGACCCAGTTCATGCTGGTCTTTGATGGTTGTGACCCAGTTCTTACTGGTCTTTGATGGTTATGACCCAGTTCATGCTGGTCTTTGATGGTTATGACCCAGTTCATGCTGGTCTTTGATGGTCTTAAATGGTTGTGTCCCAGTTCATGCTGGTCTTAAATGGTTGTGTCCCAGTTCATGCTGGTCTTTGATGGTCTTGTTCTTGCTGGTCTTTGATGGTTATGACCCAGTTCATGCTGGTCTTTGATGGTTATGACCCAGTTCATGCTGGTCTTTGATGGTCTTAAATGGTTGTGTCCCAGTTCATGCTGGTCTTAAATGGTTGTGTCCCAGTTCATGCTGGTCTTTGATGGTCTTAAATGGTTGTGACCCAGTTCTTGCTGGACTTTGATGGTCTTAGTTGCCATCTATACAATTATTGATGGTCCAAATGATAAAGAAAAAGAAAAGAAGAAACAGCAAATAAGACTATTTTCACTTATATTGTCATCACAGCATTAAGACTTCTGCAGCTAATTCATAAAACGCCCTTCATATCTGAACAAAGGTGGAATATTAACCCTTAATTATAAATTTCCAGGATTTTGCCATGGTGTGTTTTACTTGTAGGAAACAGTAGACTGGCATTCTCTTTTCTGCCTAAATCCGCCCAAATCAACCCAACTTCAGGAAACTGAGGAAAAACTAATATTTCAAATTTGTTTGAAATTCATTTTTTGACTTTTTTAAAAAAATTAATATTTACATATTAAGAAAGTTTTTGGTGATTTGGGTTCTCAGAGGCTTCAGAATTTACTGATGTTGTGGTTTTTTGTTGTGGTCAAACTGAGGTTTATGCTACATTATAGTACAAATACCCCAAATATCTGTGTTTATTCATGCATGTGTGTGCAAAATACGGTTCATCTGTGCACAGGAGCATATTTGCATGTGCTTGTGTGTGCACATATTTTGGTTGCATATGCACGTACCTGTGACAGTGTGTGTGTGTGATGGAGGTGTTTGTGCTTCACCTCCTCCTCCTCCTCCTCCTCCTCCTCCTCCTCTCTGCACTGTAATAAACAATAACCGAGCATTAATCTCCCGGCCTGCTGCCTTAATAAATAATATCCACACATTCATCAACTTAAACTATTCACAATCAATGCAGCTCTTCATAGAAAACCCACCTAATAAATAGTGGTGCGGCCCACTGAGGCGTGAACTTATAGACCAGCCGGCTGATAAATGAACCGACCCCCACGGCGAGACGCCTTTTATGTGGAAAACTGCAAGTGAGAATTTTTCGATTTTATATTACACTATTTTACTCTTATTACTTTCCTCTGTGTGTGTGTTTAAGTGTGTGTGTGTCCACATCCTCTCAGGGTCCAGTAGGTGTTTGTGATTTATTGGCGCGGTGAAGATGTTGGTCTATTTGTTTTATTCTAGTTCTGGGCTGTTTACCTATTTGTAAGGCACTGATGTCAGAGTTTTGTCTTATTGGTTTCAGAATAAGAATCGCTTTATTTTCCGAGTGCGGGCGGCACACGGGAATTTGTCCCGCTCGCACCGCTGCAGAGACATTTTAACTACCGGCGCAGTAATACGCAGTAAAAAACAAGGTGCAGCGAGGGGCATGTAAATATGTGTGTGTGTATTACTCAGAGGGTTAAACACGTACATTATATTCATTTCTACAAACAGCAAATGGTGTTAAAAGCTGCATTTAGGGATGCAAAGTTAAAATGCTGTTTAGCTGGAAAACAAAACACCTTCTTTAACGCTTTGAATGCTGGAGCCACATCAGTTTTAAAATAAAATATTTACACCTTTGACATTTGAGCAAAATGTTTCTATTTCTGTCATAAACATGGAAAAGAAGTTAACAAGCAATTTGGGAGGAAATGTTTCAAAAATTGCAAGAAAAAAAAGTGGGACATTTAGGGAAAAATGTCTAAGGGAAAAACTAACTATTTATATATATATATATATATATATATATATATATATATATATTCCAGTGTTTTTGAGAGAAATCTAGCCAAACTGCTCAGCTTACAGAGTTAATTATATTAAATTAAGATCAGGGTTAAGTGTCGTAATGACAGTAGTGATGGTAATGTTAGTTTATTTATACAAATTTACCCCAAGGCATTAAGTCAAAAGGAAAAACAAAACATCTATATATCTACTGTGTATACATAGATATATATATATATAGAGAGAGAGAGAGGGAGAGAGAGCACAGTCTGCTACTTAAAATTTGGACCAAATGAGCGTCAGTGTTCGTGCTGATGTCGGTCACAAATTGGTCAACAAAGTAAAACTCTTCCACCATCAAAAGGTTAAATGATGTTAGATATTTTTGTTTGTGCCTAAAGTTGCTACTTCTTTGGATAATATTTATTTTAAATTAATCTGTAAACGTGAGATACGAGGAGAGACTGTGATCTCACTGTAAGTGTCCTGCACGTTAAAACCAAATACCCAGATAATGTCAGCAGCAGGCTGTGTGTGTGTGTGTGTGTGTGTATACGTGTGTGTGTGTGTGTGTGTGTGTGTGTGTGTGTGTGTGTGTGTGTGTGTGTGTGTGTATACGTGTGTGTGTGTGTGTGTGTGTATGTGTGTGTGTGTGTGTATACGTGTGTGTGTGTGTGTGTGTGTGTGTGTGTGTGTGTGTTCGGCTCAGTAAATAGAAACAGGGTGAGATTAGATCTGCTGCTTTATGGAAGCTGGACACTCTATTAGCAGACACGCAGCTATTGTTTGGTCGTTTGTTTCGGTCGGATTCACTCCCACACAGCTCCACACACACACACACACACACCACATCTCTTTATGTCTATCTTTATCTTCTTGTTCTGTTACTCTCTCTTTCTCTCTTACTACACACACACACGTACACACACACACACACACACACACACAGTGATAAATGGTCCATTCGTGATCTCAGCCTGCATTGTTGATGAGGGTCATGCTGCCATGGTAACCAGAGCACTGTCCGACTTCCCCTGCCCTGTCTGTATGTGTGTGTGTGTGTGTGTGTGTGTGTGTGTGTGTGTGTGTGTGTGTGTGTGTGTGCATGTGTGTGTGTGTGTGTGTGTGTGTGTGTGTGGACTTTGCCTCTTGCCTCTTTATCTGTTTCTGTGTATTTACGTGTCTGTATTGTTTGTTTTGTGTGTGTGTGTGTGTAAACAGCTGTGTTTGTCTTTCTGTGTTTGTTTGTTTACATTCTGCTTGTTTATGTGCATCGCTGCATGTTTGTGTAAACCTGTGTGCGTCTTTTTTTTAGCAGAAAATCACACGTTTGCCTCGGGCGCTTTACAATCCGACACTCGCTGTCCCGACGCCTCAATTTGGAACGAGTAAAACTCAACAAAAACAAAAAAGGAAATAGAACAAAAAAGTTGCCAAAAAAAGAGACGTTAACACCAATCAGAGAATAATAACAATAAAACAATTATAGTGTTCCCAAGGTTGTGAAAAACCTGGAAAAGTCATGGTTTTCACAAACATGTTTTTTCAGGCCTGGAAGTTTTAGAAAAGTCATTGAATTTTGTTATGTGTGATGAAATTGTTTAAATTGTTTTTCAGGTTGTTTCTTTGTTTTCTCTTCTTTTTTTTTTACTGTGTTTTTAACAGGGTTTTTTTTGCCAATTTCTAGGTCTTTTTCTTTTTTTAAGTAAATAACAGTACCCAAAAACTAGAGACAAAACAGAGCTCTACAGTTTTCCCATGGACATGAAAAACCTGGAAAGGTCATGGATTTTCACAAACACATTTTTTCCAGGCCGGAAAAAGTCACGGAATCAGTAAAAAACATTAAAAGTTTTGGAAAGTTTTCAGGTTGCTTTCTTGTTTTTTCTATTTATTTATTTTTACTTTTTTTTTGGTTGGTTTTTTTGCCTGTTTTTTTGTTTGTTTGTTTGTAGTTTGGTTTGTTTTTGCTTATTTTCAGGCAATTTCCATGTGCTTTTTTATTAAATTCTTGCTAATTTCTGAGTTATTTCTTCAGCTGCTCATGGCCCTCCTCCTGTTTTTTTTTTTTTTTTAAAGAAATTAAGCACATTTGCCCTGGCCCCAAAGGTTTAATGAATTACAGTAACCTCTAACTGCAGCGCTGGCAGCAGAATTTCAATGTACCTCCAAGAAATTACTTTCAAAACTAAATTTAGCCCATTTACAGATCTGCAGATTATCTTTATTTACCTTCCAGGACCTGGATCACAAAGACACTAACACACCAACGTTTTTTTGTCTTTCTGTCTCTGTCAGACCGTACCAGTGTGGCCACTGCTCCCAGTCCTTCTCCCAGCCGTCAGATCTTAGGAACCACGTGGTGACGCACTCCAGCGACCGACCCTTCAAATGCGGATACTGCGGCCGCGCGTTCGCCGGCGCCACGACGCTCAACAACCACATCCGCACGCACACCGGGGAGAAGCCGTTCAAGTAAGTAACAGTGAGTACCCCCCCACCCATCCAGCCCATCCCCCCTCCTCTGCTCCCGGCTAACGCCCGCCGACGTCCTCTTAACCGCCCGCCGACACCCTCGCCACCACCTGCTGCCATCTGAGCCGCCAGGATGTCACTTTTTCTAAAAATCATGTAAACAGAAAACAACCACGAAAAAAAAACAAAAAAAAAACAAAGCAACCGCGCCTTAAAGAACTAACTCAGTAAGGTTCCTTGTGTAATCATTTTTATCGTTAAAAAAATGATTTTCAAAGGGTTTTATAAAATTTAATGAACAAATTTTATATATAAAATATATCTATATATTAGAGGAGAAAAAGGAGACTTAAAGAGATAAAAAATAAAGAAGGACAAGGAAGAAATAAAAGTGATTAAACTTTTTTTTTTAATAATAAAAACATAAAAAAATATGGGAAGTTAAGGTGTAAAAGATAAAAGTTGTCCTGTACGTCGACTACAAGGAGAGCACAAGAAATCATAGACGCAGGTGGGAGCAGTCAGATTATAGATGTAATCAAAATTAAAGTGAAATACAAAAAAAATATAAATTTGATATAAATACGAGGTTCCTTCGGGCCTTCAGGGTTCTTCCCTCTGGAGTGAAGCGCAGCAGTAACTGTTAAAAGAATTAAGTATCTCACGAACGCCTCAAGGGAATTTCTTCAGATTTAAAACAACCATCCACAATTTTGGTGGTCAAAGGTCAAGGTACCTGTGACCCTTTTGTGTCATCCTTTTGAATGCTATATCTCAAGAAAACCTTGAGGGAATTCCTTCAAATTTGGCACAAACGTTAAAGTAGACTCAAGGAAAAGGTGTTTAATTTGATGGTCAAAGATCAAGGTCACAGTGACCTTCGATTTTTCTCATTCTTGTGAAAGCGATATCTTAAGAATGTCCTCAAAAATTTCATCAAATTTGGCACAAACATTCATTTTGACTCGGTTATGAGCTGATTAGATTTAGGTAGTTGACAGCTAAAGGTCAAGGTCCCTGTGACCTTTTGTGTCTCATCCTTGTGAACACTATATCTCAAGAAAACCTTGAGGGAATTCCTTCAAATTTGGCACAAACGTTCAAGTAAACTAAAGGATTAGGTGATTTCAGTTGTCAAAGGTCAATGTCACAGTGACCTTATATTTGTCTCATTGTTGTTAAAGCGATATCTCAGGCATGTTTTTAGTAAACTTACTCAAATTTGGCATCAACGTCCCCTTGGACTCAGTGTTATTTTTGATGTTGCATGTTTCATAGTAATTCCATGTATTATGAGAATTTTGGTTTTACGACATAAATCAGGTGGAAGTGGAGTGCAAAACTGCCTTTTTTATTTTTCGTGATCCCTCTGTGGTCGTGTGAATATTTTGTCACGTCTGCTGTCACGGCTGCTGTGACCTCTGACCTTCGCTCTCCTTATTCAGTGACTTCCTGTGACGTCGGAGGAAAATCTCCTTGTTGTTTTGGTGTTTTTGCTCGTCGTAAATCACAGCGGACGAGAGCACCTCTCAGTGTAAATACAGAAGCAGCTCGATCGCAGCAGTTAGCAGCCCGGTAATGAATCTCTGCACACCGAGACGGCTCATTTCCATTTCTTTTACTCTGCGAAGACTAAAATAATTAGAGGGCGAGCCACACCGCAATTAGGGCTTTCTGGAAGCCGCCGTTGTCACGCTGTCATCTCGTCAGCGGTGGAGGACAATAAAGATTCCCCCTGTGGACGCAGAGGTCAGCGCTCAGGCAGAGGACGGAGGGGAAAGAGTAAGAGGTATTAAAGAAAGTGAGGAAAGCAAAATAAGGGATTTGAGTTGACGGGAACCTAAAGGACGAGTATCAGGGGACAGCAGAGGGAAACAAATTAATGTCCTTAATAAGCAATCAGAGAAATCCGAACTCGTCATTGACGTGAGGAGCGAGAGGGCGAGAGGAATGAGCGAGAAAACCAGAGAGAGAAAGCGCGCGCAGGAACAAGAGATCACGGTGTAAAAAGTGAAACGACAAGCGCCGGCGAGAAATCCGGTTAAAACAAATCAGCGTTCTTAATAAGCAATCGGAGGAAACCCCCCGAACCTTTTCATCAGCACTTCAGAGTCTCGGTGGAGGCAGAGCGGGACAAAGACAATCACGGACGGGCGTCAGAAATCTTTAGCGGATCGATGGCCTCGGGGAGTTATCTCCTTTCGGACGGTGCGGCGAATAGATTAAAGCTGCCACTGTCACTTTGTCAGGAGGAAAACGCTCAACTTTATTTTCCCGGCTGAGGAGACGGAGGCAGGAATCTGTGTGGTCGGCAGCTTTTCAGCGCGGAGACTCGCTGGACTGTGGAGGCTGTCAGACTGCTGCCGCCGTTTTCTCCGCTGCTCAACTTTTCTTCTGTTTTCTGTTCAGTCACGACTTCAAGCGTCCGCCTGAGGACTGAAGGAGGCAGAGAGATCTCATTATCTTCATAATCTCATTCAGATTTATTTTCTACAAACTACACTGACAGTTTCTGTTTCAGTGTCCCACAGTTAGAGGTCAACGGTCAGTTTGCAGTAGCACCTCCGAAGATTCCCAGAGGTTCCCCTCAGCTCCCCGTGACACAAATATCTTTAACAGCTCTACGACTGGACAAGGACATAGTAATCAGAGTAGTTTTGTAACTAAAAAAGCTGAGTTGAAGACATGTTAGATAACTTTTTGGCTTTATTACTGTTTTTATCATGAAAGCAGCGTTAAAAAGTCCGTGTCCAGTCCCATATTGAGAGACACGTTGGGCCTCATGCAGCAACAGTCTTTGAAATTTCTCTCACTTTTCTTTTTAATTTACTGTTTCTGAGAAAAAGTAAGAGAAGCCAGCTTCAGATCCAGGTCTGGACGTGCTGAATGGTGAATCCCACTTCATTTTAAGTATCCTATAAGCACTAAACTCTTTATAAGGGCAGATGTTGAGGCTTTTAGAGGAAGCTGGTATGCAATAGGGAAAACGACTTACTGTTAAATATGCTAAAATCCAAGAAATGTCCTAAAATTATAGAAATATCCCAAAATTATAGAAATGTCTTAAATCTAGGCATTGTTCAACAATCCAAGAAATCAAATCCAAGAAATGTCTTAAAATCCTGGATATGTCCTCAAATCCAAGAAATGTCATCTTAGAGATGTCAGAAAATCCTATAAATTTCCGAAAATCCTAGAGATGCCTTAAAATCTTCGATATGTCCTAAAATCCGTAAAATGTCCTAAAATCCAAGAAATGTCCTAAAATCCAAGAAATGTCCTAACACTGTAGACAGGCCCTAAAATCCTAAACAGGACATAAAACCCTAGAAATGTCCTGAACTCCTAGAAATGTCCTAAAGTCATCCTATAAACATACTAAAACCCTAGAAATGTCCCACAGTCCCAGAAACATGTACAGGCCGCTGAGACTTGTCCCTGGTCTGCTGTCTCTCTGCTGTCAAACTTAGAAAATGTGCAGTTAATCACAACTGAGCAGCGTCAGATTTTGGGTAGAATTTAGTCGTAAAAGCTGTTTTTGTGCCGCCTGGATGCTCAGACAGTAAATTTAAAGCGTTGTGTCTCTGGAGACTTGTCTCACTTGTCTCTCTGCCTCCTTTTGGTCCCATCAGTCCCTTCAATCTGTGACTGAACACAATCTGTTTACTTCCCGCCGTGTCCCCGTTTTATAGAAGAGATTAAGATAAGAGGTGAGCTGAAGCTCCACTGAAGCTTGAGGGGAAAGTGATTAAAGCCGCCTCTGTCGTTTTGTCAGGACAAAACTGCTCGCCGTTATTTTCGCCCGCTGACAGAAGAAGAAGAAGGAGGCGAGCGGTAACAGACGCCGGCCGGTCGATAGGCAGCGGACTGCAGCCAGCCGCGTTTCAGCTGCTCTTTGTTCTGCCGGAGCAGCGTCCTCGTGTCTGTCCTGCTGGATAAGTCGCTGTGACAGAGGAGCTTCAGAGCGGCTTTGATGTCGGTAGCTGTTGTGGTTTTTGTAAATTTACAGACGGAGTTACAGCAGGAGCGTCCACCTTCGGGGCAGAGCGCTCCGGTTCAGTCGGGGCTCTGTTTTGTTTTTCTTGCGCTGTGAGAAAATTTACAAAATGAGAGATGGAAGATCTTTCCAGAGAGAACGCAGCTGTTTACGAGCCTGGCGGACGCCTCACGCACACATTTGTTCAGTATTTGGCTTTCATGCCGAAAGTACCTCAAACTATTTCATTAGATGTTTTCATTTAAAGTTTTTATATCCACCAGATTCAGTTTTGAAGATGTTAAAGTTTCTGAATTTATGGAGTGAAACTTTACTCCTGCTGCACTTTTATTTTCCTCGTTCTCTGAATATATTTGGCTTTTCTATATTTCTGTTTTGTATAAAAAAATCTTTCCTTAGACGTGGTTTCAGGATTCGATGTCATGTTGTGATTTGTGTCGGTATCCTTCTGATGAAAAGTTTCTTTAGTAGCTCGTCGTTGGTTACGATTAGACGATGCTTCTTACGGCGAAAGTCATGATGACGTTTCAAACTGCAAAATGTTGAACCAGAATTAGCTCATTTAATTAAATTCACCACGATAAGCAGGTTCTCTTGAGGGGGCGAAGCTTTTCTGGGGAACTGAACTTCAGTAAAGTTTGACGTGAAAAATTGCAGCACGAGGCAGGTTTCCGGGTTTGTTCGAAACTTAAGCCATATTTTCGTAATGTCGATAACACAAAAATGGGAGATGACTGCGTTTTCATTTTTCGATGTTTTGCGACTTCCCAGCCAGCAATTTTAAGTTCTAAAACGTTCTGAGAATGTTACAATGCAACCAATGCAACGTTTTAGTAACGTTTTGGTAACATTTTCAGCGGCACGTTTTCTTTTAGCTCCTAGAATGTTCTCAGGTAACATGAATGTAACGTAATGTTTAACAAAAATGTTTAAAAATTTTTTAGTTTTGTAAACATATGACATTACATTTTTGTTCTTTAATCTCAGTCCTTAATAACATGTTCTGAATGTTGCTATGAAAACGTTCTTCTTTTGTTCTCATGTAACATTGTGGGAATGTTTTATAAAAGATCTGTCACCTCTAAACATCGCCAAAACATCCTCACAATGTTGCAGCTAAAACGTTACGTCTTAGTCAGCATTTAACCTTAAAGGAACATTATTTGAAATGATAAACATCCTTAACATGTTCTTTGAACATTAGATTAAAAATGTTTTCTTTAAAACATTACTGCAACTTTAACATTTGCCAACGTTGTGGGAACATTTCCTGCACGCTGGGTTCTCCTCTGGTGATAACATCCCAGTAACCATGGCGATGGATGTTCAAACATCAGCAGCTTTATTTCTATTGCAGCCGCCGCACTAGCCGTCATTATTTCCGATCCAAGGCCACTTAGGCGTGTTATGGAGCCGTGATGGAAAGGCGAGCCCCTTATACGAGGGCGCGGCCACGTATGAGGGATTTCTGGGAGATGTAGTCCACGATTTCACAGAGGAACTGTAGATTCAAAACTTTCTCAGAGTTATGTGATGCAATAACAGCTCTTGTAGCTCCTGCTGCATCATGAGGGAGCCAGTTCCTACTGACGAGCACACAGACACAGCATCATGTGACCTAGAAAAGACTATGAGACAATGTTTCCATTGCAGATTTGACAAAAATGGCTTTTTTGAATCGCCTGAATTACCATCTCATGTGAGCGTAAAAAAGTTTTTGCGATAAATGGGAGATTTTTTCAAAATTGACGTGTTTCCATCAGGCGTGTTTTATATTTGCAATTTCAATTTGTGCAGTTTGAGGATTAAAGCAAACCTGCTTAGTGTTTGGATGATGGACCCAACTGAACTCACAATCATTATAAAATGTTTCTCTGCATGGCCACAAAATCACCAGCTAAACTGCACCATTTTTTTACACTGACACATTATTTAACACGTCTTTCTCCTGCAGAAAGGCCACTTTAACCAGGTGACTAAACACACACACTACTACACACTGACTGTCGTTCTCTGCTACGTTAATGAGATTTAATGCACAGATATCCAAGTAAAAGAGCATTTAAACGACGGTCGTTCACACTGAGCTTCAAAAAAACGTGTCTCTGCTTCCTTATCTCACTAACGCCCCCTCCCCCCCGTCCCCCCCGCTATCTATTTAACACCATGTTAGTCTTGTTTCAGGGCTGCTAAGTCCAATACCTCAACACAGCTTTCTCTTTGAAGACATACACACACACACACACATTCATACACATTTAACTGCCCCCCCGGCTCAGACTAAAAGCTCCCTCTCTTCTCTGTTTCTATTGAAAGTGACAGTGACGCTGCGTTATCTGTCTCTGCTGCAGAGTGTGTGTGTGTGTGTGTTTGTAAAAGTGTGTGTGAGATGGGAATACCCTCCCCGGCCCACTAGATAGATTATTGACAGGTGAACTCTGTGTGTGTGTGTGTGTGTGTGTGTGTGTGTGTGTGTAATTTGTCGGTCAGGTTGTGAAGATCAGGGCAACAATTACAGCTTGCTGCTCCGCTGGGCCTCACACACACTTTATACTGTCACTGGATATTAGAGTTAACAGGGAGGTGTGTGTGTGTGTGTGTGTGTGTGTGTGTGTGTGTGTGTGTGTGTGTGCGCGCGTGCGTGCGTGCATGCATGCATGCTTGTGTGTGTCCCAAAATCATAGAAATGTCCAGATCTGAAAGTGGTGTGTTTGTGTCTTTGTGTGTTTGCGCATGTGTGTGTGTGTGTGTGTATGTGTCTGTGTGTTCATCTTTTGCTGTTTAAACTCTGTTGTGTTTTTCCGACCTTCTCTTCATGCTCAAACTAATCACTGTCTTTTATCTGGTTTGTGTTTCTCTTCCTGTGTGTGTGTGTGTGTGTGTGTGTGTGTGCGTGTGTGTGTGTGTTTCTGTACACGCACGTGTGTCAGGTGCGAGCGTTGCGACCGCAGCTTCACACAGGCCACTCAGCTCAGCCGCCACCAGCGACTCCCCAACGAGTGTAAACCCGTGAGCGAGAGCAGCGAGTCCATCGAGGTGGATTAACGCCCGACTGTCTCCTGACTGAGACCACGCCCACATCTCAGCAGCTAAATATGAAAACGCACCTTTTCCTAAACTCTCCGTCCACACAAAGATGCACATTTTCTGACCGTTAATCTGAAAATACCGACTAACGAGATTTCTCCTCAGTCATTAGTTGAAGTCCGCACATCAGATTAATTACCACCTTTTATTTCACAAAATAATTAATTAGACATAAAACATATTGCAAAAATAAACAGAAACAGCACTTAATAAACAAAGATAAAAGCTCTGTGCCAAGTATTCACTGCACTTCAGAATAAAGTGTAATTACCAAACATAAAACATTCAAAATTTACAACAAATAATGAAGTTAGCAGCAGTCAGTAACCAGACGTTTGCACTCAGAGGTCAAAAAGTCATTAACGCAGTTTTCATAAATCTCCCATATTTGTAATAGAGTCAAGTTGAAGGTAAACTGTCGCAAACACCTAAAAACTGTCCTAAAAAATATATTCTGTACATCAGAGAACAAAAATAACATCATCATCATTTTTTCAGTAAAAATTAAATGCTAAAATGACCGTTTACACTAAAATCGCAACTCATGTCACAAAAACTGTTAAAATAATCCCGATTTTTTGTTTGTTTTTTATATTGTGCTCCTGTTTTTTTTGGGTTGTAGACTTTTGGTCATTTTTCCTTGATTTAAGTGATTGTACTGTGTCACGTTGTTGTGCTGCAGTGCAGCCAGGAACGAAGTTAGATCAGAGAATTTTGGCCATTTTTCATCAAAAAAACGCATACTCGTCTTAACGAAAGTTGAAATATTAATGATACCGGCCGTGCCACTTTAAGCTCCTCCCATGCAGGTTTTTCTAATCAAGACAGTTTGGTAAGAATTGCTTCACCTCGTCAATGCAGATTTCACAACTGTTTTTTAACGCAAAATAACAGAATTGGAAACATGCAGTTAAAAAATGCAATTATGTATAATAATTCTGCAATTACTTGTAATTTTTTAAAAAAATGTATCATTTGACAGCGGTATTTCCATTCACCTTTCTCTAAACTTAGAGTGGTGAAGGGATGACTTTCTGGGATTTTTGATTATCGCCAAAAACAAGAAACAAGCTCTGTGACGAACATGAGTTTATGACACTTTCACGTTTTGTTCAGCGTGATAATCTTCACAGATGAACACCACTTTTGAAATGTTAATGAAATCACCAGAGGTGAAAAGCTATTGTTAGGCTATACAGGAACTACATCGCGGTCGCACGACTTAAACGTCACAACTACAAACAAAAAACCCCAAAAAACAGAGACTTTAAAACGAGGGAACTGGAAGTGCAAAAATGCAAACGGACTTCAGCTATTTCGGGCTCATTACTTCACCGCTCTGTTAAAACCTATTATTTTTGACCAAAACCAAACCAAAGATTTTCTTGTTTCCCGGCGTTTCAGTGTGGACGGAGATCTTTAGGAAAACCTGAAAATGTCGTTCTTTAAGAGCGTTTTCAGATTCAGCCACTTTTTGTGAAAACATTTTGACTTTGACATTTTTGACTGACTGTGGAGAGACTTTAAAGCCACATTCATCCTGCTGGAGAGAATCCTGATTCAACCAAACCAAAGATCCTTTTTTTCCCAGCAGAGAAGAAGAACTTTAAGATGTTCGGACTTACAAACTTAAAGTTTTTTGGACGAGGATATTTATTGGAGACTTTTTGGGGAATCCTGTCAGGTTTCCCTCCAAAGAAAACTCTTTTCTTGAAACCGGGACAGAAACAATGAAATACCAAAAAAAAGCAGACTGATTGGTCTGTCTGTAGCTTTACTTCTCGGTTTCCTTTTTTTATTTTATTTTGCAACAGCGATGCCAAAGGAGGGCGCGACCAAAGCAAACAGACTGAGAATGCACAACGAGCAACAACACGGACGTCTGAGGACGACGATCCAGTTTTACATCACAAAATGAACAAATAAAACGACACGGAGTATGTATTGTTAAAAAAAAAAAAGAAAGGACAAAACAAACATAAATTATATTTATCTTGTAGCTCATATCATGCTTCGAGCACTTTTGTTTTTTAATGTTGATAATTTAAGTTTTGGTGTGTCGAGAAAGGAGGGAAACACGGAAGAGATAATGGATGTGATTTCTTATAGAAATATTCCCACGGTTCATAAAGAAAGTGTTAAATATAAAGTCGTAAAAAAAAGTATTTCGGTTAAAGCCAGTTTTTTCTCATTTTGGCATTTAAAGGTTTCTTCCATTTCTTCATTTTTTTTTTTTTAATTGCAGATGAGTATAAAGATGACATCCGATCATCTGAGGCACAATAAGGGCAAATGTTTTTGGTTAAAAAAATACTTCCTCATCTCTCTGTTTGTCTCATAGAGTATATTTGCTAAATAATTCAAGTTTGAATCCATTCACGAGCAATCTCAGACTTGTAAATAGTCCCTGTGTCATTATGATACACTTTGTATTCAAATGAGGGTAAAAGCACAGTTATTATTACATGAACACCAAATAGGTTTTTGTGCCTGAGAGTTAAAAAAGCTTTAATATTAATAATAATCTATAACTTCTCTTCCCAAAGACCAACAGAGCTGCTGGATGTAAATCTACAAAACTCAGAGAGACGTTTCACTGCAGGAAAAAAACAGCTTTTACTTTAATCACGCAAACATTTGTGAGCAGCTTTGACAGAGTCAGGATCAATATTTTATTTATTTGTTTATTTATTTGAGACGTGGACAAATCTTTCACTAGGACGTGTGAAAGTTGTGTTTAAAACCCTTTTTGACACCTGAGCAAAATTGGCTTGATTTCTCTGAAGAAAGCAATGAGCTGCTTCATAAGAAATGGCACGAAAAACAAAAAATGGCATTTGAGTCAGAAAGTAATAAAGGCGAGAAGATAACAGAAAAGACAAAAATATTCTGCAAATATTAACAGAGGGTGTTGAAGTACACAAATAGTACAGCTCACGTGATGTCGCATGAGAGCTGGCATCATGAGAAGCTCTGGTCAGCCCCACCTACACACGTTACTCCTTAACCCTCTGAAACCTGAGCACATTGGCTTTATTTGGGGAAAAAAGCCAATAGTCAATTTAACGAGTAATGTCCTATAGATTGCAAGTGAAAAAGGTGACAAGGAAGTTACCTAAAAATTCGTTTGAATAAAAACTGGGTAGGATTATTAGAAAATTATCCAAAGTGGGGGGAAAAACATCCATAAAAATGTACTTATAATTCTAATAATTTTATATTAAAAATTATGTTACATAGAAAATATAGTAAAATATATAAAATGAATACATATATACTGTATGTATTTATTTTTTATTAATTAAATTTCTACTTGTTTTTTCTTTTTTTTTTTGTTGCTTTCAGGTAATTTTCTCCTTTTTTGTTTTTTTGCAAATTTTTCGGCCATATCTTATTAAGTTACTTGGTGCGTTCTCATGTTTTTGAAAGAAATCAAACCATTTTGTGCAGGTTTTTAAAGGGTCAACTACAACTTATGTCAATCAGATTAACCCTGTTTATGAAAACTGAGACACCATGTTGAAATTTTAACTTTAAAAAAAGGAAAAAGAAATCAATCGAAAATCAGATTAACCTCATTGTAACCTATATGTCTTTCATTACTCTAAACACAAATGATACTTTTAATGAAGTTTTTTTCCCTCATTTTCACAGAAAGAGTTTGTTCCAAAAACTTGATTTATCAGCTGCAGATCGCCAAGTGTTGCACAAATTAATGATAAAACATATTCTAATATGTCAGATGATTTATCTCCATTTCTTGTAAACTTCTTATCAGCTCTGTGATGAGATAAGAAATCCTAAAGTTTGGCAGAACAAATGTCTTTACTTTACTGAAAGTAAAAGCAGTTTTGTGCCTGAGTGAGACGTCTCTTACCTCAGAGTGCAGATTGATCCGATGCTGTATATAAAGGAAATACAAACTATGAGGATTTTTATATGATGGAGCGTTAATACTGAGGTGAATAATTTAACTGACACACAAATGTGAATATGAACCAGAGCTCCGAGCAAATTCAGTTTCTGTTCACGGATCCAGAGGACGGAAAACTTCAGAGAGACGAAAAGTCATTCAGAAGAAAAAAAAACACATTAAATTACTAAAAAAAATAAAATTGAATTAAATTTAAAAAAATCTCTGGACATGTTCAATTCATTCTGGGAAATCTACACTCAAAAAATAGTTATGCCAAAAACATAATGACTTTAATTAATTTAATTACATGATAAGTTTCTGTGTATTTTTATTACATTAGTTTAAGGTAAAATATTGCGTTATATGAAAAATTAAGCAACTTACATTGAATTATATTAAATTATTGTTATCTTTTACATAAAGCATTCTTTACTAAAATTGTTTTAATTGAATTTATACAAAGCATATTTATGTTGTGTTTAGTTATTATTATAAATTAACTTTTGATTTAATTAAATTTAGTTACATTTTATTCAAAATTATAGCTTGATATTCTTTTTTTTTTTCCTTTTTTTGAGTGTAGGCAATCTCTGATTGAAGTAAAAGTACACAGAGTATATTAAAAGTTTTAAAAATATTTTTACTCCAATCTTCCTTTGAGAAATAATTCTGCAAACTTAGTCATCTGTTTATTAAAAATGAAATTCTGAACCCTTATTGCATCATAAATCAAAGGTTTTAAATAGTAAAAAAAAAAATATTTATATATAGAATTAATTGATAAATAAACACCTTTTTTCCGTATGAAATTACCTCTCGGATCGTCTGAACACAAGCTGAACGTTGCTCGGCCTCTCTGACGATGATAATCATTTTCTCTGTGATGTGATCGACAGACTCTGCTGGAAATCCAAACCCGTCGTGCCAAACTGAAAGAATCCTCTGAATCCATTTCCACTTGATCTTGTTTGCATGATTTCTCTGAACCCGCCCACCCCGCCCTGCCCTCCCTCCCCGGCCTTTTTTTAACGAATGACAAAATGAGATCAAAAACCAAAAAAGATGTTGTTCCGTTGGAAATAAAGCTGAAATCCAGTTTTGATTTGTACCAGTAATTCTCTGTGGTTTTGTTGTTCTGAAGTGTTTTTCCACAAAACTTTTCAGACGGCGTGTTAAAACGATCTGATGATTGACTGTCTGAAGCAGCCGCACTCATTTCTAAAAATATACTTAACATTTATTTTGTTTAAAATCCTGACGTGTGTGAGAAAAACATAAAACAACAAGCTTTGATGGGAATTTTAACAAAAAATGACACAGTGAAATGTGCCGTTTTGAATATTTTTTACCAGTTGAGAGTGAAAACTACAACAGAGAATAAAGGCAACTGTTTAAAAGAAAAGGTCATTTTCATGAGATTATGAGCTAAACATGTAATCCTTTTTTTAAGTATATGTTTAGCAGCCTAAACCTTCTTTTATTTTTCTCGTAAAAGACAGACTGCTCCATCTAACATGTACGTATCAAAATGTAAATTTTCAAACTTTATTTGTACAATATTACAGCTTTTTCCCCTAAAATATTCTTACTTTATTCTCATCAAATTATGACTTTAATCTTATAATGTAACAACTTTTTTCTTGAAATTACCTACTTATTTATTCTCATAGTTATGACTTAATTCTCAGAGTATTAGGACTCTTGTTAGAATAGAACTTCATTCATATAATTACAAATTTATTCTCATAATTACAATTCAGTGCATTATACCATCTTTTTTTTCCCTTGAGACAACTGGACTTTATTCTCATTTATAGAACTTATATAGAACTTTTTTTCTCAGTTATGACTTTGGTATTATAAACATGATTTTATTCTCATAATTACAACTTAATTCTTTTAATTTTACAAAGTTTGACCCAAAATATTTTTATTTTATTCTCAGTAAATAATGTATTTTTTCTTATGATAATGAAACTTTTTTTCTTAAAGTATTCCAAAATGATTCTCATTACATCATGACTTTATTTCCAAAATATCAAAACTTTCCTTTTACTTTATTTTCAGAATTACAACTCCTTTTAATATTCTTTTTTCTTGAAATATTCTTACTTTATTCTTATCAAAACAACATTATTCTTGTAATTACATTTTAATTCTTGTTATATTACAACTTCTTTCTCAAAATATTCTGATTTTATTTTATTAGGAAGTATTCTGGGTTAGGGTTTTTAACAATATGCCTTTTTCCTCAAATTAAGAACTTAATTATAATATTACTGCTTTTTTCTAAAAATTATGACATGATTCTCATAATTATGATTTTATTTTTGTAATAATACTAATTCTAATATACTTATGTTATATTTTCTCTCAAAATTTACAATTGTGTTCTTGAAATTATGACTTTATTCTCATTATCTTGCTTTTTTCTCAAAATTACAACTTTTTTCTTAAAATTATGATTTTTTTCATAATAATATGACTTTTTCTCAAAATCTCAGATTTTTTCCCCTTTCAATGTGGCCCTAATAATCAGCTGTAGGAAACCAATAAAGTGCAGAATATTTACAGGTCAAGGTGGGCATTATTCTGTATTTTTTGCTATTGCTCAACTGTGATTGGAGCATTTAGAAAAAGGGGTGTGACTCAAAATCATCTGAAATTTCCACTTTAATGTTTCGAGCTCAACCAATTATGTTTTTTGTTTTTTGTTAACAGTCACACAGAAAGTTTAGTTTAAATTGCCAGCTGCCTCCACTTACTGCTAATAATCTTCAACACACACACAGACACACACACACACACACACAAACACACAAACGCACACACGCAGCCCCGCCTTGACCTTAGCTCCGTCAGCCTGCAAACACAAACTGGACTTTCCACTTTCCAGTCTGATTTCGGAGATTATTCCCGCGAGGATTCGACAAATTCACCAAAACAAACACAGTCAGAGTTTTCAAACATCAATCACAGACGTTTTTTTTCACCGTGGGAACCGAATCTGAAACCCCGAGGCCAAACAAACGATCGCAGAGCCCAGAGTTTCATGTCTTTTTTTTTCTTTCCTTTTTTTGTCTGACAAACATGTGAATGAGTCCAGATTAGATTACATGTAATGAGATTATGGAAGTGGAAGTTTGAATTAGAAGCAGTTAGTGCGAAAGAAGAAAAACAAACTGAGAGAAACTGCTGACTGAGAAGGAAAAAGACGAGTTTTAACTGCTTTTAGTTTTATTTATTTAAACGAGTCCAAATTTAAAAAGACAAAAATATACAAGAAGAGGGAAACCAAGAATGTCTGATTCATTAACCTCCACCTAAATAATATGAAACATATTTACAATGTGAAAGTTATACTCAGAATACAAAAAACAAAGCACAAACTCTTGGATGCAGCAAAAGAAAAAATAATTGATCATATTATAGAGAAAAAGGATGTTGCATGTAATGAAATTATAAATAATATAACTGAAGAGGGTTTCTGTAAACCATGCAGGGTTTCCACAGAGCCTTAAACTGTCATATAAAGCTAGAAATTCAACCCAGAAATAATGCCTTAATTGGTATTAAAATGACTTAAATCATTTTTTTAAAAATCTTAAAAATTGGAAGACAAGGGAAATAGGATTTTATGAATCGTCTGTTTTCTGATGTTGCCTTAAAAATCTCTAAATAATTGACAACAATATTTTTTTAAATAAATAATCACATTATTTTGTCCTTTATTATTATATTTGTAATGTTACTGTTTTTTTCTCAAATTAACATTTTAATTTTATATTGCAAAATGACAACTTTATTTTCAGCTTTAAATTAAAGGATTACTTGCTCCTCTACACTTCTGTAAAAATACACAAACTTCTTTAAAAAAGACATTTTTTAAACTAAAGATTTTTAGTTAGTGACTGTCAGCCAGCGGGAAATAATACAGATAAATAAGAAAAATAAAAATAAAATAAGGATAAAATAAATAAAATTATGCTTTAACATTTGGGGACAAAAATTAGAAAGAAAAGTGACTATTTATTCCCATAAAGGCATGATTTTATTCTCCAAATCACAGATTTTTTTTTTTAGTACTCAATCAGAAAAAAACAACAAAGTGCAGAGCACTTTGTTGGGAGGATAATTTTTTAGCAAGAAACAGTCATATTTCTTCCTCATATTGAACATGGAATCAGATAAACTGTTATTGAGGGGAGATTTTGTGGTTGTTGCAGCAGCAGAAGGACAGAATCAATCACAAATAAATAGAAAAAATAAGATAAAGGAATAATAAAACTACAATAGAATTATGAAAAGAAACCACAAAAGAACTGTTGAGACAGATTTCGTACAGTGAAGTTACAGTGGTGTGAGTCTGCGTTCAATGTAAGATGTAACTTGTAGCTACAGCTGTCAGATAAAAAGTGAAAAAAATAGAATGTTTTCTACTGAAATGTGATGCGTAATAAGAAGAAATTCTCCTAAAATAGAAATCAATTACAGAAGGGAAACCTTTAAAGGTCGGACTGTTTTTATTCCCTGCAACAGCTACAAGAGAAAAAGATTATAAAGAGAAGAAGAGGATGTCACTAATAATAGTGTTAGTCAGTGTGTGTGTGTGTGTGTGTGTGTGTGTGTGTGTGTGTGTGTGTGTTTAATGGTTGTAATGGTTTGCTTTTGGGTGGAATTTCCTGTTGGGGGAAAATATTAAGCAGACGAGAGGTCACACTTTCAAAACCAATTAGACATGAAGCCATGGAGAGTTTTTTTTTTTTTTTTAGTTTTAATTGGAAACATGTTGGAAAGTTTCCCTGTGAGAAAATCTGCCTGCTGTTAACTACGAGCTAAAAGGGTCTGTGTGTGTATGTGTTTGTGTGTGTGCATGCGCGTGTGTGTGGATTGTTGGGTCTGCTGGTAAATGAGTGTGTTTTTTATGTATGTGTTTGTTTATGTGATGTAGGGCATTTGTTGGGTTGTTTGGGTTTTGTTTTGGTTTTGGTCTGTTGTTTGTTGTGTTTTTTTGTTATTTTCCAGGTAAAGATGTCCGTTTGACCATGAGTGTGAATGCAGGTGTGTGTGTGGTGTGGTGTACAGTATATTGTTTATGTCTTCCTCTCCACAACTGAGGAAGAAGATCATGTGATCTGGTCGAAAGCTCCAGAAATGCTGCTAAACAGACCTTCAGGTGAGATTCTTTTGCCATTTCACTCTTTGATTTAAACCCACCTCTTGAAAAAGTTTTATTTTGTTTTTATTTCAGAAATCTTTCCTCAATAGATTCATTCTCTTCTCACATGTGAATACAAAAGTGTGTTGTTTATGCATGTAATAAGTGTGTGTGTGTGTGTGTGTGTGTGTACTTGTACAGCTATCTTTGTGAGGACTGTTCACAGAGTGAGGACATTTTGGCCAGTCACCTTCTGACTGACTGTTTGAAGGCTAAGACTTGGTTTAAAAAGTCAGTATTAGGTTTAGGTCATTGTAATGGGCTATGGAAATCATTTTGTCAATTAGTGTCCCCACAAATACAAGAAGTACGTTTTCTGTGTGTGTGTGTGTGTGTGTGTGTGTGTGTGTGTGTGTGTGTGTGTGTGTGTGTCTGTGTGTGTGTGTGTGTGTGTGTGTGTGTGTGTACTCGTACAGCTATCTTCGTGAGAACAATTTAAAGAGTGAGGACATTGTGGCCAGTGCCTGTGGCCGCTGAAAGGTCAAGATTTGTTTTTTTAAATGAGAAGTAGGTTTAGGTCAGTGTAATGGGCTATGGAAAGTCAATTAGTGTCCTCACAAGTATAGAAGTACAGAGTTTGTTTGTGTGTGCGTATGGATTTAGTCATTTATCAATCAAAACCAGTTTTTCTTGGAATTTCAGATAAAAACAGACAGCTGATAAGATATTTAAGGAGGATTTCACTTTACACATTTTTTTCTGTCGCTTTTTCCTTTCTTCTCCTCTCTTTATCTTCCTCTCCACCCTCCTCCTCCTCCTCCTCCTCCTCCTCCCCTCAGTAGATGGATGAGTTGGGAACATCTGCTCACCGTCAGCACTAAGGCCCCACATGTCAACACAAACATGCAGCAGCGTGTGAGTATGCTAACAAATTGTTGTTCATGTCATAACACACTGCAGTCGACCTTCAGCGTTTGTTATTTATTTTATCTTTTTGACTTTGATTTCCTAGTTTATTACCAAATTATTTTTGTTTACTTAAATTAAAAAAATAAATCACTTTGTAGTTTGTAGCTTTGTAGTTAAATTTTAATTAAAATTCAAGGTGTACTATTTTATAAAAATTCCCCAAATAATAGTATAGTATGCTATAAAAATGAGCAGATATTCTGTCATAAAGTTGGAGAGAAATTTTGTTCTAAAGTGCCATCAGGAATTCATACAAAAATTAGTATTTTTTTAGTTTGTAAAAAAAAATCATATAAAACTCATAATATAGTATGCACAAAGAGAATCCAAATAAAAATCATAGTTAAGTAAGTCTAAAAATTTCATGAAAAAAATCAAGGCATATTATGCTTTAAAAACTTAAAATGTAATAGTCCAATGAATAGTTTAGGAACAAAAGGTTTCATAAGAAGTTATAATGCTGCATCTTAAAAAATGTGTGTGTGTATATATATATATATATGTATATAATTATTTGAAAAGTCATAGGATAGTGTGTAACAAAGAAGCCATGAAAATATTACATTTTATTTTCTTTAAAGAGTCATAATGTCGTATAAAAATGATGTTATGGTATAGCACGTGGAAATAAAGAGTTGGAAAAGTCAAATTATAGCATGCCAAAAACTGTTAAAAAGTCGTTTTTCTAAAAATAAAGTCATACTAAAGGATGTTAAAAACTGTCATAGTCTAGAATGTCAAACAAACAGTTGTAAAAGTCATAGTATGATGTGAAAGACAGTTAAAATTTAGAAAAATATGTCATAAGAAGTTGTCCTAAAAATGTCTGAAAATGACATATTATATGTTGTAGAGTCACACCATATCATACAAGGTCAAAAAAAGGCCAAACACCTCATAAATTAGCATGTTGAAAAGATGTCCGAAAGCCACATAGTATAGTATGGCAAAAAATGTCAAATTTTGACATGTCCCAAAAATATGTGAAAACAACATACTATAGCTTGTAGAATAGCGTCATAGCATACTTAGTATGAAAAAAAGTCAGAATTTAACATGTTGAAAAAATGGCAAAAAAACACATAGTATAGTATCGCGCAAAAATGTCAAATTTCACCCAAAAATGGCTGAAAATGAAATATTATAGCTTGTCGAGTAGCGCCATAGCATACAAAGTTTTTAAAAAAAACGAAAAGTCAGAAGTCAAAAAGCATCATAATTTAGCATGTTAAAATGTGACCCAACATGCAAGACTATAGTATGGTGAAAAATGTCAATAAATAGCATATCCCAAAAACCACTTAAAACTTCATAAAATAGATGTAGAAACACGCGAGGCAAACAAGGTTGAAAATAAGAGCCAAAACCACCACAATGTGTCTTTTTGAAAAAATGGCCAAAAACCAGGGCAAAAAACATCAAAAACGACAAGTCCCAAAAACACCTTAAAACAGCATAGAACAGTATAAAATAGCGCGCCAAGACACGCGATGGCAAAGAATGTTGCAAAAACAGTGAAAAAAAACACAATATGGCATGTTGTAAAGCATAAAATGTACAAAAATTACATGTCTCAAAAAAACCTAAAAAAAAATTTATACTGCAAAAAATAGCATGCCAAAACATACCATGGCAGAGAATGTTACAAAAACAGCGAAAAACATTATAATAGGGAATGTAAAGAAAATGACCCAAAAAGCAAGGCTATAGTGAAGCGAAAAAATGTCAAAAAATGACGTGTCTCAAAAGCATCTAAAAACAACTTAAAACTGCATGAAATAGCGTGCTGAAACACATCATGGCATAGCATGTTGCAAAAAAAAGCGAAAAACAACAAAATATGGCATGTCGAAAAAATGACCCAAAAAAAGCAAGGCGAAAAACATAAAAAAATTCCGTATCTCAAAAACATTTAAAAACAACTTTAAATTGCTTAAAATAGTGTGCAGAGACACGCTATGGCATAGAATGTTGCAAAAACAGCAAAAAATAACAAAATATGACATGTCGAAAAAATGACCCAAATAAAAGCAAGGCTATAGTAAGGCAAAAAACGTCAAAGAATGACGTGTCTCAAAAAAAGCTAAAAACAACTTTAAACTGCTTAAAATTGCGTACCGAGACACGTCATGGCATAGAAGTTTGCAAGAGCAGCGAAAACCAATGAAATATGGCATGTTGAAAAAATGAACCGAAAAAAGCAAGGCTATAGTAAGGCGAAAAATGTCAAAAAATGACGTGTCTCAAAAACAGGTAAAAACAACTTTAAACTGCAAAAAATAGCGTACCGAAACACGCCATGGCATAGAAGTTTGCAGAAAATGCGAAAAACAACAAAATATGGCATGTCGAAAAAATGACCCAAAAAGTAAGGCTATAGTAAGGCGACAAACGGAAAAAATGTCATATCTCAAAAACAGCTAAAAAAGACTTTAAACTGCATGAAATAGCATACCGAAACACGCCATGGCATGGAAGTTTGAAAAAACGGCGAAAAACAAATAAATATGGCATGTCGAAAAAATGACCCAAATAAGCAAGAATATAGTAAGGCGAAAAATGTCAAAAAATGACGTGTCTCAAAAACAACTAAAAACAACTTGAAACTGCATGAAATAGCGTACCGAAACACGCCGTGGCATAGAAGTTTGCAAAAACGGTGAAAAACAACAAAATATTGCTTGTGGAAAAAATGACCCAAAAAAAGCAAGGCTATAGTAAGGCAAAAAACGTCAAAAAATGACATGTCTCAAAAACAGCTAAAAACAACTTCAAACTGCATGAAATAGCTTACCGTGACATGCCAAGGCAAAGAACATTGCAAAAAAAAAAGCGAAAAACAACAAAATATGGCATGTCGAAAAAATGACCCAAAAAAGCAAGGCTATAGTAAGGCGAAAAATGTCGAAAAATGACGTGTCTCAAAAACAGCTAAAAACAACTTTAAGCTGCATGAAATAGCGTACCGAGACACGCCATGGCATAGAATGTTGCAAAAAAAAAAGCAGAAAACAACAAAATATGGCATGTCGAAAAAATGACCCAAAAAAAGCAAGGCTATAGTATGGCGAAAAACGTCAAAAAATGACATGTCTCAAAAACAGCTAAAAACAACTTTAAACTGCATGACATTGTGTTCTAAGATATGCCATGGCAAAGAATGTTACAAAAACAGCAAAAAACAACAAAAAATGGCATGTCGAAAAAATGAGCCGAAAAAAGCAAGGCTATAGTAAGGCGAAAAAAGTCAAAAAATGACATGTCTCAAAAACAGCTAAAAACAACTTTAAACTGCATGAAATTGCGTACCGAGACACGCCATGGCAAAGAATGTTGCAAAAAAAGTGAAAAAAAACAAAATATGGCATGTCGAAAAAATGACCCAAAAAAAGCAAGGCTATAGTAAGGCGAAAAATGTCAAAAAATGACATGTCTCAAAAACAGCTAAAAACAACTTTAAACTGCATAAAATTGCGTACCGAGACACGCCATGGCAAAGAATGTTGCAAAAAAAGCGAAAAAACAACAAAATATGGCATGTCGAAAAAATGACCCAAAAAAAGCAAGGCTATAGTAAGGCGAAAAATGTC
The DNA here is from genome assembly GCF_026936395.1 of Plectropomus leopardus. Lineage (NCBI taxonomy): Eukaryota > Metazoa > Chordata > Actinopteri > Perciformes > Serranidae > Plectropomus > Plectropomus leopardus. The sequence goes on from NC_142179.1 coordinate 2,083,037, forward strand.
AAAAAATGACGTGTCTCAATAACAGCTAAAAACTACTTTAAACTGCATGAAATAGCGTACCGAGACACGCCATGGCATAGAAGTTTGCAAAAACGGTGAAAAAAAACAAAAAATGGCATGTCGAAAAAATGACCCAAATAAAAGCAAGGCTATAGTAAGGCGAAAAATGTCAAAAAATGACATGTCTCAAAAACAGCTAAAAACAACTTTAAACTGCATGAAATAGCGTACCGAGACACGCCATGGCATAGAAGTTTGTAAACACGGGGAAAAAAAACAAAATATGGCATGTCGAAAAAATGACCCAAATAAAAGTAAGGCTATAGTAAGGCGAAAAAAGTCAAAAAATTACATGTCTCAAAAACAGCTAAAAACAACTCTAAACTGCATAAAATAGCGTACCGAGACACGCCATGGCATGGAAGTTTGCAAAAACAGTGAAAAAAAACAAAAAATGGCGTGTCGAAAAAATGACCCAAATAAAAGCAAGGCTATAGTAAGGCAAAAAAAGTCAAAAAATGACATGTCTCAAAAACAGCTAAAAACCACTTTAAACTGCATGAAATAGCGTACCGAAACACGCCATGGCAATGAAGTTTGCAAAAGCGGTGAAAAACAACAAAATATGGCATGTCGAAAAAATGAGCCAAAAAAAGCAAGGCTATAGTAAGGCGAAAAAAGTCAAAAAATGACATGTCTCAAAAACAGCTAAAAACAACTTTAAACTGCATGAAATAGCGTACCGAGACACGCCATGGCAAAGAATGTTTTAAAAAAAGTGAAAAACAACAAAATATGGCATGTCGAAAAAATGACCCAAAAAAAGCAAGGCTCTAGTAAGGCGAAAAATGTCAAAAAATGACATGTCTCAATAACAGCTAAAAACTACTTTAAACTGCATGAAATTGCGTACCGAGACACGCCATGGCATAGAAGTTTGCAAAAACAGTGAAAAAAAACAAAAAATGGCGTGTCGAAAAAATGACCCAAATAAAAGCAAGGCTATAGTAAGGCGAAAAATGTCAAAAAATGACGTGTCTCAATAACAGCTAAAAACTACTTTAAACTGCATGAAATAGCGTACCGAAACACGCCATGGCATAGAAGTTTGCAAAAAAAGCAGAAAACAACAAAATATGGCATGTTGAAAAAATGAGCCAAAAAAAGCAAGGCTATAGTAAGGCGAAAAAAGTCAAAAAATGACATGTCTCAAAAACAGCTAAAAACAACTTTAAACTGCATGAAATAGCGTACCGAGAAACGCCATGGCAAAGAATGTTGCAAAAAAAGCGAAAAAACAACAAAATATGGCATGTCGAAAACATGACCCAAAAAAAGCAAGGCTATAGTAAGGCGAAAAATGTCAAAAAATGACATGTCTCAAAAACAGCTAAAAACAACTCTAAACTGCATAAAATTGCATACCGAAACACGCCATGGCATAGAAGTTTGCAAAAACGGTGAAAAAAAACAAAAAATGGCATGTCGAAAAAATGACCCAAATAAAAGCAAGGCTATAGTAAGGCGAAAAAAGTCAAAAAATGACATGTCTCAAAAACAGCTAAAAACTACTTTAAACTGCATGAAATAGCGTGCAGAGACACGCCATGGCATAGAAGTTTGCAAAGAAAGCAGAAAACGACAAAATATGGCATGTTGACAAAATGACCCAAAGAAAGCAAGGCTATAGTAAGGCGAAAAATGTCAAAAAATGACATGTCTCAAAAACAGCTAAAAACAACTTTAAACTGCATGAAATAGCGTACCGAAACACGCCATGGCATAGAAGTTTGTAAACACGGGGAAAAAAAACAAAAAATGGCATGTCGAAAAAATGACCCAAATAAAAGCAAGGCTATAGTAAGGCGAAAAAAGTCAAAAAATGACATGTCTCAAAAACAGCTAAAAACTACTTTAAACTGCATGAAATAGCGTACCGAAACACGCCATGGCATAGAAGTTTGCAAAAAAAGCAGAAAACAACAAAATATGGCATGTTGAAAAAATGACCCAAAAAATGCAAGGCTATAGTAAGGCGAAAAAAGTCAAAAAATGACATGTCTCAAAAACAGCTAAAAACAACTTTAAACTGCATGAAATAGCGTACCGAGAAACGCCATGGCAAAGAATGTTGCAAAAAAAGCGAAAAAACAACAAAATATGGCATGTCGAAAACATGACCCAAAAAAAGCAAGGCTATAGTAAGGCGAAAAATGTCAAAAAATGACATGTCTCAAAAACAGCTAAAAACAACTCTAAACTGCATAAAATTGCATACCGAAACACGCCATGGCATAGAAGTTTGCAAAAACGGTGAAAAAAAACAAAAAATGGCATGTCGAAAAATTGACCCAAATAAAAGCAAGGCTATAGTAAGGCGAAAAAAGTCAAAAAATGACATGTCTCAAAAACAGCTAAAAACTACTTTAAACTGCATGAAATAGCGTGCAGAGACACGCCATGGCATAGAAGTTTGCAAAAAAAGCAGAAAACAACAAAATATGGCATGTTGAAAAAATGAGCCAAAAAAAGCAAGGCTATAGTAAGGTGAAAAATGTCAAAAAATGACATGTCTCAAAAACAGCTAAAAACAACTTTAAACTGCATAAAATTGCGTACCGAGACACGCCATGGCAAAGAATGTTGCAAAAACGGTGAAAAAAAACAAAAAATGGCATGTCGAAAAAATGACCCAAATAAAAGCAAGGCTATAGTAAAATGAAAAATGTCAAAAATGACATGTCTCAAAAACAGCTAAAAACAACTCTAAACTGCATAAAATTGCATACCGAAACACGCCATGGCATAGAAGTTTGCAAAAACGGTGAAAAAAAACAAAAAATGGCATGTCGAAAAAATGACCCAAATAAAAGCAAGGCTATAGTAAGGCGAAAAATGTCAAAAAATGACATGTCTCAAAAACAGCTAAAAACAACTCTAAACGGCATGAAATAGCGTACCGAAACACGCCATGGCATAGAAGTTTGCAAAAAAAGCAGAAAACAACAAAATATGGCATGTTGAAAAAATGAGCCAAAAAAAGCAAGGCTATAGTAAGGCGAAAAAAGTCAAAAAATGACATGTCTCAAAAACAGCTAAAAACAACTCTAATCTGCATAAAATAGCGTACCGAAACACGCCATGGCATAGAAGTTTGCAAAGAAAGCAGAAAACGACAAAATATGGCATGTTGACAAAATGACCCAAAGAAAGCAAGGCTATAGTAAGGCGAAAAATGTCAAAAAATGACATGTCTCAAAAACAGCTAAAAACAACTTTAAACTGCATGAAATAGCGTACCGAAACACGCCATGGCATAGAAGTTTGTAAACACGGGGAAAAAAAACAAAAAATGGCATGTCGAAAAAATGACCCAAATAAAAGCAAGGCTATAGTAAGGCGAAAAATGTCAAAAAATGACATGTCTCAAAAACAGCTAAAAACTACTTTAAACTGCATGAAATAGCGTGCAGAGACACGCCATGGCATAGAAGTTTGCAAAAAAAGCAGAAAACAACAAAATATGGCATGTTGAAAAAATGAGCCAAAAAAAGCAAGGCTATAGTAAGGCGAAAAAAGTCAAAAAATGACATGTCTCAAAAACAGCTAAAAACAACTCTAATCTGCATAAAATAAGCGTGCAAACACGCCATGGAATAGAAGTTTGCAAAGAAAGCAGAAAACGACAAAATATGGCATGTTGACAAAATGACCCAAAGAAAGCAAGGCTATAGTAAGGCGAAAAATGTCAAAAAATGACATGTCTCAAAAACAGCTAAAAACAACTTTAAACTGCATGAAATAGCGTACCGAAACACGCCATGGCATAGAAGTTTGTAAACACGGGGAAAAAAAACAAAAAATGGCATGTCGAAAAAATGACCCAAATAAAAGCAAGGCTATAGTAAGGCGAAAAAAGTCAAAAAATGACATGTCTCAAAAACAGCTAAAAACTACTTTAAACTGCATGAAATAGCGTACCGAAACACGCCATGGCATAGAAGTTTGCAAAAAAAGCAGAAAACAACAAAATATGGCATGTTGAAAAAATGACCCAAAAAATGCAAGGCTATAGTAAGGCGAAAAAAGTCAAAAAATGACATGTCTCAAAAACAGCTAAAAACAACTTTAAACTGCATGAAATAGCGTACCGAGAAACGCCATGGCAAAGAATGTTGCAAAAAAAGCGAAAAAACAACAAAATATGGCATGTCGAAAAAATGACCCAAAAAAAGCAAGGCTATAGTAAGGCGAAAAATGTCAAAAAATGACATGTCTCAAAAACAGCTAAAAACAACTTTAAACTGCATGAAATAGCGTACCGAGACACGCTATGGCAAAGAATGTTGCAAAAAAAGCGAAAAAACAACAAAATATGGCATGTCGAAAACATGACCCAAAAAAAGCAAGGCTATAGTAAGTGAAAAATGTCAAAAATGACATGTCTCAAAAACAGCTAAAAACAACTCTAAACTGCATAAAATTGCATACCGAAACACGCCATGGCATAGAAGTTTGCAAAAACGGTGAAAAAAAACAAAAAATGGCATGTCGAAAAAATGACCCAAATAAAAGCAAGGCTATAGTAAGGCGAAAAAAGTCAAAAAATGACATGTCTCAAAAACAGCTAAAAACTACTTTAAACTGCATGAAATAGCGTGCAGAGACACGCCATGGCATAGAAGTTTGCAAAAAAAGCAGAAAACAACAAAATATGGCATGTTGAAAAAATGAGCCAAAAAAAGCAAGGCTATAGTAAGGTGAAAAATGTCAAAAAATGACATGTCTCAAAAACAGCTAAAAACAACTTTAAACTGCATAAAATTGCGTACCGAGACACGCCATGGCAAAGAATGTTGCAAAAACGGTGAAAAAAAACAAAAAATGGCATGTCGAAAAAATGACCCAAATAAAAGCAAGGCTATAGTAAGGCGAAAAATGTCAAAAAATGACATGTCTCAAAAACAGCTAAAAACTACTTTAAACTGCATGAAATAGCGTGCAGACACGCCATGGCATAGAAGTTTGCAAAAAAAGCAGAAAACAACAAAATATGGCATGTTGAAAAAATGACCCAAAAAAAGCAAGGCTATAGTAAGGCGAAAAATGTCAAAAAATGACATGTCTCAAAAACAGGTAAAAACAACTCTAAACTGCATGAAATAGCGTACCGAAACACGCCATGGCATAGAAGTTTGCAAAAAAAGCAGAAAACAACAAAATATGGCATGTTGAAAAAATGAGCCAAAAAAAGCAAGGCTATAGTAAGGCGAAAAAAGTCAAAAAATGACATGTCTCAAAAACAGCTAAAAACAACTCTAATCTGCATAAAATAGCGTACCGAAACACGCCATGGCATAGAAGTTTGCAAAGAAAGCAGAAAACGACAAAATATGGCATGTTGACAAAATGACCCAAAGAAAGCAAGGCTATAGTAAGGCAAAAAACGTCAAAAAATGACATGTCTCAAAAACAGCTAAAAACAACTTTAAACTGCATGAAACAGCGTACCGAAACACGCCATGGCATAGAAGTTTGTAAACACGGGGAAAAAAAACAAAAAATGGCATGTCGAAAAAATGACCCAAATAAAAGCAAGGCTATAGTAAGGCGAAAAAAGTCAAAAAATGACATGTCTCAAAACAGCTAAAACTACTTTAAACTGCATGAAATAGCGCATCAAACACGCCATGGCATAGAAGTTTGCAAAAAAAGCAGAAAACAACAAAATATGGCATGTTGAAAAAATGACCCAAAAAATGCAAGGCTATAGTAAGGCGAAAAAAGTCAAAAAATGACATGTCTCAAAAACAGCTAAAAACAACTTTAAACTGCATGAAATAGCGTACCGAGACACGCCATGGCAAAGAATGTTGCAAAAAAAGCGAAAAAACAACAAAATATGGCATGTCGAAAAAATGACCCAAAAAAAGCAAGGCTATAGTAAGGCGAAAAATGTCAAAAAATGACATGTCTCAAAAACAGCTAAAAACAACTTTAAACTGCATAAAATTGCGTACCGAGACACGCTATGGCAAAGAATGTTGCAAAAAAAGCGAAAAAACAACAAAATATGGCATGTCGAAAACATGACCCAAAAAAAGCAAGGCTATAGTAAGGCGAAAAATGTCAAAAAATGACATGTCTCAAAACAGCTAAAACAACTCTAAACTGCATAAAATTGCATACGAAACACGCCATGGCATAGAAGTTTGCAAAAAGCGGTGAAAAAACAAAAATGGCATGTCGAAAAAATGACCCAAAAAAAAGCAAGGCTATAGTAAGGCGAAAAACGTCAAAAAATGACATGTCTCAATAACAGCTAAAAACTACTTTAAACTGCATGAAATAGCGTACCGAGACACGCCATGGCATAGAAGTTTGCAAAAAAAGCAGAAAACAACAAAATATGGCATGTTGAAAAAATGACCCAAAAAAAGCAAGGCTATAGTAAGGCGAAAAATGTCAAAAATGACATGTCTCAAAAACAGCTAAAAACAACTCTAAACTGCATAAAATTGCGTACCGAGACACGCCATGGCAAAGAATGTTGCAAAAACGGTGAAAAAAAACAAAAAATGGCATGTCGAAAAAATGACCCAAATAAAAGCAAGGCTATAGTAAGGCGAAAAATGTCAAAAAATGACATGTCTCAAAAACAGCTAAAAACAACTCTAAACTGCATAAAATTGCATACCGAAACACGCCATGGCATAGAAGTTTGCAAAAACGGTGAAAAAAAACAAAAAATGGCATGTCGAAAAAATGACCCAAATAAAAGCAAGGCTATAGTAAGGCGAAAAATGTCAAAAAATGACGTCTCAAAAACAGCTAAAAACTACTTTAAACTGCATGAAATAGCGTGCAGAGACACGTCATGGCATAGAAGTTTGCAAAAAAAGCAGAAAACAACAAAATATGGCATGTTGAAAAAATGACCCAAAAAAAGCAAGGCTATAGTAAGGCGAAAAATGTCAAAAAATGACGTGTCTCAAAAACAGCTAAAAACAACTCTAATCTGCATAAAATTGTGTACCGAGACACGCCATGGCAAAGAATGTTGCAAAAAAAGCAGAAAACAACAAAATATGGCATGTTGAAAAAATGACCCAAAAAGAGCAAGGCTATAGTAAGGCTAAAATGTCAAAAATGACATGTCTCAAAACAGCTAAAAACAACTCTAAACTGCATAAAATTGCATACCGAAACACGCCATGGCATAGAAGTTTGCAAAAAAAGCAGAAAACAACAAAATATGGCATGTTGAAAAAATGACCCAAAAAAAGCAAGGCTATAGTAAGGCAAAAAAAGTCAAAAAATGACATGTCTCAAAAACAGCTAAAAACAACTTTAAACTGCATGAAATAGCGTACCGAGACACGCCATGGCAAAGAATGTTTTAAAAAAAGTGAAAAACAACAAAATATGGCATGTCGAAAAAATGACCCAAAAAAAGCAAGGCTATAGTAAGGCGAAAAACGTCAAAAAATGACATGTCTCAAAAACAGCAAAAAACAACTTTAAACTGCATGAAATAGCGTACCGAGACACACCATGGCATAGAAGTTTGCAAAAAAAGCAGAAAACAACAAAATATGGCATGTTGAAAAAATGACCCAAATAAAAGCAAGGCTATAGTAAGGCAAAAAACGTCAAAAAATGACGTGTCTCAAAAACAGCTAAAACAACTTTAATCTGCATGAAATAGCGTGCAGAGACACACCATGGCATAGAAGTTTGCAAAAAAAGCAGAAAACAACAAAATATGGCATGTTGAAAAAATGACCCAAATAAAAGCAAGGCTATAGTAAGGCGAAAAAAGTCAAAAAATGACATGTCTCAAAAACAGCTAAAAACCACTTTAAACTGCATGAAATTGCGTACCGAAACACGCCATGGCAATGAAGTTTGCAAAAGCGGTGAAAAACAACAAAATATGGCATGTCGAAAAAATGAGCCAAAAAAAGCAAGGCTATAGTAAGGCGAAAAAAGTCAAAAAATGACATGTCTCAAAAACAGCTAAAAACAACTTTAAACTGCATGAAATAGCGTACCGAGACACGCCATGGCAAAGAATGTTTTAAAAAAAGTGAAAAACAACAAAATATGGCATGTCGAAAAAATGACCCAAAAAAGCAAAGGCTATAGTAAGGCAAAAACGATCAAAAATGACGTGTCTCAAAAACAGCTAAAAACAACTCTAATCTGCATAAAATTGCGTACCGAAACACGCCATGGCATAGAAGTTTGCAAAACGGTGAAAAAAAACAAAAAATGGCATGTCGAAAAAATGACCCAAATAAAAGCAAGGCTATAGTAAAGGCGAAAAATGTCAAAAATGACATGTCTCAAAATAGCTAAAAACAACTCTAATCTGCATAAAATTGCATACGAAACACGCCATGGCATAGAAGTTTTTAAAAACAGGGAAAAAAAACAAAAAATGGCATGTCGAAAAAATGACCCAAATAAAAGCAAGGCTATAGTAAGGCGAAAAATGTCAAAAAATTACATGTCTCAAAAACAGCTAAAAACAACTCTAAACTGCATAAAATTGCGTACCGAAACACGCCATGGCATAGAAGTTTGCAAAGAAAGCAGAAAACGACAAAATATGGCATGTTGACAAAATGACCCAAAAAAAGCAAGGCTATAGTGAGGCGAAAAAAGTCAAAAAATTACATGTCTCAAAAACAGCTAAAAACAACTTTAAACTGCATGAAATAGCGTACCGAAACACGCCATGGCATAGAAGTTTGTAAACAGGAAAAAAAACAAAAATGGCATGTCGAAAAAAATGACCCAAATAAAAGCAAGGCTATAGTAAAGTGAAAAAAGTCAAAAAATGACATGTCTCAAAAACAAGCTAAAAACAACTCTAAACTGCATAAAATAAGCGTGAGACACGCCATAGCATAGAAGTTTGCAAAAACAGTGAAAAAAAACAAAAATGGCGTGTCGAAAAAATGACCCAAATAAAAGCAAAGGCTATAGTAAATGAAAAATGTCAAAAAATGACATGTCTCAAAAACAATAAAAACAACTTTAAACTGCATGAAATTGCGTGCAAACACGCCATATGGCATAGAAGTTTGCAAAAGCAGTGAAAAAAAAAAAGAAAAAATGGCATGTCGAAAAAATGACCCAAATAAAAGCAAGGCTATAGTAAGGCAAAAAATGTCAAAAAATGACATGTCTCAAAAACAGCTAAAAACAACTCTAATCTGCATAAAATTGCATACCGAAACACGCCATGGCATAGAAGTTTGCAAAAACGGTGAAAAAAAACAAAAATGGCATGTCGAAAAAATGACCCAAATAAAAGCAAGGCTATAGTAAGGCGAAAAATGTCAAAAAATGACGTGTCTCAATAACAGCTAAAAACTACTTTAAACTGCATGAAATAGCGTGCTGAAACACGCCATGGCATAGAAGTTTGCAAAAAAAGCAGAAAACAACAAAATATGGCATGTTGAAAAAATGAGCCAAAAAAAGAAAGGCTATAAAAAAGCGAAAAATGTCAAAAATGACATGTCTCAAAAACAGCTAAAACAACTCTAAACTACTGCATAAAATTGCGTGCGAGACACGCTATGGCAAAGAATGTTGCAAAAAACAGTGAAAAAAAACAAAAATGGCATGTCGAAAAATGACCCAAATAAAAGCAAAGGCTATAGTAAAGTGAAAAAGTCAAAAAATGACATGTCTCAATAACAACTAAAACTACTTTAAACTGCATGAAATAAGCGTACGAAACACGCCATGGCATAGAAGTTTGCAAAAAAGCAGAAAACGACAAAATATGGCATGTTGACAAAATGACCCAAAAAAAGCAAAGGCTATAGTAAAGCGAAAAAAGTCAAAAATGACATGTCTCAAAACAGCTAAAAACAACTCTAATCTGCATAAAATTGCGTACCGAGACACGCCATGGCATAGAATGTTGCAAAAAAGCAGTGAAAAAAACAAAAAATGGCGTGTCGAAAAAATGACCCAAATAAAAGCAAGGCTATAGTAAGGCGAAAAATGTCAAAAAATGACGTGTCTCAATAACAGCTAAAAACTACTTTAAACTGCATGAAATAGCGTACCGAAACACGCCATGGCATAGAAGTTTGCAAAGAAAGCAGAAAACGACAAAATATGGCATGTTGACAAAATGACCCAAAAAAAGCAAGGCTATAGTAAGGCGAAAAATGTCAAAAAATGACATGTCTCAAAAACAGCTAAAAACAACTCTAAACTGCATAAAATTGCGTACCGAAACACGCCATGGCATAGAAGTTTGTAAACCACGGGAAAAAAAACAAAAATGGCATGTCGAAAAATGACCCAAATAAAAGCAAAGGCTATAGTAAAAGTGAAAAAAGTCAAAAATGACATGTCTCAAAAACAAGCTAAAAACAACTCTAAACTGCATAAAATAGCGTGCGAGACACGCCATGGCATAGAAGTTTGTAAACAGGAAAAAAAAAACAAAATGGCATGTCGAAAAAATGACCCAAAAAAAGCAAGGCTATAGTAAAATGAAAAAAGTCAAAAAATGACATGTCTCAAAAACAGCTAAAAACAACTCTAAACTGCATAAAATAGCGTACCGAAACACGCCATGGCATAGAAGTTTGCAAAAACAGTGAAAAAAAACAAAAAATGGCGTGTCGAAAAAATGACCCAAATAAAAGCAAGGCTATAGTAAGGCGAAAAATGTCAAAAAATGACATGTCTCAATAACAGCTAAAAACTACTTTAAACTGCATGAAATAGCGTGCCGAAACACGCCATGGCATAGAAGTTTGCAAAAAAAGCAGAAAACAACAAAATATGGCATGTTGAAAAAATGAGCCAAAAAAAGCAAGGCTATAGTAAGGCGAAAAATGTCAAAAAATGACATGTCTCAAAAACAGCTAAAAACAACTCTAAACTGCATAAAATTGCGTACCGAGACACGCTATGGCAAAGAATGTTGCAAAAACAGTGAAAAAAAACAAAAAATGGCATGTCGAAAAAATGACCCAAATAAAAGCAAGGCTATAGTAAGGCGAAAAAAGTCAAAAAATTACATGTCTCAAAAACAGCTAAAAACAACTCTAAACTGCATAAAATTGCGTACCGAAACACGCCATGGCATAGAAGTTTGCAAAGAAAGCAGAAAACGACAAAATATGGCATGTTGACAAAATGACCCAAAAAAAGCAAGGCTATAGTAAGGCGAAAAAAGTCAAAAAATTACATGTCTCAAAAACAGCTAAAAACAACTCTAAACTGCATAAAATTGCGTACCGAAACACGCCATGGCATAGAAGTTTGCAAAGAAAGCAGAAACGACAAAATATGGCATGTTGACAAAATGACCAAAAGAAAGCAAAGGCTATAGTAAAGTGAAAAAAGTCAAAAAATTACATGTCTCAAAAACAGCTAAAACAACTCTAAACTGCATAAAATGCAGAAACACGCCATGGCATAGAAGTTTGCAAAGAAAGCAAAAACAAAATATGGCATGTTGACAAAATGACCCAAAAAAAGCAAGGCTATAGTAAAGTAAAATGTCAAAAAATGACATGTCTCAAAAACAGCTAAAAACAACTTTAAACTGCATGAAATAGCGTACCGAAACACGCCATGGCATAGAAGTTTGTAAACACGGGGAAAAAAAACAAAAAATGGCATGTCGAAAAAATGACCCAAATAAAAGCAAGGCTATAGTAAGGCGAAAAAAGTCAAAAAATGACATGTCTCAAAAACAGCTAAAAACAACTCTAAACTGCATAAAATAGCGTACCGAGACACGCCATGGCATAGAAGTTTGCAAAAACAGTGAAAAAAAACAAAAAATGGCATGTCGAAAAAATGACCCAAATAAAAGCAAGGCTATAGTAAGGCGAAAAATGTCAAAAAATGACGTGTCTCAATAACAGCTAAAAACAACTTTAAACTGCATGAAATAAGCGTGCAAACACGCCATGGCATAGAAGTTTGCAAAAAGCAGAAAAAAAAAGAAAAAATGGCATGTCAAAAAATGACCAAATAAAAGCAAGGCTATAGTAAGGCAAAAATGTCAAAAATGACATGTCTCAAAAACAATAAAAACAACTCTAATCTGCATAAAATTGCATGCAGAAACACGCCATGGCATAGAAGTTTGCAAAAAAGTGAAAAAACAAAAATGGCATGTCGAAAAAATGACCCAAAAAAAGCAAAGGCTATAGTAAGGCAAAAAAAGTCAAAAATGACATGTCTCAAAAACAGCTAAAACAACTTTAAACTGCATGAAATAAGCGTGCATCGAGACACGCCATGGCAAAGAATGTTTTAAAAAAAGTGAAAAACAACAAAATATGGCATGTCGAAAAAATGACCCAAAAAAAGCAAGGCTATAGTAAGGCGAAAAACGTCAAAAAATGACATGTCTCAAAAACAGCAAAAAACAACTTTAAACTGCATGAAATAGCGTACCGAGACACACCATGGCATAGAAGTTTGCAAAAAAAGCAGAAAACAACAAAATATGGCATGTTGAAAAAATGACCCAAATAAAAGCAAGTCTATAGTAAGGCAAAACGATCAAAAATGACGTGTCTCAAAAACAGCTAAAAACAACTTTAAACTGCATGAAATAAGCGTGAGAGACACACCATGGCATAGAAGTTTGCAAAAAAAGCAGAAAACAACAAAATATGGCATGTTGAAAAAATGACCCAAATAAAAGCAAGGCTATAGTAGGGCGAAAAAAATCAAAAAATGACATGTCTCAAAAACAGCTAAAAACCACTTTAAACTGCATGAAATTATGTGCATCAAACACGCCATGGCAATGAAGTTTGCAAAAGCGGTGAAAAACAACAAAATATGGCATGTCGAAAAATGAGCCAAAAAAGCAAGGCTATAGTAAGGCGAAAAAGTCAAAAATGACATGTCTCAAAAACAGCTAAAACAACTTTAAACTGCATGAAATAGCGTGCATAGACACGCCATGGCAAAGAATGTTTTAAAAAGTGAAAACAACAAAATATGGCATGTCGAAAATGACCCAAAAAAAGCAAGGCAAAAAACGTCAAAAAATGACGTGTCTCAAAAACAGCTAAAAACAACTCTAATCTGCATAAAATTGCGTACCGAGACACACCATGGCATAGAAGTTTGCAAAAACGGTGAAAAAACAAAAATGGCATGTCGAAAAATGACCCAAATAAAAGCAAAGGCTATAGTAAGGCGAAAAATGTCAAAAAATGACATGTCTCAAAATAGCTAAAACAACTCTAATCTGCATAAAATTGCATACAAACACGCCATGGCATAGAAGTTTGCAAAACGGTGAAAAAAAACAAAAATGGCATGTCGAAAAATGACCCAAATAAAAGCAAGGCTATAGTAAGGCGAAAAAAGTCAAAAAATGACATGTCTCAAAAACAGCTAAAAACAACTCTAAACTGCATAAAATTGCGTACCGAAACACGCCATGGCATAGAAGTTTGCAAAGAAAGCAGAAAACGACAAAATATGGCATGTTGACAAAATGACCCAAAAAAAGCAAGGCTATAGTGAGGCGAAAAAAGTCAAAAAATTACATGTCTCAAAAACAGCTAAAAACAACTTTAAACTGCATGAAATAGCGTACCAAAACACGCCATGGCATAGAAGTTTGTAAACACGGGGAAAAAAAACAAAAAATGGCATGTCGAAAAAATGACCCAAATAAAAGCAAAGGCTATAGTAAGGCGAAAAAGTCAAAAAATGACATGTCTCAAAAACAGCTAAAACAACTCTAAACTGCATAAAATAGCGTGCATCGAGACACGCCATGGCATAGAAGTTTGCAAAAACAGTGAAAAAACAAAAATGGCGGTTTAAAAATGACCCAAATAAAAGCAAGGCTATAGTAAGGCGAAAAATGTCAAAAATGACATGTCTCAAAACAGCTAAAAACAACTTTAAACTGCATGAAATTATGCGTGCGAAACACGCCATGGCATAGAAGTTTGCAAAACGGTGAAAAAAAGAAAAATGGCATGTCGAAAAATGACCCAAATAAAAGCAAGGCTATAGTAAGGCAAAAAATGTCAAAAATGACATGTCTCAAAAACAGCTAAAACAACTCTAATCTGCATAAAATTGCATACCGAAACACGCCATGGCATAGAAGTTTGCAAAAACGGTGAAAAAAAACAAAAAATGGCATGTCGAAAAAATGACCCAAATAAAAGCAAGGCTATAGTAAGGCGAAAAATGTCAAAAAATGACATGTCTCAAAAACAGGTAAAAACTACTTTAAACTGCATGAAATAGCGTACCGAAACACGCCATGGCATAGAAGTTTGCAAAAAAAAGCAGAAAACAAAAAAATATGGCATGTGGAAAAATGAGCCAAAAAAGCAAGGCTATAGTAAAGGCGAAAATGTCAAAAAATGACATGTCTCAAAAACAGCTAAAAACAACTCTAAACTGCATAAAATTGCGTACCGAGACACGCTATGGCAAAGAATGTTGCAAAAACAGTGAAAAAAAACAAAAAATGGCATGTCGAAAAAATGACCCAAATAAAAGCAAGGCTATAGTAAGGCGAAAAAAGTCAAAAAATGACGTGTCTCAATAACAGCTAAAAACTACTTTAAACTGCATGAAATAGCGTACCGAAACACGCCATGGCATAGAAGTTTGCAAAGAAAGCAGAAAACGACAAAATATGGCATGTTGACAAAATGACCCAAAAAAAGCAAGGCTATAGTAAGGCGAAAAAAGTCAAAAAATGACATGTCTCAAAAACAGCTAAAAACAACTCTAAACTGCAGAAAATTGCGCACCGACACAAGCCATGGCATAGAAGTTTGCAAAAACGGTGAAAAAAAACAAAAAATGGCATGTCGAAAAAATGACCCAAATAAAAGCAAGGCTATAGTAAGGCGAAAAATGTCAAAAAATGACGTGTCTCAATAACAGCTAAAAACTACTTTAAACTGCATGAAATAGCGTACCGAAACACGCCATGGCATAGAAGTTTGCAAAGAAAGAAGAAAACGACAAAATATGGCATGTTGACAAATGACCCAAAAAAGCAAGGCTATAGTAAGGCGAAAATGTCAAAATGACATGTCTCAAAACAGCTAAAACAACTCTAAACTGCATAAAATTATGCGATCAAACACGCCATGGCATAGAAGTTTGTAAACACGGGGAAAAAAAACAAAAAATGGCATGTCGAAAAAATGACCCAAATAAAAGCAAGGCTATAGTAAGGCGAAAAAAGTCAAAAAATGACATGTCTCAAAAACAGCTAAAAACAACTCTAAACTGCATAAAATAGCGTACCGAGACACGCCATGGCATAGAAGTTTGTAAACACGGGGAAAAAAAACAAAAAATGGCATGTCGAAAAAATGACCCAAAAAAAAGCAAGGCTATAGTAAGGCGAAAAAAGTCAAAAAATGACATGTCTCAAAAACAGCTAAAAACAACTCTAAACTGCATAAAATAGCGTACCGAAACACGCCATGGCATAGAAGTTTGCAAAAACAGTGAAAAAAAACAAAAAATGGCGTGTCGAAAAAATGACCCAAATAAAAGCAAGGCTATAGTAAGGCGAAAAATGTCAAAAAATGACATGTCTCAATAACAGCTAAAAACTACTTTAAACTGCATGAAATAGCGTGCCGAAACACGCCATGGCATAGAAGTTTGCAAAAAAGCAGAAAACAACAAAATATGGCATGTTGAAAAAATGAGCCAAAAAGCAAGGCTATAGTAAGGCAAAAATGTCAAAAAATGACATGTCTCAAAACAGCTAAAAACAACTCTAAACTGTATAAAATTGCATCGAGACACGCTTATGGCAAAGAATTTTGCAAAAACAGTGAAAAAAAACAAAAAATGGCATGTCGAAAAAATGACCCAAATAAAAGCAAGGCTATAGTAAGGCGAAAAAAGTCAAAAAATTACATGTCTCAAAAACAGCTAAAAACAACTCTAAACTGCATAAAATTGCGTACCGAAACACGCCATGGCATAGAAGTTTGCAAAGAAAGCAGAAAACGACAAAATATGGCATGTTGACAAAATGACCCAAAAAAAGCAAAGCTATAGTAAGGCGAAAAAGTCAAAAATTACATGTCTCAAAAACAGCTAAAAACAACTCTAAACTGCATAAAATTGCGTACCGAAACACGCCATGGCATAGAAGTTTGCAAAGAAAGCAGAAAACGACAAAATATGGCATGTTGACAAAATGACCCAAAAAAAGCAAGGCTATAGTAAGGCGAAAAAAGTCAAAAAATTACATGTCTCAAAAACAGCTAAAAACAACTCTAAACTGCATAAAATTATGCGTGCAAACACGCCATGGCATAGAAGTTTGCAAAGAAAGCAGAAAACGACAAAATATGGCATGTTGACAAATGACCCAAAGAAAGCAAGGCTATAGTAAGGCGAAAATGTCAAAAATGACATGTCTCAAAAACAGCTAAAACAACTTTAAACTGCATGAAATAGCATCAAACACGCCATGGCATAGAAGTTTGTAAACACGGGAAAAAACAAAATATGACATGTCGAAAAAATGACCAAAATAAAAGCAAGGCTATAGTAAGGCGAAAAAAGAAAAAAAATGACATGTCACAAAAACAGATAAAAACAACTCTAAACTGCATAAAATAGCGTACCGAGACACGCCATGGCATAGAAGTTTGCAAAACAGTGAAAAAAACAAAAAATGGCGTGTCGAAAAAATGACCCAAATAAAAGCAAGGCTATAGTAAGGCGAAAAATGTCAAAAAATGACGTGTCTCAATAACAGCTAAAAACTACTTTAAACTGCATGAAATAGCGTACCGAAACACGCCATGGCATAGAAGTTTGCAAAAACGGTGAAAAAAAAGAAAAAATGGCATGTCGAAAAAATGACCCAAATAAAAGCAAGGCTATAGTAAGGCAAAAAATGTCAAAAAATGACATGTCTCAAAACAGCTAAAAACAACTCTAATCTGCATAAAATTGCATACCGAAACACGCCATGGCATAGAAGTTTGCAAAAACGGTGAAAAAAAACAAAAAATGGCATGTCGAAAAAATGACCCAAAAAAAGCAAGGCTATAGTAAGGCAAAAAAAGTCAAAAAATGACATGTCTCAAAAACAGCTAAAAACAACTTTAAACTGCATGAAATAAGCGTGCACACGCCATGGCAAAGAATGTTTTAAAAAAAGTGAAAAACAACAAAATATGGCATGTCGAAAAAATGACCCAAAAAAAGCAAGGCTATAGTAAGGCGAAAAAAGTCAAAAAATGACATGTCTCAAAAACAGCTAAAAACAACTTTAAACTGCATGAAATAGCGTACCGAGACACACCATGGCATAGAAGTTTGCAAAAAAAGCAGAAAACAACAAAATATGGCATGTTGAAAAAATGACCCAAATAAAAGCAAGGCTATAGTAAGGCAAAAAACGTCAAAAAATGACGTGTCTCAAAAACAGCTAAAAACAACTTTAAACTGCATGAAATAGCGTACCGAGACACACCATGGCATAGAAGTTTGCAAAAAAAGCAGAAAACAACAAAATATGGCATGTTGAAAAAATGACCCAAATAAAAGCAAGGCTATAGTAGGGCGAAAAAAATCAAAAAATGACATGTCTCAAAAACAGCTAAAAACCACTTTAAACTGCATGAAATTGCGTACCGAAACACGCCATGGCAATGAAGTTTGCAAAAGCGGTGAAAAACAACAAAATATGGCATGTCGAAAAAATGAGCCAAAAAAAGCAAGGCTATAGTAAGGCGAAAAAAGTCAAAAAATGACATGTCTCAAAAACAGCTAAAAACAACTTTAAACTGCATGAAATAGCGTACCGAGACACGCCATGGCAAAGAATGTTTTAAAAAAAGTGAAAAACAACAAAATATGGCATGTCGAAAAAATGACCCAAAAAAAGCAAGGCTATAGTAAGGCAAAAAACGTCAAAAAATGACGTGTCTCAAAAACAGCTAAAAACAACTCTAATCTGCATAAAATTGCGTACCGAGACACGCCATGGCATAGAAGTTTGCAAAACGGTGAAAAAAAACAAAAAATGGCATGTCGAAAAAATGACCCAAATAAAAGCAAGGCTATAGTAAGGCGAAAAATGTCAAAAAATGACATGTCTCAAAAATAGCTAAAAACAACTCTAATCTGCATAAAATTGCATACCGAAACACGCCATGGCATAGAAGTTTGCAAAAACGGTGAAAAAAAACAAAAAATGGCATGTCGAAAAAATGACCCAAATAAAAGCAAGGCTATAGTAAGGCGAAAAAAGTCAAAAAATTACATGTCTCAAAAACAGCTAAAAACAACTCTAAACTGCATAAAATTTGCAGAAACACGCCATGGCATAGAAGTTTGCAAAGAAAGCAGAAAACAACAAAATATGGCATGTTGACAAAATGACCCAAAAAAGCAAGGCTATAGTGAGGCGAAAAAAGTCAAAAAATTACATGTCTCAAAAACAGCTAAAAACAACTTTAAACTGCATGAAATAGCGTACCGAAACACGCCATGGCATAGAAGTTTGTAAACACGGGGAAAAAAAACAAAAAATGGCATGTCGAAAAAATGACCCAAATAAAAGCAAGGCTATAGTAAGGCGAAAAAAGTCAAAAAATGACATGTCTCAAAAACAGCTAAAAACAACTCTAAACTGCATAAAATAGCGTACCGAGACACGCCATGGCATAGAAGTTTGCAAAAACAGTGAAAAAAAACAAAAAATGGCGTGTCGAAAAAATGACCCAAATAAAAGCAAGGCTATAGTAAGGCGAAAAATGTCAAAAAATGACATGTCTCAAAAACAGCTAAAAACAACTTTAAACTGCATGAAATTGCGTACCGAAACACGCCATGGCATAGAAGTTTGCAAAAACGGTGAAAAAAAACAAAAAATGGCATGTCGAAAAAATGACCCAAATAAAAGCAAGGCTATAGTAAGGCAAAATGTCAAAAATGACATGTCTCAAAAACAGCTAAAACAACTCTAATCTGCATAAATTGCATGCGAAACACGCCATGGCATAGAAGTTTGCAAAACGGTGAAAAAAAACAAAAAATGGCATGTCGAAAAAATGACCCAAATAAAAGCAAGGCTATAGTAAGCGAAAATGTCAAAAATGACATGTCTCAAAAACAGGTAAAAACTACTTTAAACTGCATGAAATAGCGTACCGAAACACGCCATGGCATAGAAGTTTGCAAAAAAAAGCAGAAAACAACAAAATATGGCATGTTGAAAAAATGAGCCAAAAAAAGCAAGGCTATAGTAAGGCGAAAAATGTCAAAAAATGACATGTCTCAAAAACAGCTAAAAACAACTCTAAACTGCATAAAATTGCGTACCGAGACACGCTATGGCAAAGAATGTTGCAAAAACAGTGAAAAAAAACAAAAAATGGCATGTCGAAAAAATGACCCAAATAAAAGCAAGGCTATAGTAAGGCGAAAAAAGTCAAAAAATGACGTGTCTCAATAACAGCTAAAACTACTTTAAACTGCATGAAATAGCGCATCAAACACGCCATGGCATAGAAGTTTGCAAAGAAAGCAGAAAACGACAAAATATGGCATGTTGACAAATGACCCAAAAAAGCAAGGCTATAGTAAGGCGAAAAAAGTCAAAAATGACATGTCTCAAAAACAGCTAAAACAACTCTAAACTGCATAAAATTATGTGCGAAACACGCCATGGCATAGAAGTTTGCAAAACGGTGAAAAAAACAAAAATGGCATGTCGAAAAAATGACCCAAATAAAAGCAAGGCTATAGTAAGGCGAAAAATGTCAAAAAATGACGTGTCTCAATAACAGCTAAAAACTACTTTAAACTGCATGAAATAGCGTACCGAAACACGCCATGGCATAGAAGTTTGCAAAGAAAGCAGAAAACGACAAAATATGGCATGTTGACAAAATGACCCAAAAAAAGCAAGGCTATAGTAAGGCGAAAAATGTCAAAAAATGACATGTCTCAAAAACAGCTAAAAACAACTCTAAACTGCATAAAATTGCGTACCGAAACACGCCATGGCATAGAAGTTTGTAAACACGGGGAAAAAAAACAAAAAATGGCATGTCGAAAAAATGACCCAAATAAAAGCAAGGCTATAGTAAGGCGAAAAAAGTCAAAAATGACATGTCTCAAAACAGCTAAAAACAACTCTAAACTGCATAAAATAGCGTGCATCGAGACACGCCATGGCATAGAAGTTTGTAAACACGGGAAAAAAAAACAAAAATGGCATGTCGAAAAATGACCCAAAAAAAGCAAGGCTATAGTAAGGCGAAAAAGTCAAAAATGACATGTCTCAAAAACAGCTAAAACAACTCTAAACTGCATAAAATAGCGTGCGAAACACGCCATGGCATAGAAGTTTGCAAAACAGTGAAAAAAACAAAAATGGCGGTTTAAAAATGACCCAAATAAAAGCAAGGCTATAGTAAGGCGAAAAATGTCAAAAATGACATGTCTCAATAACAGCTAAAACTACTTTAAACTGCATGAAATAGCGTGCCGAAACACGCCATGGCATAGAAGTTTGCAAAAAAAGCAGAAAACAACAAAATATGGCATGTTGAAAAAATGAGCCAAAAAAAGCAAGGCTATAGTAAGGCGAAAAATGTCAAAAAATGACATGTCTCAAAAACAGCTAAAAACAACTCTAAACTGTATAAAATTGCGTACCGAGACACGCTATGGCAAAGAATGTTGCAAAAACAGTGAAAAAAACAAAAATGGCATGTCGAAAAATGACCCAAATAAAAGCAAGGCTATAGTAAGGCGAAAAAGTCAAAAATTACATGTCTCAAAAACAGCTAAAACAACTCTAAACTGCATAAAATTATGCATCAAACACGCCATGGCATAGAAGTTTGCAAAGAAAGCAGAAAACGACAAAATATGGCATGTTGACAAAATGACCCAAAAAAAGCAAGGCTATAGTAAAGGCGAAAAAGTCAAAAAATTACATGTCTCAAAAACAGCTAAAAACAACTCTAAACTGCATAAAATTGCGTACCGAAACACGCCATGGCATAGAAGTTTGCAAAGAAAGCAGAAAACGACAAAATATGGCAGCATGTTGACAAAATGACCCAAAAAAAAGCAAAGGCTATAGTAAGGCGAAAAATGTCAAAAAATTACATGTCTCAAAAACAGCTAAAAAC
Source organism: Plectropomus leopardus (assembly GCF_026936395.1). NCBI lineage: Eukaryota > Metazoa > Chordata > Actinopteri > Perciformes > Serranidae > Plectropomus > Plectropomus leopardus. The sequence continues at coordinate 2,104,219 of NC_142179.1, forward strand.
AACTCTAAACTGCATAAAATTGCGTACCGAAACACGCCATGGCATAGAAGTTTGCAAAGAAAGCAGAAAACGACAAAATATGGCATGTTGACAAAATGACCCAAAGAAAGCAAGGCTATAGTAAGGCGAAAAATGTCAAAAAATGACATGTCTCAAAAACAGCTAAAAACAACTTTAAACTGCATGAAATAGCGTACCGAAACACGCCATGGCATAGAAGTTTGTAAACACGGGGAAAAAAAACAAAAAATGGCATGTCGAAAAAATGACCCAAATAAAAGCAAGGCTATAGTAAGGCGAAAAAAGTCAAAAAATGACATGTCTCAAAAACAGCTAAAAACAACTCTAAACTGCATAAAATAGCGTACCGAAACACGCCATGGCATAGAAGTTTGCAAAAACAGTGCAAAACAACAAAAATGGCGGTTTAAAAATGACCCAAATAAAAGCAAGGCTATAGTAAGGCGAAAAATGTCAAAAAATGACGTGTCTCAATAACAGCTAAAAACAACTTTAAACTGCATGAAATAGCGTACCGAAACACGCCATGGCATAGAAGTTTGCAAAAACGGTGAAAAAAAAGAAAAAATGGCATGTCGAAAAAATGACCCAAATAAAAGCAAGGCTATAGTAAGGCAAAAAATGTCAAAAAATGACATGTCTCAAAAACAGCTAAAAACAACTCTAATCTGCATAAAATTGCATACCGAAACACGCCATGGCATAGAAGTTTGCAAAAACGGTGAAAAAAAACAAAAAATGGCATGTCGAAAAAATGACCCAAAAAAAGCAAGGCTATAGTAAGGCGAAAAATGTCAAAAAATGACATGTCTCAAAAACAGCTAAAAACAACTCTAAACTTCATAAAATTGCGTACCGAAACACGCCATGGCATAGAAGTTTGCAAAGAAAGCAGAAAACGACAAAATATGGCATGTTGACAAAATGACCCAAAAAAAGCAAGGCTATAGTAAGGCGAAAAAAGTCAAAAAATTACATGTCTCAAAAACAGCTAAAAACAACTCTAAACTGCATAAAATTGCGACATCAAACACGCCATGGCATAGAAGTTTGCAAAGAAAGCAGAAAACGACAAAATATGGCATGTTGACAAAATGACCCAAAGAAAGCAAGGCTATAGTAAGGCGAAAAATGTCAAAAAATGACATGTCTCAAAAACAGCTAAAAACAACTTTAAACTGCATGAAATAGCGTACCGAAACACGCCATGGCATAGAAGTTTGCAAAAACGGTGAAAAAAAACAAAAAATGGCATGTCGAAAAAATGACCCAAATAAAAGCAAGGCTATAGTAAGGCGAAAAAAGTCAAAAAATGACATGTCTCAAAAACAGCTAAAAACAACTCTAAACTGCATAAAATAGCGTACCGAAACACGCCATGGCATAGAAGTTTGCAAAAACAGTGAAAAAAAACAAAAAATGGCGTGTCGAAAAAATGACCCAAATAAAAGCAAGGCTATAGTAAGGCGAAAAATGTCAAAAAATGACGTGTATCAATAACAGCTAAAACTACTTTAAACTGCATGAAATAAGCGTGCGAAACACGCCATGGCATAGAAGTTTGCAAAAAGCAGAAAACAACAAAATATGGCATGTTGAAAAATGAGCCAAAAAAGCAAGGCTATAGTAAAGGCGAAAAATGTCAAAAATGACATGTCTCAAAACAGCTAAAACAACTCTAAACTGCATAAAATAGCGTACCGAGACACGCTATGGCAAAGAATGTTGCAAAAACAGTGAAAAAAAACAAAAAATGGCATGTCGAAAAAATGACCCAAATAAAAGCAAGGCTATAGTAAGGCGAAAAAAGTCAAAAAATGACATGTCTCAAAAACAGCTAAAAACAACTCTAAACTGCATAAAATAGCGTACCGAAACACGCCATGGCATAGAAGTTTGCAAAAAAAGCAGAAAACAACAAAATATGGCATGTTGAAAAAATGAGCCAAAAAAAGCAAGGCTATAGTAAGGCGAAAAATGTCAAAAAATGACATGTCTCAAAAACAGCTAAAAACCACTTTAAACTGCATGAAATAGCGTACCGAAACACGCCATGGCAATGAAGTTTGCAAAAGCGGTGAAAAACAACAAAATATGGCATGTCAAAAAAATGAGCCAAAAAAAGCAAGGCTATAGTAAGGCGAAAAATGTCAAAAAATGACATGTCTCAAAAACAGCTAAAAACAACTCTAAACTGCATAAAATTGCGTACCAGGACAAGCCATGGCAAAGAATGTTGCAAAAAAAGCGAAAAACAACAAAATATGGCATGTCGAAAAAATGAGCCAAAAAAAGCAAGGCTATAGTAAGGCGAAAAAAGTCAAAAAATGACGTGTCTCAAAAACAGCTAAAAACTACTTTAAACTGCATGAAATAGCGTACCAAAACACACCATGGCATAGAAGTTTGCAAAAAAAGCAGAAAACAACAAAATATGGCATGTTGAAAAAATGACCCAAATAAAAGCAAGGCTATAGTAAGGCGAAAAACGTCAAAAAATGACGTGTCTCAAAAACAGCTAAAAACAACTCTAATCTGCATAAAATAGCGTACCGAGACACGCCATGGCAATGAAGTTTGCAAAAGCGGTGAAAAACAACAAAATACGGCATGTCGAAAAAATGAGCCAAAAAAAGCAAGGTTATAGTAAGGCGAAAAATGTCAAAAAATGACATGTCTCAAAAACAGCTAAAAACAAGTCTAAACTGTATAAAATTGCGTACCGAGACACGCCATGGCATAGAAGTTTGTAAACACGGGGAAATAAACAAAAAATGGCATGTCGAAAAAATGACCCAAATAAAAGCAAGGCTATAGTAAGGCGAAAAAAGTCAAAAAATGACATGTCTCAAAAACAGCTAAAAACAACTTTAAACTGCATAAAATAGCGTACCGAGACACGCCATGGCAAAGAATGTTTTAAAAAAAGTGAAAAACAACAAAATATGGCATGTCGAAAAAATGACCCAAAAAAAGCAAGGCTATAGTAAGGCGAAAAACGTCAAAAAATGACGTGTCTCAAAAACAGCTAAAAACAACTCTAATCTGCATAAAATTGCGTACCGAGACACGCCATGGCATAGAAGTTTGCAAAAACGGTGAAAAAAAACAAAAAATGGCATGTCGAAAAAATGACCCAAATAAAAGCAAGGCTATAGTAAGGCGAAAAATGTCAAAAAATGACATGTCTCAAAAACAGCTAAAAACAACTCTAAACTGCATAAAATTGCATACCGAAACACGCCATGGCATAGAAGTTTGCAAAAAAAGCAGAAAACAACAAAATATGGCATGTTGAAAAAATGACCCAAAAAGCAAGGCTATAGTAAGGCGAAAAACGTCAAAAAATGACATGTCTCAAAAACAGCTAAAAACAACTCTAAACTGCATAAAATTGCATACCGAAACACGCCATGGCATAGAAGTTTGCAAAAAAAGCAGAAAACAACAAAATATGGCATGTTGAAAAAATGACCCAAAAAAAGCAAGGCTATAGTAAGGCAAAAAAAGTCAAAAAATGACATGTCTCAAAAACAGCTAAAAACAACTTTAAACTGCATGAAATAGCGTACCGTGACACGACATGGCAAAAATGTCAAATTCTTACGTTCCAAAAATGGATGAAAATGACATATTATAGCTTGTAGAGGTGCACCATATCATACAATAAGAAATAATAATTTACACAGTTGGTTTCATGAAAAATAATTTATTGCAGACAAACACAGAAAATAAATTAATATTTCAGCTTGTGCAGGTCAGAGGAGTGTCTGTCTCTGAGGCTGCAGCACCACCTGCTGTCAGATACACACCTCATCATTAATACTTCACAGACGGTACACAAACTCATCACTTTCTAAAAACTACCAAAACCCTCAAACTACTGACCATGTAAATTTTACATAATTTTTTGGTAAAGGTGAGCAATCTCTCGCTCACATCAGTTAAAAGTATGAAAATAACGTCAGAGCTCAGCAGAATTTGTCGGGTAATCAGAGATTCTGTCTGTCCCTCATGGCTTCCTGTATCTGTCTGTTGAGCTCAGCGATGATTCTGTCTTCATGGGTGTAGACACCAGTCCTCAACAAAGTGTCTCTCTCTTCCAAAAGGCGACTCAGGTGTTCGTCAGCACTCTCATTAACACTCTGAGGGGGGGCAGGACCACACAGGGACGAGGAGGGGCCAAACCGCTCCTCCTGCTGCTTCAGTCTGTAGAAAAGAAAAACACTATCAGTTCATTTTCTGGATGTTATAGATAAAAGTATCAAATTATTGTGTTTTTGGCCCTTTTTTCTACTTTGTATGCTATGGCGCTACTCTCTGAGATACAAAATGTTGTTTTCAGCCATTTTTGGGACGTGTAAAAATTTGACATTTTTCGATATACTATACTATGCAGTTTTCGGCCATTTTTTCAACATGCTAAAACAAGCAAAAAAAGCGACAAATCTCAAAAAAGGACATGTCCCAAAGACAGCTTAAAACTGCATGAAATAGCGTACCGAGACACGCCATGGCAAAGAACGTTGCAAAAAAAAGCCAAAAACACCATAATATCACATGTCCAAAAAATGACCCAAAAAGCAAGGCTATAGTAAGGCGAAAAACGTCAAAAAATGACATGTCTCAAAAACATTAAAAAACAACTTTAAACTGCATAAAATAGCATAGCGAGACACGCCATGGCAAAGAATGTTGCAAAAAAAGCAAAAAACAACAAAATATGGCATGTTGAAAAAATGACCCAAAAAAAGCAAGGCTATAGTAAGGCGAAAAATGTCAAAAAATGACGTGTCTCAAAAACAGGTAAAACCAAATTTAAACTGCATGAAATAGCGTGCAGAGATACGCCATGGCATAGAAGTTTGCAAAAACGGCGAAAGACAACAAAAAATGGCATGTTGAAAAAATGACCCAAAAAAAGCAAGGCTATAGTAAGCCGAAAAACTTGAAAAAATGACTGGTCTCAAAAACATTAAAAAACAACTTTAAACTGCATAAAATAGCGTACCGAAACACGCCATGGCAAACAATGTTGCAAAAATGGCGAAAAACAACAAAATATGGCATGTGGAAAAGATGACCCAAAAAGCAAGGCTATAGTAAGGCGAAAAACGTCACAAAATGACGTGTTTCAAAAACAGCTAAAAACAACTTTAAACTGCATAAAATTGCGCACCGAGACACGCCATGGCATAGAAGTTTGCAAAAACAGCAAAAAACAACAAATAATGGCATGTCGAAAAAATGACCCAAAAAAAGCAAGGCTATAGTAAGGCGAAAAACGTCAAAAACTGACGTGTCTTAAAAACAGGTAAAACCAACTTTAAACTGCATGAAATAGCGTACCGAAACACACCATCGTAAAGAACGTTGCAAAAAAAGCCAAAAACACCATAATATGGCATGTCGAAAAAATAACCCAAAAAAAGCAAGGCTATAGTAAGGCGAAAAACGTCAAAAAATGACGTGTCTCAAGAACATGTCAAAACAACTTTAAACTGCATAAAATAGCGTGCAGAGACACACCATTGCAAAGAATGTTGCAAAAAAAAGCAAAAAACAACAAAATATGGCATGTTGAAAAAATGACCCAAAAAAAGCAAGGCTATAGTAAGGCGAAAATGTCAAAAATGACGTGTCTCAAAAACAGCTAAAAACAACTTTAAACTGCATAAAATAGCGTACCGAGACACACCATTGCAAAGAATGTTGCAAAAAAAAGCAAAAAACAACAAAATATGGCATGTTGAAAAAATGACCCAAAAAAAGCAAGGCTATAGTAAGGCGAAAAATGTCAAAAAAATGACATGTCTCAAAAACAGCTAAAAACAACTTTAAACTGCATGAAATAGCGTACCGAAACACGCCATGGCATAGAAGTTTGCAAAAACGGTGAAAAAAAACAAAATATGGCATGTTGAAAAAATGACCCAAAAAAAGCAAGGCTATAGTAAGGCGAAAAACGTCACAAAATGACGTGTTTCAAAAACAGCTAAAAACAACTTTAAACTGCATAAAATTGTGTACCGAGACATGGCATGGCATAGAAGTTTGCAACAACAGCAAAAAACAACAAAAAATGGCATGTCGAAAAAATGACCCAAAAAAAGCAAGGCTATAGTAAGGCGAAAAATGTCAAAAACTGACGTGTCTCAAAAACAGGTAAAACCAAATTTAAACTGCATGAAATAGCGTGCAGAGACACGCCATGGCAAAGAATGTTGCAAAAAAAGCGAAAAAACAACAAAATATGGCATGTCGAAAAAATGACCCAAAAAAAGCAAGGCTATAGTAAGGCAAAAAACGTCAAAAACTGACGTGTCTCAAAAACATTAAAAACCAACTTTAAACTGCATGAAATAGCGTGCAGAGACACGCCATGGCATAGAAGTTTGCAAAAACGGCGAAAAACAACAAAATATGGCATGTCGAAAAAATGACCCAAAATAAGTAAGGCTATAGTAAGGCTAAAAAAGTCAAAAAATGACGTGTCTCAAAAACATTAAAAACCAACTTTAAACTGCATGAAATAGCGTACCGAAACACACCATGGTAAAGAACGTTGCAAAAAAAGCCAAAAACACCATAATATGGCATGTCGAAAAAATAACCCAAAAAAAGCAAGGCTATAGTAAGGCGAAAAACGTCAAAAAATGACGTGTCTCAAGAACATGTCAAAACAACTTTAAACTGCATAAAATAGCGTGCAGAGACACGCCATGGCAAAGAATGTTGCAAAAACGGCGAAAAACAACAAAATATGGCATGTCGAAAAAATGACCCAAAAAAAGCAAGGCTATAGTAAGGCGAAAAATGGCAAAAAAATGACATGTCTCAAAAACAGCTAAAAACAACTTTAAACTGCATGAAATAGCGTACCGAAACACGCCATGGCATAGAAGTTTGCAAAAACGGTGAAAAAAACCAAAATATGGCATGTTGAAAAAATGACCCAAAAAAAGCAAGGCTATAGTAAGGCGAAAAATGTCAAAAAATGACGTGTCTCAAAAACAGCTAAAAACAACTTTAAACTGCATAAAATAGCGTACCGAGACACACCATTGCAAAGAATGTTGCAAAAAAAAGCAAAAAACAACAAAATATGGCATGTTGAAAAAATGACCCAAAAAAAGCAAGGCTATAGTAAGGCTAAAATGTCAAAAAATGACATGTCTCAAAAACAGCTAAAAACAACTTTAAACTGCATGAAATAGCGTACCGAAACACGCCATGGCATAGAAGTTTGCAAAAACGGTGAAAAAAAACAAAATATGGCATGTTGAAAAAATGACCCAAAAAAAGCAAGGCTATAGTATAAAAAACGTCACAAAATGACGTGTTTCAAAAACAGCTAAAAACAACTTTAAACTGCATAAAATTGTGTACCGAGACATGGCATGGCATAGAAGTTTGCAACAACAGCAAAAAACAACAAAAAATGGCATGTCGAAAAAATGACCCAAAAAAAGCAAGGCTATAGTAAGGCGAAAAATGTCAAAAACTGACGTGTCTCAAAAACAGGTAAAACCAAATTTAAACTGCATGAAATAGCGTGCAGAGACACGCCATGGCAAAGAATGTTGCAAAAAAAGCGAAAAAACAACAAAATATGGCATGTCGAAAAAATGACCCAAAAAAAGCAAGGCTATAGTAAGGCAAAAAACGTCAAAAACTGACGTGTCTCAAAAACATTAAAAACCAACTTTAAACTGCATGAAATAGCGTGCAGAGACACGCCATGGCATAGAAGTTTGCAAAAACTGCGAAAAAGAACAAAATATGGCATGTCGAAAAAATGACCCAAAATAAGTAAGGCTATAGTAAGGCGAAAAAAGTCAAAAAATGACGTGTCTCAAAAACATTAAAAACCAACTTTAAACTGCATGAAATAGCGTACCGAAACACACCATGGTAAAGAACGTTGCAAAAAAAGCCAAAAACACCATAATATGGCATGTCGAAAAAATAACCCAAAAAAAGCAAGGCTATAGTAAGGCGAAAAAAGTCAAAAAATGACGTGTCTCAAGAACATGTCAAAACAACTTTAAACTGCATAAAATAGCGTGCAGAGACACGCCATGGCAAAGAATGTTGCAAAAACTGCGAAAAACAACAAAATATGGCATGTCGAAAAAATGACCCAAAAAAAGCAAGGCTATAGTAAGGCGAAAAATGGCAAAAAAATGACATGTCTCAAAAACAGCAAAAAACAACTTTAAACTGCATGAAATAGCGTGCATCAAACACGCCATGGCATAGAAGTTTGCAAAAACGGTGAAAAAAACCAAAATATGGCATGTTGAAAAAATGACCCAAAAAAAGCAAGGCTATAGTAAGGCGAAAAACGTCACAAAATGACGTGTTTCAAAAACAGCTAAAAACAACTTTAAACTGCATAAAATAGCGTGCAGAGACACGCCATGGCAAAGAATGTTGCAAAAAAAGCGAAAAAACAACAAAATATGGCATGTCGAAAAAATGACCCAAAAAAAGCAAGGCTATAGTAAGGCAAAAAACGTCAAAAACTGACGTGTCTCAAAAACATTAAAAACCAACTTTAAACTGCATGAAATAGCGTGCAGAGACACGCCATGGCATAGAAGTTTGCAAAAACGGCGAAAAACAACAAAATATGGCATGTCGAAAAAATGACCCAGAATAAGTAAGGCTATAGTAAGGCGAAAAATGGCAAAAAATGACATGTCTCAAAAACAGCTAAAAACAACTTTAAACTGCATAAAATAGCGTACCGAGACACACCATTGCAAAGAATGTTGCAAAAAAAAGCGAAAAACAACAAAATATGGCATGTCGAAAAAATGACCCAAAAAAAGCAAGGCTATAGTAAGGCGAAAAACGTCACAAAATGACGTGTTTCAAAAACAGCTAAAAACAACTTTAAACTGCATAAAATTGTGTACCGAGACATGGCATGGCATAGAAGTTTGCAACAACAGCAAAAAACAACAAAAAATGGCATGTCGAAAAAATGACCCAAAAAAAGCAAGGCTATAGTAAGGCGAAAAATGTCAAAAACTGATGTGTCTCAAAAACAGGTAAAACCAAATTTAAACTGCATGAAATAGCATAGCGAGACACGCCATGGCAAAGAATGTTGCAAAAAAAAGCCAAAAACACCATAATATGACATGTCCAAAAAATGACCCAAAAAGCAAGGCTATAGTAAGGCGAAAAATGTCAAAAAATGACGTGTTTCAAAAACAGCTAAAAACAACTTTAAACTGCATAAAATTGCGCACCGAGACACGCCATGGCATAGAAGTTTGCAAAAACAGCAAAAAACAACAAATAATGGCATGTCGAAAAAATGACCCAAAAAAAGCAAGGCTATAGTAAGGCAAAAAACGTCAAAAACTGACGTGTCTCAAAAACAGGTAAAACCAAATTTAAACTGCATGAAATAGCGTGCAGAGACAGGCCATGGCATAGAAGTTTGCAAAAACGGCGAAAAACAACAAAATATGGCATGTCGAAAAAATGACCCAAAAAAAGCAAGGCTATAGTAAGGCGAAAAAAGTCAAAAAATGACGTGTCTCAAAAACATTAAAAACCAACTTTAAACTGCATGAAATAGCGTACCGAAACACGCCATGGCAAACAATGTTGCAAAAAAAGCGAAAAACAACAAAATATGGCATGTCGAAAAGATGACCTAAAAAGCAAGGCTATTGTAAGGCGAGAAACGTCAAAAAATGACGTGTCTCAAAAACAGCTAAAAACAACTTTAAACTGCATGAAATAGCGTACCGAAACAGGCCATGGCATAGAAGTTTGCAAAAACGGTGAAAAAAAACAAAATATGGCATGTCGAAAAAATGAGCCAAAAAAAGCAAGGCTATAGTAAGGCGAAAAAAGTCAAATTCTTACATCTCCAAAAATGGCTGAAAATGATATATTATAGCTTGTAGAGGCCATTTTTTCAATATCATAAATTATGATTTTTTAAAAACTGTATGCTATGAGGCCACTCTACTGGCTATAACATGTTATTTTCAACCATTTCTGGAACATGTCAAAATTTGTCATTTTTTGCCATACTATACTATGCGGTTTTTGGCTGTGTTATCAAGATGCTAAATTATGATGTTTTTTTTTACGTCTTTGTCCTTTGTTTCTACTTTGTATGCTATGAGGCCACTCTACAAGCTATAATATGTCATTTGCAGCCATTTATGGGACATGTCAAAATTTGACATTTGTCGCCATACTATACTATGCGTTTGTTGGCCATATTTGCAACATGTGAAAATATGATTTTTTAATTTTTTTTCATTTTGGCCTTTTTTTCTACTTTGTATGCTATGGCACGACTCTACAAGCTATAATATGTTGTTTTCAGCCATTTTTGAGACATGTTAAAATTTGTCATTTTTTGCCATACTATACTATGCGGTTTTTGGCTGTGTTATCAAGATGCTAAATTATGATTATTTTTTTTTTCACTTATTGGCATTTTTTTCTACTTTGCATGCTATGGTGCTACTCTATTAGCTATAACATGTTATTTTCAGCCATTTATGGGACATGTCAAAATTTGACATTTTTTGCCATACTATACTATGCGGTTGTTGGCCATATTTGCAACATGTGAAAACATGATTTCTTTTTTTTTTTTCATTTTGGCTTTTTTTTCTACTTTGTATGCTATGGCACGACTCTAAAAGCTATAATATGTCGTTTTTAGCCATTTTTGAGACATGTCAAAATTTGTCATTTTTTGCCATACTATACTATGCGGTTTTTGGCTGCGTTATCAAGATGCTAAATTATGATGGGTTTTTTTACGTCTTTGTCCTTTGTTTCTACTTTGTATGCTATGAGGCCACTCTACAAGCTATAATATGTCATTTGCAGCCATTTATGGGACATGTCAAAATTTGACATTTGTCGCCATACTATACTATGCAGTTGTTGGCCATATTTGCAACATGTGAAAATATGATTTTTAAATTTTTATTTTGGCCTTTTTTCTACTTTGTATGCTATGGCAAGACTCTACAAGCTATAATATGTCGTTTTAGCCATTTCTGGAACATGTCAAAATTTGTCATTTTTGCCATACTATGCTATGCGGTTGTTGGCCATTTTTCAATATCATAAATTATGATTTTTTTTTTTTTTACTTTTTGGCATTTTTTTCTATTTTGCATGCTATGGTGCTACTCTACTAGCTATAACGTGTTATTTTCAGCCATTTATGGGACATGTCAAAATTTGACACTTTTTGCCATACTATACTATGCGGTTTTTGGCTGTTTTATCAAGATGCTAAATTATGATGTTTTTTTTTACGTCTTTGTCCTTTGTTTCTACTTTGGATGCTATGAGGCCACTCTACAAGCTATAATATGTCATTTGCAGCCATTTATGGGACATGTCAAAATTTGACATTTGTCGCCATACTACTATGCGGTTGTTGGCCATATTTGCAACATGCGAAAATATGATTTTTTAAATTTTTTATTTTGGCCTTTTTTCCTACTTTGTATGCTATGGCACGACTCTAAAAGCTATAATATGTTGTTTTCAGCCATTTTTGAGACATGTTAAAATTTGTCATTTTTGCCATACTATACTATGCGGTTTTGGCTGTGTTATCAAGATGCTAAATTATGATTATTTTTTTCACTTATTGGCATTTTTCTACTTTGCATGCTATGGTGCTACTCTATTAGCTATAACATGTTATTTTCAGCCATTTATGGGACATGTCAAAATTTGACATTTTTTGCCATACTATACTACGCGGTTTTTGGCTGCGTTATCAAGATGCTAAATTATGATGTTTTTTTTTTACGTCTTTGTCCTTTGTTTCTACTTTGTATGCTATGAGGCCACTCTACAAGCTATAATATGTCATTTGCAGCCATTTATGGGACATGTCAAAATTTGACATTTGTCGCCATACTATACTATGTGGTTTTTGGCCATATTTGCAACATGCGAAAATATGATTTTTTAAAATTTTTTATTTTGGCCTTTTTTCCTACTTTGTATGCTATGGCACGACTCTACAAGCTATAATATGTTGTTTTCAGCCATTTTTGAGACATGTTAAAATTTGTCATTTTTTGCCATACTATACTATGCGGTTTTTGGCTGTGTTATCAAGATGCTAAATTATGATTATTTTTTTCACTTATTGGCATTTTTCTACTTTGCATGCTATGGTGCTACTCTATTAGCTATAACATGTTATTTTCAGCCATTTATGGGACATGTCAAAATTTGACATTTTTTGCCATACTATACTATGCGGTTGTTGGCCATATTTGCAACATGTGAAAACATGATTTCTTTTTTTTTTCATTTTGGCTTTTTTTTCTACTTTGTATGCTATGGCACGACTCTAAAAGCTATAATATGTCGTTTTTAGCCATTTTTGAGACATGTCAAAATTTGTCATTTTTTGCCATACTATACTATGCGGTTTTTGGCTGCGTTATCAAGATGCTAAATTATGATGGGGTTTTTTACGTCTTTGTCCTTTGTTTCTACTTTGTATGCTATGAGGCCACTCTACAAGCTATAATATGTCATTTGCAGCCATTTATGGGACATGTCAAAATTTGACATTTGTCGCCATACTATACTATGCAGTTGTTGGCCATATTTGCAACATGTGAAAATATGATTTTTTAAATTTTTTATTTTGGCCTTTTTTTCTACTTTGTATGCTATGGCAAGACTCTACAAGCTATAATATGTCGTTTTTAGCCATTTCTGGAACATGTCAAAATTTGTCATTTTTGCCATACTATGCTATGCGGTTGTTGGCCATTTTTTCAATATCATAAATTATGATTTTTTTTTTTTTTACTTTTTGGCATTTTTTTCTATTTTGCATGCTATGGTGCTACTCTACTAGCTATAACGTGTTATTTTCAGCCATTTATGGGACATGTCAAAATTTGACACTTTTTGCCATACTATACTATGCGGTTTTTGGCTGTTTTATCAAGATGCTAAATTATGATGTTTTTTTTTACGTCTTTGTCCTTTGTTTCTACTTTGGATGCTATGAGGCCACTCTACAAGCTATAATATGTCATTTGCAGCCATTTATGGGACATGTCAAAATTTGACATTTGTCGCCATACTACTATGCGGTTGTTGGCCATATTTGCAACATGCGAAAATATGATTTTTTAAATTTTTTATTTTGGCCTTTTTTCCTACTTTGTATGCTATGGCAAGACTCTAAAAGCTATAATATGTTGTTTTCAGCCATTTTTGAGACATGTTAAAATTTGTCATTTTTTGCCATACTATACTATGCGGTTTTTGGCTGTGTTATCAAGATGCTAAATTATGATTATTTTTTTTTCACTTATTGGCATTTTTTTCTACTTTGCATGCTATGGTGCTACTCTATTAGCTATAACATGTTATTTTCAGCCATTTATGGGACATGTCAAAATTTGACATTTTTTGCCATACTATACTACGCGGTTTTTGGCTGCGTTATCAAGATGCTAAATTATGATGTTTTTTTTTTACGTCTTTGTCCTTTGTTTCTACTTTGTATGCTATGAGGCCACTCTACAAGCTATAATATGTCATTTGCAGCCATTTATGGGACATGTCAAAATTTGACATTTGTCGCCATACTACTATGCGGTTGTTGGCCATATTTGCAACATGCGAAAATATGATTTTTTAAATTTTTTATTTTGGCCTTTTTTCCTACTTTGTATGCTATGGCAAGACTCTAAAAGCTATAATATGTTGTTTTCAGCCATTTTTGAGACATGTTAAAATTTGTCATTTTTTGCCATACTATACTATGCGGTTTTTGGCTGTGTTATCAAGATGCTAAATTATGATTTTTTTTTTTTTCACTTATTGGCATTTTTTTCTACTTTGCATGCTATGGTGCTACTCTATTAGCTATAACATGTTATTTTCAGCCATTTATGGGACATGTCAAAATTTGACATTTTTTGCCATACTATACTACGCCGGTTTTTGGCTGCGTTATCAAGATGCTAAATTATGATGTTTTTTTTTTACGTCTTTGTCCTTTGTTTCTACTTTGTATGCTATGAGGCCACTCTACAAGCTATAATATGTCATTTGCAGCCATTTATGGGACATGTCAAAATTTGACATTTGTCGCCATACTATACTATGTGGTTTTTGGCCATATTTGCAACATGCGAAAATATGATTTTTTTTAATTTTTTATTTTGGCCTTTTTTCCTACTTTGTATGCTATGGCACGACTCTACAAGCTATAATATGTTGTTTTCAGCCATTTTGAGACATGTTAAAATTTGTCATTTTTGCCATACTATACTATGCGGTTTTTGGCTGTGTTATCAAGATGCTAAATTATGATTATTTTTTTTTTCACTTATTGGCATTTTTTTCTACTTTGCATGCTATGGTGCTACTCTATTAGCTATAACATGTTATTTTCAGCCATTTATGGGATATGTCAAAATTTGACATTTTTGCCATACTATACTATGCGGTTGTTGGCCATATTTGCAACATGTGAAAACATGATTTCTTTTTTTTTCATTTTGGCTTTTTTCTACTTTGTATGCTATGGCACGACTCTAAAAGCTATAATATGTCGTTTTTAGCCATTTTTGAGACATGTCAAAATTTGTCATTTTTTGCCATACTATACTATGCGGTTTTTGGCTGCGTTATCAAGATGCTAAATTATGATGGGTTTTTTTACGTCTTTGTCCTTTGTTTCTACTTTGTATGCTATGAGGCCACTCTACAAGCTATAATATGTCATTTGCAGCCATTTATGGGACATGTCAAAATTTGACATTTGTCGCCATACATACTATACTATGCAGTTGTTGGCCATATTTGCAACATGTGAAAATATGATTTTTAAATTTTTTATTTTGGCCTTTTTTTCTACTTTGTATGCTATGGCAAGACTCTACAAGCTATAATATGTCGTTTTTAGCCATTTCTGGAACATGTCAAAATTTGTCATTTTTTGCCATACTATGCTATGCGGTTGTTGGCCATTTTTTCAATATCATAAATTATGATTTTTTTTTTTTTTACTTTTTGGCATTTTTTTCTATTTTGCATGCTATGGTGCTACTCTACTAGCTATAACGTGTTATTTTCAGCCATTTATGGGACATGTCAAAATTTGACACTTTTTGCCATACTATACTATGCGTTTTTTGGCTGTTTTATCAAGATGCTAAATTATGATGTTTTTTTTTACGTCTTTGTCCTTTGTTTCTACTTTGGATGCTATGAGGCCACTCTACAAGCTATAATATGTCATTTGCAGCCATTTATGGGACATGTCAAAATTTGACATTTGTCGCCATACTACTATGCGGTTGTTGGCCATATTTGCAACATGCGAAAATATGATTTTTTAAATTTTTTATTTTGGCCTTTTTTCCTACTTTGTATGCTATGGCAAGACTCTAAAAGCTATAATATGTTGTTTTCAGCCATTTTTGAGACATGTTAAAATTTGTCATTTTGCCATACTATACTATGCGGTTTTTGGCTGTGTTATCAAGATGCTAAATTATGATTATTTTTTTTTCACTTATTGGCATTTTTTTCTACTTTGCATGCTATGGTGCTACTCTATTAGCTATAACATGTTATTTTCAGCCATTTATGGGACATGTCAAAATTTGACATTTTTTGCCATACTATACTACGCGGTTTTTGGCTGCGTTATCAAGATGCTAAATTATGATGTTTTTTTTTTACGTCTTTGTCCTTTGTTTCTACTTTGTATGCTATGAGGCCACTCTACAAGCTATAATATGTCATTTGCAGCCATTTATGGGACATGTCAAAATTTGACATTTGTCGCCATACTATACTATGTGGTTTTTGGCCATATTTGCAACATGCGAAAATATGATTTTTTTAAATTTTTTATTTTGGCCTTTTTTCCTACTTTGTATGCTATGGCACGACTCTACAAGCTATAATATGTTGTTTTCAGCCATTTTTGAGACATGTTAAAATTTGTCATTTTTTGCCATACTATACTATGCGGTTTTTGGCTGTGTTATCAAGATGCTAAATTATGATTATTTTTTTTTTCACTTATTGGCATTTTTTTCTACTTTGCATGCTATGGTGCTACTCTATTAGCTATAACATGTTATTTTCAGCCATTTATGGGACATGTCAAAATTTGACATTTTGCCATACTATACTATGCGGTTGTTGGCCATATTTGCAACATGTGAAAACATGATTTCTTTTTTTTTTTTTTCATTTTGGCTTTTTTTTCTACTTTGTATGCTATGGCACGACTCTAAAAGCTATAATATGTCGTTTTTAGCCATTTTTGAGACATGTCAAAATTTGTCATTTTTTGCCATACTATACTATGCGGTTTTTGGCTGCGTTATCAAGATGCTAAATTATGATGGGTTTTTTTACGTCTTTGTCCTTTGTTTCTACTTTGTATGCTATGAGGCCACTCTACAAGCTATAATATGTCATTTGCAGCCATTTATGGGACATGTCAAAATTTGACATTTGTCGCCATACTATACTATGCAGTTGTTGGCCATATTTGCAACATGTGAAAATATGATTTTTTAAATTTTTTATTTTGGCCTTTTTTTCTACTTTGTATGCTATGGCAAGACTCTACAAGCTATAATATGTCGTTTTTAGCCATTTCTGGAACATGTCAAAATTTGTCATTTTTTGCCATACTATGCTATGCGGTTGTTGGCCATTTTTTCAATATCATAAATTATGATTTTTTTTTTTTTTACTTTTTGGCATTTTTTTCTATTTTGCATGCTATGGTGCTACTCTACTAGCTATAACGTGTTATTTTCAGCCATTTATGGGACATGTCAAAATTTGACACTTTTTGCCATACTATACTATGCGGTTTTTGGCTGTTTTATCAAGATGCTAAATTATGATGTTTTTTTTTACGTCTTTGTCCTTTGTTTCTACTTTGGATGCTATGAGGCCACTCTACAAGCTATAATATGTCATTTGCAGCCATTTATGGGACATGTCAAAATTTGACATTTGTCGCCATACTACTATGCGGTTGTTGGCCATATTTGCAACATGCGAAAATATGATTTTTTAAATTTTTTATTTTGGCCTTTTTTCCTACTTTGTATGCTATGGCACGACTCTAAAAGCTATAATATGTTGTTTTCAGCCATTTTTGAGACATGTTAAAATTTGTCATTTTTTGCCATACTATACTATGCGGTTTTTGGCTGTGTTATCAAGATGCTAAATTATGATTATTTTTTTTTCACTTATTGGCATTTTTTTCTACTTTGCATGCTATGGTGCTACTCTATTAGCTATAACATGTTATTTTCAGCCATTTATGGGACATGTCAAAATTTGACATTTTTTGCCATACTATACTACGCGGTTTTTGGCTGCGTTATCAAGATGCTAAATTATGATGTTTTTTTTACGCCTTTGTCCTTTGTTTCTACTTTGTATGCTATGAGGCCACTCTACAAGCTATAATATGTCATTTGCAGCCATTTATGGGACATGTCAAAATTTGACATTTGTCGCCATACTACTACTATGCGGTTGTTGGCCATATTTGCAACATGCTTAAAATATGATTTTTAAATTTTTTATTTTGGCCTTTTTTCCTACTTTGTATGCTATGGCAAGACTCTAAAAGCTATAATATGTTGTTTTCAGCCATTTTTGAGACATGTTAAAATTTGTCATTTTTTGCCATACTATACTATGCGGTTTTTGGCTGTGTTATCAAGATGCTAAATTATGATTATTTTTTTTTCACTTATTGGCATTTTTTTCTACTTTGCATGCTATGGTGCTACTCTATTAGCTATAACATGTTATTTTCAGCCATTTATGGGACATGTCAAAATTTGACATTTTTTGCCATACTATACTACGCGGTTTTTGGCTGCGTTATCAAGATGCTAAATTATGATGTTTTTTTTTTACGTCTTTGTCCTTTGTTTCTACTTTGTATGCTATGAGGCCACTCTACAAGCTATAATATGTCATTTGCAGCCATTTATGGGACATGTCAAAATTTGACATTTGTCGCCATACTATACTATGTGGTTTTTGGCCATATTTGCAACATGCGAAAATATGATTTTTTTAAATTTTTTATTTTGGCCTTTTTTTCTACTTTGTATGCTATGGCACGACTCTACAAGCTATAATATGTTGTTTTCAGCCATTTTTGAGACATGTTAAAATTTGTCATTTTTTGCCATACTATACTATGCGGTTTTTGGCTGTGTTATCAAGATGCTAAATTATGATTATTTTTTTCACTTATTGGCATTTTTTCTACTTTGCATGCTATGGTGCTACTCTATTAGCTATAACATGTTATTTTCAGCCATTTATGGGACATGTCAAAATTTGACATTTTTTGCCATACTATACTATGCGGTTGTTGGCCATATTTGCAACATGTGAAAACATGATTTCTTTTTTTTTTTTTTCATTTTGGCTTTTTTTTCTACTTTGTATGCTATGGCACGACTCTAAAAGCTATAATATGTCGTTTTTAGCCATTTTTGAGACATGTCAAAATTTGTCATTTTTTGCCATACTATACTATGCGGTTTTTGGCTGCGTTATCAAGATGCTAAATTATGATGGTTTTTTTTACGTCTTTGTCCTTTGTTTCTACTTTGGATGCTATGAGGCCACTCTACAAGCTATAATATGTCATTTGCAGCCATTTATGGGACATGTCAAAATTTGACATTTGTCGCCATACTATACTATGCGTTTGTTGGCCATATTTGCAACATGTGAAAATATGATTTTTTAATTTTTTTTCATTTTGGCCTTTTTTTCTACTTTGTATGCTATGGCACGACTCTACAAGCTATAATATGTTGTTTTCAGCCATTTTTGAGACATGTTAAAATTTGTCATTTTTTGCCATACTATACTATGCGGTTTTTGGCTGTGTTATCAAGATGCTAAATTATGATTATTTTTTTTTTCACTTATTGGCATTTTTTTCTACTTTGCATGCTATGGTGCTACTCTATTAGCTATAACATGTTATTTTCAGCCATTTATGGGACATGTCAAAATTTGACATTTTTTGCCATACTATACTATGCGGTTGTTGGCCATATTTGCAACATGTGAAAACATGATTTCTTTTTTTTTTTTTTCATTTTGGCTTTTTTTTCTACTTTGTATGCTATGGCACGACTCTAAAAGCTATAATATGTCGTTTTTAGCCATTTTTGAGACATGTCAAAATTTGTCATTTTTTGCCATACTATACTATGCGGTTTTTGGCTGTGTTATCAAGATGCTAAATTATGATGTTTTTTTTTACGTCTTTGTCCTTTGTTTCTACTTTGTATGCTATGAGGCCACTCTACAAGCTATAATATGTCATTTGCAGCCATTTATGGGACATGTCAAAATTTGACATTTGTCGCCATACTATACTATGCAGTTGTTGGCCATATTTGCAACATGTGAAAATATGATTTTTTAAATTTTTTATTTTGGCCTTTTTTTCTACTTTGTATGCTATGGCACGACTCTACTAGCTATAATATGTCGTTTTTAGCCATTTCTGGAACATGTCAAAATTTGTCATTTTTTGCCATACTATGCTATGCGGTTGTTGGCCATTTTTTCAATATCATAAATTATGATTTTTTTTTTTTTTACTTTTTGGCATTTTTTTCTATTTTGCATGCTATGGTGCTACTCTACTAGCTATAACGTGTTATTTTCAGCCATTTATGGGACATGTCAAAATTTGACACTTTTTGCCATACTATACTATGCGGTTTTTGGCTGTTTTATCAAGATGCTAAATTATGATGTTTTTTTTTACGTCTTTGTCCTTTGTTTCTACTTTGGATGCTATGAGGCCACTCTACAAGCTATAATATGTCATTTGCAGCCATTTATGGGACATGTCAAAATTTGACATTTGTCGCCATACTACTATGCGGTTGTTGGCCATATTTGCAACATGCGAAAATATGATTTTTTAAATTTTTTATTTTGGCCTTTTTTCCTACTTTGTATGCTATGGCAAGACTCTAAAAGCTATAATATGTTGTTTTCAGCCATTTTTGAGACATGTTAAAATTTGTCATTTTTTGCCATACTATACTATGCGGTTTTTGGCTGTGTTATCAAGATGCTAAATTATGATTATTTTTTTTTTCACTTATTGGCATTTTTTTCTACTTTGCATGCTATGGTGCTTCTCTACTAGCTATAACATGTTATTTTCAGCCATTTATGGGACATGTCAAAATTTGACATTTTTTGCCATACTATACTATGCGGTTTTTGGCTGCGTTATCAAGATGCTAAATTATGATGTTTTTTTTTTACGTCTTTGTCCTTTGTTTCTACTTTGTATGCTATGAGGCCACTCTACAAGCTATAATATGTCATTTGCAGCCATTTATGGGACATGTCAAAATTTGACATTTGTCGCCATACTATACTATGTGGTTTTTGGCCATATTTGCAACATGTGAAAATATGATTTTTTAAATTTTTTATTTTGGCCTTTTTTCCTACTTTGTATGCTATGGCAAGACTCTAAAAGCTATAATATGTTGTTTTCAGCCATTTTTGAGACATGTTAAAATTTGTCATTTTTTGCCATACTATACTATGCGGTTTTTGGCTGTGTTATCAAGATGCTAAATTATGATTATTTTTTTTTCACTTATTGGCATTTTTTTCTACTTTGCATGCTATGGTGCTACTCTATTAGCTATAACATGTTATTTTCAGCCATTTATGGGACATGTCAAAATTTGACATTTTTTGCCATACTATGCTATGCGGTTGTTGGCCATATTTGCAACATGTGAAAACATGATTTCTTTTTTTTTTTTCATTTTGGCTTTTTTTCTACTTTGTATGCTATGGCACGACTCTAAAAGCTATAATATGTCGTTTTTAGCCATTTTTGAGACATGTCAAAATTTGTCATTTTTTGCCATACTATACTATGCGGTTTTTGGCTGCGTTATCAAGATGCTAAATTATGATGTTTTTTTTTTTACGTCTTTGTCCTTTGTTTCTACTTTGTATGCTATGAGGCCACTCTACAAGCTATAATATGTCATTTGCAGCCATTTATGGGACATGTCAAAATTTGACATTTGTCGCCATACTATACTATGCGGTTTTTGGCCATATTTGCAACATGCGAAAATATGATTTTTTTAATTTTTTATTTTGGCCTTTTTTTCTACTTTGTATGCTATGGCACGACTACAAGCTATAATATGTCGTTTTTAGCCATTTCTGGAACATGTCAAAATTTGTCATTTTTTGCCATACTATGCGGCATTTGGCAGTTTTTTCAAGATGCTAAATTATGATGTTCTTTTGACTTTTTTGTCCTTTGTTTCTACTTTCTATGCTATGGCACGACTCTACTAGCTATAATATGTCACTTTTAGCCATTTTTGGGACATGTCAAAATTTGTAATTTTTTGCCATGTTATACTATGCGGTTTTTGGCCATTTTTTCAATATCATAAATTATGATTTTTTTTTTTTTACTTTTTGGCATTTTTTTCTGCTTTGCATGCAATGGTGCTACTCTACTAGCTATAACATGTTATTTTCAGCCATTTATGGGACATGTCAAAATTTGACATTTTTCGCCATACGGTTTTTAACTATGCGGTTTTTGGCTGTTTTATCAAGATGCTAAATTATGATGTTTTTTTTTACGTCTTTGTCCTTTGTTTCTACTTTGGATGCTATGAGGCCACTCTACAAGCTATAATATGTCATTTGCAGCCATTTATGGGACATGTCAAAATTTGACATTTGTCGCCATACTATACTATGCGTTTGTTGGCCATATTTGCAACATGTGAAAATATGATTTTTTAAATTTTTTTTCATTTTGGCCTTTTTTTCTACTTTGTATGCTATGGCACGACTCTAAAAGCTATAATATGTTGTTTTCAGCCATTTTTGAGACATGTTAAAATTTGTCATTTTTTGCCATACTATACTATGCGGTTTTTGGCTGTGTTATCAAGATGCTAAATTATGATTTTTTTTTTTCACTTATTGGCATTTTTTTCTACTTTGCATGCTATGGTGCTACTCTATTAGCTATAACATGTTATTTTCAGCCATTTATGGGACATGTCAAAATTTGACATTTTTTGCCATACTATATGCGGTTGTTGGCCATATTTGCAACATGTGAAAACATGATTTCTTTTTTTTTTTTCATTTTGGCTTTTTTTTCTATTTTGTATGCTATGGCACGACTCTAAAAGCTATAATATGTCGTTTTTAGCCATTTTTGAGACATGTCAAAATTTGTCATTTTTTGCCATACTATACTATGCGGTTTTTGGCTGTGTTATCAAGATGCTAAATTATGATGGTTTTTTTTACGTCTTTGTCCTTTGTTTCTACTTTGTATGCTATGAGGCCACTCTACAAGCAATAATATGTCATTTGCAGCCATTTATGGGACATGTCAAAATTTGACATTTGTCGCCATACTATACTATGCGGTTGTTGGCCATATTTGCAACATGTGAAAATATGATTTTTTAAATTTTTTATTTTGGCCTTTTTTTCTACTATGTATGCTATGGCACGACTCTACAAGCTATAATATGTCGTTTTTAGCCATTTCTGGAACATGTCAAAATTTGTCATTTTTTGCCATACTATGCTATGCGGTTGTTGGCCATTTTTTCAATATCATAAATTATGATTTTTTTTTTTTTTACTTTTTGGCATTTTTTTCAATTTTGCATGCTATGGTGCTACTCTACTAGCTATAACATGTCATTTTCAGCCATTTATGGGACATGTCAAAATTTGACATTTTTCGCCATACTATACTATGCGGTTGTTGGCCATATTTGCAACACGCTGAATCATGATTTTTTTTATTTTTTATTTTGGCCTTTTTTCCTACTTTGTATGCTATGAGGCGACTCTACAAGCTATAATATGTAGTTTTCAGCCATTTTTTGGACATGTCAAAATTTGACATGTTTCACTATACTATACTCGCGTTTTTTGGCCATTTTTTCAACATACTAAATTATGATGCTTTTGGCCTTTTCTTCTACTTTATATGCTATGGTGTGACTCATTTCTGAATACATACCATATTATTAATTTTTTTGGAATTATTTTGGGTTATTTTGGATGAAATTATATATTACTCCACTTCTCAGGATACATTTATTGTCAATCTTTGTTCGCCATTTGTTAATTTTTGTTAATCTTATTATTTATGTAACTTTTTCTCCTTGTTGTTCATCATTTTTGATGATATACATTAGCATGGCTTTTTTGTAGAATTTTGTCATTTTTAACGATACAATAAAATATGCCAGTTATGTGAAATTTTGAGAACAGATTTTGCTGTACGACATATTATGCTTAATTTTTGTGACTTTTGAGGATATAATAATATACGTTCACGTTTTTGAGGCATTTTTGACGACGTACTATGTTATGACGTTTTAGTGGGATTCTTGATGACATAACACAGAATGTTATATTTAAGATTTGTCTTTTCATTACATAATATACCATGTTTTTTTTCTCACTTTTTAGGACTTTTTGAAGGCATACTTTAGTATGATTATTTTGAATTCTTGACTTTAATATGACTTAACAATGAGTTATTTTTTATTTTATAATTTATTTCTTTTTTTAAATTTGTGTCACATTTTTGCAAAATATTTTAATGAGCATGGTATCTTTAAAGACTTTTTTATGGAATACAGTTACTTTTCATCACAGTTAAAATATTCATCACTGTCGTTGTGTTCATTGTTCATCCTTATATTATTATATATATTATTATATATATTTATAATGTGTCATTCTTATCTTTCAGTTGCATTATTTTATGTCTTAGATTGTAGTAAGTAATACAAAAATACATGTTGTATATTTATGAACTTTCTTTCACGAGGCCATTGTTTAAACTGTATTTTTTTATAATAATAAAGCACCTGAAACAAAATCACTGGTTTTCACATTACCTGTTGAGTTCGTTTCGGATGTCCTCCAGCTCCTGTCTGTCCTGGTGGACCGCCTCCTTCTGCTCTGTTGCTAGGTAACGCAGCCTCATGGCCTCAAGCTCCGCCTGCTGCTTCTTGAGACGCGTCATGGCGTTCTCCTGCTCCCGCTGCAAACACACAAAACATGAATCTGAACAGCTGCACAGTTTTTGTTTGCAGTGATCAAGACTTCAACTTTGGGACCATCACAGTGATTTCAAACATGTTGGACTTTGACAACCTGAGTCTTGACGTCCTGCACCGGCCTGACAACATTTAAAAATAAACCCCTGACCCCGGTGCTGAAATGTGAGCGTTTGGATGCCAAGGAACTGTTTTTCTAATTACACAGCGTTTGGTGATGAATGTGTCTGGTTTCACATTTTCACAAAAACCTCCCTGAGAAAAAATGCGGCAGGACTTGGAGGAATTCACACGAACACGATGAGAAACAGAAAGAAAACTTCATAAAAACGTCTAAAAAAAAGTCGTATTTCTCTCAGCTGCTCCGGCCTCCAGCTCAGACTTCCCAAATTTACCCATAATACCAATCTGGGCTCTGGGATCTTACAGCTGGACGTTAATAAATCAGCAGTCTGAGCAAGAAAAACAAAAACATACTAATACGCTGTGTGATTATACAGGGTTCCTACAGTGTGAGGCAAGATGGATTTAAGAGTTTTTAATGCAACTAGGAATAAAAATTAAGACCAATTTTAGTTTGTTTTTTTCTAGATGTTACCGATTGTTTTGAGATTTTATAATTTGTTTTTTTGTTACATTTTTATGACTTTTCTTCGTGATACTATGTTAACACTTGAATTTTTAATGACTATTCAAATACATTAATTTCAGACTTTTGTGATTTGATTAACTGGCATCTTTACAACATACTGAACAAACACTTTTAAACCTTGTTTTGCTCTTTATTTTACAACATACTATATTATGACTTTACTTTTTTATTACTTTTTTATGGCATAATTTGCTATCACTTGTATTTTTTAATTACATTTTAATTACATTTTTGAGCATATTTTAGGATTTGACTTTTAATGACATTTTTACAACATGCTTATGTAACTTATTTTTTTACATTTCTTTATTAAAAACATACTATACCGATTTTGGTTGTTGTTTTACAGCTTTCTCTAACATTGTTTTTATTACTTTTTATGGCTACTGTGCAATCACTGACGACATGCTATATGACTATTTTTTTTTTAAAAAAAAGTCATACTATAATATCACTTGCATATATATGATGTTACATTATAAATTTTTAAATTTTAGGATATTACTATCATGACATTTTCACAAGATACTTTATCATTTTTAATGTATATATTTATATATTTACATTTTTTTTCATTGTTTTTTATTACTTTTTTATGGCATATTACACCATCACTTGCATTTTTAATGAGATGTTTTTATGACTTTATAAAAAACATTATTTTTCCATTAAGACTTTTTCTTTATGAAATTTTTATGAATAACAATACTGTACTGTTGTATGCTACCAATTAGACATTTTTATACCAGTTGAGGCTTTATTTTAATTTAAGACTTTTTAGGGATCCGCGGGAACCCTTTTATAAATCAAACGGGGTTCAAAGTTTGCAGGTTTACGTCCAACTCAGCAGATATTTAAATATCTTCTCATGGACCGACAAGCGCTGAGATGACCAGAGCATCGTTCAGGCCCTCTGCTGACGGGGTTAAAAAAAACAAAAAAAAAAACACGGAGAACACGGCGAGCGTCGGACCGGAGGTGATTTGAGAAGCTGGAATCTGTCTGTGTGTTTCGGGTGATGCAGAGCAGAACGAGCAGCCGGCTGATTCTGGATGGGAAAACTAACATTTTCACATTACTGCCCGACCACTTTTCACACGCCTGATCACCTCACCTCCTCACACAAGAAAACACACACAATCTCTCAAGAACACATCATTCACACACACACACACACACACACACACACACACACACACACACACACACACACACACACACACACACACACACACACACACACACACACACACACGGAGGCGGTGTGTTGACACAGACCCGGCTCTCTGTGGACCATTAGCAGTCTGTATTACGGGACGTTTTAAGGCTAATTACTAGAAAAACAAACACGCTAAACATTTTCTCTAGTGCCCGCTGCCAAGGACAATCTGAGGCCGAGTCCTGAAACAATTAGAGGACGAGGTGATACCGAGGCCTCCGCGGGGGGGAGAGGAGGAGGAGCAGCAGGGGGAGGAGGAGGGGGAGGAGAAAAGCTACTAAAACTCAGGAGCCTGAAGCAGATATCTCACAGTTATTACGTCATGAATCTCCCAGAAGCTCCGACTGAGGACAAGCTCTGTAACACCTTCACCGTCTGTATATATATATACACACACACACACACACACATATATATATATATATGTATATATATATGCACTCCTGTAATCTCTTTTTTATGGACTGTTTTATTAAAATATGGTACCTGAAACTGCACTTGCACTGCACTGTTTAGTTATATTTTCAAACACTGATTTTAAATTTTTCTTCTGTGTTGTTCTTATTTTTTTTCTTTACTGTTGTGTTTTAATTTTTTTCCTGTGTGTGTTTTGTGACATTGGTTTTGATAAGTGCTATATAAATAAACATTATTATTATTATTTTTATTATAACGTGAGCAGAACAGTTTGCATTTTAATTGTAAAAATATAAAACGTACTTCCATAGAAAATTAGATTTTTGGAGCGGGATACGTTGACTAACACAGCTTTCTGGCTCTCCACATTACAAATGAAATGAGCTGAAAAGTATTTTACTGCTTGAAAGACGATCATTTACCTGCTTTAATATTTCACACACTCGTATCGCTCTGCGCACAAAATGTGGTTTTCAAAATCAAGTGTTAGAAAATGTTATACATTAATATTAATCATTAATATAAACATCAGTTCTGATTATAGATATCATGTCATGATGCCACTACGTTTTAAATAAAAAAAACACAAATAAAAGACTTCTCTTCCGTCTCCTCCTCCTCAGTGTGTGAGTGTAGCTGCTGACAGTCTGGGATATGTCAGTGATCAGCAGCTACATTGACTGTGACAGGTCACCTAGTGGAAATAGCATGTATTTCCTCCATATGCCAAATATGGTCAAAATGACCTCATCAGGTGGAAAATAGTCAAAATGACAAATTCAGAGTCAAAAGCCCAGAATGACACCCAGAAATAATACAAGTCCTGTTTTTCTGCTGATGGCTGACTGTAGTCTGTGTTCATCTGCAACTTTTTGGGCGCAGGTAACGTGAGCTGACGCGTAAGTCGGCTTCAGCTTGTTTTTTAATGTCGGTCTGGCTTGTCTCGACATGAGGAACATTCAAATAAACTGGTCCTTTTTAGGCAAACGTGTCGCCACAGCAGAAAAAGTCCTGTGCTTGTTTAAATATATATTTTTAAAAAGTTGAAAAAACGATGTCGCTCCAAAACGACGCCCTAAAAGATCAAACGGGACAGACGGCGTTGAAGTGGAGACGAGCTGTGAGCTGCAGAGGGACCGAGAGGAAGTCCAGGAGAGCAGGATGCAGGTTTTAAGTTTTGGGACGACCAGAGGATGACTTCGCCTCCAGACCCCGAAAGCAGCCGGGAGGACGGCCCCGACGTGAGAACAGCTCACACGGCGTTTTCTGAGCGGCTCTCCAGCTGTGGGAGTTCAGGGGGAGTTTTTCACGCAGGTTTTTTGGGGATGTGAAGGATAAAAGACGACTGAGACTCACCTCAGAGACGAACCAGTTTCAGCAAAACAGCTGAAAGTGCAGAAAAACGCTGCGAAGTATAAAAAGTCTGTTCAGTGTAACGAGCTGACAGCTGACGCTGAGGTAGCGCCGCACCTGAGGGGGTTCAGGGGGAGTTTCCTGCTCTGATGTACCAAAAAATCAAAAATTACATCATCGAAAAAAAGAGTCCTGGGGCTGATTAACCCTTTGAAACCCGGATCAACATCACTATTCTTGTGCTGCGACACCTTCACGAGTGTTTAAACCTTCGAAATCTGAGAAAATGGATGAGCTTCCTTTTGAAAAAATGATTAAAAAAAAGTCAATGTACAACATTTCTCCTAGTTGCATGAAATTTTGGGGGAAATTAGTTGTAATAAATCCTATTTATATTTTAATTATTGTTTTTCAAATTATTAATTTTATTATTTCTAATTATTTTTATTGAAGCAAAGAAAAAAACTATATTTATAATTATCATACTATAATCTTAATTATTTAACAGAATTATTAGTAATTTTTTTAGCACCTGTTTGGGACATTTCATTGTTGTTTGTTTGTTTTTTAATTTATTTTCTGGTCATTTTTCCATCTTTTTAATATGTATGTGTATGTTATGTTGTTCTTAACTATTGTATGTGTATAAACCTGCATGTTTATATGAATATACTGTCTTTCTTAACTATTTTTGTATGTTATTGTTTTGTTTGGTTCATCTTTAAAAATGCTAAAACTGTCCAACAAGCTTTACGTGTTGACCAAAAAAATAGCTCGAAATGAATTTAATAAATAAATAAAAAAAATAAAGTAAATTTTTTTTTTTTTGAAAAGAGAAAGAAAAAAGAAACGTGTATAAACCCAAACAAAGAGCAGAAACATATAGATTATTTTTCTTTATGTATGTTATTGTTTTGTTTGTACGTGTTCATCTTTAAAAATGCTAATTTAAAAGAAAAAACTATTTAATCATTTAGCAAAACAAAGCAAAGTTTATCAAATGTTAAAAGTTGTCTGAAAACGAGCAGCCGTACGTCAAAAAAATAAAAAAGTTAAAGAAATAAAACTGTTAAGAGTCTAACGAGCTCTACATGTTGTGATTTTCATGAAATCGCTGGTTGGACCTCCCTGACCTCCCCTGTCTGGACCACGCCCCTCAGCCTGGAGCTCCAGGACATTCCATGACATTCCAGGACAGACCAGCGGGACCCATCAGCGTCTCCACAGAGACCAGTAACACTGAAAGTCCCTCAGAGGACAAGTTTCACGCAAACACACTCAGGACAGAGGACAGTCTGAGTCTCAAAAAATGTCTCAAAGCAGCGTCCAGATGGGGCCACCGAAAATCTAAAGGTGGCACGCCAAAAATAAAAAACTGAATTTAAAGTATTTGATTATACTTTTAAAGCGGAGCTGAAAACTATTTCAATATAAAATTGAAAAATTGAAAAACAAATGAAAATGATGTGAAAATGGGTTGAGGGGGATTTTTAGATATGATATAAAACTCAAAAAACATATCTTCTTTTAAAAAAAATTTTTTAATTAATTTTTACGTTATTATTTTTATTTTTTTCATTAATTTCGGGCCATTTTTCGTTAAGTTGCTCGTAGCTGTCTTCCAGTGTTTCTGAAAGAAATTAAGACAATTTGCTGACGCAACTGTCTCAATCACAACTGCATCTCTATTTTATTTCATTTACAATAATTAAATTGCATTTTAAATTGTTATGTCTTTATTTTGTGTACTCTCTTGAAAATAAGATCTCGACCTAAATGCTACTTATCTGATTAATTAAAGGTTTATATGTGTAATAATATATATTAGCTGCAGTTAAATACACCTTTCAGTGACTCAGAGTAGTTAATTTGTTGAATGGCACCAATTCTTGGTGTGTGAATATAGGGACACGTTCAGTAAATATAAAATAAACTTATAATCTGAAGCTTTCAGTTAATAAAAATAAACTATATATATATATATATATATATATATATATTTTTTTTAAATAAAGCTTATAGAAAAAAAAAAACTCCGATGTTCTGCAGGTTTCTTTTTGGTAAACTGGCCTGTGGTGCTGATAACTGGTGTATTTACAGATAAAAATATGTGCTTCTTTCTTTACAGCCCATAAAATGACCAAGTTTAGTCTTCTCTCCCGACACAACCGGCTTATTAAAAGCCAAATTTAGTTTCCCGACCTTCCACTTCGGCTGTAAAAATACCAAATTTAGCTTCCAGGGCTCAGAACTTTAATCTCTTTGTCCCAATATTTTTGCTTTGAAAAGACCAACTTAAGCTCCTTGTCCCAATATTTTGAGTTGAAAAAAGTCTCTGATCTCAGACCCTCGGAGCCGTGCGGACATTAATTCTCGCCCCAAACCTCCTGGGCTGAAAAGCACATTATTCCCCGGGCAAGAATTTTTATGATCCGACTTGAGCTAAACAGCACGCCATGCGAGGCGCTGAGAGGAGAGAATAAATAGGCGAGGAGAGGCCGAGAAAAACCAAACAAGAGCCGGCTTTAAAAAAGCGCCCAGCGCCAAGACGGATGGTCGTGTAAACACGGGCCTGATATTTTATAAAAGCGAGAGTGTGACATCTGAATAGTTAGCTGCCGGCTCGCTTATTGCTCAACGCAATCCCACCGATGATTAATGGACGAGCGGTGACACTCAGAGCCGAAGCCCCTCAGAGCCGCATAAATCAACGCCTGTTTTCTTTACAATGATGTGGCACTTAGAGGGGGGAGACAAGGGGAGGAGGGGAGACAAGGGGAGGAGGGAGAGACAAGGGGGGGCAAGGGGGAGGAGGGAGACAAGGGGGGCAAGGGGAGGAGGGAGACAAGGGGAGACAAGGGGAGGAGGGGGGCAAGAGGGGCAGGGGAGACAAGGGGAGACAAGGGGAGGAGGGGAGACAAGGGGTGGGGGCAGGGGAGACAAGGGGAGACAAGGGGAGGAGGGGGGCAAGGGGTGGGGGGCAGGGGAGACAAGGGGAGGGACAGGGGAGACAGGGGAGACAAGGGGGTGAGGGGGGAGACAGGGGAGAGGGAGAGAGGAAGGGGGGAGACAGGAGGAGACAAGGGGGGGGGACAGAGAGAGAGAAAGAGAGAGACAGATAGAGAGAGAGATAGAGAGACAGAGACACAGAGACAGAGATAGAGAGACAGAGACAGAGACAGAGACAGAGACACAGAGACAGAGATAGAGAGACAGAGACAGAGACAGAGAGACAGAGACACAGAGACAGAGAGAGAGAGAGACAGAGAGACAGAGACAGAGACACAGAGACAGAGACAGAGACAGAGAGAGACAGAGACAGAGACAGAGATAGAGAGACAGAGACAGAGAGAGAGAGAGAGAGCTTAAAGAAAAGACCGGATGACAAAAGGAGAAAGGACGTCTGAAGTGGAGAAAAATCATAAAAAACTGACTATAGGTCCTAAAAAAATGAAGCTCTATCTTTGAGTAAAATGTAAGTAAATTAATTAAAAACATAAATGTGCTTTGTATAGACTCAGACTGCTTTTTTTAATGATTTAAAATGATTAAATCTGACTAAATTGCTTAATTTATTCAGATTGTCTCAACCTGATATTAAAGTGCTGCATTTAATGCAATAAATCACCTTAAACTAATGTAATAAAAACACACAGAAATTACTTTAAGTCACTACGTTTTTGGCATTATTATTTGTGTGGGGAGGTAAAGGACAACTCACAGAAGAAAAAGGGTGTAAAAATACAGAAACACGAGAAAAGGGAGCAAAACAGTGGAAAAAAAGAGGTGAATATGGGAAAAAAGAGCAGCAGGGCTCATACACATTTAAAAATTAAATTAAATTTTTTTATTAAAAATTAATTAATTTTTTTTCTATTATTTTTTGGGGGGTAATTCATATGCATTTTTACCAAAATAAAATTCCAGGAGATACAGGCAAATTTTCAAGAGCATATGCTCTCTGAAAGGACCATCAAAATGCTTTAAAGGTTCTTTTCTCATTATTCTATAATATCTTTTTAAATCTATAATATTTTTTAAAAATAGTAATTCATTCAGAACAGGATTAGAACTTTTATCTCTTTAACTCTTATTTTTATTTTTTTTACTGCTGATTTTTCTAGAAAAAAATGGACCTTTTTTTCTTTAAAAAAATATTTTGCAATCTTTAAACAACTTTTTTACGACTTTTTTTCTCCTTTATATTTTGGTGATTTTTTACCTTTAAAGATTATTGGAAATTTAGAGTAGAAAAACTGGTGATTTTTTTTTTTTTGCTGTGATTTTCAGCGATGCCTGCGGGGTTCTGAACGCATGCTGTCCCGAAAAATTAACCGAAAATGACACCTTTTATCACAGGCAGACACAAATATAGTTTCACAATCATCATTTTAAACCTTCGTATCCTGTTTAACCCCGCGACACCTCAGGAGCGTGGCAGGGCACCTCTTCTTTTTTCCCTACAGGAAGAACAAAAGGTCTAAAAAAATGACAAAAAGGGGAAAAAGGGAAGGAAAAATGGACAGAAGAAGGTGAAAACAGAAGAGAGAGAAAATGAGACAAAGTGAAAGCTGCAAAACTGAGAGACGGAGAGACTAAGAGAAGAAAAAAGGGTTAAAGAAAGAGAAAAACAGAGAGGGAAGGCAGAAAAATGAAGGAGAGGAAGAGTGGTCGAGAGCGATAAAGAGGGAGGAAGAGGAGGAGGACAGAGGGAGAGAAGAGGGCAGATAGGAGAGGCGACTGCAGGGAGAGATGGAGGGAGAAAAACAGAAAGAGGAGGAAGAGATTGATGCAAAAAGAAAAGAGGAAAAATGTGGGTCCAGTTTTCCAGCTGTTTAACGTCAGTAACAGTTATTAGTTTGTCAGATAAGCTCTGTGTGTGTGTTTACTTTAGACTTAGGCCGACTAAAGCCCCACTTAGTGCTCTCTGTGTGTGTGTGTGTGTCTGTGTGTGTGTGTGTGTGTGTGTGTGTGTGTGTGAGAGAGGGAAAAAGAAAAGGAAAGAGCGAGCCAGAAAGAGAGAGAGAGAGAGAGAGGTGTGTTTTTACACCAGAGCCAAATATTTAGCTGAGATGAAGTAGACAATGAAATGTGTGAGAGCCATCACACACACACACACACACACACACACACACACACACACACAGACACACACAGACACACACACACACACAGACACAGACATATACACACAGACGCACACACACACAGACACAGACACACAGACACAGAGACACACACACCCACACACACACACACACACACACACACACACACACACACACACACACACACACACACACACACACACACACACACACACACACACACACACACACACACACACAGACACAGACATATACACACAGACACACACACACACACACACAGACACAGACATATACACACAGACACACACACACACACACAGACACAGACATATACACACACACACACACACACACACACACAAACACAAACACACACACACACACACAGACACACACACACACACACACACACAGAAACACACACCCACACACACACACACACACACACACACACACACACACACACACACACACACACACACACACACACACACACACACACACACACCTCTGCAATGATTTGTTGGAGGATTGTTGACCATAACACCATAAATTGGTGTAATTTTTAAGTTTTCTATAAAAGTTCTGAAAGAAGAAAAAAACTGCCATTTTTTAAAAAAAATTTCTGTAAAAGTTGCCAAAAAATTAAAAAAGAAAATCTCACACTTTGAAAGAAAATATGCCCACAGGTTCAGAGGGTATTTTTTGTTTTTTAATAAATTCGTCATTATGTTAAATTATTGTAATTTCGTGTTTTCCACACAGCACACTTCCACGATTTTTCCTAAACTTTCTGTGATTTTCTAAACTTTTTTTCATGACTTTTCCAGGCCTGGAAAATGCAACCGTGATTAACCCATTAACACAATAAGAAATCATAAAAAAAGCAAAAAATAGTCAAAGCCGTGGACGAAAACCAAAACTAAGCCGCACCTTTCCAGACGAACTTCACCCTTACAGTGAGGAGGTGGAGGCGCCCGGCGAGGCCTCTGCGTCCTGACAGCGCTCGTATTTCACTGCAGATAATAGTAGTTTTTCTGTGCTGGGACGTCTGGCGCGCTGGAGGCGCTGCACGTTTTTTATCTGCTGCTGGAGACGAGCTGACAGTGTTAGGACATTCAACAGCTCTGTTTAAAGACGCAGAGCGAGCGGAGGAAACCGAGCGCAGGACGGCCGCCATCCGTCAGCGCACATCACGCCACGAACACGAGGACAGCACGTATGTGGTCGACGTGTTTAACGCAAAGAGACTTAAATTAAGTTTTGTTAATAAAAAGCATCAATGCTGAAATGTACAAATGACACACGAGTTAAAGTTGTGCTGTTACAGCAGTTAGAGCAAATTACACCAAATTATTAACCCTTAGTTTGCTGCATTCTAAGTGCTTTTTTGATAATTGTGTGTTGATGCATGTGTGATAAATGTAGTCCAGATTGTGTGTTTGAGTGTAATCAGTGAATTTGCAGCTCAGCTCCTACAATAAGTCTAAAATACACTGTGGAAACTAAATAGTTACATTCAGACTGTTCAGGTCCAAAAATGCTCCATTGAAACTCATTCAAACTGACATTTTTGATCCCACAGCCATCAGAGCAGAAAAACAGGACTTGTATTATTTCTGGGTGTCATTCTGGGCTTTTGACTCTGAATTTGTCATTTTGACTATTTTCCACCTGATGAGGTCATTTTGACCATATTTGGCATATGGAGGAAATACATGCTATTTCCACTAGGTGACCTGTCACAGTCAATGTAGCTGCTGATCACTGACATATCCCAGACTGTCAGCAGCTACACTCACACACTGACATATCCCAGACTGTCAGCAGCTACACTCACACACTGACATATCCCAGACTGTCAGCAGCTACACTCACACACTGACATATCCCAGACTGTCAGCAGCTACACTCACACACTGACATATCCCAGACTGTCAGCAGCTACACTCACACACTGACATATCCCAGACTGTCAGCAGCTACACTGACACACTGACATATCCCAGACTGTCAGCATCCACCAAATAAAAAACCTGCTTTTCATGAAGCATGTCGAAATCAGTTCATTTATTGTATTTTTTTCATCTAAAAACATAGTGGCATGAAAAAAAAGCTGGCATTTAAAGAGTTAAAATTCTGAAAATTAATAATTATTTGATATTTATGATTAGGACTAATAATAATAATAATAATAATAATAATAATAATAATGATGATGTCAATGAAAGTAAAAAGTCATATTAATGTATAATATTTTTATAGCCTGATTTTGAAAAGAGCGTTTAGTGCGCAGACAGTATGAGTGTGAGTATTTGACACTGCACAAAAAATAAAAATGAATAAATAAAAAATAATATTAATGTGTAAAAATCAATGTTGCTGCTAATCACTGACATATCTCAATCTTCTGACGATCAAAAAATAATAATCTACTTAGCGTGTAGTTTATGTAAAAATATTTTTTTAGTGTTTTTTTTCCATTTGTGGCATCATACAAAAACTTGGCATTTAAAGGGTTAAATTCTGAAAATTAATGAATATTTGATATTTATGCTTAGAACTGTTTGTTAAAATATTAACTCAATGAAAGTAGAAAATTATATTAATGTATAACATTTTTTAAAGCTTGATTTTGAAATGTTGAGGAAATGTAAAAATGAAAACCATCTAAAAACAAACCTCACAGACCCCAAAATCTCAGAAAAATCTTATTCTGGATTTAGAATAAAACTCTTTTGAGTCTTTTAACCCCTTATGCCCCTCTGTGTTCACGGACAGTACCTGTTTGAATCTGGCCAGCTCTTTTAAGGCGCGCCCCCACTGCTGCTTGTAGTGCAGCTTTGACTTTGTGGTCGACTCCAGTTTCCTCTCCAGCTCCACCTTAACAACCAAAGCGCAAACATCAGCATCACACATCTGGAAAAGCTCCGGTATTTGTTTTTTATTTGTGAAATGAAATCAAATAAGATAAAAATAAAATGAAAGTAAGTTAAAAATAAAATCAAATAAGGTAAAAATAAAAGAAAAATAAGATAAAAATTCAATAAAATAAAATTAAAAATTTAAAATAAAACAGAAACAAGAAAATGTCCAGGTGGGATGACAAAAAAAACCCTGAGGGCTTATCGGAGGATCCTACGTAACACTGAAAATGATGACAGCTGAATATGCATGTCAACAATTTATTAATATTATACCATATATAACATTATATTATAAGAGTTTTAAATCAGAAAGGAGCAAAAGATAATTTGTGTTATTAAAATGTGTTATTATACATAAACATTTGACTTGTAGAGAAGCAGCTTCATCTTTGACATTTTCCACCGCCGAAAACTGTTCAGCTGCAAATAATATCCAACTTTTGTCTATTTTTTCTTTGCTTTTTTTGTTGTTGACTGATTTAAAGTTCTCATAAGTACAATTTGTACATGTTATTGTGTTCTGGGTATTTTCTATATTTTTACATGTTACTGTGTATTTTCTTATGTTTTTATTGTGGTTATCGTTGTTTGTAAGTTTTCTTATAATGCCGTCTCCTTTGAAAAAGAAAAAAACAATAAACAATTATAAAAAAAGAAAGAAAGAAAAAAATCTATATTTAACTTGCCTGGTTTAATATGGATTGAATAAAAATAAATAAGTTTAAAACAAATTAAGTTAAGTTTTCTGTAAAAATAATAGTGAAAAAAAAATTAAAAAAACAAAAATTATTTAAAAAAAAAAAAAGAAATAAAAAAAAAAAAACATCTTAAACTTACCTGGTTAAATTTGGGTTCAATAAAACAAATGTAAAAAGAGTTATGGTGAGTAAAAACAGATTACCTTCTCCAGAGTGAGCAGGTTGATCTCTGACTGCAGTCTGAATTCGGGTCTGACGTTTTGTTGTTCTCGGTAGAGCTGGAACTCTTTCTCCAGCTGTTTGTACCGAGACTCTCCGTCCGCAATCTGAACACAAAAACAACATTATTAAAATTATGATTGTAATTAAACTCAGTTAGACAAACAGCCGTCTTCTCTGTCTCTGTCTCTGTCTCTGTGTCCACCTGCTGCAGCAGCCGGCCTCTCTCCTCCTCCATCAGTCGCACTTTGTCTCTCTCCAGCGCCACCCGGTGGTCGCAGTCCTGCTGCAGCCTCCTGCTGCTCTCCTGCAGCTCCCTGTGCGTCAGATCGTGTTCGGCTCGCAGCTCCCTCTGCAGCCTCTGAGTCTGAAAACCCAAAAACAGCGTCTGTAAAAACACTGAGCTGCTTTTTGGTCAGAAAAGTGAGAAATACTTTGATAATTCTGTTATTCTGAGTGTCATTTAAAGTTTTCAGGACCGATTTTAGACTTTTTATCTTAATGTTATTGGTGGTAACCAAACTGTATCTTTACACTGTATTTTTTAAAAATTATTTTAGGATGCCTTTTAACATAAGAGGGGCTAATCGGTGCATTTACACTGATTAATTTCACTGGTTAATTTCTAATATTGTATATAAGTCTGGAGTCTGACCTCCAGCTCGGCCTCGGCCAGCTGCTTCTCTCGTCTCTCCAGATCACACAGAGTCTTCTGAAGCCGCTCCTCCAACACGTTATACTCCGCCTCCTGCACACGCACACAGAAAACACGATAACTTCATTATACGGTTATTGAATTATTCAAATGATTAAATTCAGATGTTGCATCACGAGTGTGTGATGAGGAAATCTTGCAGTTTTTCACTCACTTGTAAAAGTGAGTTTAAGGAGTGATTGAAAGTGTGTTTTTGTGCGATTTGTCTGATAAAAAAACTTCCTTAAGTTAAAATTAGCTCCAAAATCCATCTACAATAATATTAGTATTTTATCTGAATTATTTATTGTTTTTATACTAAAAAAAATAAATAATAAAATAAAATAAAATAAAGGTGACATCATATAAAAGCAAGTCTGTAAAAGTGAGTTTTAAGGAGTGATTTAAAGTGTGTTGTTTTTGTGTGATTTGTCTGATAAAAAACTTCCTAAAAAGTTAAAATTAGTCCATAATCCATCTCTGATAATATTATTATTTTATCTGAATTATTTATTGTGTTTATACAAAAAACATAAATAATAAAATAAAATAAAATGAATTAAAATAACATGAAATGACATAAACTGTAATAAAAAATAAAATCAAAATAAAATAAAATAAAATAAAATCAAAATAAAAGTGACATCACATAAAAGCAAGTCTATAAAAGTGAGTTTAAGGAGTGATATAAAGTGTGTTGTTTGTGTGTGTTTTGTGTGTGTGTGTGTGTGTGTGCGTGTGTGTGTGTTTTGTGTGTGTGTGTGTGTTCTGTGTGTGTGTGTGTGTGTGTGTGTGTGTGTGTGTGTGTGTGTGTTTTGTGTGTGTGTGTGTGTGTGTGTGTGTGTGTGTGTGTGTGTGTGTGTGTGTGTGTGTGTGTGTTTTGTGTGTGTGTGTGTGTGTGTGTGTGTGTGTGTGTGTGTGTGTGTGTTCTGTGTGTGTGTGTGTGTGCAGGTTGTGGACTCTCACCTTCTTCTTCACCAGAGCTTCTCTCTCGCCGTCTCTCCTCCTCCACTCCTCGGCGAGAGCCTGCATGTGGCTCAGCTCCTTCTTCCTCAGCTGAAACAAACACACAGGTTTGTACATGGATATAAATATTCACACTTTCATTTGTGTTCAATATGAGACGGTCGACACGAAGGGTTAAACACCTGTTATATAAAGTCAAACACCACAGTTCGCGTCTCACAGGAGCTCCATGTGAAAGTTTGCGCTTTAAAAAATGAAAACGTCATGAATTATAAACATTACCGCTTCATGTTGCAGCATGTTTATATTAACTGTTTGGTTGAGTGTAATTTGTTTTGTATCTCGTCTGATTTTAAGGATCCATACACATTTTTTTCTAATAAATGACTTTGAGGAAATTTTACAGATTGCAGATTCACTGAAAAAAAATCCCTGATACTCCACATCAGCTCTTTTTCTTTAATTAGTAATTACTTTTTTAATATATATAATAATTCAAAATATTTTTAAGCACAAGGGAGGAATTTATAGGGTTTTTTTGGCTTGTGATGATTTTAAATTGCTGTATTTTATATCGATTTTACTGCCGATTTTGGAAGAAAACATTA
Organism: Plectropomus leopardus; assembly: GCF_026936395.1. Classification (NCBI taxonomy): domain Eukaryota; kingdom Metazoa; phylum Chordata; class Actinopteri; order Perciformes; family Serranidae; genus Plectropomus; species Plectropomus leopardus. Next base: position 2,143,298 of record NC_142179.1, read on the forward strand.
AGGGATGTTTTCTTTAAAAATAATTAGTTTAGTTTTTCTTTAAAGTTTTGTTTGAAAGGCCGATTTTCTTCAAAGCATTTTGGCCATTTTTGGGGGGGATGATTTTAAAGAAAACATGCAGTTAAAGTTCTTTAAAAAAATTTTGTGATTCTTTTTCTTTAAAAATCACAAAATCTTTTATAACCGCCAGAAAAGCAAAGAGCAGGAATTATCTTTGGATTTTCACATTTCTGACGTCCTTAAACATCACGTGTTATTACACAGGTTTGTGAAAGATTTCCATGACTTTTCCAAAACTTCCATAATATATATTGTTTTTAAAAACTTTTCCAGGCCTGTAAATTGCTATTTGCAATTTCCATGACTTTTCCAGGTTTATCACGACCGTCAGAACGCTGAATTTCTTTCCTTTGACTTTTCAGTTTTAGTTTTGTGTTTACCTGATTATCAAACAGCTCCTCCTGCTCCTCCTTCCACAGCTCCAGCTCCAGCGCCGTGCGGTACTCCAGGGTTTCTCTGGGGGCCAGCGGGGCCAGCGGGTTCAGGCTGGGAGCAGCAGGTCTGGGTGCTGCAGGGTGGGAGGACGGCTGTGTGGGGACGGCAGGTTCAGTCTGATGACACATGAGACAAAAACAGGTAAAACGTTATCCGAAAATGTGGGGGCCACTTTGTTAGGTCCACCTGAAGAGTCTGATCCAATACGACATAAAATTCACCTTTATAGAAATAATAATGTTCAGGTTTGAGAGGTCTTCATTTAACTTCATGCAGGGCTCACACACAAATTTTAAAAACTTTTACATACAAGGACCCAAAATATTTTTTTCTTGGCCCACCAGCTTTTTTCAAACATATAAGATTCAAACTCTATTCAAACTAAATCTCAGCTTCCCAAATGATTTGTTCAAACACCGTTGGAAAAGAGAAGATCCAATAAGTTTCTGGATGAATGGCATGATTTTGTCAATTTAAAAAAAAATCTTTTTTATAAAAGAAAAAATGAGAAAACAAAGCTTACATTTTTCTATCAAAATTGCTAAAAACGAAACAAAGAAAACATTTTTTAAAATAAATTCGCTGTTATGTTACATTAATATAATTTAATTTCTTACACACAACACCATCCCATATTTTTTCCAAAGGTTTCAATGATTTTTAAAAAACTTTTTTCATGACTTTTCCAGGTTTTCCATGACTGTGGGAACCCTGTAAATGTTTATTATTGAGGTTTTAGTTTGCATCATATTGATTGACATCTTACTAATTTTTTGACCAAGTGTGAGTGTGTGTGTGTGTGTGTGTGTGTGTGTGTGTGTGTCTCACCTGTGAAGACTCGGACACGATGACCTCTCTGGCTTTAACCAGCCCGAGGTCCTCCAGCGTTGCCACGTAGCTGAGCTCTGCCACCTTCTCAGCGGAGCTGCAGGACAGAAACAGTCATAAACAGCTGATAACCGACACCACGTGATGCTCCGCTTAGTTTCGTCCTTACCGGTGCGTTTTGAGGACGGGGACGCGGTCCTGGTGAGTCTGTCTCCAGCTCTGCTCCCCTGTTGACGTTGGGACTCGGATCCTCTCGGAGCTCAGCAGGTGAGACAGCTGGACCGAGGCTCGTCCAATCAGCTGGTCTCTGCTGGTGGAGTCTCTGTGCCAGACCTCCACCACCAGAGGAACCCTACGACACACACACACACACACACACACACACACACACACACACACACACACACACACACACACACACACACACACACACACACACAGAGTTCAGTCACAGTACACACAGCAGCTCCATCGCTGATGTTCGGACACACAGTCCTGCTGCTCCCCCTGCAGGACACAAGTGACTCTACAGGGAGCACAGAGACGACGATCTCACACAGTCTGAGGGAACTCGAAGGGTTACAGTTGCAAGAGGTCTGCACATTTTTGTAAATTTTTCAAAGGGAAGATACGAGTAAACTGGAATTTAGGGGATTTTTTTTTTTTAATAATTTTAATGGAAGTTGCAGACAAACTTCTGCAAACTGCCAAACAAAAGAAAATATATAGTGACATTGAGTGAAGGTCTACTGTCACAATCAATTTATTATTTTTTGTGACAGTGTGCGGGATCTGTCCTGCGCACCTGTTTGGAAATGTACTCTTTTGTTTCAATTTTTATTTAAAAAAAATCATCACTTTTAATGGTGAACTTATACAGGAAACACAAATACTCATGTTTTGGTGAAAAGTATCTCAATGAAGTGAATTAAGACCATGAAGAACATTCAACAGCACTCTTCCATCACATGTACAGAACATTTACCAGCGTACCATCAAATAAAAATCTCTTCTCCTTCCACATGTGCAGCGAGTATATATGTATGTTTTTTATAATATATCAGTTAACCAAAACACAGAAGCCCAAAGTGAAGCACAACATCCAGCTAACGTTGTTAATAAATGCATCTTTCAGTCTGTTTTGTAAAACATTTCTTTGAATCAGGGATCCTGCAGCTAAAGCAGAGTCCGATTCTTTGCTTTTATTTCCCCCGAACTTCCCTTACAAAGTTTGCACCCTGAATATTCCCCGAACCTTAAAACCCTCCACGCCCGTCACAACCGTGTAACACAGAAGCACGTAATCATCAACAGTACCTGACCATCATTAACCCCTTGTGTATGCATATGTTTGACAGCTGGGGCGTCAAACATGCAGGTGTTTCTGTGCGTGTCCTCACCTGAGGAAAGTGTCCCGCAGCTGCTGCGGCAGAGCGGCGAAGTCGAAGGCGCAGTAGGACTGAGGCAGAGACGCCTCCGTGTTCCTCTGCAGCTCCACGGGAGGGTTGGTCATGATGGGAGCCGCGCTGCCGAAAAACGGATACGAATACCTGAAATACAACAACAACACGAACGTCACCGAACAATCACTAAATCAAAGATCAAACCGCTGTGAGGCACCGGACAGAAGAAAAAAAAGGCAAAATTACCCGAAAAATTTCACACGAAACTTTCTTAACCCTTTAAAACCCGGAGTACCATCGCTTTTCTTGTGCTGCTTTCACAAGCATTTAAAAAAAAGAAGAGAAAAAAGATGGCAAAAAGGCGACGAGCAACATCTGTAGATTTAGAAAATAATTTTTAAACGCTAGGGGAAAAAAAGGTTTACGGGGAGAAAAATAAATATCAGGAGAAAAACTATTTTCAATAATCATACGTGAATATTTAAAATTATGTTACAGAATTCTTTAATAATAATAGTACGTTTTTTATTTCATTATTATTTTTATCATGATTATTTATTCTTTCTTTCTTACTCATTTTTAGATTATTCTCTTTAAAATAAACTACTTATGTTATGTGATTGAATTTTTATCAATTTCTTGCTAATTTTTGGATCTTTTTCTCACATTGTTCATTGCCGTCCCGCCATGTTCCTGAAGCTCACGTTTTAAAGAACACTGACAAGCTGTTTTTGACTTTTGTCTTCATCGTTACGATAATAACACCGTTAAATTTGATCATAACTTCCAGGATGTTGAGGAGAAAAAGAGAGAAATGAAGACGCGGTCCTTCACCTGAGCGTGGCGGCGATGGGGTGCGTCAGGCCGAGGTTCCCGAGGCTGCGGAGGTCCAGAGAGAAGCAGTAGTGGTGGGCGGAGGACGGGATGGACACTTTGGGAGCGGAGACGCTGACCGACGACGCTGCAGCTTCTGCTGCGGCTTCGGCGGGACTCTGCGGCGGCTCAGGAAGCTCCGAATCTGCAGCTGCACACAAACAGACACAGTGTTCGTCCTCCTGTTTGACCCAAACTGTCCCGACGAGGTGTTTCCAGCCTCACCTGCCAGCTCCGCCTGCGCTCTGCCGCGCTGAAGCTCCTCCAGAAGACTTTCCACTTCACTCTCCGTATGAGAGGACGAGGGAGGAGGACCAGGAGGACCAGGAGGACCGGGAGGACCAGGAGGACCAGGAGGAGAGGAGTCCGGGGGTTTTCGGAGTGGAGAGGAGCTCTGAGTTCTCTGGACAGCAGGAGGAGGGCTGAAGAGTGTCCCAGCTGCTTCTTTAGTCCCTAAAGACTGGAGACAGGACAGGAGGACATATGAGGTGTTTTAACCCTCAGTGCTCACTTTAATATTACACACACTCGTATCACTCATATCATTAATATTATTTAATTTTTTTGTATTTTTGCTCTCGTTGAGTTCATTTTTTAACCATCAGTCCTAATCATAAATACCAAATATTCATTAATTTGCAGATTTTTAACCCTTTAAATGCCAGGTTTCTGTCATGATGCCGCTATGTTTTTAGATTTAAAAAAAAAAAACCCAAAAACCTAAAAACATTAGAGACAGAATCACTGAGAACTGGAAGATTAAGGAAATTAAAGTGACGAAAGATCTGTGTGCAAACAATGTGTTTGCAGACTTTAATTTAAAGTTAAAGTCTGTTGAGTTAATTTAATTTAATTTAATTTTTTTTAAGGAAACATCTGACATTTCGCCCTCTAATTTTTATAAATATTTACAAATTAGAAAAGTCCCAGTTTCCCCGATAGAAGCACCGATAGAGAAAATGTTTAACAGCCAAATTACCAACCGCTCTTATATGTGAGATGAACTAAACAATGAACTGACAGACGACGGGAGCATTCAACCTAAAAACAACAACGTCCTACGAAATGTCCAACAGCCCACTCCTGCGTGGACATGTCCGACAGCCCACTCCTGCGTGGACATGTCCGACAGCCAGCGTGGACATGTATATCGTGATAAATATCGATATCGACTGATATGAAAAAAATGGTCGTGATGAGACTTTTTTCCCGAATCGTCCCGCTCTAATAGACAGTAACTGCAGTGAACTTTTACACGGATTTCCCCAAAACCTCCACACAGTAAATTAAATTCGGTCGTGAACTTTAGAGAATGTGCGAGATTTGTGATCCACTGATTGTGTGATCTCCAGCTGATCCTGTCGTCTTCCATCACCCCAAACTTGTACTCATTAACCCTTTCAATGTTGACACATTTAATCAAAAAAAGAGCGTTCAGATCTGTACCTGCGGTGCGACCTCCTCCCTCCTCAGGGTCACGGCCACGCCCACAGTCGGCTGCAGGTCTGCGGGCAGAGCCGGCGCCGCCTGTTTGGTGCGTTTCGGAGGCTGGAGTACGAACGCTCCCTCCACCGTCGCCGCCTTGTTCTCCAGATCCGCAGACAGAGCGGCCAGAGCGGAGAGAGCGACGTCCGTGCTGCCTAAAGAGCGATTCCCACAGCACAGGTGGATCTGGGGGGGACAGACGGGGACGAGTGAGGACGCCGTCGGAGACGAACGAGGCGTTAATAATTCGCTCCGACTCTCACCTGTAAACTGGGCTGCTGGGACAGGAAGCTCTGCAGGATCTGTTTGCTGCTGCGGATGCGCACAGAGGCGCGCTCCGGCTCGAAGTCGGGGCTCAGCAGGCTGTGGAAATGCTCGCTGGTGATGTCGTTCCCCAGTAAAGAGTAGTAGAAGAAGAACTCCGACCCCTCCGAGGACAGTTTCATGGTGCTGGGGATCAACTGTGGACAACCAGAATCAGGTTTTAGTGCCAAGAGCATTTAATCATACAAGGAATTTAACTTCATTAACACGGAGGAGGAAAAAAATAAATAACTTTAAATAGAATCAGATAAAAAATACAGAAGCAATATAAAAATATCCTCAGATGTTTTTCAGTTTTCAAACGATCATCAACTGTGAATTTCAACACTTTTACAAACTTTTTTTCTGATTAATTGTTGCAGTTTTAATTCCTCTCAGACCGTTTAAAGCGACAGAGCCGAGGTCGGATACGTTTATATGTGCCGAGAGTTTCTGAAGAAGAAGAAGAAAGCGCTGGCGGCTCGGGCTGCAGGTCATCAGAGGTCACAGTTCTGTTCTCACCTGTTCTAGTTTGGTAGCAAAGGCCACGGTGACGGACAGGACGAACACGTCGCAGCAGAGATCTGCGGGTCCCACCTGATGGTAGCCCTGCTCCGGGACCAGCGTGGCCTCCAGTCTGTCCTGCAGCAGGTCGCTGACTGCAGGAGAACCTGAACCAGCAGCAGAGGGACAACAGGGACCGAACAAAGAGGACAGAGTGTCAAAAAGTTCATTCACACAGACGACAAACGAGCCTGCGGAAAACCACAAACAGGCTCGTTTAGACAACAATTTCCTGAAAAGTTTTCTACCTTTTCAAAACACGGATAGAGCCCGGCTGATACTGACACAGATACTGGGCAAGTATGTGTATATATACGTGTGTGTGTGTGTGTGTGTGTGTGTGTGTGTGTGTGTGTTGCTGCTGATCACTGACATATCCCAGACTGAACATCAAAAAATAATAATCTACTTTGCTAAGTAATATTTAGAAAATAATTGATTTATCTTTTTTTTAATCTAAAAACATTGTGCCATCATGACAAAAACCTGGCATTTAAAGGGTTAAAATTCTGAAAATTAATGAATGTTTGATATTTATGATCAGGACTGATGCTGGTTAAAAAAAAACCTCAATGAAAGCAGGAAAATAACATTAATGACAAATATTTTTTAAAAAGCTTAATTTTTTTGTGCAGGGCGATACGAGCGATACTGAAGCGGGCTGAAAGGGTTAATCACACGCAGCACAAGTGCAGTAAACTGATGAAGCGGCTGACCTTGTCGGGGCGGGGCTTTCTTGGCTTTGAACCTATCAGGCGAGGGCTCGGAGGGCTTGGTGTCGTTCTCCAGCGCCATGGCGAGGAGGAGCGCCGGCCTCTGTTTGGTGTATTTGCTGCTCAGCAGCGGAAACCAGCGCGGCTCCTGACGCACAGAAAACACGTTACATCACCGCCAACACGCCAAACACGCCAAACACGCCTCTGTACCGGTCCCGGCGCGCAGGGACCGGACGCCAGCGCAGAGAGGAGCCTCACCTGTCTGACCTCCTGCACGGACCGCAGGTCGAGGACGATGTAGCCGACGCTCTCGCTCCTCTTACTCGCAGAGTCGACGGCCAAACACTGAAGCTTGATGGGAGTCCGCTGCAGCCTGAGAGGACGGCGCCAAAAAACAAAGGCTTTAGTTTACATTTTCAAATTAACAAACAAACAAATAAAAATAAACATTTCAGCTCCGCTAATTTGCTGCTTTATACAGAAATATATCTTAAATGTATAAATTTAGTTTTTTTTCCCTTCAAACTTATTATTTGAATAATTTAAATGATTTTATCATTTTTTTCACTTTGTTTTTTATCTAAATGTTTTTTTCCTTTTGTTTTGTTTTTATTAATTTTTTGTCAGATTAGTCATGTCATTATTTTTTATGTTTGTGTATTATTTACTTACCTAAAAATAAATAAATAAACAAATAAATACATAAAAAATAAATACATTAAAAAAAATAAAGATTTACTGATTTACAAATAAATATATTTCAGCTTTAAATGTATATATTTCAGTTATTTCAGTTATTCAGTTTACTTTAACCTAATTATGTCCATTATTTAAGTTCTCAAATCTCTCTGTTTTGCTTAATGTAAAAATTAAGCGAATGTGTATTAAAGTATTAAAGTAAAATTTAAGTTGGACCTGTGTTGGTGCAGCGTCCGGCGGTCCAGCTCCCAGGCCAGCTCGGTGCTGAAGAGCGGCTGCTCTCGGTGCTCCGTCGGGTCTGTGGCCAGCTGCTCGCCATCGAAGCTCGCCTGCACCACGAGACTGAGCCGCGGACTCTTCGGGAAGTGACGACCTGCGTGAGGACACACGGCATGTTTGACAATGAGTCCCTGCAACCTGAACAAAAATAAAATGAAATAAACTACACTAAACTAAACTACACTAAACTAAACTACACTAAACTAAACTAAAATAAACTAAAATAAAATAAAATAATTATTATTGCACATTTTATTTATAAAGCACATTTCAGGCAACTCAAAGACACTTTAAAAAAGTCAAGATAAAGAGTTGAAATAAACTTGTGTGGGATGAAGAGAGCCTGCAGGCGAAACATTTTTCCACCAGTTTCTTACAAAAAAATGTTAAGAAGGAAATAAACAACACAGGAAAAAAGACCCAGAAATCTGCAAGAAATCAGCAAAAAGTAAACAAAAAATACCTGAAAACCAGTTAAAAATATAAACATAAAGTAAAAAAAAGAGGCCAAGAAGACTTGGAAAAAAAAAACATTAAAATATTATAATAATCCTATAACAATCTTATTTAAATATGTAATGGTGACATCTGTTCAGGGTAATTTTTGTATGTCGTCGTTGATTTGTTTGCTGTGTATTTGTGTTTTATGTAATTATGTTTATGTTACTTTTTTACTTTTGTACAGTATCTCTGAGTTCCTTTAAAGGCGCTTTATAAATAAAATGTAATATTATAATTATTATTTTTCCCTTTGACACTTCCCCTTCCTTTTTTAAAAATAATTATCTAAATCAATTAATTTCCTGCATGTTTCGGATCATTTCCCACCAGGTTGCTCATAGTTTTCATTTCTTGTGTTTTTGAAAAAAATCTCAGTAATGTCGCTCAGAGTTCAAAGGGTTAACGCCTCTCAGGGAGGATTTAAATGCTAAAGCTAACTAGCATGGTTAGCGGCGGGCTGTTGTTGGTAAACAAGTGAATAAACAACAACAGTAAGTTTGTTTTATATATTAAAAACGCGATATTTGCAGAGTAGCGAGGCTGCGGAGTGAACTCACCCTCCAGCACGGACACTACGATCAGCAGCTGCTCCGCTTTTGACGCCATGACGTTTATCGAACTGCAGCCGGAAGTTGTTGACGTGTTTACGTAAACAGTTGTTTACTCCGGAGTTTGAGCGCAGGCTGGAGGTCAAACATCAGAGGTCGGCAGAGATTTCGGTGTTTGTTTGGATGTTTTCTGACCGTTGAAGCAGCAAACAGCCGCTCTGTTGTCAAGATTTGGCGCCACCCATTTTTGTCCTGAAAGCGGAAGTGATGTCAGAGGCGGTTGTGACGTTAGCGCCCCCTGATGGTGGGAGGCGGAACTGCAGAAAAAATAATATTTAATTCACAATAAAAACAAAGTGATTAACTGGGAGCTTTTTTTGTACTTTTACTATACTTTTACTACACATATGGAGCCAGAGTACATAAAACTGCATCAAAATATCACCTGATATATAAATATATATACAAAATGCGCTTTTCAAAAGCAGACTATAAAAATATTATACATTAATATTATTTTCTGCTTTCATTGAGTTGACTTTTTTTAACCAACATCAGTCCTAATCATGAGTATCAAATGCTCATTAATTTTCAGAATTTTGACCCTTTAAATGCCCTTTTTTTGGTCATAATGCCCTTATGTTTTTAGATTTTAAAAATCTATATTTTTTAAAATATTTTTAAAATATTTTTATATATAGTTACAAAAAAATTAGCTAAGTTTTACAATAAGAAAAGGAAAGGAAACAAATTTCCAATTTCTTGTCATAGTTTTTTTTTATATACTTTTAATGAGTACTGTTTTTATTCATTTTTAAACAAAGTTTACTATATATATATATATATATATATATATATATATATATAGAAATTTACTAAAAGGACGAGAGAAAGGAAAAAAACAGTTATTTTTATTCATAGGTTTTAAAAAAACTTTTAATGAGTAGTGTTTTTATTCACATGCTTGTGTGCATGTGTTTTATTGTATGAAGGACTTTATGATACAGTTTGTTTTTATGAAAAGTGTTAGACAAATAAAGTCTGACTGATTGTAAAAAAGAGAATAGTGAATACAGAAGCTGTTTTTTATATACGTGTGTGTGTGTGTGTGTGTGTGTGTGTGTGTGTGTGTGTGTGTGTGTGTGTGTGTGTGTGTGTATGAGTTAGACTAAAACCTCTCTGGAAACTAAACTTAAGGAAAATGCACTTCAGCGGTATCTCTCATTAGATCCTCACTGCTCCAAACTCTGTTTGTAACAGATTTTCCTGCTATACATCATTTTTCATCTGCTCTAAATGAACCTTAAAGGGTTATTTTCTTTTTCCGTACTCTTTCAGGAGAGTGCAGCTTTATGCAAATGTAAAGTGTTTTTGAGAAATCGTGTTCACAAGAACACGAAGGACGTACGTACAGAATCGTTTCATTGAACGTCGAGTAACTCAACACTTTTTTCTTTCTTAATTCAAAGCAATGACAAAGGATAAAAATAGTTTTTTTTTCTGAGCTCAAAAATAATAAATATAATCAGCTCTAAACCTGAACTCCATAATGTCATAATGATGATTTTAAATAAAAGCTAGTTTTTGCAGCAAAGTTTTTTAAGCGTCACTTCTGAAGAGAAAACAGACACAGAGAATATATATAAACATCCTTTAATCATGATTGCCAAACATATGAATTAAGGCATATACAGTATAAAAAAAGCAACAGCAGGTTCCATGTTTATACGATTTCAGTGTGTTTTTAACTGGATACACCGGGTGGATGAACCGAACATTTACCAAGCAGCCTTTAAAAGACAACACTGTGTCTCCCGAAAGATGACAGCATCTTGTAAACAGAGTTCATAGCACTATATTCAAGTAATAGAATGATCACTGATACTATGCAGGTCAGGTGTTGTGTGAGTGACGCAGAGCCGCTGACGGACCCGCCGCGGTAACACTTTCCACCTCAGAAAAAAATGGCAGAAAAATGGATAAACGTGCTCGTGCATTTTCCCAGGATGGTTATAATGCTGCACGTTTTTATACAATAACTTTCCAGGACTTTGAGGCAAACTTTAAAGACCACACTCTCTGAAACCACCATCAATACTCCTTATCAGCTCTTTTTCATGACCATGTAATAGTTTTTTTAAATATATATTATTTTAAAAAACAAACAAAAACTTCAAAAATATAACAATAATAATAATAATAATAATAATAATAATAATAATAATAATAATAATGATGATGATGATGATGATAATAATAATAATAATAATAATAATAATAATAATAATAATTTATTACAGGATTAAATGTAAAGATTTAAATAAAACTAAGGGACTAAGGGACAAACCATTTTTTTAGGAACTGGGTTTTTTTTATTTTGACTTACAACTACAAATGGCTGAATATTGTGTTTATTTTATAGTTGATTTTCAAGGAGAACGTTTTGGCATTTTTTGTCTTTAAAAATGTTTGTCAAATTTAAAAGGAAAAAACTGTGATTTTTGGTGATTTAAAAAAAAATTATTTGTTTTAAATCATTTTGTCCTTAAATTTTTTTGGCCGCTTTTTAAAAAGAAAACTCGTCTAAAATTCGGCGGCCTGTTTGACGAATCGCTGATGAGTGAATCAGCACAAACAGTTTTGCTTGTTAAAGTGTTTGTGGTGACGTGGCAGCAGTTTTGGCGGCGGCGGTAAAAAGCGACCGTTGTGTCCGTCAGAGGCTCTGCGGTGAGCTAGTCGGCTTGTAGAGGAACGAGGGAGCAGGTGCGGAGCAAAGGATTGTGGGACAAAGGAGAGCAAACATGACAGTAAATGTGGGAGTTTAACTTTAAGGACAGATCCAGTGTTTTCTGCTCTGCACCGCGGATGATTTTCTTCCCTAAAACAGCAAACAAATGCTTTTATACACAACCTGTAAGTCCCTAAAAAAAGACAAAAATAAAGAAATGTTTAGATGTTTACTGATCGGTGCGTCTGTCGTCATAAACTCACTCGCTGCCTCAGCAAACGCGCTGAATCACATTTAAATATTTACTCGAGTGTGTGAGCAAAAACACTGGAAATGTTCCTCAGAGTTCCTGCGATAAAACTAAAACTGTCCCTCGCTGGCATCCATAGTCAGTATTCATTCACCGAGTCCGAAGATACGCAACCTTAAACAAAAAACAGACATTTCTGACCCCCGAAAATCTGCCTGGAGCTGCAAAACATTTTCAGATTAACATTTTCAGCCGTAGAATTAACCTGTTGGCAGACTAATGGGTCAAAGGTGAGACGTTTCTAGGATTTTAAGACGTTTCTACGATTTTAGGATTATTCTGGGATTCTGGAATGTTTCTGGGATTTTAGGAGGTTTTTAGGATTTTAGGGTGTTTCTCGAATTTCAGGACATTTCTAGGATCTGATGACGTTTTTAGGATTTTAAGATGTTTCTGTGAACTTCAGGATATTTGTTGGATTTTAAGATGTTTCTAGGATTTTTGGATGTTTTCTAGGACATTAGGACATTTATAGGACTTTAGGATGTTCCTAGGATTTTAGGACATTTCCAGAATTTTTAGTACATTTCCAGAATTTTTAGTACATTTCCTGCATTTTAGGTAATTTTAAGGGTTTTAGGACGTTTCTAGGATTTTAGGGTGTTTCTATAACTTTATGACATAATATTAAACATTAAATAATATACTATAATTTTAGGAGGTTTTTAGGATTTCAGGATGTTTCCTAAGATTTTAGGACATTTGTAGGATTTTTAAATGCTTGTAGGATTTTAGGACATTTATAGGATTTTAGGACATTTCTAGATCTTTAGGACATTTTTAAGATTTTAGGAGGTTTTTAGGATTTCAGGATGTTTGTAGGATTTTTAGGACATTTCTAGGATTTTGAGATGTTTGTAGGATTTTAGGACATTTCTAGGTTTTAAAACATCCCTAGGATTTTTGGAGGTTTTCTAGGATATTAGGACATTTATAGGAATTTGGGATGTTTCCAGGGTTTTAGGACTTTTTTCAGGATTTCAGTACATTTCCTGCATATTGGGTAATTTCAAGGGTTTTAGGACATTTCTAAGATTTTAGGAGGTTTTTAGGATTTCAGGATGTTTGTAGGATTTTAGGACATTTCTAGGTTTTAAAACATTCCTAGGATTTGGGGATGTTTTCTAGCATATTAGGATATTTATAAAATTTTTGAACATTTCAAAGATTTTAGGATGTTTCAAGGATTTTAGGACATTGGGGTCTAGGACCACAGTTGAGGGGTGGGGGTGGGGGGTCCTCCACTGTCACTTGTTTTGATTAAAAAAAACTCTATTTTGTTGCTGTTTTCTGACACCTTATGTATACTAAAAGTACAAAAACATTTCCAAGTGTGAATGACTTTGTCTTTATTGTGAATTAGAAAATGTTTTTGGGGGCCAGATTTGTCCTGCGGGCCGTGAGTCGATCATCGTAACTCCTGCAGTGCCGGATGCTGGTTGAAATCGGCAGGAAACTGAAAGAAAACTGACTCCTGGAGTCACTTAATGAGCCGGGCTGATGGAGAACTGGTTGCTCTGGTAACGCTGGTCGTCCCCGCTCCGCACGCCGCTCCCCTGCGCGGCTGATGGAGGTCAACATAGAGTAGGATAAAGCATGTTAGTGCTCTGCCATGAATCTGTACAGAATATTTACAGCACTGGGTTCCTCCATGGCACTGGGCGGGTCGATGTGAAGGTTTACTCTCACATAAAGACGATACAATCAACATGGTTACGCTCAAGTACAGGTTAGTAATACAAATGAAGCGTCAGCACTATGGAGGGAGGAGGACCACTTCAATAATCAGAATGAGAATAATAAGGATAGTAATAGACTTTTTAGCTTCCTAATGCTGTTTCCCAATAGGAGTTTTTAAAATAAAAAACATCAACACTATTGGGGTAATGTGAGTCATCTTCAGTACATTCAGTCATATCATCGTCATTATACACTACCATAAATGTGCATTTTATAAAGTCGAGCACCACGGCCGCAGCGGGGCCGACGCACGGCGCTCAGAGTTCTTTAAACGCCTGCTTCTGTCCGAGTCCTGCAAAACCCCAAAGCTTCAAGTGTCAGTGATCAGAGGTCCCGATCCCGCCTCCCGTCCCTCCGTCTGCTCCTCCGTGACGTCTTATAAAACAGGTGGTTTCATTAGTAAGAAATGAAAGAGGTTCTCTTTTTTAATTTGAGTTCTCTGCCTCTCAGCGAGGCGAAGCTTATTAAACACCATGGAATTGATGTCTGATAAATCTGCCGTTCCTCATGTGAGACGTGGTCACATGGTCCTACTTCTTCCCTTCGCTCTCTGTGGAGACAAACGGGACAAAACACGTCAGTCACGTGTCTTTAGCCTGTAGCCTTTCAGCTCAGAAACCAAAGTCCATTTTTTGTTTGTTTTTATCAATTATTTAGAGTGTTTATATTCAGCATTAAAACAATGCAATTTTAAAAATTAAAAATTTTAATTAAAAGAAATTTAATTTTAATTTTTAACAAAATCAAATTGAAGAATCAGGTATCCTGACATTTGTTTGAACCTGATTTTGACGCCTGGAAAATACAAAAGGCTCAAAGCACACACATTTTAAAATTAATTAATTTCATCAGCCATTAGATTTAAAAACAACGCAAAAATGATCATCAGAAAAATGTATCAAATTGTGATGAGGACAATCTTGAGTCCGACTGGACGTTTGTGCCGAATTTGGAGAAATTCTTTAAGTAGATCTCGAGATATCGTGTTCGTGAGAATGAGACGGACGCAGGGTCGCAGTGACTTTGACCTTTGACCACCAAAGTCTAATCTGTTCATCTTTGTGTCCAAATCAACGTTTGTGCCGAATTTGGAGAAATCCTTTCAGGGTGTTCTTGAGAAATCACAGGGCCTCCAGTCACAGCTTTCACCAGCACAAAGGCATAAAAATGTTTTTTTCCCCTTTTTTAACAAAAGTTTTATCACAATATTCAGCAACGTTGCTGCATGTTTTCTCATATTGTGCAGCCCTAAAAGCTCCTGACATGATAATTAAAACAGAGACGCTCCCCGAGCTGCTCAAACATCGTCAAAGACCAGCAGGAGACCAGAGGAGCGGCCGATAACTACTGTCTGTGTGAACAAAGTGAACATGAAGTTGTGACCACACTCACCTGTGGACGAGTGACCCGACACCTGCTGACTGGAGACCAGCGACCTGGAGCTCAACCCTTCAACACAGGAAATCAGCTGTCAAACATTTCAAATTAAAACGTCCTGTAAACTGTTACTGTAAGAACCGACAGCAGCAGACGAGCTGTGACTGCTGGCTTTGGCTCGACCACAAAATTTATTTAGTTTTTTCATTTTTTCCCTAAAAATCTGGATATGATGGTTGTTTTTAAGCACTTTGAGATTTTATTTATTCATTTTCTGTTTTATTTTCAGAGTATTGCAAACATTTTGTGACATTGCCAGTTTTTTTGCTGTTGAATTTAAATACACTTTAAACACACTCCTGGTACAACTGAAAGTTTTTAACCAGCATTACATCATATTCCTCTTTTTGCTGTTGTGTTCATTTTTAAATGGGAAATAAAGTAAAAAAATAAAAATCTGTCAGTCTGTCTGTACACATTCACCCAATTATTTAAAAAAAAATACAATAAAAATAATAATAATAAAACATGAATTAAAAAAGAGGACAAAAGAACCAAAAATTCATCACCTTTGAAGAGACATAATCTAGCATTCTTATTAAAATGATCATGCAGTTGCAAACATACCGAAATATTGTCATTGTACAGTAAAACAGACAATAATCTGGTTAGTTTGGGAGTTTTTGTTTTAGTCTGTTAAATCTCTAAAACCTGTCTGAGGAGACTCATTTTCACAGCAGTGAATTTATCAATTTGTTTTTTTTTCATTAAGTCTAGTTTTTCATTAAGTTTAATGAAACTGGTCTGTATCTGCAGCACAAAGATGCAAATACTTTTAAAACTGGTGCAACATAACCAGAAAAAAATGGAAAAAATCAGGCTTTTGCTCAAGAGGTAGAAAACCTACCACTCCCAGAATGCACTGTGCTGCACCAATAACTGTCCTGCTGGTGGGTGACTTAATGCAAACACGTCGCTTTGACACGACGGCAGCCGTCAGGTGAACAGCGGTGTGATATTCCCATCAAACAGTGAGTTACAGTGTGTGGTCGTACCTTGGTAGATGTCGTACTGCCCTGACATCAGGTTGTAGCTCATACCGAGGTGTGTGTGATGGTGTGTGTGCAGGTGTCGGGCGAAGGACACGTGGTTCCTCTCTCGCTCCGTCTCTCTCTCTCCCTCGGGGGAACCCTTCTCGCCGGGCTGCTCACGAACACGCACACACATACACACACACACACACACACACACACACACACACACACATACACACACATGCACACACATGCACACACACAAACACACACATACACGCACACACACGCGCACGCACGCACGCACGCGCGCACACACACACACACACACACACACACACACACACACACACACACACACACACACACACACACACACACACACACACACAATAATCATCAGGTAATTTCCGTCTCTTTTGGAAAAGCCCAAAAAGGCTGAGTTGTTTTTTTCTGGCCCTGTGTGCTCCGTCATTTTAATCTCTCCTGATATGTTTATATATGCACAAAAAAACCCCCAAAAAACAGACAAAGTCCTCGAGATAGAAAACCTACTTAGTAAAAAATAACTCTGAAGCTCGTTCTGTTTTATCTGGATATTTTAACTTATCATTTCTTGTCTTTCTCTGTAATTGTTGTACATAAGACAATAAAGAACTTAACATTTCTAACGTTTCCTTTTCTGTTTGTCGCATTCGGGCAGTAAGTTTGTTGTTTGCGTGTGTTTTGAGGTTTGAGATGAGTTTCTATTGATGTGTGAAAGTAACGGATACAGTATCAGATGTATATTTACTCCAGAAAAACTCTGTACGTGATTTTTCAGTAAAAACATCTGAAGACAAAGAGTCAAGTTATGTGTCTAGTATTTAGCCTCTGATGTTTATAAGCAGGTTAAAACTTCCTGTCTTTGTCTTTAGTTCAGATCTTTTTCTGTGTTCACATGGAAACATCACGTCTGTGTTGTGACTGAGAGATGTGGCGGTGAAGAGAGCGGCGTCTCACAGCGGGTGATTTTCCGTGGTACTGATGGCTCTGCTGCTGCAGCAGCTCCATGGCCGAGGACGAGGACGAGTCGCCGCTCTGCTTGCTGCTCACCGCTCCTCCTCTGCCGGGCGGAGTCACCTCCGACTCCTCCCTGCCCGCCGTCTTACCGTACAGAGGGTAGTGGAAACCTGGTGGACACAAACAAACACACACAGACAAAGAAACATTCAAACAACATAGAAAATAGATAAGACCCTAATGTCTTGAAATCCTAGAAACATCTTTCAATCCTAGAAATGTCCAAAAGTCATAGAAATGTCCTCGAATTCTAGAAATGTTCTTAAATCCTAGAAATGTCCTTAATTCATAGGAATGTCCTTAAATCCAAAAAAATGTCCTAAAATCCTTAAAATTTCAATTCAATCTTAGAAATGTCCTAAAGTCCTAGAAAAGTCCTTAAATCCATGAAATGTCCTTAAATCCGAAAACTGTCCTAAAATCCATGAAATGTCCTAAATTTCTAGAAATGTCCTTAAATCCAAAAAATGTCCTAAAATCCTTAAAATGTCAAAATTTCAATTCAATCTTAGAAATGTCCTAAAATCCTTGAAACACGAGTAGATCTCGCCCCTGTCCTCCTGTCGATACCAAAGTGGCTCTCAAGCAAAGCATGTTGGGTGTCCCTCCTCTAAAGAAACCCCACCCCGTCCCTCGGACTCTCACCTGGGTAACTGTGGACCAGGGTTGGGGACACCCCTCTGTAGGAGCCCCCGCCGCTCTCGCACATCGCCAGGTAAGGCGGGTAGGAGGAGTGCTGGTACTGGATGTAGGGCTGCTGGGGGGTCATGGGAGGAGACACCGCCGCCCGGGCGCTCTGAGAGTCCTCGGCCAGCCCTCCCATCGGCTCCTGGCCCTGATCGTCCAGCCCGTCCAGCCTGTCCGAATCCTCCATGTCGATGGCGGGCGGGAGATCGTGGACCCTGGCTTTTTTAGCGTCTCCACTTCCTGCTGAGGTCATCTTGGCGCCGGCGGGCTCCACGGTTGCTCCCCAGTCTTTCCCCCTGTCCGCCTCGCCCTCCTCGGCCTCCTCGCCGTGTTGGAGCTCTGAGTATTTGCTGTGAGCGAGGCAGTGAGCCCAGGCCGGGCCGTCTGAGGGCTAGATCGATGGGGACAAGTGTTGGTGCGAGTTGCAGTGTTTCCCCTATAATTCTTAGTTAACAGTGGTGGGTGGGAGTCATTTTGGGCTCAGTTCAACCTCGGTCCACGTCTCTGTCCCAGTTTTTGTTTACCAGTTGCAGAGCTTAAATACCTATTTTAACTAAATATTTTTGAGCATTTTGTCTATTTTTTAAGTTCATTACTTTCATTTGTTTGTTTGTTTTTCTTGCGGCGGAGGCCCACCGCTGCTGCATGACTATAGAGGAAACACTGTGTGAACAGAACCAGAGACAGACCGTCTATCACTGGCTCTGGGTGTGATGTTGATGGAGGATGACGACGTTTCGACAGCAGGCGGCCATTCAGAGGTGGGATGTGAGGAGCGCGGCGTCCCCGCTCAATGAATCAAGACACACATGACCAACTGCAGACGTCAGGCCAAACTGAAGGAGAAAACGACCTCCCAAACATTCAATTCATACAACCTTTTTCGTACATGACCCAGCATGGCTACGGTTAGAAATCTGTACAAGCTTTCTGAAAAAGCAGCTCATATAAAAACCAACACTTATGTATTAGAAATGTTTCTTTTCTTTCCTTTATGTGTTTTTACATTTAGAGCTAAAGTTGGACATTTAAAAACATCTGCATCAATTCAAACCATTTGATTTCAACCAAAATGACTAAAGTACAGCTACAGCACCACAGAAGCCACATGGTCTTTGTCGTTAGCACCTATCGGTTTTTAGCCGTACACAACGTGCGATTAATCTCTTTGTGACGCTCGACAACAGTCATTAAAGCACACCAACAACACCATCAGCGGCGGCGGCGGGTTAGAGACAGAGGGAGAAACTTACACTGGAATAGGAAACATTTGAGTCCAGATCTGTCTGACTGTTTGGGTTGTGGAGTGATGAAGAAGAGGAAGAGGAAGGTGACTTGATGTCGTCGCAGTCTTTCATCGACACCTGGTGCTGGTCCACCATGCCACCGTGCACCGCCTTTACGCCCCTTTCTCCCCTCTCACTCAACTCCACGTAGGACAGGACGGGTTTGGGGCAGCAACCTTTTGCGCCGTCCGGACCTTTGCCTAACATGGGTCCCCCGGCCGAACCCCCGACCATGTGTTTATCATCCTCACTGTCTCTCATTCCCCTCTCGCCCCTTTGCTTGGCACCGTGCGTCTGATCGCAGCATTTGGAGGCCAGTAACAGTTTCTGGTCCATGTACAGTCCTCTGGAGTACTGGCCGTAGTACAGCGACTGGGCCAAGGCGGTCTGAGTCTGACTCATAGCCAGCTGGAGCTGAGACTGAGGTGGCCCGTCGCCTTTCTTAGAGTCCAAGAACTCATGGGAGGAGCTCTTGTCGTCCTCTTTCGCTTCGTCCTTCCTGTCCTTCGCTTTGCCATCAAGGGCGGAGCTTTTGTGGAAAGCGACGCTGCTGTTTGGCCTGTCCGACTGCATGTAGCCCTGCAGGTAGTACGGCTCGTAGCCGTGGTAGTACGGGGACTGGGGGTCTTTTGATGGCGGCGCAGATGCAGCGGTTGGCGTTTTACCAGCGTGGTTACTGCTGGAGCTCACCTCCGACGAGGCCGAGGAGGTGGACTTGGATCTGATTCCATCCGAGCGACTTTCAGAAGATCCGCCGTCGTCCCCGGCATCGGAGATGTCAGAGTAGGCGGGGCTGTTGTTCTTGCTGTCTGCTGCCAGGCAACCGGAGTCGAGCCGCGATGAGCCGCCGATGGAGGGACTGGGGGCGTTGTCGGTGAAGGTGTACACCTTGTCCGCCTCAGCTCGGATACTGGCCATCCTGCTCTCCTGGCTCTCCGTGAGCCCGTTCAGGACATCCTGCTTACTGAGGTGCTCCTTTAGAAGGCTGCCGGAAATCTCCTTGATGCCCATTTTGGACGCACTGCCGCCTTCATCCATTTTGATTCCACCGCTGTCGCCATTCGGCGTCCTGGTTTGGGTGTCTTTGTTGTGTTTGTCCTTCAGCCTCCGCTTCTCTTTCTTGCGGGTCTCTTTGCTGCAGGTGACCAAGGTGGCTTTGACGAGGCTCGGCTCCACAACAATGCTCAGCTTTGGTTTGATGGGTTTCAGGGGGAGGTTTTTACTAGTGAGGCCCACGGCCGCCATCGGGGAGGGCTGCTGTGAGGCGGCAGTATCTGCTGCGCTGGTCGGGTACGCCGTGTTGGGTATGGCGATGAGCTTTGGGGGAGCGGGGGCGGGAGCAATCGGCCGGTTTGTCCGTGACTTGGACAGCTTCTCAACCTTCCCGTTGGCCTTCTTGCCCTTGTCGCATGCGCTCCCCTTTTTGTCGATCAAACCTTCGGCTTCCAGCTTGGGCATCTCGACGGTGGAGTTCCTGTCCGGGACCATGCAGTTCTCCAGAACCACGGTCATGTTGGAGATGATGGGCAGGTTGCTGAGGTCATCGATCAGCCCGTCTTTCAGCAGCGAGGTTCTTCTGGTCTTGGGGTTGGCTGAGGGGCTGTGGTCAGTGCTGAGGAGTAGCCGTCTGTTTTTCGGAGACCCCACCGTGGTCACCTTGTATAGAGGAGCCGGTTTCTTTGAGGAGCTGTTGGTGCTATTTGTCTCTGAGAGGTCGTAGGTCATGTTGTTGATGGCGTCCTCGCAGTCTGATAGTCGGTCCTCGCTCTCCCCGTCCTTCATGGGCTCCAGCTCCGGCTTCCTCTGCTCCTCAGCCTCCAGGTGTGCGTGAGTCTGGTGGTAGCGCAGGCCGTTGATGTGCTTGTAGCGTTTAGTGCAGTTGGGGTGGGGGCAGTCGATGAGGATGGGCGGTGGGGGTGGCGAGGAGGCGCACCCTCCCCCGGGGTCCATGAATGAGGGGTCGGATTTGCCCTGCGGCGTGGATGGGGCGCTGCGGGATTTGGCTCGGATCCTCTTCCCGTTCCCGTTTTTAATGTCGTCAGACGACACCATGCTGAGGTCCAGGTCGGCCGGCGGCTTGTTCTTTCGCTTCCCAGAGGAGAGCACAGAGGTGCTGTTGGCGGGTTTCACCTCCTCCACGGTGAAGAAGGAAGGAGGCGTTCGGCAGTTGCTGTTGATGAGGTTCAGGCTTCCTCGCCGCCCCTTGTTATGGATGGGCGCGGGGGTTCCCGCCACACCGCCTCCACGGCTCCTGTGCTGCGACAGACCCCTGACTTTGGCAGCAGGGGTTGGCTCCACGCAGGGCCGCTCAGCCATGGCCATACGCATCCGTTTGCCCCGCCCACGCCCACCCGGCAACTCCGGGTCACTGGAGGGAGACTCGCAAAACCTGGACAGAAGAAGAGAAAAACAATGGATTTAGAAGAGAATTACTCTTAATAATCACCTATTGACAGCATGGAAATGGGTCAGAGTGGAGCTCTGCGATACGGCTTTAAAATAATATCACGATATTTTAAGGCTATATCCTGATACCGATATATATATATCTCAGTACTGTTAAATGTCCTTTACAATAATGTTAAGTAATGTAGCTACGTAGAATACACTACTGTTTTTAATATTTAATGAAATAAGGTTTGAAGAAAGTTTAAGTGTTTTTTAGTGAAACTTTAAAAAAAAATTAAAAATAATTCAAAGAGTGACCCACCCATGATGCTTTTTTTTTTTTTAAAGAACCTGGCTCGTCTCAGGCTGGAAGAGTCAGTGTGTTTGTTTTGGACTTCCGGTCAACATTTGGATGTTAACGGACAGTGAAACAAATACTGCGGCGCCTTTAACCGTGAGGATTCATTCACTGTGAGCGGGCAACAAACAAACGGTTCTCCGGTTCATTTATTACTAAGTCAAATCACTGTATTTATTACTTACTCTAAAGACAACATAATTCGTTGAGTTCAATTGAACATTTGTGCCAAATTTAAGGAAACTCTCTCAAGGCCCTCTTGAGATATCATATTCATGATAATGAGATGGATGCAAGGTCACAGTGACTTCTGACAAATGACTATCAAAATATTAAACAAATATTGCATCCACAAGAATAAGACCAATGCAAAGTCCCACTGAACTTAACCTTTGACCACCAAAATTGAATCAATTCATCCTTGAATCCAAGTGGACGTTCGTGCCAAATTTAAGGAAACACCCCTAAGGCCTTGATGAGATATTGCATCCACAAGAATAAGACCAATGCAAAGTCCCATTGAACTTAACCTTTGACCGCCAAAATCTAATCATTTTATCCTCGAGTCCAAGTGGACGTTTGTGCAAAATTTAAAGCCCTTGAGTTCATTCTTGAGGTACTTCTGGCCACATTTATTGCCAGCGTGAGGCAGAAAAACGCTGCACCTCCTAAACACTCAGGCGTTCCCAGCTGGGCGGTTCCAGAAAATCGCCTGGTGTATTCTGCTTGGAAAAATGCTTTTAGGGGACTCACAAGATCGATTGTTAGTTTAATGTGAAACTGGATGGACGAGAGCATATTGACCAACCGTGTCGGCTGTAATAAATACAACTTAGCCATTCTTTTAAAGAAATTAAGCATTAAATGAGGTGTTGTATTTGTGTTATCTCTACGAGGGGACACATTGTGGTAGTTTAGTACTTTATTCGTCCTGTGATCACACTGTATCACTTCATATTGTTTTGTTTCACACTTTCTGATCGGGTTTCGTTGTATGGAGTGTCACGTTGAGCCTTTTCAATCCTGATGGATGAACTGAAAAACACATCAAACCGTCAAAGCCGAAAACTGAAAACAAAGCTGTTTTTCTTGTTGATGCTGTTGTTCTTGAAAAGGTTTTAACCCAAGAACAACTTGTTCGTATCGTCACCCAAATTGAACTCTTGTTCCGTCAGACAAAAAAAAAAAAACTTGGATGATAACAGATTATCATTCAAGGCTCACGGGGACCACTTTACCCAGACGTCAAGGATAAAAAATTGATTTTTTTTTTTGCTGTACAAAGCCGGCTTCTCTTTTGATAACATAAAAAAAACTGTACAATCCACATAGTTATCTCTGTATTTGATATTGAGACATTTTGTATTCACATGCCGTCCTTTCTTCTTTGAAGTCTTTTGATGCTGTTTTCCAGAGCGCCTCACATCTCAACACAGAAGATGCTTCTCTACACTCACACATTGTTATTTATATCAAAAACCTGTCTGCTGGGACGAGGAAAATGCTCCAAATCTATATCTAAAGCTGGACACATAAGTGCTGGACTTTCAGTGCATTATGGCGCTACACTGTAGGAGTCGATGAATATATTCTGACCTTGGAAAGACTGTTTTGGGGCGTTAATCACTTTATTAATGGAACAGGCTGCAAAGCACGTCGAGACGAGACTTTCTTGTCCCCCTCTGTGATTTTAAAACGATGATATCTCGCATTTCTTATGATGTTTGTAATTGCTTTTTTGCATCAGTGTGTCCCTGTGAATGTCACTGAAGCTGCTGGAACATCTGACTGAAATTTTATGGATTTTCTTTGGCATTTCAAGGTTATTTGTTGCTCTCATGCCTCTATTTAAAACCTGGATCGATTGAGGGACGTTGTCAAGATGGATTCCAACAATTCAACTGTGCCTGCTTGAGCCTGATAATTGAAACTCGCCAGTTTCTTTTGGTTTTTACGGTATCAGACCTGTTTTTCAAGTGTGTTTGTTATATTTTTTCTCTTTTCAATTTAACCCTCTGTACCATATGAAACTAGTAAACCAGTGGTACCAAACATGTTATGGTAGCTTCTCAGGAAAGGGGCTAAAAAACGCTCCAAAGTTAGGCTGAATTTTGGCAAGGGAAAAACGGCATGGCATTTTCAGAGCAGTCTCTTGACCTTTCACCTCAAGATATTTAAATTTGTACAGTTTAAATGATTATATCCTTATAGTTATGATTATATCATCATTTGGCGATTTGTGTGAATTCTGGCAAAACCATTTTTTGACTTATGGCAAAACCATTTTTTATGAGGTCACGGTGACCTTGACCTTTGAGCGCCAAATTCTAGTATGTTAATTCTTAAGTCCAAGTTGTGGCAAACTTTAGGAAACTCCCTCAAGGTTATCATCAGATATTGCATTCAAAAGAATGATACAAATGCAAGGTCAAAATGACCTTGACCTTTGACTGCAAAAGTTAATAGCCAGAAAATAGTATGATGTCACAGCGAAGCTGTCGTTTGACCTTTTAGATATAAAATCTCATCACTGCATCATTTTATCCAATTGGAGATTGTGGTTGAAATTTTGCCATAGTAAGGGTATGAATTATTGAGTTATGGCCATAAACATGTTTTTTTTCTCGAGGACACAGTGACCTTGACCTTTGACCGTCAAATTCAAATATATTAATTCTTAAGTCAAAGTGGATGTTCAGAGCAAATTTGAGGAAACCCCCCTGAAGGCAGTCTTCAGATATTGCATTTATAAGAATGAGATGGATGCAAGGTCAAAGTGACCTTGACCTTTGACCATCAAAATCTAATAAGTTCATCACTGAGTCCAAGTGAACATTTGTATTATATTTGAAATAATTCTCTCAAGGCATTCTTGAGATATCTCTATCACGATAATGGAAAGAATGGGACATATGGGACGTATGGGACATGTGGAACGTATGGGACATATGAGACATATGGACGGCCTAAAAACATAATGCTTCTGGTTTTGGCTTTTGCCAGTGCAGAGACATTAAAAATTAAACACAGTGCTGAGCTGCATCTCAAACTAATCTTCAGTTTTCCAGCTTTCGGACAATGTGTAACACTTCTATAAGGCATCTACTGTTGACCTGCTGCTCATCCCCCCCAAAAAAACACTGTCCACCTCTCCAAAAAAGACAAAAAATGGGTCTCTGTGGGTCTCAGAGGGTTAATCACTGCATCACTTCATCTATGGTTACGGTATCATTCATAGAGTGATAATGAATCGTGAAAGAGGAAGCATTTTATTCCACTGCATTATATAATAAAGCAGCGCTCAGTCACTGCTGACAGACAAACAGCGACAAAATGGAAAAAGCAATTTAGTCCCTGGTTGCTGAGATTAAGCCGTAATTGCCATGACAACAATCATTTACATACAGCAGCAATAATTGAGAGGTTTCAGCCCCGTGAGGAGCGACTGTCACATTTTCCACTCAGCAATTACAAAAACCACTCTGCATTTGTAAAACAGTCGGGACGGAGAGAGGGGAGCGTTTCTGTTAGAGCTCATCAGTCAGTTCAGCCCTTTGTGTCACTTTAGCAGCATTACAGCACTTTAAAAAAACAAGTGCTCTTTCTCAGTTAATCAAATAAACAATCAGCAGCAAATAAAGCAAATGAGCAACAATGAAATGATTAAACAGGATACATCAAACAGGGAAATACAGCAGGCAGAAGTGAGTCAGAATAATTATCTGAGGCCAGTCCTTAAAATGTGTTTATAATTAGAATCAGGATTGATTTCAGATTTAATTTTGGGCCTCATTTCTCCAATCTGAGAGCAACACGCTCGCTAGATGTCTGCCAAAAACACAGTGTCTGTACACAGAGAGATTTACAACTGAAATTTGCTGCACAGCATCGAGTCATCATGCAGCTTTGCTGTTGGCATCCTAATTTCATACATCTGCGTCGCCCTGTGGCGACTTGACGAGCCAATCACAACTTGAGTAAACGGATGTGCTGCTTTTTGGAACTGACACACATTCGCTTATTTGTCTTGTACATTTTGGATCACTGAAACATCACTTCTACGTTTCTAAAGAGAAGGATTATTGAGTTTTCTGGAAAAATCAAAGAAGCGATACTGAAACCAATTCACAAATTAGATATACCGGCACGCAGCTGTGTGCCTGCACACACCAGTCAAATTTCATTTTCAAATTACATCCCTGACTGAAAACACACAGACGATCGCTACAATCAGCACAGTTTTGAGGCGGTTCTGAAGGGTTCTGAAGTTAAAAACATGTTATATGACGTCTACATGACCTTGACATTTGACCAGCAGATTCTAATCAGTTCATTCTTAAGTCCAAGTGGACGTCTGTGCCAAATATTAGGAAACTCCCTCAAGGGTATCTTCAGATATTACGTTTATGAAAATGAGACAAATGCAAGGTCACAGTGACCTCTGACCACCAAAAAATAATCAGCTCATCGTTGAGTCCAAGTGAACATTTGTGCCAAATATGAATAAATTACCTTAAACTGTTCTTGAGATATCACAGTCACAAGAATGAGACAGACAAGGTCACTGCGACCTTTGACCAGCAAAAATCGAATCAGTTCGTCCTTAGGTCCACTCAAACGTTTGTGCCAAATTTGAAGAAATTCTCTCAAGGTAATCTTGAGATATTGTGTTCAAGAATGAGACTGTGTGTCGCACAGTCTTATGGTGTTTTTATTACTGGGTGTGTGCAACAGGTGTTATGTGCAATGTGTGCACAATATTGTGTTAAGTGTAACTGGGATTATGTGCAATGGTACATATGATGTTACCTCTGTTTAGACTGTTGTGTTTTTAATGTAATGGTGTGGTCATTGGTTTTTATTGTAAGTGTGAAGGCATTATCTGTGCAGCACTGAGTCCAAGACAAATTTCCCCTATGGAGGCAATAAAGTACATCATATCGTATCATACTGATCGTATAGATCTAGATATAAGTTAGTCACCTTGACCTTTGACCTATGACCACCAAAATCTGAGCAGTTTATTCCAAGTGGATATTTGTGCTGAATTTGAAGAAATTGCCTTGAGGTGTTTTTGAGATATTGCGTCCACAAGAATGAGACGGACAGACAGACAACATGTAAACATAATGTCTCTAATGCTTGGGCATGAAGAGTCGTCACATCTGTGACCCAGCGCACATCTGTCTAAAGCTTACGAACATTAGCCACCAAGCCCTTAGCCAAAGAGATTTTTTAGGAACACTATGTTACACAAAAAATCACACTGTATGCCTTTGAAGTCCTCTATAGAGAAAAACAGGCAGCATTAAAAAAGGAAAATGTAAAAGTGTAAAAGTGTAGAGTCACCTTGGAGGAGCCCAGTCGTGTTTGGTGCAGTCTAAAAGAGTTCCCACGTAGGTTCTCTTCCTCCACGTCACATTCACCACCAGCACACCTGTCAATCACACAGAACCAGAACAGTTAGTACTGGATCCACTGGGACCAGAGCAGTTTTCTGTACCGGTATTCAGGATGAAGAGGTCCAAAGAGGTTCCAAAGTAATGTAGTATATGAGCTGACTTTGTCATTAAGAAGCAGAGGAAAAGGTAGATGGCGTGACATGGAGGATACCACGACCATCAAACAACACAACACGTTGTGATTACGGAGTTACTGCGGTGTTTCCATCGGATTTTTAGGCACCACAAATTGGTGTTTTACGGCAACCTGTTGCTATTTTTCCAGTGGATTTTTAAGCACTAAATGTGATAATTTTGTAGCAACCTGTTGCTTTTTTTCAATGTTTTTTAGGCACCAAAGCTGGGTGTTTTATAGCAACCTGGTGCTTTTTTTCCAGTGACTTTTTAAGCATTAAATGTGTTTGTTTTGTAGCAACTTCTCACTTATTTTTCAGCTGTTTTCAAGGCACATAACATTTTATAGCAACCTCTTGCTTTTCTCCAGCTGATTTTTAGGCACCAAACATGGATGTTTTGTAGTAACCTGTCATTGTTTTTTCCACCAGCTTTTCAAAACACCAAACGTGGGTGTTCTGTAGCAACCCATCGCTGATTTTCCTGCTGATTTTCCTGCTGATTTTTAGGCACTAACTTTTTGCTTTTTTTCCAGCTAATTCATTGGCACCAAACATGGGTGTTTTGTAGTGACTCGTCACTGTTTTACCTGCAGGGACAGTGGCACAAAAAGTAGTATTTTTTTTGTTGTTTTTTTTACAGAGACGTTGCTACATTTCCTGCCGAGATTGTGTCCTCAAAATGTGTATTTTAAGCCAAACCTAACCACATGTTTACCAATGTTACAATGTAAAGTGTTAATGTTTCTGCTACATAATAATATGCAAATGTAACGTATCTGTGATTTGCAAAAATGTACAATGCAATCAGTTTTTCTGTAACTGGGTTGAGAAGTCAGAGAGAAACAGTGTGCAGGACTTAAAGAGGGCAGTTTAATTTACACTAAAAACAAACCTCAATAACAAATTAATCTTTTGTAACATTTAAAGTTTTATCCCAAAATGTTTATCCCTCTGGTAAAGATGTGGCATGAAATTAATCTGTCAGTAATTAACCAGATAAGAGGAATTAAATCACTTTTGAAGGAGATAAGGTATTATTATGTATTTATTATGAAGAGGGATTTTACCATAAAATAAAAAAACTTTGTCTATTACAGAATCAAACAGTGAAACAGCTGTGTTCAAAGGTGCGACTGATTCGCTGAAACAAAAGACAACATATCAAACTGTCTGAAAGGAGCTTTTCACCTTTTGTTCACCTTTTTTCAGACTTTGCGAGCAGCACTTCTCTTTGTAGTTCTGCAAAAACGCTCAGCCCTTTGTTCTCTCTAGTATCTAATGAGGAAATTAATGAAACACTGATAAAAGACAAATCTGCCGGCATAAAAAGAGGAGCGCACTGCACCTCCGAGAAGAGAAAAATCAATGTGACGCGTAGACGGCAGTTAACAGTTTGGAAATGAAAAGCTGCGGCAACCTGAAGGACTGAGTTCACAGTTTTAAGAGGCTCAAATTGTTTTCCAAACGGTTTGTTACAGCCTCTGTGAAATTGCTCAAAGTGATATCGGTCGGCGGCATCAGAGGAAGAAAATACAGTCTTCTGTTGCTGTCGGGTTTTTGGTTGGAAGGAAAATTTAGTCTTCAAGGTTTAAATTCTAATCTGAGAAGTGACGACCCTTCGGCCATCCAAAATGAACGTCTCTGTCTTCCTCTTCCTCTCCCTCACACTCTCAGACTGACATTTGAAAACCATTAACCTCCGTTTTGTGATGCGCCGGCGGCACCGCAGAGCAAATCAAATCCTGGATGCATTACAGCTCCGAAACGAGGTTTGACTGCAACACACGAGTCCTCGCTCTTCAATTAAGCCTGATGGCCGCCGCCATCACAAACACTCACAGATAAACGACAGCTGGGGAGCGCGGCCGAGCGCGACGCTCCGGTTAACAAAAGGTGGATGTGATCGGGCAGATTTTTGGGCTTGATGGATCTGATCAGTCAACGACTTAATATTCCAAATATTCCTTATAAAAATGCCCTTAACCCCTTAGGGCCCATTTTAGTATTACAGACACTGTTGCTCAAAATGTGCTTTTCAAAATCAAACTTTAAAAAAATATATTTTCTACTTTCGAGTTAATTTTTTCACCAACACCAGTCCTCATCATAAATATTTAATATTCATACATTTTCAAAATGTTAACCTTTTAAATGCCAAGTTTTTGTCATGATGCAACTATATTTACTGTATACTATATATACTTTATAAATATAGACAATATAGATGGATGAAAAAATATTTTCAATATAATATACTACATAAAAAGTAGATTTTTTTTTATTATCACAGCCTGGAATATGCAACAATGATTTTTAAACATTATTTGTTGTGCAGTGTCAAATACTCAGACTCATACCACTGCAGACACAGTGCACGTTTCAAAATCAGGCTTTAAAAATATTATACATTAATTGGATTTTCTACTTTGATTTTTTTCATCAACATCAGCCATAATCATAAATAAATACCTAATATTCATTAATTTTCTGAATTTTCACCCTTCAAATGTAAGGTTTTTGTCATAATGGCACTATGTTTTGAGATAAAATTTATAAAAACAACACAAAAACTGAATTATTTTCAATAAACTACATGCAAAGGAGATTTTTTTTTGGATGATGACAGTTTGGGATATGTCAATGATTACCAGCAACATTAATTGTGAAAGTGCATCTGGTGGAAACAGCATTTATTTTCTCCATATGCCAAATATGTAAAAAATGACGTCATCAGGTGGTAAAAATTACAAATTTCAAGGCAAAAACCCAGAATGGCTGTGGGATCAAAAGTTGCAGTTCGAATGGGTTTCAAGGGCACATACGGATAAAACAAATTCACAAAGAAATTAAAAAGTCTTTCCTTCAAAGTTCACATTTATTCCAAAATGTCCTCATCATCTCTCTGTTGTGTAGTTTGTTGATTTTCTTGTTCTGATTTTCAAAATTCTGTTATCTGAAGGTTTTGCTATTTCAGCTCTTGCAGTTGATTTTGCTTCTTAAATTAAAGAAAATATATCACAAAAGGAGCTGCTAAATTCACATGTGACATGTTAAAGTTAAAGTTAATTATTTATCGGCCTCATTTACTGCTAATAATCGGCATCGCTATCAGCCCTGAAAAACCGGCATCCGTCGACCCCTGAAACAAAGTTTTATTGTAACATCAAACACGACTTTTTTTGTCCTGTGAAAAAGTTAGATTATATTCGTCAAATGGTGTTTCTGGGCGGTTTTCTGTTTTTCACTCTGCATGTGAGATTCCACCGCTTCGATTTCCATGATGACAAGTTTAAGAACATTATTATTATTATCAAATTATCTGATTAAAAATATAAAAAATGATTTGGAGATTTTACAGTGTAACGTCAGAAAAAAAGCAATTCATCAAATCCGGCTGACTACAGTACGTCTGAGCATTTTTCAGACTTTGAAAAGAATAATTTAAGTCAATTTAATACAAATTAGGGCCTTATTTTTAGATTAATGAATTCAATGCCTTTTCAGACTTTTCAAGGCTCCGTGGGAACCCTGATTTTTCGTGTGTTTACCGTAATTATTGATCATCCTTGTAATTGACTTTATCTCTGGCATTAAGAGAGACAGACAGACGGACAGACGGAGCATGTTGAACCGTGAGTGGAGCTCAGCTGAGAGTCGAGCCAATCACCATCTGATTAGCGCTCATCAGACTCCGCTCTCCTGCAGGGGGGAGGAGGAGGAGGAGGAGGAGGAGGAGGAGATGAGAGGGGGTGAAATGGTGCTCTCGTCTTCTCTTCTGTCTTTCCAATTAGTATTCTGCTTAATTAACATGCAACCGGCATCTTCCCCTCGTATCCCTCCGCCGCCGTCACGAGGAGGGGGGCTCCAGTTATCCCTCCGCCTCCTGAACAGTCGTCCCCGAGCGGCAGGGAGGACGCCTCAGAATGAAAAAATACTCTCTTTGTCTTTCCTCACCTCCTCTTTGACACTGTCCATCGCAGATGATCCTTCTTCATCCCTTTGTTTCTGTCCGTCTCCGTCTTTACAGTCCTCTCTGTCTCTCCGTCCCCCCGGTGGTTTAAAAATATAGACAAAAACCTCTGTTGGCATTCTGTCCATCTCCTCACGTCTCTCCCTCGTCTCCTCGTCTGTCCATTCGTCCTGTCAGACTGAATCCATTTCCTCGCTCCTTTATCTCCCTTCTGTCCCTCCATCTTTGTCCTTGTTTCTCAGACTCTCCCTGTATACTAAATTATAAACTTAATGTCTGCATATTTATATTCAGGGTTAACACACAGTCATGGAAAAAAAATAACAACTTTTCCATGACTTTTCAAGGACCCGAAAATATATATATATATTTTTTTTTTCTTGCCCCACTTGCCCATTGTTTTTCATACATACAGGATTAAAACTCTATTCAGATACAATTTCGGTAGAAAAATTCACTTATAAATATGAAAATCCAGCAATAATTTCTATTTTTACAGTTTCTGTATATTAAAATGGTTTCATTTAGGTAATTTTAAAAACACCCCATTTAAGAAAAAAAAACACCCCAAAGTTTTAAGTTTTCTATAAAATTCAACTAAAAAATGTTTAAAGAAAAACAAATGCCATTTAAAAAAAAGAATTCATGCCTTCCAAACCACTTTTCTTAAATACATAAATAAAATAAAAAAATAAAATAAGCTAGAAAAATCTGAAAAAAAGCCAAAAAAAATAATAATAAAACATAAATTATAAAAAAATCACAGCATTATGTTGTCAGCTACAGAAAATAAATTCACTGTTATGTTACACTGATGTCATTTAATTTATTACACGCAGCACAATTTCATGACTTTTCTAAAATTCTCAATGATTTTTACTGGTGCCATTAGTTTTCCAGGCCTGGAAAATGTGACTGTAAAAATCCCTGACTCTTCCAGGTTTTCCATGACCGTCAGAGCTCCAGATTTATCATTGTGTTATTTCTGTCCGTTGTTCCTCTGCTCGGCTTCACTGATGCTGCTGCAGTTTGTTTACTCTCACAAACCTGGAAACTCGACGCTTTGATGTTTTTTGGGGGGATTTTTTTTTAGCTCCTCCACCGAGGACGCGAAGTGCTCGGTCCTGCTCGTTTGTTTGTCTGTTTGTTGTTTTAGGAGGAAACCTCAGACAACAGATTCGAGTCAGATTTGGTGTTTGAGTTCAGCCACCGGCCACAGAAAATGTGAGGGATTTTTCAGAGGACGACATTGAGGACGTTATTGAACATTTTAACTTTTTGCTCTTGAATCAGATCTGCCACTTGAGTAAAACCAACACGTTCTCATCCCAAGTCGTCGCTTTGTCAGTGGACTTGTGTGTCTAAATATTACACTCTAGGCATCCTGCGTCTGCTGGTGATGTCGCTGCCGGGACGTCAACAGAAGCGCATGGACAGATGAGGCAGGCGGAGGGTATGGCGTGGAAAAAAAATCACATTTAGACAGGAAGCGAACACGTGTTAAAGTCCATGGTTTGTTTGATCAATTCCCTCCCGCACGCCTTTTAAAGACCATCCAGCTCATTATTTCACATCACTACCAGCAGCAGGTCGACATGTTGCCATATATTGGCGTATCATGTGGACGCGGCAGGTGCCATCCGGAGGCTTACAGTGACACTGCGGATGATTTTGTCCGGTGGCGTTCTCAGCTAACGTCGCCCGGTGGCGTTTCACACAGCTGCAAAAGGTGGCTATTGGCGTCAAGATCTTATGCAGAAATCATCCCAAAAATGGCAGTATTTGATAACTGAATGAAGACAGGCTAGCGTTATCATGCAAGTTTAAAATTTTAACCTTTTTTTTTCTTTTTTAATTTTCGACTCATCCTTAGATTACTTTTTTTCAGAAAATAGTTAAAAGTTTCAAATGTGATGTTATTAAATGCCTTGTTTCATCAGACCAACAGTCTAAAACCCCAAAATATTCTGTTTTCTCTAAAATAATTTAGAAAAGCAGAAAATTTTCATACTGGAGAACCAGAAAAATATTTGGCAATTTTTTTTACTACATGAGTTGAATGCTACATAATTTATTAAAACTTACCTAACCCTAAACTTTAATTTGTCTGACTGACTAATTGCTCTGCATTGTTTTATAATACTATTACTACTCCTAATAATAATAATTATAATAACTACAACAATAGTTATTATTATTATTATTATTAATGATAATAATAACAAAATAATTGATAGGACTTATATTGCACTTTTCCAAGTATTCAAAGACGCTTTACATGAAATGCAAAACGAAAACAACAACAAAATAAAGAATACAAGATACTAAAAGATGCTTACATGAAACACAATAAAGCAGGTATGGCAGTTCAGATTTTGGGAGGCAGGTATTGACGGCTAAATCAAAAGCTATTTTCAAATGTTAAAGAATTTTGCAGCCTTGGAGGAGGTTTGTGCTCTGCTTTCTATTTTGTATTGGTTTTTTTTTCTTTTTACAAGTTTAATGTCGTCAAGGTCTGCAATAACGTTGTGTTTTGGTTGTTCTGACTGAAGTTTTATTCACCGTCTGGTTTTCTCCATCTCTCCTCTATATGAACGCAGTCTGCAGCAGCACATATATTATTCACCGTCAGTCTCTCCGTCTCTGCTCTCTCCATCTCTGCGGCCTGTTCAGCAGCCCTCTTCGCTCAGAATCTATTCCCCCCGTGTTGTGTTTGTTTTCTCCCCTCTTTTCTCTTTTTATTTTTGCCTGGGCGGAGTGAGGAGCTCCAGTTAATTAATACTGGGCCGGGATACAAACGCCTCCCCGCCAAACTCAACGCTCCACTTCAGAGGCCCCGCGGCTGGCACGGTGAGCCGGGCACTGGGAGATGGGATTATTCATTAGCAGCCCGCAGTAAGGTATTACACCTCCGCCGAGGGGCCGCCGTGCCGAGCGCTGTCCTCGTTAACGGCCTATCAAAGTGCGATGGCGTCGAAATCAGCGGGTGAATCATCGGGCCGTCTGATCCGCCGCCCGCTGCTCCCATGGTATCATTTTGTAGTGTTGGACGGGTTTCTGGTTCTACTTTTCGTCTTGTTTTGGACTTTACTGCTTCAGCCCGACACCAGAACTGCTCTGATGAGGATATGCAGCCATGTTTTTACAAAAATCCACTTTGGTTATTTTAGTTTGAAAAGTATGATGGAGCATCTAGAGACATATGTTCAACAAACCCACACTAGTCAGAACGAAACCCAATTTCATTTTGGACAAACAGGATGAATTTCTAATGTTTTTAGGAGCAAACTGTTGAAATATAGAGATTTTTAACCCTTAGGGGCCCCGCTACCTTAACAGTCTGAATGAAGCAATTTAGTCTCACAGTGTATTTTAGACTTATTGTAGGAGCTGAGCTGGAAATGCCAAGATTAGACAAAAATACACAATCTGGCTAAAATGTGTGCCATATGCATGAACACAGCCAAAATGATCAAAAACTGAAGAATGAAAAGCGCGTAAAATGCTCCAAACAGCCTCTAAGGGTTAACAGTTAAGAGCAGCAGTAACACAGAGAGATACCGTTCAAAGTCTCAGTGCTGCTGTACTCTGACTCAGCACTCTTTTTCTCTCGTCCAGTCAAATTTACTAAAAATACAAACACAAAGCGGAGCAGCAACTTGCAGGCTTGACTTTAGTGAAATAGAGCCAACAACAATCAGAGGGATGAACGGAGAGCCAGTGACTCACCAGTCTGATGTGAGATAACAAAAAGCACAATGCTTTACCAAACTTCAGCAGTGTTAAATCACTCAGTAACACCTCCAAATCTTCACCAGATACTTAGAAAAACACCAACTGCTGAATGATCAGTATCATTTATATTCTTTTACTAACTATTTCCCACAGACTGACCAGCACATTTAGTATGGTGCAAGCTGTAAACTACCTCCTCCATCACTTTTCACACACAACAATGTTTTTTTATTACAAGAGGAAGCTAAACAACAAGTGCAACCTGCAAACATCAGACCAAAAGCATCAGCTGGGACAGAGTTAAAGTCAGATCACATCTGACTCCACATTTCAAAGGCGACTGGTTTATATCTCCCCTCATATGTGCCCACCCGTTATCACATGACCAAAATCCCCAAATTTAGGTCACATGATAAGTACTGAACTAACTCCATCCACAGATTAACACTATGGGATGCAGATAAACGCTCTGGGAATATACAAGTTAGAGGCAGAAAAACAACTTCCAATGTATGAAAATAAACCAAACTTTGCACTTCGGCTCAGTCCAACGCCGAACTTCCTCAGCTGCAAACACAAGCCGATGGCCTGACGGTGGCGCTACGGTGGCCGCCTAAATTTTGTTTGAATATTCTCATTTGTCCGTGCTGCAGCTTTGCAACTTACACCAAAATGTCGGCCCTATTGTGCAACTTCTGCTCACTTCACTGTGGTACAAATTATGAAGTCCATCGCTCTGTTTTTACCAAAAACTGTCACACTAATTAAACCTATCTCCTCCCACATTTTTTTGCTGAGTTGACACCAAAGTTGCTGCAGGGCGTCTTCAGACTGTCCGACACAAACCAACTACACAGATTTTTCATTTATTAAAACTTGGGTCTACAGTGCATCAAAAACATTTGACTGTAAACGCTGCCGAATACATTTACTTGCAAATTCTTGCTATAAATCAGATTAATTTACCAAACAGCCAGTTCTGTTGTTTTCCTGTCTCATTTTGGAAACACAGAAACAGTCCAGTAAACCTGAAAAGTCACCTGGAAGTAGGTAGAAATATTTACTCAGCTTTGTGTCCGGACAGACTGTCTCACTGGAGCTGGTACAAATTTAGATGCTGTCTTTCTAAAAATGAAAAGTCTCCAATTATAGCCTCCCTTGTTGAAATCATCCTGCAAACAGCACGATCTTCAGTTTTAATGAGGAGGACAGAAACAAACCATTCGCTGGAAACTAGCACCTGAATTTTCACACCTCGCTCCCACTCAGCCTGGGTCCAGTGACAATAGTTTGTGATCGTCAGTCTGTTTACAGTCACTGATTCAACCGCTAATCCTCAAATGTGAAAACAACAGACACTGTGCGGCGAGAGGTACGTTTTTCTACACGTCAAGGCTTTTGTCAAAGTCGAGTCAAGCTTTGGGGATCAGAAAAGCTGCTGATTCGTTTTTCACCATCTTTGCTCTCACTGAGGCGAGACAAAAGTATTTCGTTTACTCGTTTGACACCCGAGACTTTCCACGTCCTCACCTGCACCGACTGGAAACGCTGACTTTCAGGGTTATTTAGTTCTCTTTGCATGATTTTGTCTCTGCTTCTTTTCAAAACACACACACAAATCAAACCACGTTATTGTGCCTCACATTGTTCAGCATTTGAGGACTTACAATCGTAAAAGGGAAAATGCTGAAACAATATCGCTGCTTTTGACATTTACAGGTTTTGCACACGTTTCACAGACAACATTTCAAAACTTTTCCATGACTAGTCAAGGACCTAGAATAATAATAGTGAAAAAATATCTTGCCCTGCATTTTTCAAACATATTGGATTCAAACTCTATTCGAACATAATTTAAGCTAGCGAGCATATACGGAGGAAGACCTGGAACTTGGGGAGAAAATTAAATAAAAACATATATGGTGGTAAACAAAACGCTGTCACACATCGACATGTATTAAAGCTAGATTTTGTCTTCAGTTCCAGAAAGTAAATTTGCCTTTTTGTTACATTAAGTGAGAGATATCCACAGGAGATTACTGTAACACCTAATTTCACACAACAAAATTCATGACTTGTTTTTCTTTTTTTTCCAGTTTCTGTCTATTATAAATGGTGTTATTTTGGTGATTTTAGAAGAAAACATGCCTTTTAAAAATTTAAGAAAAAAAAGTCAAGAAATCACCAGAAAAATACACTTTTTTTTTATAGAAAACATGACTTCCAAACCCATTTTCTATAAACTTCGCCAAAGAAAAAGTCAACAATGTCAAAATAAATTTAAAAAATGAAATACAGCCTCAGATTTGGAAGGCAAGTATTCTTTAAAAATTGGTGGTAAAATAAATAAAAAATATAGTCATTCAATATAGTCAATATAGTCATCTACCAAAAGCCTTTAAAAATGTTAGACATGACCTGGAAAATTAGATCATGAAATTCCATGACTTTTTCAGGATTTCTGTGACTTTAGGAACACTGCATATTACAGTAAAAGGAGATTTACAGCGTTTTTGGGCCTATTTTAGTTGATTGGACACAAATTGCAAACTGTCACTGTAATGTTTTAGATTTCTACATTTGTTTTGATCCATTGACTTCTATAACTTTATTTATACAGCCCTAATAATAAAGTTTAAAAAAATACCTGACAAAAAAAGCAATAAAATAATAACATATACGGGACAACTTGAAGACTTTTCAGAATGAAAATCTACTACTAGAGCTTTAAAACCTAACGGTGTGAAATTTATCACAGTGAGCATCACGACAGTTTAAATACTTAAAAATACATTTTTCTTACCCTCCTCGGTCTCGTGCCACACGATGCCCTCCAGGTTGACGCTGGTCCCGGGCTGGCAGGGTCCCAGACAGGCCGAGTCGCCCTCCAGAGCTCCTGAGACACCTCCGTCCTGCGTGTTGGTGCCTATAGACCTCGTCCTCACCACCAGCTGCTTGGGGTTGGAGGTGGGCAGGGCCGGAGGGGAGAAGGAGGGGGCTGAGGGCAGAGAGGATCCGGGGCCCCCGGGGTGGCCTGGAACAGGGGGAGCTGGCACCGTGAACATGGGGTCCACCTGGAGGCATAAAGAGGGCATTCATTAACAATCAGCCATGTCAGTTTTCTGCAGTTGTATTTTGTTTTTTGTTTTCCCTTAACCCTTATGGCCCGCTTTAATATTAGACACATTCATATCGCTGTGCGCACAAAGCTTTAAAAAATCTTATACATTAATATTATTTTCTGCTTTCATCAAGTTACGTTTTTAACTAACATCAGTCCAATATTCATTACTTTTCTGAATTTTAACCCTTTCAATACCAGGTTTTTGTCACAGTGCCACTGTGTTTTCTGATGAAAAAAAATAACAAAGACACAAGATTAATTATTTTCAATATACTACATGCAAAGTAGACCACAGCCTGGAATATGTCAGTGATCAGCAGCAACATTGATTTTTTAAACATTATTATTTTTGTGTACTGTCAAATACTTAAACTCATACCACTCGAAATCAGGCTATAAAAATATTATACATTGATATGATTTTCTACTTTCATTGAGTTTATTTTTTTTAACCAACATCAGTCCTCATCATCAATACCAAATATTCATTAATTTTAAGAATTTTAATCTTTAAATGCCAGATTTTTGTCATGATGCAACTATGTTTTTAGATTTTAAAAAAACAACACAAAAAAAAAATTATTTTCAATATACTGCATGCAAAGTTTTGTCTTTTTTGCTGATGACAGCCTGGGATATGTCAATGAACGTGGAAAATAGTAAAAATGACAAATTCCACAGCAAAAGCCCAGAATGACACTCAGAAATAATACAAGTCATGTTTTTCTGCTCTGATGGCTGTGAGATTGAAAAATGTCAGTTTGAATGGGTTTTAATTGAGCATGGATGGAGTTGACCTGAACAGTCTGATTGTAACAATTTGTTTTCCACAGTGTATTTTAGACTTATTGTAGGAGCTGAGCTGCAAATTCAAAGATGAAAACAAAATACACAATCTTGCCAAAATTATCAGAAAATGAATGAAAAGTGTGGAAAATGCGGCAAAGTCTCTAAGGGTTAAATATCAATAAAAATAAGGAGACAACAGCAAATAAGAGATAACAACATGCATTAACAAATAAGATTAGATAATGAATGTAAGGTGAAAACAAAGATAAGATAACAATAAAGACTGGATAATATTAAAAAAAAAGATTTCAGATAATAAACTACGTTTCACTAAATGTAATGAAATTTGGGCTGATGGCTGTTCCGAATATTTCTCCAGAAAACGCTTGAGGAGTCGATAGACAGAGAGTCAAAAATAGAAGTAAAAAATATTATTAATGTCATTTAATATT
This sequence comes from Plectropomus leopardus, assembly GCF_026936395.1. Lineage (NCBI taxonomy): Eukaryota > Metazoa > Chordata > Actinopteri > Perciformes > Serranidae > Plectropomus > Plectropomus leopardus. The sequence continues at coordinate 2,182,610 of NC_142179.1, forward strand.
ACTGACGTGAATCCAACTGACATCTGATTATCTGAATGTTGGATCCGGCTGTATAATGGAAGGACATTTTAGAAGAGGAGACATTTTCTCCAAATGTCATACCATTCATTATTCTATCCACAGTCTGCAGTTACTGACTTCCTAATATTGAGTGGCAGCTAATCATCTCTCAACTATATCCAGACTTAGAAAATCTTTTTTTTTTCACCCCATCTATTTCCATTTATCTGCCTCTCCATGACTGGCGGAGTCTGTGAGATGCAAAGACTTCACCCTCGTTGGGACGAATGTTTCCAGCCAGCACATACATGCAGGAGCTGCACGTTATAATTAGCTGCCACTTCGGCGCAGAACTTGGCAGAAATCAACAGTATAATAAGGCAACATTACTGGAGCTCATCCAGTGCGACTACAACACAAAAATGGTTTCCGTGCTGACACGGGAAATGAGATTTGTATGCTGTTTAAGTCGTCTGTGGGGATCAGCTCCACCAAAACGGGGATCAGCAGTATGCAGATTATTTATTGATTTGTGCGGTCTGAAGCTTTAACACGACATTAAAGGAAAATCTGGGCATCAGTCTCATACTTTTGTCCTTTGTGTCAGCTAATCATTGGACATTTTACTCTCCACCTCCATTTGGAGAGCAGCCTCTGACAGTTTTCCAAAAAACCTTTAACAGAAATCTGTTTTTTACATTAAATTGGACTAAAAGATCCCCAACTGGTCCAGCAGCCATGGGGTCCAAATTTCTCCTTAGTCATTAGTACAAGGTCTATATATTATAAATTACCACAAATACTGAATTTTGTTTCACAGAGTGTCGACAAACGTTGGCTTCGAACACAAAGAAATAAAATGTATCGCAAGAATAAACAGAGACACCACTTCAAAATAAAAGCTTTGTGACCAAAATTCTCCAAACTTCAAAATAAAGTGGATAAAGAGAAGAATTACAAATTGTTTAAATATATATATACATAAAGGTAAAGCTGGGCGACATGAACTGAAGTCTTATCACGGTATTTTTTTCATATCAGTCGATATCAATATATACCACGATATACATCAAATCACTATTTCTGTCAGGCTTAAAGGTTCTCTTTTTCGCCAAAGTGAGATATGAAGATATCATACGGTTAACTTTGGTTTAAATATTTATTGGTGGTTTGATTTTTCGCCTCATAGCTCACTGACACAGTTTCATGTGACCATGGTGTGTTAGAGTGTAATAAACAAATGATTTATTATTGTTTATTAATAACTGTAACAAACTTCAGGTACATTTAAGCACATTGTGCTGATAATAGACCAACCTCTCCTGACTGCAGGACTCTGACTTCAACTTCTGTCAAACTGTAAAAACATGGCTGGAACGCGTTCTGTCGACTACGTCTCATATTTCAATCGAGGAAAAATTACTTCGCGATTGATATCGTTATCGTTTTATCGCCCAGCCGTACATAGAGGCCATGATACAAATATGAAGAAAAAAGGAAAGGCAGGTGAGCAATGGTAATTTTCTTGTGATTTTTTGCTAATTTCTTGCCTATTTTTTATCTATGTTTTGCTAAGTTGCTCGTTGCCTTCTTCCCCCTTTCTTAAAAATGTAATTTTATTAATTCATTTATTTTTTATGACATTAAGCCAATATGCTCAGGTGTTAGAGAGTTAAAGACATTCTGTGCTGTTTATACGTTTTACGTTAGTCTTGCCGTGTGTGTAGTTTGGCATCAGGGCTGTTGTCAGACCTTGTTTGGATACACCTGAAGATAATTAAATCAGATCCAGAATGAGCTCTGTGAAGCTCTCTAATGACTGATGCTCCAGACGCTGTGAACAAACACTCTCTTCAGAGGGGGGCAAAGACCGCCGTCGTGTTATTTTTCCGTTCTGCTTCGAGTCTCCAGCAGCGTTTCATAAAAACCAAGACAACCATTTTTCAGTCCTCAAAGCCTGTGAGTGATCTTAACCACTGTCATCACCATGGTTACATGTAATGAAATACCAAGTCACCGGCGCCTATAAGAGCCTCACTCTTATCTCCACCAGTTATTATGGTCCCAATTACAACAGCTCTGGGATATAATTCTGCTGAGGGAGCAGCAGCAATCAGCGATGAAGGATTTCTCTCGCCGTTATGACTCAATAAAGATTACAGACTTGACAGATATCTCACTGCGCGATATTCTTGAGTGATTTCCCCCCAAAAAACAAAAAAACGTTCCCTGTCTGTAAAGACTTGAGAAAACAGCAGCGCTTTGTCAAGTCCAACACCAGCTCTTCTGCGGCGTTTTGCTTTCCCAGATAAAGGAGTTGTGCTTCTGTTGTGTTATTATGGAGATCAATCAGTTACTCACAAAAGGTCGCTCTCCAATCTGACAAGAAAACAGTTCTTTCTCACGTCTTTGGAGAGAAAATAAAAAGACTCGGCAGCGCTCTGTGCTTTTCTTTAAAATCCCTCAGCTATTTTTTTTTCTACGGCGGTTTGAGCTGCAGAGGTTATTGCCAAGGTTACACTGCCGCTCCAGCGCCGTGGACTGGATATCTGCACATATTCAATATTAACCCTTAAGGACCTGCTGCTGTGTGCAGAGCGATACACTCGTATCGCTCTGCACACAACATGCGCTTTTCAAAATTAAGCTTTAAAAAATATCACGTCTTAATATGACTTTCTACTTTTATCAAGATAATTTGCTTTAAAAAACAGTCCAAGTCAGAAATACCAAATATAGATTAATTTTCAGAATTTTAACCCTTTACATGCCAGGTTTTTGTCATGATGCCAGTGTTTTTAGATGAAAAAAATAATTATTTTCAAAATACTACATTCAAAGTAATTTTTTTGTCTGTGATTGTGACAGGTCACCTAGTGGAAATAGCAAAATAAAATAATGAAAAATAAAAAGGAAAATAGTAAAAATTCCAAGTCAAAAAGTCACCAAGAAATAATACAAGTCCTGTTTTTCTGCTCTGATGGCTGTGGGATCAAAAATGTCAGTTTGAATGGGTTTCAATGGAGCATTTTTTGACCTTAACAGTCTGAATGTAACTATTTAGTTTCCACAGTGTATTTTAGACTTATTGTAGGAGCTGAGCTGCAAATTCACTGATTACACATTAAACATATACACAATCAGGACATAATTTTTGCCATATGCATGAACACAGCCAAAATTATCAAAAAAATGAAGAATGAAAAGCACCTTAAATGCACCAGTCCCTAAGGATTAAACTCATTGTACGTAGTGCACACGTAGTGCACAGCATGCACCACCAGAGCTTAGTCTCCAGTCTCTACTGGTGGAATGAATTCAACTTTCTCTCTGTCGCCGACTGACATTAGCTCATCATTAAGCACACTTCATTCGAACCTGACAGAAACAAAATAAAACTAACCCGTCGGTTACTTTTGCCAGTAATCTAGTTAGTAAATCTCAGCTCTTGTAGCTCCTGCTGCATCATGAGGGAGCCAGTTCCTACCGACAAGCACATAGCCATAGCATCATGTGACCTAGAAAAGACTAAAACTGGTTTCCATTGCAGATTTGCAAAATACAGCTTCTTCAAATCGCCTGAAATATAACCTCATGCAAGCGAAAAAAAAATGTTTGCGATAAATGGCAGTGTTCTTTAAATAAACGTTTTTCCATTTATATTTTATATTCCCAATTTCAATTAGCGCAAATTTAGAGAGTTAAAGGAAACCCATCTACTAATACCATCATATACTGCAAATCCAGGGGAAATTTCAGGAAAGTATGAGAGTAGTATGAAAGTATGAAATACCACCACTAATAAATCTATACAAAGGGGGAAAATACCATAATAAACCATGAAACTGGCAGAATGTACCATGATGCAAATTCTAGGTCATACCATGCAGCACGAGTCTCATAACTCACGGAGGGTGAGATTTTCATGAAAGAGTTCATTTGAGGGGACTTGTGATTTATTTATTTCCCCGTGTCGCTGTAAAGTTATCCCTTTAGTGTGTTTGCGACTCTCAAAACAATGATTTCCTCTTCTGGTGCCTGTGAGGAAGCTCAGCAACACTCCCGGGCTCAGTTTCTATTCTACGCTGTCCCATGCTGACAGTGTCTGTACTCCAGGTATTATAATAATCTTTGTTTCAGCGGCACTGCATTTATGTTAAAACAATGCAAATTTATCCTGCGAAAGAGCAATAAAACAAAAGACAGATGATCCTCTGTGCGTCCTGAAACCGTCTGTTAACTCCCACACAGCTGCTGACGAAGACCACCCAGGACTTCTTCTACCAAATCACAAAGCAAATTAACCATAAAAGAAGAATCACCATCCCCGGTGATTTCTGCTCTGCCGTTAACGCCTTTTCCTCCCTCAGACGCCCAGAATAACAGCGCTCACTCGCAATCCACACAGCAGCGATAGTCGCGCGGCCAAACAACAATAAAAACACACGCCCGCTCCCTCGTGTGTTAAATGCTTCAAACAAATCATTATTTCTCACATTGTTTCTTAATTAAAAAAAATCTACAATACACAGAAAAATCACAGCAACACAACGGAGAGCTTCTGCATGTAAGGCACGGCGTGTGAATGCTGTGGGAGATGTGTGACAACGTAACGTGCTGATGCTTATAACGCTCCAGGGAATACTTTGACAATTTGAAGAGAAACACACTTATCAGCAGATCAACACCATGTCATGTTTGTACAGTAAAAATGAAGCCACAGCTGGTTAGCTTAGCTTAGCACAAAGACTGGAAACAAGAGAAGAGCGCTCGGCTGGCTCTGTCCAAAAAAACTGCATTTTACCCTTAAAATCTGCAAATCTGACATTTTTACAGGGTTTATGTGCCACACTCGCCTATATTTCTTGGCCAGGAGCAGCTGGGAAAGCATCATTTCCAGGGGCGCGGCTTTGCTGCTGACCCTGTGTTTCTCTGTTTGAGCGAAGCTAAAGACAAATTTCCTCTGAGGTGAACAACGTTTAATGCTGCGCTCACGCGATGTCAGACGGTCATAGTTTCCGAGTTGGAAAGTCATTCGTCCAAGTTTTAAAAACTTTTTTCATAAACTACACTAAATTTTCATTACATTTTCTTGCTTTGGTAAAGTTTAAAAGTAAAATACAGAGAAGAAAATAAGACAGTCTAAAGCAGGCTTGTCAAACTGGTCCACAGGGGGGCCGGTGTGGCTGCAGGTTTTGTTTCCAACCAAGTAGCAGCACACCAGACTTGACTCATTTAATCAACTGATCTCCGTCTTCAGACAGTTGATTGGTCAAACTGTGTGCTCTTGGTTGGTTGGCACAAAAACCTGCAGCCACACCGGCCCCCCTGTGGACCAGTTTGACATGCCTGGTCTAAAGTTTCCCCTTCAATTTTTGCAGGCCTGGTGACGCACACAGAAACACAAATTTCCCTCTTTCCTATGTTGGTGCGGGCATGACTGCCTGTCCCCCGTGGAGAGTACACACACGGTCCAGGGCTGTAAATGGGGAGAAATACGGGGAAAATGTGACGTTGGACACCAGGAGAGGGCAGGGAAAAATGGGAGTCTCCCGGGAACATCGGGAGGGTCAAGTTTGCTTCTACCTCTTGAGGGTGCAAACCTCGCTGACGTTAAGGCCTGGCGGGGGTCTTGTTGTCCCGGCGCACAGCCAGGTCTGTAACATTGTAGGGAAACGTGGTAACACTCGTAATGATTTAATGCTATTGCTGATAATAACGTTACCTCGTGTCAGGTTCGCTCTGACTGCCCACATGGATCGGGGGCTTTTGGTTAAGATGCTGGAGCAGGAATACAACAGAAATAACCTCCGTGTTAAACACGGTGCGCTGCATGGTCCCCCCGGATTTAACGAAGCCTCGAGGCAACAATAAGCACACGACTTGACCAAGACTGCTGACTGGATGCTGATCACCAAAGTTATCAAAATTCGTCCTGAGGGGGACGTGAATGTCTGAGCCAAATTTCATGAAATAGTCGTCAATGAAGGTCTGTACAAAATGTTGAACAACTAGGACCTGATATTTCAGTGTGGATCAAACAACAAACAACCGACCAAAACTGCCATCACACGCGCAGAAAAAAACATATTAGGTGACCCAGTAAAGTATCAGGTTTATGTGCAGTAAATATTTACACAAAGCTATTTTTAACTTCCATGACTGTTTGGGATTTTTACACGACCTGTGCCCAACGATTAGCTGCCTCAACTGCAAATCCATCGGAAAAAGATCATGCGATTAATTTTGGCTCGTTTTGTGTTTTGGGTAAGAGGAGTTCGTCTGTTGTGTCCAATAGCTCATGTTTATGAGTGTCTTTCAGTCCTTGTTCAGTATTTTTCTCTCCTCCCAGGAGCTGATTAAAACTCTGCATCACTGTTCTCGCCTCCAGCTTCTGCAATCATCGATTTCAGCTGTTTTTTTCTCCAATATTTTGTTTTGTGAGTCCTTCAGTATCTGTGGCTGCGCAACAAAGACTGAGATGTTAAAAAAAAAGAAGAGAAAATCAAGTATTACTGCTTTCACTAAACCACGCAGAGCACGAAATACACAAAGAAATACACAAAGACCCAAACAACACTAAAATATGCATGGACCCCGGAGCTGTGCACAAACACAGAATCTGTCTTTCTCACTTTGTTTTAGACAAAATCCTCCCCCGTCCGTCCTCACAGAATCCGTTACTAAATCACCAGACAAACTACCAAACCCCCGAGATATTCCACAAAAACAGAGACGTTTCATCGGATTTCTTATTTCCAGCTCTCTCCCTTTCCAAAATCACAGAGACACATAATGCTCCAAAACACAACACAAACCGCAAGATATCCAAAATGAGAGCAGCATGGTTGCAGTACATATTTTTAGCCCGTTATCTCAAGACAACAGAAAAGTTAATTTCAGATGTTTTTATCCTGCAATAATGGAGTTATGTTGCTTTGAAAATGGGATCAAAATGTCATAAAAAGCACAATTTTCTCACCATAACAAAGCGATTATCTTTGAAATACAGATATGTTCATTAATATCTACCTTTGACTTTACCTGAAAACAAGATATTTATCTTTATCTTAAGATTTGTTTTTTCAACTTATCAATAATAAATTATCCCAAGATCAGAAAATGATCTTGAGAAACTGGAAAGATGTTAATTATTTGGAAACCTGACTAATTAGCTTATCACCACCTGACGTCAGTGCTACTTGAAAGGCCAAGAGACACATTATCATTGGCTGATTACAATATTTTATGGCTCTACAGGAGAAAAATCCACCTTTCTGGTCGGAAGAAGAAACACACCTCCTTTTAAACATTACGAAAGACTTCAATATCAAAGATGAGCAAAATTATTAAAGCACCGACCTTTTTAAGAAGATGGTTGAAGGAATAAGAGAGGCAGGCTGAGCTTGCACAATCCAACAAGTCAACTACCCGTGAGAAACCGAGAAACAATCCTATTATGATGCAAAAACGCATGAAAAATGGCTCCAGCTGTTCTACTTTTCCATATTTCGATGTGATGAACGACATTTGAGGGCACCCTAATTTCTTTATGTAAGGCTGCATGTAAATGGGAATATTAGTGGACTATTCATTTCCATTAGACGTGTGAACAGCTTAGTAGGAATATTGTCTTTTTCAGAATAGGGCTAAATCAATGCAGAACCCACATTTTCAGGAATCTTTCTTGTATTTTTCACAGATTTCTTGCCAACCTCTGGGTCATTTCTTCTTTTGTTGCTCATTAACTTCCTCCCATGTTTTTGAATAAAATAAAGCCGATTTGCTCAGGTCTCAAAAGGTTAAATGGATAATTTGACTGTATCTTCTGTTTTTGCTGAGCAAGTTTTGTTTGAAAATAAATAAAAACCTGTCCCATACACACGTCTGTCCCAAATATAAGCCTGTTGAGTTCAGTGATTAAAGCAAATAATAACCCGGGATATTATTATTTGTTATTTGAAGTCCACCACTGATGGGAAACTGAGAAAAAAAATCCTATTTTGATGCAAAGACGCAAAATGATGCGCTGCTCCAGCTGTTCTACTTTTCTATATTTTGACGGGATAAACAGTCAGGTCATGCTGACCAGAGTATGCAGGGCTGCATGCAAACATTATATATTAGCATTATATATTATACATTATATATTAGATAAATATTCATTTGACATCTTAGTAGGAATACTGTCGTTTTCAGAGTACGGGCAAAAAGTATTTTGTGCATGTAAACATTGTGTAGGTTTAAAAGGCAAACTTGGACATAACGATAAAACTTCTAAAAAATGAAAAATCTGTTTTCACAGCAGTTGTGGATCCAAATGAAAAGCGACGCGCTTGAATCGATTTCACCCCTTAAATCCACTTCAGTGGTGAGCCGCAGAGGAAAACAGATCGCCGAAAAATCTTTGAAGATTGGACTTTAATGTTTCCGTGGACTCACAGGAGCTTTGTGTGGAGGCTGAATCACAAACAGCAGATACAGAGCTGGATTTACCCAAATTAATCAGCAGAGGGAGGGGAGGGGGGTGCCAGGGGAGCCAGCTGAGTTTTCCATTAATTCTGCCTCTAAAATCTATAATTAAACAAAGACACGTTTTTTATCTTCAGTTTTTATGCTTCAAAAAAATAAAAATCTTAAATCACATTTTATGCGCCTCAGACTACAGAGAAGATCCAACTGTATGTGTTCAAAAATGCCAATGAGGAATTTGAATCAGTCCAATGATCCAATTATCCGTCCATCTTTTCATCCCTCCCTCCATCCCTCTCTCCGCCCCCTCAGCCGGCCCGGTAACGGACGCAGGAGAAGCTGGAAAAGTACATTTTGTCGACTCCTGCCTTTATCTCCTCTTCCTCTTTCTCCTCCTCTCCATCCTGTCTTTTTTAGGCTTCTTGTCATCTTTCATTTCTTCCCCCCTTTTTTCTCCACCTCCTCCTCATCTTTGCGTCCTCCTGCAGCTCCTCCTCCTCTACCTCTGCTCGCTTCTTGTCCTCATTTCCCCTCTCCTCCTCTTCTTAATCTACCTACTCTGCTTTTTTTCTGTTTTGTCCTCCTTTTTCTCCTCTTTTTTCTCCTGTTTTCCTGTACTTGTCATCCCTTCTTGTCAACCTCTTCCTACTTTTCTTAACATTTTCTCCTCTCCTTGTTTTCTCCTACTTGTCCTTCTACTTCCTTCTCCTCTTTCCATTTTCGTAATTCTTGTTCTTCCACGTTTGCGCTTTCTTATTTTTAACCATTTTTATTCTGTTTTTTTTTCTCCTCTGGTTTCTCCTATTTCCCCTCATTTTCTCCTACTCGCCCTCCCATTTCCTCCCTCTCCCTTTCACCTCTCTTACTTCTCGTCTGTTCCTCTCTTTGTCCTCTTCCTCCTTCTCCTCTCCTTTTTCTCCCTTCTTGTTTTCTGTTCTTCCTCTTCCTCCCCTTTTTCTTCCTCTTCTCCTTTTGTGCTTTCTTATTTTTTTCACATTTTTTATTTTCATTTTTCTCCTCTGCATTTCCCCTTCTTGTTCTTTCACCCCCCTCCTCTTGTGCTTTCTCCATTTTTTCACATTTTTATCTTAATTTTCTCCTCTCCTACTCATTCTCCCATTTTCTTCTTGTCCTCCTTTCCCCTTTGTCCTGTTCTCCATTCTTCCTCCTCTTCCCAATTCCTTTTTCCTCCGATCTCACTGCTGCGTCTCGTTTTCCTTTTCCTTCCTCTTCCTTCTCTTTACCTTGTTCTTGTCCTCATGTCCTCCTCCTCTCTCCCCCTTCCTCTCTCCTCCTCCTCCTCCTCCTCCTCCTATTAAATCCCCCAGTGAGCAGCCACACTGACAGTTTTTTTTTCCCAGACAGAAATCATGCCTGTCTTTATTGTCAGGCTGCTGAGAGAGGATGCATTGTGTGTGTGTGTGTGTGTGTGTGTGTGTGTGTGTGTGTGTGTGTGTGTGTGTGTGTGTGTGTGTGTGTGCGCGCGCAGACAATCTGTGGTTTGTGGGCTGTGTGTTTTTGCGAATGGTAGCCATCTTTTTTTCCCATTTTGTCTCTCCAGCCTCTCTCATCTTTCTGCTCTGTCTCTCCCTACAGCATCACTATAAGAGCGTGTGTGCGCACGCACACACACACACACACACACACACACACACACACCACTTACCTTCCCATTGAATGACAAGCTCTAATGGCATGACATTACTCACTGCCATAATAACTCCTGCTGCTGCAAAACATCTGAAAACTAACAACCGCTTTCTTTCCTTCAGCAACACCAGCGCTGCACAATCAGCCATTAACAATAATTACGTTAGCCCAATTCTGCATAAATGAATCTCACAGAGCTGTGTGTGTGTGTGTGTGTGTGTTTGCAAGCAGCGTTTTCATAATGATATAATTATAAAGCGTCTGAGCCGAGGCAGACATCACAGGCTTTCAATCTGCAACGCCAGAGACGGTTTTAATGTACGCGAGACTCAATCAGGTTACAACAGGGAGACCGTTCAGACGGCTGACTGGCCAATCAGAACAGCCGACACAGACGACATACAGTACAAGTGAAGAGCAAATGCTTCGGACCTATTGCCTTTAATAACACAACAACCCCAGATGTGACAGTTCGCTCCCAGATGTGTAACAACGTCTCTGACAAGTTAGCAGGAAGAAAATGTAACACCTCCCAGACTGGGTTTTCTGACACCATCATGAGGATTTGTTGGTTGAAATATTTACCAAATAGTTAAGTGCTGACAGCAGCAAAAGCATGTTCAAACTAGGAATACTGGACTTACACATTTCTGTAAACGATAGGTATGTTACATCTGTGCGCTTCATACATGTCAGATCATCGTTTCAACGTTTATTAACGTTTCTAAAGTGACGTATGTGTATCAGCTGACTTCGCCATCGGGATGTAGATGGAGAGTCAGCGAGGCGAGATGCCTGCCAAGCTGCAGACCATTGTTCGAGACCAACAAACAACAACCGTTTTTTTTTAAATCAGCGCTGTGTTTCCATAGGGACCCACGGCAGTATTTCCAGCCAGGATAATGTCAAAAAAACATCTGCTTTTGTTTTTTTTCTTAAGTTATTACTGAGTTTTTAACCAGAATAGTGCAACAAAAAAACATTTTTTTTGTTACTGAATCATTGCTGTGTTTCGAGCCAGAACAGCACCAAAAAAGCAGCCCTTTTTTTCGAGACATCGCTGCATTTCCAGCCAGGGAAGTGCCACAAAAACAGTTGATTTTTACTGAGACATTGCTGCATTTCCACACAAGATGTGCCGCGAAGAGCGGTTGTTTTTGTTGTGGTTTTTTTCCCAGAACAAAACTACATTTCAAGCCAAGCCAGTGATACAAAAAGCATTTGATCATATTGAGACGTCATTGTATTTCCAGCTTGGATCGTCATTTTTTTACCCAGACGCTGTTGTACTTCCAGCCAAAGGACTGCTAACATGACGACAACATCAGAGATGTTGATGATGTGACAATTAGCTTCACCTCTAACAAACTTTCACACCTTTCAATAGAGCTTACACTTTTTCTACATTAAAGTTTAATCACATTTACAATTTTAAAACTATTTTGAGCACAGAAAACTGAAAACATTTATGCCAAAATACATTTTCCGGTTTCGTGCGTAACTGTTACACACAAAGAATTGTATTTTCTTAAATGTCACAGTTATGGACAAAAATAACATAATATATAACATAATTATATCTATTCTTTGGACAATTACATGATATTTGCTGATATCGCAGAGTCAAAGCCATCGATATGAGACAGTAAATGTCCTCATGTGTTTTTTTGGCACAGTTTAAAAGTTTAGGACTGTGTGCTGGGATGGAAATGGCGACCCAGATGTGCCACGGGAATTTACACATATGGTCATTTTCACTTTGAATCGATGATATAGATCATTGGTATTGAATCGATATATAGATCCAGACTGACGTATTGTCACATCCTAACTCTGCACATAATATTGTGCAGCGACAGCAGATGCTTGTAGCCCGTTATGATGCCAAACAGAATATCTGGAGAAATATTAATTTGTGAAAATAAAGATTTTATCTCTTCATGCTGTGAAAAACACTTTAACAACCCATTAAATGTCTCAAACTGCAGCTAAAACTTTTTTTTTCACTTGGACCAGGGTTTAATACACAGATTTAAACTATTTTGAGCTTTTTGAGGGTTGCAAAAATACAGAAAACTGAGACAATTTGTGCCAAAACACAAGTCCGAGTTGGTGTATAACACACAAATAGTTGTATCTTTTTTAAATGAACAGTTATGGACAAAAGTAACAGATTTGCTAAAGGGATGTAAACGATGCATTACTATATCAAGTCTGAATGGATATATGGATCCAGAATGACGTATTGTTACATCCTAACTCTGCACATAATATTGTGCAGCGACAGCAGATGCTTGTAGCCCGTTATGATGCCAAACAGAATATCTGGAGAAATATCAATTTGTGAAAATAAAGATTTTATCTCTTCATGCTGTGAAAAACATTTTAACAACCCGTGAAATGTTTCAAACCGCAGCTTTAAAACACAACTCCACAACTTTTTTTTTTTTTTTTAACTTGGACCAAATTTCCTCATTCATTTCTGTTGCACCACACCGATCGACTCAGATGAAAGAATCTTTTAGATTTTAGATGAGAGACGCTCGCTGTCAGAGCAGCAGAAGCAGAAGAAGCCCCTGTGAGTAAAAAGGAACGAGATGTTAGGAAAGCTGCAGCTGAATAAAATATGAAATGCAGGAGTGAAGAGGAGACGAGGAGATTCGTGTTTCTCCTTCAGCGGTGGAGGCTGTGGTGAATGAAAGCAGAGGAAGACCGAGCAGTGTGTGGGCGTGACCTCGTACCGTGGAGCCCTCTCACTCTGGCTGGCATCGATACTTTGATACCTAATGGACTCTCAGCCTCCACATGTGCTGCTGTGCTGCACTTCTGCGCCTCGAGTCGGGAACAATACAGTCTGACGTTTACTCCTCGTGCACTCCTTCTTCTTCTCTTGTATTTGAGCTTCTGTCTAATTACCTTGTCGAATCACAGAGTCTGTGCTGCCCAAATTTCAAGTCAATCTGGTGAAATCTCTAGTGCAGAAACAGTAAATGTACTGTGAGGGCTGCTTCGTTGAAATTTTGTTGTTGAGCCATTTCGTTATATCCCATTACAAGATCTATAAAATCTCACATTTTTCACCAGTTCTGATCCGTGTGCATGAGTTTATGAGCACCTTAAACATCAAGATTTTTTAGGATTTTTGATGCAGTAAAAACTGTCTACAGCAGGGAAACTCAGCTTGCTTTGCTTAGGGGCCACTTTGTAAAATGACCAGAGGCCAGGGGCCAGGCGCAGCAGCCCCGTACATGTTTGCAGGATTTAAGGTCATTTCTAAGATTTTAGGACATTTCTCATAATTTAGGACATTTGTAGGATTTAAGGAAATTTCTAGGGTTTGAGGATGTTTCTATGATTTTATGGTGTTTCTAGGATTTTTGGGCATTTCAAGGATTTAAGGAAGTTTGTAGGATTTTAGGATGTTTCTTGGATTTTAGGACATTTCTAAGATTTTAGAAGATTTTAGGATGTTCCTAGGATTTTGGGAAACTTCAAGGATTTTGGGATGTTTCTAGGATTTAAGGATGTTTCGAAGATTTTAGACATTTCTCGGATTTTATAACACTTCTAGAATTTTAGGTCATTTTTTGGATTTCAGGATGTTTCTAGGATTTTAGGAAATTAGAGGCTTAGCTGGGACCTCTGTGAGGGGTTGTGGGGATCTTTCACTTGCACTATTGAAAAAAAAGCTCCATTTTAATGATTTTTTATGCACTCTGGCACCTTATGTATACTGAAAAGTACAATAACAATTACCGGTGTGAATCAATTTAGCTTCATTGGGAATTAGAAAATAGTTGGGGGGGCAACTGGCACCCTGTGGAGGGCCTGATTTGGCCCTTGGCCCATAATTTGAGTATCACTGGTCTATAGCTCCAGTAAGACGTGACTGTTTTGTATTGGAATTGGTTGGGTAAACATTTTGACACTAAACATCTTGTTTGTTCACTGATCAACGTGTTTTTGGGTTGAAACATGTAACTAGAAGAATTCAAACCTGCAGATCTCCATCACAAAGTTTCCTCAGGATGTTGAGAGGAACCGAGGCATACTGATGAAGTTAGGTGTTAAAAGGGAAAAAAAGGACTTTCAAGGTCACCTGCTCATTTTAAAAAACTTCTGAAGCTTTAGCTTTCTTTAAAAAATCACCAGGGAGGCTTCCTCTGCCTACTGCCTGTCTGAGTTCCATGTTTTCGACCAATAATCTCCTGTCAATCACAGCCCACTGAAGCCGACACACGAGACCAAAGCAAAACTCTTCCACCAGCAGCAGTCTGTGCTGTAACACAGACATTAAAGCTGGATCTGACACTCAGCTTTAAATTGATGCTTCTCTTCTTTAGCTAGAGTAACTCGGGACAAAATAAATATTTTCCAAAGAGGTAAAATGTGAGAAAATTGTCTCCGCGGATGGGGAACGGTCTTCAGTCACCCTGGAATAAGCATGACCCTGAACACATCCCGCTTGCTCATTTGTGGGATGGATAACAAGACTCTGCAAAGCCAGAAGCAGCATTTATTCTGAATTCAAAACAGGACTCCTTCCCCGAAAGCCCACGAGGAAAAGCACCTTTTGAGACAAGTTTCCATCAATAACTGAGCTGGAAGTGTTGGGCTCTCTGCCAAGAATATGATGCATGAAGAAATCTTGGGCAAAATTGATGATGTTGATTGAACCATCTCTTGTTTCTAATACTGAAGTTATTCAGACACCTACATCTTGCAGACGTCTGCACACAAGGCTCCAAAATCACTTCAGTTAATAAGAAGCCAACTTCTGGTCCTGATGAACAAAAAATGTAGAGAACAATGTTCAGACTCTAAATCACAGCCTGAGTTTGTAGTTCTGTCCCCACAGAGAACCGAGTGTTAATTAGAGGTCCATCAGTTCATTATAAACAGTCAGAGTGACAGAAAACGAAACGCCGACCTTTGATAACAGATTACTTGTGTGTGTCATTTTCGAGCAAAATCGGCAACAATGCCAACTTGTTTTTAGTTTTGTCTTATGTTTTAGTTGACTAAATATTTGGAGTTTCAGACCATTTATTGTAAAAAACATCTGAAGATGCCAGCTTACCGAACTTAACCCTGAGGGCCCGCCTTAATTTTACACACACTGGTTTCACTCAGTTTAATTTCTAATTTCATATAGTTATTTTTTAACCAACATTAGACCCAATCAAAAATACCAAATATTCATTCATTTTCATTTTGACCCTTTAAATGCCAGGTTTTTGTTGTTAGATGAAAAGAAGACACAAAAAATGAATTATTTTCAATATACTACATGCAAAGCAAATATTTGTATTTTCACAGTCTAGGATATGTGAATGATTAGCAGCAATATAGATTTTTATTTATTATTATTAATTGTTTAGTGTCAAATACTCACACTCATACCGCTCTGCTCACAAAATGTGCTTTTCAAAATCAGGCTATACCAAAATGTTATACATTAATATGATTTTCTAATTTCATTAAGTTATTTTTTTTCAATCAAAATCATTCCTAATTGTAAATATAAAATACTCAATCATTTTCAGAATTTTAACCCTTTAAATGCCAGTTTTTTGTCATGATGCCACTACGTTTTTAGATGAAAAATCACAGAAAATAATTATATTTAATATACTACACACTAAGCAGATTATTATTTTTTGATTATCACAGCCTGGGATATGTCAATGATTAGCTGCAACATTGATTTTTATACATTATTATTTTTTTGTACAGTGTCAAACACACACACACTGAAATCAAATCACTTTGCTCAGGTTTTAGTGTTTAATAGCTTGTGAGAGGCGTCTGAATGCAGCACAGGAGAACTGATGTCAAACCAGGTTTTAAAAGGTTAAATAACAGTTTTCCAGTTTGGCACATTCACATAATCAGAGATTCTTTGGTCAGAGCGCTCTGACTGCTGACATTCATCACTGCTGAGAGGTACAGACTCTTTTAAATAAAACGCTCGCTCCTCGTTAAACCGCTGTGGATATGAGTCACACTTTAACAGCTGTAAATGAAAGTCTCTGCACATGTCAGGTCTGACGTCTCCGCAGACATGAGTCAGATCCCCGGCTGGTTTGTCTCTGTTTAGAAATCCACATCAAGAGTCAGCAGTCAGACATTTTGTGTCTTCAGAAAATGTGTTGGCTGTTTTTCTTTTTTTTGGAGAGACATCTGACTGGCTGGCTGTTAGATAACTGTCTGACCGGCGCTGACTGACGCTCGCTGCAGCCAATATTCTTTAAAAATGAAAGGATAAACAGCATCAAAGTGCTGATGGTTATCATGTGCAGACTGGACACATGTGACGTGAGTCTGAATCCTGCTGAGGAGCGGTGACCTTCTGTCTGATGATAAGACGCTACATAAAAAGGATCCGGTCCACTGTTAACTCATCAGTCAGTAAACAACTACTAATAAATGCACAAATTATAATTACAATTTATTCCTCTCTAAAAGATTACTATTTCAATCTCATTTTAATTTGTTTTTTGCTACTTAAATGATTAAAATAGTGAATAAAGACTATCTTCAGCCAAAAAGAAATGCAGCAAATTTTAATTAAAGATGATAATTCACAACATTGCTGCTTCTGTCACACTGCAATAATGATGCTGATTTTAGAAGCATCATTAACACATTGTAAGTGTGCTGTGATGAACGTGAGGAGGGTGATTTAAACCTGCACAGCTGCTCGACAGTTTCATCTTTTACAGCAGTGATACTCAACTTACGGCCCGCGGGCCAAATCTGGCCCCCATATAGTGCCGAGTGGCCCCCCAACTATTTTCTATTTCACAATAAAAGTAATGTGATTTAATCTGGGAATTGTTTTTGTACTTTTAGTATAGAGAAGGTGTCAGAGTGCATAAAACAGCACCATATGTCCTTAAATACGAGAAAAAAAAAGTCCTTGGCTCATAAACTCATGCATATGGATCAGAACTGGCAAAAAATATATATATATTTTATCGATCTTGTCATCGAAACATCCGAAAATCCTTGGCATGTAAACAGCCGGCAGCCAGAAACGGCAGAGAAAGACTGTCGGGAATAATGTTTTTAACATCTAACTTGGTGAATTAAAGAATTTTTGGGGTCAAACTGGAGCTGATGATTGTTGGAACAGTGGTACCTGAAAATTATTATACTAAATAAAAAGTAGTTTTTTTGTGGTGATCACAGTCTGGGATATGTCAGTGTGTGAGTGTAGCTGCTGACAGTCTGGGATATGTCAGTGATCAGCAGCTACATTGACTGTGACAGGTCACCTTGTGGAAATAGCATGTATTTCCTCCATATGCCAAATATGGTCAAAATGACCTCATCAGGTGGAAAATAGTCAAAATGACAAATTCAGAGTCAAAAGCCCAGAATGACACCCAGAAATAATACAAGTCCTGTTTTTCTGCTTTGATGGCTGTGGGATCAAAAATGTCAGTTTGAATGGGTTTCAATGGAGATTTTTTTGACCTGAACAGTCTGAATGTAACTATTTAGTTTCCACAGTGTATTTTAGACTTATTGTAGGAGCTGAGCTGCAAATTCACTGATTACACTCAAATACACAATCTTGCCAAAATGTATGCCATATGCATGGACACATCCAAAATTATCAAAAAATGAAGATTGAAACGTGTAAAATGCGCCAAACAGTCCTAAAGGGCTTATGGTATACTTATTCTTTTTCAACCACTGAATTGTTTCCTTACATGCACCTCTCCTCTTCCATCTCCGCCCTGATGGTCTCTCGGGATCAGCTGTTTACATGCGACATCACACCTTGATCACAACTCCCCAAACACTGTCAGCATTGCCATGGAAACCAAGCCTGTGTAAACCTGTTAAAACCCCACCAGGTAAAAACAGGATGACGGTCGAGGTGCCGGTTTCACAGCATCTCAGTCCGCCGAGCTCCCCGCCGTTACGGTAAACAGGAAATGATGTTTCCATGCAAAATAAATAAAAAACCCCTCAAGAGTCCTGAGGCATAACCGGATATTGACGTGCATGTCAGCACTCCTGTGAGGTGATCAGAATTCAAGATAAAGCAATAAAACTCCAACAGGAGCAGAGCTGTGTTTGTTGTTTCATCTCCGTGCAGCCTGCGGGGATCCACTCTGACAGACAGGAAGTGATAGCAGAGCAGCCGCTGTCATTCACACAACAACCCGAGTGCATCTTATTGTCATGCAGATGACAGTCTGAGCTCCGGCAGCCGCAGAACTGCTTTTTATTTCTGTCAGCGAGGCTGGATCAAATCTTAAATGGTAGCCTGATCATTTCAGACGTTATTGAACATCTTTACATGTTTTGTTTGTATATTTTTAGCTGTGATGGCTCAGATGTTGTTCTGTCTGTCCACCACTTTGGTCCAGACTGAAATATCTCAACAACTATTGGACTAAATGCTATGAAATTTGGTTCAGACATTCATGGTTCCCAGAGGATGAAGCCACCTAACTTTGGTGATCCTCAGACTTTTCCTCTTTTGTCACCATGAGGTTGACATTTGTGTTTTTAAGTGATTTGCTCAACAGCTTTTGAATAAAACGTTAAATGTGGTTCAGGCATTCACGTTCTCCTAAGGATGAATTGTAATAATTTAGGTGAGCATCTGACTTTTTATATAGCGTCATCATCCAATCAACATTTTAAAGTGTTCATACTTTGATTTATGACCACATATTTGCAAAACTATCAGCATTCCTCAGCTGCACTCTGTGTTTACTGCAAAATAGTGTATCTTAGAATCCCAACTTGCTTAACTAACTAAAATACACAAGACATAGCAGCGGCTCAACACATCTGCTGCAGCATGCCCACACCAGAGTTGTTATAATCAACTGAAGCTGCTACACTGACCACGAAAGTTGTTTTTCCATGACTAGTCTATTTTTTTCTACACCCTACATAAAAAACGCATAAAAGTCCATAAAAAACAAGTAGAATCTGTTTAAAAAATGATAAAAAGAAATACAATCTTGCGTGTGTTTTAGGCTTGGCTGTATAACCGTATTACGATAAACGAGGATATTTAGAAATGCCGAAGGTATGTTTTTCAAAACTGGCTAAAACATCCTCTGCTATCTACTGGCTGTTGTTTTTGGTTTTAATAGTTTGTTCCATTGACTGGTGTAAAAATGATTATAGTCATGTCACAATATGATGCAGTCTACCTTTTTAAGTAAGAATATGAAAACCTAAGTTGGCAGTGGCAGTTGGCAGGGCGTACAACCGACAATCTGGTCATCTTTAGAAATCAACACTTGATAGTCAAACAATAGCATAGCAGTCAGTGCTGAAAAAAATGTACATCAAAAATCCAATGGAATCTTGGATTTAGAAAATCCCGACCCTTCTTGTAAGCTTGGGCAGTATCATGGTATTGCGGTTTACCGGGGCAGAAATCTTGAAACTATGTTTTTCAATACTGTCATAAATCCTGGCAGTCGTCTTTCTAAAAAACTCATTGTATGTAGTGCACAGCACGCACCACCAGAGCTCAGTCTCCGCTGGTAAAACAGGCAGTTGGTGATGGAGGGAGACGTTACAGGACTGTAAACAGCCGGCAGCCAGCAGGCAGAGACAGAGACCATGGGGAATAACGGCATGTTTTTTACATCTAACTTGGTGAATTAAGGATTTATTTGGACCAAACCAGAGCTGGTAATTGTAACAGTGGACTTAATAACGGGATTAACTGCAAGAGTAACTGAACATGAAGTGTGTTTCATGATGAGTTAAAAACAACTAAGCTTTGTCAGTCTTCTGTGAGAAAGTTTAACTGAAAAAAGTGCATAGTTGTATTTCTCTGTGTAATACGGAAAATAGGTGTGACAATGGTAGCATTTTGTTAGCGTATACACAGTATATCACCATGAAATTTCAGGGTCGTATTAAGGTATGAGAAATAATAAGATACTGCCCAAGCCTAGTGTGTTTTTACATTTCACGTTTAAATAAATCAATCAAATCAATGCATTTTGTTGGTAAAACAATCCAATTATTTATTAAGTACCAGTTAATAGTGCCGATGCTTCCAAAGCCTGCATAACCAACTGAATCATCACTTGACAAAAATCTAAATATAAACAGTGAAGCTGGCAGCAACCACACACTACAAAGACAGAGTCTGTGTCACAGGTAAAAACCCTGCTCCACTCCACCTGTGTGAAATGGGACTAGGGATGGGGATCGAAACCTGGCTCTATTGAGGGCCCGGTTCTGCTTTTTTCAAAACCTGAAAATCGATAATGTTTAAGCTTATCAATGCTGCTATCAAGTCTCGTGGGTCCTATGATGTAAAATCACATTTTGAGTCAAGTCACATCATTTAAATTCAATCACTGGTTTGCATAAATCGATTGTCCAATCAAGTTTTAATTGCCAGCCAAAAGGTAATAAACCAAGTGAAGAAGAAATCGGATGGTCTGGGGGGTTGTGTTGTGTTCAAATGTAACATCAAGAAAAAGAAAATTTAGTTTTAGCGAGAAACTTCACTACTGGTGCCAAGTAAATCAATCAGTCAAAGTAAATATTTAACTCAAATAATTAGAAATTTAAATAAAAGAAAAGTTGCCTCATCTTTCCTCCAAATAATATAAAAGAACTGACAGTAGTATCAATGATGACTCAAAATGTTAAGTCTTGATAATGGTATCAATATCAAAAAAAATAAAAAATTAACACTCACCATCCCTGCATGTGACGTCCCTACCCAAAGTATTTCGGCTGTAAGTTGGTGAACATGGTAAACATTACACCTGCTGAACATCAGCATGTTAGCATGCTGAACTTGGCTTGTCTTCAAAAATATATCTGATTAACACAATATTGGTTAATCAAGTAAGATCACTTTTCATCCACCTCACTATGGCAGGATGATCGTACAGTTTGTAGACATGCACCATGTAGGAACTATGTGGGCAAAACTAATGTGTTTTCACAAATAGACAGAACGGTTACATAACACCAGGTATTTCCTGCAAGCATTTGTGGCCCCAGTAAGGAAGCATAAAATCGACAGTGAAGGCCGCTGCTTTCAAGAGCAGTGGAAAGTTGAATACTATTTCCACTTAAAGTTGAAACAATTGCGTTTATGTCATTTGCATGTCTTTTTTTTTTAAAAAGTGTGACGCAAGCAGCAGCTGAACCCGAGTATTTTCACATTATCTAATCTGGCCCCCATCCAAAGTCGCTTTGTGGCAAATGAAGCTTTATTTCCCTATCGATGGCCTATCGACTTTCACCAGCTGAACGGCTAATAACTTCTGGTTAAGCACTCTGCTAACTTGAGTGGGGGTAAAATAATTTAATCATGTGGCTCTTTTAGATTTTCCACATTTTAGTGGACTGATTGGTTATTTAAAAAGTAAATGTACTGACTAATTTTCATGTCTCTTCCACAAAGAAAGTCTACGGAAGTTGTCTTTTCGATCCTAATGGCATCATGTAACTGACTCATAAGTTATAATTCCTCTCTTTGACCACAATGTCAAACTGACGTCAAAGCACTTCCTACTTGCTGCTGACAAGATACGATACATTCAAGCACAATATTTAGTGTAGGTCACCAACATTTGGGCATCTCTCAGAGCCCAACACCCAACCATAATTATGTGCATAAAACAGAAGAAAATAGACTTAAAGCATAAGCCACTACACAGCCTGTTAGATGGTTGTAATGCTTAAAATATGAGCCGTTTTCTTTCATTAGATGTGCGTGAGACAGACTAAAATAAACACAGCTTAAACACCATTTGCATAGACACAAAAAAAGGGTGTAAGTTTTCACTTTTAACTGAGCACACAAGGACCTCTGCCCTCTCTGTAAAATACATCTAATATATGTCTCTGTGCAGTAATCTCCTTTAATTAGAACGTTATTTCTAAGCTTTAGTATAATATCCAGGTTTTGTACAACAACTCCATATACCCAAAGCTCCCACATTTCCTCCTGTCAGCAGGGGTGTAACTATTTAATCCAGTTTTGATTTAGTCCAAATTAAATGCATCATGAGCTCTCACTTTCTCAGTTCAATCTTCCAAAAAGGTGCTGCAGCTCTACAACTGTAAAAATGGAAACAGAAATTTGATTAAACACATCCGGCCTCTCCTTGAGGTGCAATGCGAGGAGTGATGTTCAGGGCATTTTGGAAAGCCGAACTTCAGCCTGAGTTAACAGCAGCTCATTTTGCATTTGGGAATGAAGACAAGTGCAGACAGGAGTGTGTCGGAGCAGGTGGACAGCAGTCTGCTTTTGAGTTTAAGTGAAAAGGAATGTGATGTTTCAGCCGTCACACACTTTTGGGGTTTTTAAATCAGAAGCAAAGACCATGATGACAGCGTAGCGGGCAGTGCATTCAACCAATCAGCTGTAGGAAGCGTTCATGTTGATGTCTCAGCCACGGAGAGAACTGTCAATCACTGATCATCCAGTTGACTTTAAAAGACTTCTTTCCCCTGCAGATACCATTTTAGCCTTAGTAGACATTTTTACCTGTTAAACGTGGGTGTAACTAGTAACGGATGCATTACATTTCAGTCCATCATTAGCTGAAGCTGAACTGTTCCTGCAGACGTTTTTATGACAAGTGTAAGTGTCTAGAGGGAGAATAAAAACTAAGGCCAAGCTTTGCAAACACGTTCTCACAGGTGTCCCACATGACTCAGCAGTCAATCTTTGGTGGAACATAATGACACAGCGTCCCAACGGAAAGCAAGTGTCTAACTTTCACATAACATCACGACATCAGAGCTCTCTGTCCACACTGAATCCATTAAATATGAGCTTCTGTTACTTCATGAAAACAAACTCGGTAGCTATCAGCTGTGCACCCGAGCTCAGACCAGAGACACAAACAACACGTTTCATATTGTGATATATATATAACAGCTGTAAGAGTTTGATATTAAGCGAAACACTGGACTGGATAACCGAATTTTACCAGGTGTCCCACATGACTCAGCAGTCAATCCTCAGTGGACCATAATGACCGTGTCCCAACGGAAAGCAAGTGACTAACTATCACATAGATTCACGTAACACCAGTGCTCTCTGTCCACACTGAATCCATTTAATATGAACGTCTGTTACTTCATGTAAACAAACCAGGTAGGTATCAGCTGTGTGCTCAAGGTCAGACTGGAGACATAAACACTTAAAAGATGGGTGAGTAATCTACTTGCTATTCTCCTACATGTGTAACATTACTTTTTAAATCAGAAAACACATATTTTATATTGTGATATTTACTGTAAACAATTTAACAAACGGCAGGTAACGTTAGCCTTGTTTGTTATTAGAAATGGTCATTTACCTCAGCAGAAACATTTAGCTCCTCGGCAATCTCCCTGCAGCTGACACTATGTTTAGGTTTTTTAGTGAAAATAGGAGGGTTTTGAATAAATAATTCCTCATTTTAACTTCATGAAAAACCACCAGAAAAAATGTCGTCCAGCAGCAGTAGAGGAGCTCCTGACAGGCATGGCAGCTTCCTTTGTAACCGCCTGTGTAAATGAGCAGATAATATCGGCTCAAATTGATCACTGGCAACTAAATTTAATCAAGTCAAAACTGTATCGTGGCAGACCTTGTGATATCGGAAATATCATATCGTTGTCCAAAGAATAGACATAATATCATGTTGTGATATGACTAGTGATTTACACTCCAAGGTGGTACCAAAAAAATTAATGAGATACTACCCAAAAAAGGAGCGAGCTGAACTGAGTAGTGCTGTGCAGTATCATGCATTGGAAATGTGTCTAAAAGGTAAAGTTCAATTGCAAGTTTCTGATACTCCATGCAAAAGATGATATCCAAAAAGAGCTAAAAGTTCAAAACCTCCACCACTGACCCAGATAAGCATCCCACTGACAGAATCAGGTTTTGGAAAGCCAAAATAGATAATTATTGATCATGTCTCTGGCTGATCAGTGTTTGTGCCAGCACTCCGTCTTTAAATCTTCACATTTTAAAGTCAAAAACTCATCTCTTTTCAGTGTTTAAAGGTGTAAACGCCTCTGGAGCTCCACAACAACCATCACAGGATACGAAAACTCCTCAGCGGAGCCCCGACTACTGCTGACGGGGAATGAATTACAGTCACAACACAGCTCAGGGTGTGTATGTGTGTGTGTGTGTGTGTGTGTGTGTGTTTCACAGCCGAATGGGAATCCTTCAGATCAACAAATAAACAAAGCAGCCGGGGCAGGCCAGCGTTCCTCCTGTCAGCAGCATCTGCCAGCAGCAGGGAGGATGCTTCGGTTTTTCCTGCCTCGTCTAATCCTGCATCCACAAAAAAAGCCTCCTTCTGGACATCCTCCATCTGTTTCTTTTTTTTCTGTCTCTTTCAGACTCTTTCAGCCTGTGTCCTCTGCTGTCACGTCCGATTCCTCCCTCTCTATCAAACATCTCTTTCCCCCCACTTCACCTCGCCACCCATCTTTCCTCCATCTTTGTCTCTCCTGCAGATGACTTATTTAACCCTTTGAAACCTGGAGTGACATCACTTTTCTTGTGCTGCTTTCAGACGCCTTTCACAAATATTTGAACCTTTGAACCCGGAGCAAATCGGTGCTACTTCTTTCAAAAACATGGGGAAAAAGGCAATTGGTAGATTTAAAAGTAATATTTTTAAAAAGCTAGGGAAAAATGTAAAACAGCAGGGAAAGAAACTGTAATTATAAGAATTATCATGATTATTTATTTAAAATTGTGTTACATTTTGTTATACATGTTTTATGTTTTAATTATTTTACTTTCTTTTGTTTTAAACTAATTTTCAGGGATTTTTTTGTGCTCCAGCTTTTACACACCTTTCACAAATGATCAAAAAATTGCAAGAAATTAGTACATTTAGAAAATTATTTTAAAGAAAGCTAGGAAAAAATATGAAAGGAAAAAGGAAATAGCTAAAGAAATAATATATGTATAAAAATCAGGAAAACATATTTTAAATGATGTTACAGAACTATTATATTTTAAGCAGTTTTTCCAAGTCCTGTTTGGCCTGTTTGTTTTTAATAATTTTCTTTTTTCTTTTTTGAATTAATTTACTTTTAATTTTCTTGAACTTTTTACTTATTTTTTGCTAATTTTTTGGGTCATTTATTTTTTCATTGTTCAGTGTCTTCCTCTCATGAAATCAAGCTCAAGTTTCAAAGAGCTAAACACAAAAATACTTTTGCAAGTGGAAACATCCCCGTTAGCCCCTTAAAACGACTAGAAAATGGAGCTCACAGTGGCTCGTTAAACGTTGGCGGTCCAAGCTGTCGACCTGCAGTATTTGTGCTTTATTGAAGAACACTTTGAAGAACACTCTGCAATGTAAACCTCGCATTTTACTGCAGAATACTGTAATAAATTTAATGGTAATATACCGTTGAAGTAATTCACGGTAGTGACACTGTAAAAAAACGGTAGGATTCTGTCAACTACAGCTGCCAGAAGTTTCCTGTAATTTTACGGAAAAAGTTGTTGCAGAGACTCTGTCTTAAAAATACAACAAAATATAACAGTAATGTACATTTTTTCCAAAATACAGTAAAACACTGTAAATCTTCATGCTTTTTTGTGCCAATATTACACTGTAAACTTCACATTCAACTGTGGAATACTACAATATATTTGAAGGCAATACTTTTTAAGTAATTTAAAGAAGTGACACTGTAAAATAACAACAGAACGCTGGTAACTACAGCCGCCAGTAGTTTATGATAATATTACAGGAAAATTTGTTAATATGAATTTTCCCAAAAAATTACAATGAACTACTGGCAGCTGTAATTGCCAGAATCCTACCGCTATTTTACAGTGTCACTACAATAAATTACTTTGATATTATACTACTGTTAAATTTATTTCATTACTCTCCAAATCATTTCATTAAGCTCCAAAAAACATCAATATTTATTGTGTTGTACTGTATTTTGGAAGAACGTTACATTACTGCTATAATTTGGCTGTATTTTTACAGCAACACCTTGATTTATTTTGACATCGTGGGAGTTTTCCCAAATTAAATGAGCAAACAAAGCCTCTGTAACAAAAAAGAGGAGGATTTAAAGAGGAGGTGCATCGTTATTCCCTCCGGCCTTCACTGAGTTGCTGCTGCACATGTAAATAGTTGCTCTCTTATTTATTCTCCACCAAAAACAAGGAGGACGGGATTAAATGGTACCGAAAGGAGGAGGAGGAGGATGGAGATGGAGGACACACTGCTGCTGCTGCCTCCCTCCTCCTCCTCTCTTAAAAAAAATCTCATCTCTGTACATCAGCATGGTAAATATCAGCAGACACACAGGGAGACGAGGAACAATGACACCAGCTGGGCACCAACAATAGGAAATAAATATCATGTGGCAGGCAGGCGGTCATCTCTGTATCTCCATCATCCATTTAAACATTCCTGCTGTGTGTCTGCTGCTGTACAGGCTTCTTTTGTGGCCTTCACACCTGCATCTGACTGCCTGTGTGTGCTCTGAATACCAAAAATATTCCATTTCAACCCCTTTTCATTTATTTTCCACCTTTAAATGTGAAGATGGAGCAGGTGTGTGTCTGCTGTCTGTGTTGTTGTTTCAGGATTGGCCTCCAGACATTAAAAGCTGCTTACCTTCTCGGCTCCTCTGTGTTTCTTGGCCGCCGGTGTGTCGTCATGCTGCCGCCTGACAACAATAGCGCCGCCGCTTTTAACTCCACAATCCAGCGCGTTTTTGCTGCCTCCGTTACTCCCGCTATTGTTATTGTTTACGTTGTTAATGTTGCCGTTATCTCCCATGATCCTGGAGTCCGGCGCGGCGCAGTGGCAGTGTCCGGGGCCGTCGCGGCACGGATGATGCTCGGGCAGGGCGGACGACGGGAGGAAAACGGAGGGAGGAGGAGACGAGCCATCGCCGGGCTTCTCCTTCCTCGTCCGGGCAGGAGGAGCGGCGGCGTCCCTCTCCCTGTCTCTGTCCCGCTTCCAGCCCCGGATCACGTTTTTCCCCTTCCTCTCCTCCTTGCCTTTGGCGCATGTCGCAGGAGAGGCCACTTCGGAGACGCCGTTGTTGTTGTTATTGTTGTTGCCGCTCCCGCCGCCGTCCGCGTCCCTGCTGACCGCTGAAATCATCTCCAGACCTTCTCCGCCGACGCTGCGTCCTTGAGCCTCCCGGCGCTGCTGCTGCTGCTTACCGACCCCGACGCACACCTCGCCGCCGCCGCGCACCGCGACGGCAGCCGCTGAGTGATCCGCCGCCGCCGCCGCCTCCGCTTCCTCTCGTCCCTCCCGGCCGGCTCGGCTGCGTTTCAGCGCGGATCTCCTCGGCTCCGACCCGCCGCTGCCGCCACCGCCGACAGGTACCCGGGTCTGGAGCGAGGGCAGGGCCGCGTGTCTGTCGGCTGAGCCAGCGGCGCTGGAGGAGGAGGAGGAGGTGATGGAGATGGAGGAGGAAGAGGAGGAGGAGGAGGATGAGGATGAAGAGGAGGCGGTGTGGTTGGGTGACAGCTCCCTGCAGTCCGTCAGCAGCCCTCCATTCTCCCCAGCTCTCAGGAAACGGTTCATCTCCTCCTTTCCGCGTGTCCTTTGTCGATCTTCACAATAATCAGCATTCAAGTCATCGTCAGCCCGCCGCAGTGAGGCAGCCAGCGCCGAGCCGGAGGTGGACACATGCAGGTCTGTTATAGGCTGCCGGATCAGGCCTGCTCCATCACAAACTACCACACAGGCTGAATGACAGCTGTGCTTTCTGACTCAGCCAGAGGTGGTCCCATCTGAAATCAAAAATAAAGAAATACACACCAGTATACACTAAAACAGAACAATAAAACACTGTAAATGAAGCAGTAAAACACTTACAGTAAACAAACCAAAAAGAGCATGCATCCCACAAAACACAGCAAAATGTACACATTTCTGTTTCAATATAAGAAAATAGTAATAAAATGAAGCATTTTTATTATCTAGCCTGAGGCTGTCCCTTCAAATCAAAAATAAAGAAATACACACCAACATATACCAAAACATAACAGTAAAACAGTAAAACACTAAAAGTTAAGAAATAAAAATAAAAACCACATCCCCAAAAACACAGCAAAATGTACACATCTCTGTTTTAAAATAAGAAAAATCGTGATACAACGTATGGCATTTTTATTAGTTATTTCCTGTTTGGATCTGAACAAAAGGTTTGATTTCATTAATTTTATTTCTATCCCACCCCGATTAATCTCTAAAGGCAGACATTAGATTTGGAGGTAAAATAGATAGAAGAAATAAATTAAATAAATGGTTCTGTCAGATAATGGCAGTGGTTGTCCACAGGGGGGCGCTACAGTGTTTGCTTTATTGTCCAAACATCTATTGAGGTGTAACTGATGGGATGTCCACGAAATTTAATGGACTGATGCATCTCATCAGCTGCTCTTTTTTTAATTTACACTGTAACAAATTGCTGTTAAATATGGCCAAATTTAACAATCATGTACAGGGGATTTTTTTTAAGACAGTACAATAAAACACTACATCTTGATGCTATTTGGAGCCAATCTAACACCGTAAACCTCAAATTCTACTGTGATAAATTTAACAGTAGTAGTTTTGTTTTTCAAAATACAGTAAAGCATTTAAATAAATGTAATGGTAGTATCCAGTTTAAATAATTTATGCTAGTGACACTGTAAAATAACATTAGGATGCTGGCAGCTACAGCTAGTTTACCATGTAAAACCCAATATTTATTTTATGAGATAATAAAAATCATTATTAAGACAAACTGTATTTGTATTTGTTTACCACTTTTTTATACAAAAGCAGTTTGTTGTACTCACCTTTTGACTGTTTAACAATCTTAGATTTTTTAAAATTTTTTAGTTCTGCTGATATAAAGCAATACTAACATATGGATATCTAATTTTAGCTTAGTTTTTTTTTTGTAATTGTATTTAAATGTCTTTTTATACTGATACAGAATTTCCACTGAAAATAAATACAGTGTTGTACCAATTTTCCCCTCGCCCCGAATATTTTGTAACTAAAGCGATCAAATAAATGTATCTGTGGAGTAAAAAGTGCAACATTTACCTCTGAGATGTAACAGTTAGAGGAGTATTGCTATAAAGCAGCAGAAAATGAAAATATTCAAGGAAAGCACAAGCACCTTGAGAGAAACTGTACTTAAGTACTGCATTTGATAAATGTTACATTCCACCGCTGAATACCACAGTGAAATTTCACATTCACATTTTGTTTAATCTTTTTTTTTCTAGCTCAGAAAAAACATCCAAAAAAACAAACAAACAAAAAAAACCTACTCTGCATGTAGTATGTTGAAAATAATTCATATTTTTGTGTTTTTCCATCTAAAAAACATAGTGCCATCATGACAAAAACCTTACATTTAAAATTCTAAAAAAATTAATAGATATCTGATATTTATAAAGCCTGTTTTTCTTTTTTCTAAAAGGCATTTTGTACGCATAGTGGTATGAGTGTGAGTATTTGAATAAATAATGTATAAATATCAATATTGTTGCTAACAATTGACATATCAAAGGCTGTGATAATAATTCTTTAAAAATCAACTTATCATGTAGTATACTGTATAATGTTTATTTTTTTTTATTTTTTCCATCTAAAATCATGGTTGCATCACGACAAAAGCCAGGCATCCAGAGGCTTAAAATTCTGAAAATTAATAAATATTTGATATTTATGATCAGACTTTAGTTTAAAAAAATGAAAGTAGAAACTCAATTAAAGTAGAAACTATTTTTAATGAATGATTTTTTTAAGCTTGACTGTGAAAAGCGCTGTTGGCCGTTTGGACTAATATTAAAGTTATGAATTAAACAAAGAGAAATAAAATCCTTGCGCTCACCTTGTTGTTGAAACGGAACCGCTCAGCTCCCGGTTTGTAGTTGTCAGTCTCGGTAGCTTTGTTTATCCACAGTTTTCCGTGATGTCCCGCTGCTTTCATGCCCGGTAATCGTCTCGGAAAGATGTTTGAGATCGTAAAAGTCTGTTTTCGGTCAACTTCAACCTCTCCGAGCAAACACACACGGCTAACGTTAGCAAAACAAACGTCTTCTAGCTAGCAGTTAGCCGTTTTCCCGGATAAAAACTCCGCGTTAAATCTGACTGATTTTACCAAAAGTTCGGTTCGTAACTTTGCCCGGCGGCTTACGGACATCGAGGAGTTTAAACTCGAGTTTCTTCTTAAAATAAAGACTTTAAAATGCGAGCTGCGGATGATAATTCAGATACTCGCGTTAGTTTACTAACGTCTGACAGCTACGAGCCAAACTACGATAGCGGCTAACAGCCAATCAGAACGCAGCGAGGCAGCAGCAGCCAATCAGCTTCGAGCAGGAGTGTCACTGTTGTTTTCCCACTCAGGAGGCTGCAAACAAATCAATCAATAACAAACACTTTTTTGATTTATAGCAATGGAAATGCCCGCAAAACTCAGTATTTAAAATACTATGCATTAATCCAGAATTATATTAAATTTTTAATCACTCAGTACCACTAAACCACACGTCTTTTGCTGCCAGCAGGTGGCACTTTTAATACAGTTTTCATTATTTCTTTGAACACAGTTGTCCATTTAGAAGTTAGATTTTTAAATCAGTTCACACACAGGCCTAAACTGAAAGTCTCTGCACTAAATGACACAAATATATTTATTTTAGATTATTTATTTTGAAAAATATTCTCACATTTACAAAACCTTTAAAGGAAATTGAATTAAAATGAGCAATTACATTTTGAAAAAATATATTTTATTAATTTAATTATTTTGCAAAATACTCTCACACTCACAAAACATTAAATATTTTAAATTAAGATTAATAATCAAAATTTTAAAAAGGAAAAAAATATTTATTTTGCAAAATACTCTCACACTCACAAAACATTAAAACCAGGCAACAAATGCAAACAACAACACAAACTGTGGTCGAATTAATATATTCTTTCAATCAGTCATTACACAATTGACAACAAAATGCACATACCTGCTGTCAATATGAACCGGTTCAACCTTGCAATATTTTCTGCTTTTGCCTGTGCCATTTGTTGATACTGTACATAATTAGGCTCATGGACCCAAAAAAGGGAAGCAAGCATATCACAGTATGAACTCTTTTCTCCACAGTTCATTTTACCAGAAAACAAACCCTGCTTCACTATAGACCTACACTTTTTTCTCTTTTTAGGACTCCTGTTGAAATTCTGTTTAAAAGAAAAGAGAATGCTTTCTAAGGAAGTTTTCTAGGTTTGTTTTATTCGTTTTGGTGCAGCTTCTGTGCTGCATTCTTCATTTACAAACGAACCAATGACGAATGTACCTAACATTCAGACATACTCAGAAATATTTGTTTCCACAGTATTGTCTTCTATCAGATATTTCTATGTCATAATTTTTGGCTGGACTGCAATAGACATGTAGGTTTTTGTTGTTCTTGTTTTCAGATTTTTAAAACTCAACTCAATTTTTACTATTTTTTTTCCTGATGATTTTGACTATGTTTGGCATATGGAGGAAAGACATGCTATTTCCACTAGGTGCACTGTCACAATCAATGCGGCTGCTAATCACTGACATATCCCAGACTGTCAGCAGCAAAATAATAATAATAATCTTTTAAGCATGTAGTATATTGAAAATTATTATTATTTTTCATCTAAAAACATAGTGGCATCATGACAAAAACCTGGCATTTGAAATACTGAAATTCTGAAAATTAATGAATATTTGATATTTATAATTAAGACTGATGTTGGTTAAAAATGGACTCAATCAAAATGGAAAATATTAATATACAATATTTTTTTAAAGCTTGATTAAGGGTTAATCACTTAGAAACAAAAACAAGGGTAAATACAGTCCAGGGTGAAAAAAACACCAAAGTTACCCTTTGAAAAGTAAAGAAATGTTTTGCAGTGAAAGCACAAAACAGCTTGTCTGTCACTGTGCTGAGTCACTGATAAGAGATTTGGGGCAGCAGCAGGAGGAGGAAAAGTTTTTGTAAAAAAAAAAACAATGTCTCTACAGTATGTGACTGTCGTTAAGCCAAACAAACAGAGCCAATGTACAGCCAGCCAGACAGTTATATAATGTTTATTTTGCAGCGGTCGAGGAGGTGTGTCATTTGTGACCTCAACTTATCCTGCGGTATATATCTGAGGAAAAAAAGTGGAGCACAGACATGTGAAAACATCCGAAAACAATCTGACATGGACTGCTGAAGTCTGTCTGGAGAAAGAAGAGAAGGGTGGAAGGTGGATTATTCAAAATCCAAGTGTACTACATCACAGTAAATTAGCTCAGAAAAGCCGTGTTGAATTGTCGGCCAACAGGTCTGTCACTGCGATGGAGAACTACAGCATAGACGATTCGTTTCAATTTAAAACAAAGAGCGCAATGTCAAAACCTTTGCGTCTTCTGTCCAACACAACTGTACATCATCGGTAAGAAAACTTCTCTGTTTTGTTAAAAACTGTAATCTGCAGTGTCCCTTTTCGCTAAAATGTGTTACATTTTTTGCACACTTTCCAGAAGTCTCCTCTCAGGTTAGAGATTCTGCAGCTGGAGCTGTTTCCTACGAGTATCTCTGTCCGAGCTAAAAACACACTTCCTCTCCTTCTGTTTCTGTTTCCTTCAGACAAGGATGACACAGTTTTGTATTACAGTAGATGTTTGCTTTAAATACAGTTACAGAGTTACTGAGCGTTTTGAAATATGTGCCGTTTGTAACTTTAAATGAAAATAAAAAAAAAAACAGGAAAAAGATACAAAAAAATCCTGAAAATTTTAAAATATATATGTATACATTTTTTTCTGTAAGGTAATTTTAAATATGTAGTTAAAATTATACATTATACATGTAGTTCTCTGGATATTTTTTACCTAGAATTCTCTTTTTTAAACAGAATTTCAGGTCTTTTTCTTGTCACCTTTTACTAATTTCCGGAAATTTGCACATTTCTTGCAAAGTTGCCGTTTCTCCTTGTGTTTATAAAAGAAACCAAACTTTCTTGGGGTTTATTGTATTTCCAGGTCCAACTGTGGGGCCAGATTCTAGAAATGGTCAAAACTGAAAGAGCAGAATCAGCAGATGTGTGTGTCAACACTGTGTTGGCAGTTGTTGTTGTTGGCAGCAGATTTTTGAGCTGCAGGTCGTTTGGTTTCAAAGGTCTCTGTTTACACCACAACACGCGAGACCCTCCGTCTGCAGCCCCGTATCGTCTCACCGTCTGTCACTACAACAATCAATCAATATGAGCACCTAAATTCATCAACTTCATTTCCAGAGCAGGTGAACTGAATTATCCCACAAACCAACAGCAAACTGATTTCTTTCAGAAAAACTGAAATTAGGTCAATGAGTAACATATTAAGAAATGTTCAAAAAAGCGCAAGAAATAAGTCGATTTTTAAAAAATAATAATAATAATTTAAAGCTGGGGGAAAAATTTAGGGAAAAAAAGTAAAAACTAGCCAAAAACCACAAGTTTTATATATTCAAAAATATATTACAGAATTATTATAAATTTTGAGCACTTTTTTAAACTTTCTTAAATGTTTTTGTTAAACAAATTTTCTGGCAATTTTCTTACTTTCTAAAAAAAAAATCTGTAGAAATCAAGAAAAAATCAGAAATCAAGTTTTTTTAAGCTTTCAAAGGATTAACAGTCTGTAAAATAGAGAATGAGTGCATGAGTGCAACGACAGAAAATGTTGTAGCAACATCGTGCAATCATTATAAACTGTTAATTATAAGATAACGAAGAAGATGTGAAAAAAATGAAAAACCCAATTCAGCAAAGTTGGAAGGAAGTAGAACAAAATAGATTCGGCATCGAACTCAACACTGTTTGCAGTTCAAAGTGCGGTGTGTGTGTGTGTGTGTGTGTGTGTGTGTAGATTTGCCAGTCTGTCAGTCAGTAAAGAAACTGACCTGATGACAAAACAAATATTACAAATGTGTCAGTTTAACCTGGTCCTCTTCATGTCTGCAGGTTCAGACTCGCTCTAAATGTGCCGACTGTGCAGTTTTTATGTAAATGTACTGAACTCTAAGAGAGAAAGAGATTACAGATATTTCACAAAACGTTGCATTATTCCTTTAAGGTTAGACTGTGTGTGTGTGTGTGTATGTGTGTGTGTGTGTGTATCTTGTTTCAGAGAGAAAACCTTCATAACATGTTTGTTGACTGTCATTATGACCAAGTGACCCTCAGCTGATATCAGTACAGATATGTCACCAGACAGTAGGCAGGTTTCAATTAATCCTCAAATTGTGCAAACTGAAATTGAAAATATGAAATATGTCTTATGGAAACACGTCAGTTTCTAAAAAAAACTCCCATCTATCATGAGGTGGTATTTCAGGCAATTCCAAAAAGCCATATTTCCCAAAACTCGAATGGAAACATTTTTTAGTCTTTTCAAGGTCACATGATGCTATCGTCAGTAGGAACTGGCTCCCTCATGATGCAGCAGGAGCTACAAGAGCTGTTATTGCATCACATAACTCAGAGAAAGTTTTGAATCCACAATTCCTCTGTGAAATCGTGGACTACATCTCCCAGAAATCCCTCATACGAGGCCGCTCCCACGTATAAATGGCTTGCCTTTCCATCATGGCTCCATCACACACCTACGTGGAAATAATGATGGAGGGTATGGTGGCTACAATAGAAAAAAAGCTGCTAATGTTTTAAACCTCCATCGCCATGGTTACTGGGAAGTTGTCACCAGAGGAGAAGTCACATAACATCAAACACAGTCATCTCGCAACTGTGTTTTCGCCACATTTCAAAAATATTGCTTAAGTTTTGCACAAATCTTTCATATCTTAACACCAAAAATGGTTCTGTCCAACTGCATTTGCAGCTGTCGGCCAGCGACGTTTCATACAGCTGCAAAAGATTTTACGCCAAAGTGCAGCTACCTGCAGCACCAGTCAAGTTAAGTGCAGCTTGACTGGTGCTGCAGGCATTTAACCATAAGGTGGTAACTCTGGTCTCTACCTGACGCTCCTGCCCTGCATTCATCTTTACAGTAAAATTAAATAAACGATAAACTGGTATATCAACAAAGGGAAACAGATCAGGTTTCATCCTGTTTTTGCAACCATGAAACAAAAAAAAACAGAACAAAAGAGAAGAAAGTTTTGTTCCTGTGTAAACTGAGCCGGAGAGAGCTGCAAGGGGAACCACCGTGTTCCCACTGACATCTAATACGTCAGATTGTTCTGTCTGACATGATTTAATGTGACTACAATAAAACAGAGAAGAAAAAAGTCAAATAGGACAAGATTTTAATTTCATTTAATGCAGAGGAGAGCAAAAATAACACTTTACTCTCCAAACGAAGCAGGGTAAAATGTCACTGATCAAAGGTTCAAATGCTGACATACACACACACACACACACACACACACACACACACACACACACACACACACACACACACCGTGCTGTCCTCTGATTGGCTGTGACATGTGGGGCCAGCGGACACTCCCACAGGCAGGTGAGGGAGCCGAGGATCAGGCTGCAGGGTCACTTCACCTCTCAGCTCTCAGGACAGCAGCACACACACACATACACACACACACACACACACACACACACACACACGGGTGTTTAGTCATTTAAAAGTGTTGATCGTGATGACAGAACAGTGTGTGAACCAGCAGACATCGCAGGAAGACGGCAGGAAGTGTAACAGAGGAACTGCAAAGCATGAGGACAGAGACTATCAGTGAGTGTGTGGCTGCAAATGATCAAAGAGAAGAAAGCAATGTGCTAAAATACTGTATTTACACTTATAATGGTGTTTTTATTAGTATTTGCATGTACTTGTATTACCTCTATGAGTGCTGAAACAACTTAATCTACTGACAGAAAAGCTGTATATTCTATCTTCAGTTTTTCAAATCTCTGGAAATTTTGTATTATTTGATTTTTGGGCAAACTGTAACATGAGATTTCATTTTGGTTCCTTTATGTCTTCCAACAATATAGAGTCATTTAACTCCACGCGGGCTGATGAAGTGTCAGTCAGGCTATTAGCTTATCAAAGATACTATGAGCTCCTATCTGTGTTTACAGTCTGTTGAGTGATAAGAAACAGAAATAAGTCACAGAAAAGTCAAAGAAATGTTTGAGGTCATTAAAAAATCTCTCTCGCAGCCTTTTAAAAAAATCTTTTTAGCAAGTTTATTTTCTGTTACACTCTGTACGTTCTTTAAAACAACACTTTTCCCATAAAAAGGAACATTTGTAAGTCAAAAGGTCAGGCCGTGCTGTCTTGAATTCGTGAAGACAACTTTGCTTTTCTTGCATGGAAAACTGTGTCACTCAGCGGGTTTCCATTAACCCTAAAACTGCACAAATCAAAACTGCAAATATCAAATATATCTAATGGAAACACAACAGTTTCGAAAAAACTCCATTTATCACAAATGACTGTCATATATTATTTCTGTTTTTGCTGCGTGTTACAAAAATGTCTATGGTTATCATGACTTGGCTGCGTTTTATTGCTTCCTGTAGGTTTGTGGCATGACGATGCTTATTTTGTTCCTGAAAATGAGGCGGCTGGTAAACACTGACACATGTACATTTAGTTTTTATAAATAAATTGATCAAATAAAAAAAACAACAACTTAAATATCTATATTAATATCAGCCTAAAATATCCAGAATCCTATAGGACCCTTATATCCATACTTTTTTTATAACGTTTTGTCTGTTGGCCTTTTTTGTAAAATATGATGCTGCTAAACCCTTTGAAACTTGGCTCAACATCACTTTTCTTGTCCTACATCCTTCCTAAACTTTTTCACTCTTTGAAACCTAAGAGAATTGGTTTGATATCTTCTGAAAATATGGGCACAAAGGGCACTAACTAACTTGGCAAGACGTGTCCCACAAATTGCAAAAAAAAAATAGTAAAAGGTGACAAGAAATTACCTGGAAATTAGTTTTAAAAAAGGGGAGAATAATTAGAAAATTATATTTTTTAAAAAAGGGAAAAAGGTCCAGAAAATAATATTTGTAATTATTATCTAATATAACTATCTATCTAAAATTATGTTACAAAAAATATGTTTTGTTTTATTTTATTTTATTTTATTTTATTTTATTACTTTTCTTTTTTTCAGGTAATTTTCTTGTACCTGTTTCTTTTTCCTTTTCTTTTATTATCAATTTCTTATTGCCTCACTGGTTGAAAGAAGTCAATCCAATGTGCTCAGGGTTTTAAGCGTTAAACTTAAAAAGCTTTAATTAATTTATCTATCTATCTTTGCTTTTGTCTGATATGCCATTTAATGGAGCTGAAGTGGATTTAAACCCAGACCAAACAATCTCTACTGTTTGCACTGTAAACATTATTCCAGCGTGTCTGCTCTCTTTTGTTGCAGCTGCTCCTGCATCCAGGATCTCGGATCATTTTGCTGTTTTTTCTGACAGAAGTTTTCTCTCGGTGTAGTTCAGATGTAGAGAACGTGGAGGAGCGGCAGAGATATGAGAGGATGGTGGGCGAACCTCTGCAGGCCGTCGATGCCGAGCAACAGGAGCTGTCAGGTCGCAGGAAACCAGCATTAGTCAGGTAAATAAAATAACTAACTAACCAAATAAATAAATAATCAAGCTCTCACTTAATGCAAAATAAATAAAAAAGTACTGTTCTTCTGTACAACATTGAGGTACTTAATACTGCTATACTATTTGACAGCTTTAGTTATCATTTATATATCTCAAAAATGCCTTGAGGGAATTTCTTTGGCACAAACGTCCACTGGGACTTAAGGATGAACTGATTAGATTTCGGTGGTCAAAGGTCAAAGGTCACTGTGACTTTGCACCTGTCTCATTCATGTGTGCACAATTTCTTTGGAAGAGCTTGAGAGAATTTCTGCAAATTTGGCACAAACGTCCACTTGGACTCAGAGATGAATTGATTGGATTTTGAAAGTCAAAGGTCAAAGGTCAATGTCAGTGTGACCTTGTGTCGGTCTCACTCTTGTGAAAGCAAAATATCAAAGGTGCCTTCAGGGAATATCCTTAAATTTGGCACTTTTTTTTCTTTCTTTCTTTTTGTAAAACTAATTTTTTCGGGTAATTTTCTTGTACTTTTTAATCATTTCTTGCTAATTTTGGGGTCGTTTTGTTCTTTTGTTGCTCATTGGCTCTTTTTCATGGTTTTGAAAGAAAATAAGCCAGTTTGTGCAAGTTTGAAAAGGTTGATTTACACAGTTTTGCTAAGTGAAATTAGTGTACTCAAAAAATGATTTTAAAAAGCTAGGGAAAAATGTCTACAGGAAAAAGAAAAATCTGGAAAAAAACTGTATTTATTATTACTCATCATAATTAAATATTAAAAATTGTTTTACAGAATTATTACATCGTTTAAAGCCCCTTTTCCCAGTTATTTCCTTTGAAAGAAATTTTTTTTTTCATTCTTTTTCAATTTTCAGGGTATCTTGTACTTTTTATTAATTTCTTGCTAAATTTGGGGTCGTTTCTGCATATGTTGCATATTGCCTCCTTGTTGTCATGTTTTTGAAAGAAATCAAGGCAATTTATGCAAATTTCAAGCGTTGATTTAAGCAGTTTTCCTTGGTGACCTTTAATAAATAGTGTTATAAAAGTGCTGTATAAGCACAAAGCAGACAGTCATGTAAGGTGTCATATAATGTGATATAAATGTCATCACTGTGTTTTGTCTGCAGATCAAAGACCTTCGATCACTCGCTGCTGACTCAGGTCCAGACTGACGCAGACTCAAAGATCGAGAGGAAGAAGTCTCACTACAGCCAGGTGAGCGTTCGTTAAGTCACCTCTGATACATATTTTATCACACCTATAAACACAGAGCGGGATCAGATTCCACTGACCCATTTTTAATTTTACTGTGGAACCTATTAAAGTACCAGAAAATCTATTTTAATGCTTTACTTCAGTGGATATTAATGCAACTTCTAAATTCAAATTCAAATTTTAAGCACGTTCTTGCTTTTTAACTATGTGTGTGTCGTGTTTCAGCTTTCGAAGAGCAACTGCCAATACCATAAAATATTTAAGGAGATCAGCAAAGAGGAACAGCTCAGACAGAGTGAGTCTTTTAATGATCACAACTGTCCGCTCCACCTTAAATACTGAATGAAGGATTAGATAATAGCCGAACATTTGATCCCTGCGAACATTTTTGTCTTCAAACACTAGATCATGACTTTAACCCTTTGAAACAAACCGGCTTGTTTTCTTTTGAAAACACTAAAAGAAGACAATGAGCAACTTAAGAAATTACCCAAAAATTAGCTGCATTGAAAAAAATGTATAAGAAAATTACCTGAAAATTTGAAAAAAAGGAAAAGAAATTATAATAATAATAATAATAATAATAATAATAATAATAATAATAATAATAATAATAATAATAATAAATTAATTTATTTTTATTGTTTTATATTTTTTACAGGACTATCCTGAATCCACTTTAGAGAGAGAGATCAGGAGGAATAATGACAGTGACCTTAAACTACATCGGGGGCAGAGCAGGGAATAAATATTGTGTTTTTCTGAAATTATACTGTTTTTTGTCATTCTGGTACCTCAAATGGCCCAAAAAATAGAACAAATAGCTGCCATAAATGGTATTGTTTAATAACAAAAAGGGAAATCTATTATTTAATGCATTTCACACAAAGTGCAGGACCAAATTTAAATTTAGCATCCCTTGTAATCTTTTTTTTTTTTTTTTTTTACTTAACTAATACTGTTACGTGACGCCATTTACCTGTTTGCCAGGTTACACCTGTGCTCTGCAGAAGGACATCCTCTACCAGGGACGGATGTTTGTCTCCGACCACTGGATCTGCTTCCACTCCAAGGTGTTTGGCAAAGACACGAAGGTAGCGTGAACTGGGACAGAGATTACTGTTACTGTTTACTGTTACTGTTTTGTGGTGGAATGTAACTAAGTACATTAACTCAAGCACTGCACTAAAGGTACTTTTGAGGTACTTTCACTTTAACAGAGTATTTTCACCTCCTACCACTTTCTGCTTCTACTCCATTACACTAAATATCTATTTATTTTGGCTAGTTACATGTTACTTGATTTAAAGAGAATTACTTGGAAATTGTTTTTTAAATTTTTTTTATGCAAAAACATGTCAGAGTTCCAGTTTATCAAATATGAAGACTTGCTGCTTTTCCTTTCAATTATTTTTATTGATTAGATTGATTTGAGATGTTCTTTGTTGTGTACTATCACTTTTATTACTTGAATACAATTTTGTGGGTGTACTTTGTACTTCAGTCATGTAATATTTTCAATGCAGAACTTTAACTAATAACCGAGTATTTTAGTTAATGTCCTGGGTTCATCTGTTCATCACTGGTGTTTGTGTGTCCCAGATTGCCATCCCAGTGGTGTCCATCACGCACATCAAGAAGACCAAAACTGCCATTCTGCTGCCAAACGCTCTGGTGATCGCCACCGCTAACGACAGGGTGAGAAGAAGACGCTCTTACTTTTATCTTATTGCTCTCACATGAATTATTTTGCTCAGTTATCAACAGTGTGAGCTTCAAACATCTGTCACAAAAAAACAAACAAGAAAAACTTAAGACGTGTTAAAACGTGTGTGTGCTGTTGCAGTATGTCTTCGTGTCCTTCCTGTCCAGAGACAACACTTACAAGTTCTTGATGTCCATCTGTCTTCATCTGGAGGTAAGACAGACTTCACACATTCAGCCATATCTTTTTTTTTTGGATGAGTGAAATGAGTGAAAATGGCTGGATTAAGTGAAGAGCCAGTGGTGTTTAAAACAGTGTCGTCTGCATAAAAGTGCACATTCCAGTTTGAGGTGGCAGAGATCATGTTTATGTGTATGGTGAATAAAAGAGGACCAAAATTGAAATAATAAATATTTTATTATTGTTTCTGTCACTATCAAAGCAGAAAAGCCTCTGGAGATCTGATCTGAGTGAAATCTTTGCCAAGATTTCATATTTTTATGATAACAATCAGCTTTTTCCAAGTGAAAACTTGAAAATATTTTGACCCTGGGAATATACTGTATTTAATTTTACATTATATGCACATGTACAGGAGAAGAGTCCATGCAGCAGTCCCGTCCCCTCCTCGGCTGAGAACAGCTTCAGAGGTCAGAGGTCACCCCTGTCGGCTCGCTTTCCTCTGGTGGGTTTTTGTTTTTTTAGAAAAACATTTACCTTATTCTTTCTGCTGACAAGAGGAGTGAAAATTGGATTTCTGATGCTCAATAAGTGACTCGCCCATTAGCCAACATGTTGTCTGAACATGTTCGTGGGTTTCTGCAGAGTTTTCCGGGTGATTTCTGCGACCTGGATGGAGCGGTGAGACAGAGGAGGCAGGAGATGGAGGAGAGCAGCAGCTCCGACTCCCAGACCCCGGACTACGACAAGATAGCAGGTAACCAACCAATCAGCAGCATTTAGTTCAAATTTTTGAGGATCTGCACATATGAAACTCTTTTCTAGGTGTGAAACAACTCTCAGCAGTTTTTGCTGAATTCTCAAACACATGTCAACAGGTTGTAAAAATCTGAAACTTTCATTTCCCGTCTGCATTTTTATTCTTTATTTTATTCTGCCTCCACGCTGGTGACAGCAGAGGGCTGAGGCATTATGCTTCCAGGTCGTCCAGGCGACCAGTTCTCGTGAACATTATATCTCAAGGACATCTTGAAGGAATTTCTTCAAATTTGGTACCAGTGTCCACTTTAAATGAACAATGAACTGGTTAAATTTTGGTAGTCACAGGTCAAATGTCAAGGCCATTGTGGCATCATCTGTCTCATTCTTGTGAATGTACTATTTTAAGAAAACCTTATAGGATTTTTTTTCAAATCTGACACAATCGTCCACCTGTACTCAGTGATGACCTGATATAAATTTGGTGATGACAGGTCAAAGGTCAAGTTATCTAATGCATTTCACCTATGAGAAATTTCTTAAGATTTGGCACAAACACCTATTTAGACTCAACGATGAACTGATTAGAAGTTGGTTGTCAAAGGTTTAAGGTCACGATGAACTTGTGTCTGTCTCATTCTGTGAACCCCAAATCTTAAGAGGGTCTTGAGAGAATTTCCTCAAATTTAGCTCAAAAGTCCACTTGGACTCAAAAATGAACAGATAAGATACTGAGAGGTCAAGGTCATTGTGACCTCATCTGTCTTATTTTTGTGAACATGATACTTCAGGGATTTTTTTTTTTTCAAATTTGGCACAAACATTCACTTGGACTCAAGGACGTACATTATCTTTACCACCATTACCATAGCTCATTTTTCTTCCATTTATTATTTCCCTTTTGTCCCTGTTCAAAAATTCATTACTACCATTCATGTAATGTAACACCTGGACACGATCCAGTATTGAACAAAAAAAAGAGAAAACAAAGGAACACTATTGTGTCTTATTATACGTTGGACGTAATTTACATTCCTGAAAAAAAAATCAAAACAAAAGCAGTGTCTTGTGAGTCCTGGTCGTCTTATTCAAACTGCTTCCTGTCTCTCTGCAGAGTTCCCCGTTCCTCAGTTTCTAGATGTGTTGAAGCACACAGACAGTGGAGCTCCTCCTGAACATCCAGACCATCAGCAGCACAAAGTCAAGAGCCAGCACCAGAACCAGCACCAGAACCAGCACCAGAACCAGCACCAGAACCAGCACCAGAACCATCAGAGCTCAGACAAGAAGCAGCACGACGCGCACCACACTGGTATGAACACTGTCCTGCTTTGAACGAGATCAAGGCTGTAATCCTCCCACTGCATTTTGAAAAGAATCAAAGCTGGATTCACAAAGTTTGTATCCAACATGGCTCCAAACTGTCCCGTATGTTCTGATCTTAAAGTCCAGGTAACAAGCTGAACTTTTTTGAAAACCCATAATTTTCATGCCAAGCAATAGCCGTGGCTGGAGGCGTTATATTTTAGGGTTGTCCGTCTGTCCAGCCCATTTATTTCAATTTGGCACAAACATCTATCTATTCTCAATGATTAACTGAAGAGATTCTGGTGGACAAAGGTCAAGGTCACTGTCGACGCATTTTAGAGAACAGGATATCTCAAGAACACCATGAAGTAATTTATTCAGATTTGGCACAAATGTCCATCTGATCTCAATGAATAACTGAAGAGATCCTGGTGGTCAAAGATCAAAGTCTATAAGCACAATACCTCAAATAAAAACTTGAGGTAATAATCATTTAGAGTCAAAGATGAAGTGATTCGTATTAGGTTGTCAAAGGTCAAGGTCACTGTCATTCTTTAGAACTGTATATCTCAAGAGCAGCCTGGGGGATTTTTTTTTTCAATCTTAGTACAAATACACACTTGGACTCAGCAATGAACTGTTTAAATTTGGTGGTCATAGGTCAAAGGTCAAGTCGCTGTGACTATGTTTATGGTTCATTATTTTGAGATGATATACTGTCGTACATTTTCTTTATTAATTGCAGCACAAAGTAATCAATTAAAACAAAATATTTAAAAAAGCAAGATGCAAAACCCAAATGTACAAAATGCCATTA
This sequence comes from Plectropomus leopardus, assembly GCF_026936395.1. Classification (NCBI taxonomy): domain Eukaryota; kingdom Metazoa; phylum Chordata; class Actinopteri; order Perciformes; family Serranidae; genus Plectropomus; species Plectropomus leopardus. The sequence goes on from NC_142179.1 coordinate 2,226,330, forward strand.
AATGTGTCTCAGCGACAAATCGACATTATTTTGATAAAATTATTTTTCTGTTTCCAGGCTCAGATTTGGTGATTGACAGCAGAACTCTGAAATCAGTTTCTCTCAACACTGTGCTGTTTGTCTACCTGTTTCTGTGAGTTCATTCATTCATTCATTCGTTAATTTAAATTAATTTATTTCTATGACTTTATAATTCATTGATTAATTTAGTTCATCTGTCAGTTTGATCAGTTTTATCACCTTTATTTCAACTTTATGTAACGCTTTCATTTATGCAGATGATAAATTTGTTTATTTGTCATTTATTCGTTCATCTGTCGACTCAGTTATCCAACGGTGCATTCATTCATTCATTGCTGTATGATTTTTCCACTCTGTTGTATATTTATTTGTTTATATATTAATACACATCCAACTGTGTACTTATTCATTCAAGAGAATATTTATAAAATATTTTCACATTCAGTTCACATCAATGGAAAAGTCAAACTACTGATGAATCTAATAATGCATTAATATACACACCCCATTTATTTATTTAGGTCATTACGTTTTGCATCTTTTTATCCGTCCAATAATTCTGTCTCCGTTAAATGTTTATGTGTGTTTATATGTGTGTGTTTTCTCAGAGTGTGTGTCCTGGTCTTGTCGTCGTGTTATCTGGCCTTTAAGATCTCCTCGTTGGAGCAGAGACTGACGACGCTCGGCTCCATCACTGAGTTCACCCACCAGGAGTGAGTTCCCACCCCTCACTGAGGCACACACACACACACACACACACACACACACACACACACACACACACACACACACAAAGAAAAAAAACGTGTAAAGAGTTCTTGTTTAAACTATTCTTCTGCAAGCCTTTTTGGATTTTCAGGTTGTCACATCTGCAAATTTCCCGCATTTAGGGCTAAATATGTTCAATAAAATACTCTTAAAATGATAAATGAAATGTACTTTTAAAATTAAATAAAGTATTGTTATAATCAAATAAATTAATGTGTAACCATGGTGCTTTTACTTTGAAAGACAGATTGTTCTGGGATAAAAGTTCAGTAATGATAATAAACAAGATAATGACAACTGCAAATACAAAATTATGTGATTTTTTTTACTCTTTATTTTATTCGTATGTTATAATGTACATCCTCCATTATGCGTTTTTCCCCAGAAACGATTTTCTGCGCGGGAGCGACGGGAACGCAGAGATTTTCTCTGAACTACTGACCATCAACCTGCTGAAGCTGGAGAAAGTCAGTCAGTCTGATTTTTCATTTAATTTCCGAACAAAAAATTGTGAATTTGTTCCCATTAACCTCCCTAAATTCCCAGAAAAATCTTTTTAGTTCTTGATTTTAGCTTTCAAACATGGAGAAATGTCTGGGAGGAGATTTGAGGATTTATGTCTTCAACAAAAAGTTTACTAAAAAACTCTGAAGACTGTGACTAAATTATTTCTGTATGCAGTGATTTACGTGGACAGCGTCAGTCTGTCTGCCAGTGTTCAAGATTACTGAGTTAATTTATTCCTCATTTTACAGCACAGGGTTGCACAATGACCTTTAGCCCCCCAATGCTGCACACATAGACATATAAATTTACAAATTTCTTGCTGATTTTTGAGGCGTTTCTTCTTTCTTTGCTGATTGCCCTTTTCCCATGTTTTTGAAAGAAATCAAGCCAAATACATAAACTCAATTATTCCAAATTGGACAGAACTTTTCTTTCGGATGTTTTCCCCTCATTTCGCTCAGTGTGAGAAACAGAGAGCTTCAGGACGAAGAGAAACCGGACGCTCGTTGCTGTTAATCAAACATTTATAGTCAGTGATCTGTTCATAGAGAAGCGAGAACGTCATCTGTAAGAAGAGCTCGTCTCTCGTCCATCAGTCGGCACTTTGTGTGTGTCTGAGCTGCATTAACATTTCACGCGGACACTCGTCTCTTTGCAGCAGCTGACAGCCGCGTTCAGGTCGATAAATTGTTCAGGTCGATAAAGTGCAGTTTCATCTGCAAAGAGACGCACAATTACAAACACACACTCGGGGCGAGCAGGTTGGAAGGAGGGAAATTTACTGGAGGTGCATATCAGGGAGAAGCTGTCAGGTTGGCAACAGGACAGAAGACCGAGCAAACAAAATCAGGAGGGACAGGACAGGTGAGCGGGTCAGGAGGTAACAAAAAAAGTACAAACAGATGCCAGTTCAGAGAGCTTCAGAGAGAATCTGACAGAGCAGCTGGAGACGGGCTGCTGTGCTGCGGCAGGTGATTGGGGGATGAGGAACAGGTGAGCAGGTGAGGAGCAGGAGTCAGGTGACTGCTGGGAAAGTCTGAGGACACCTGGTGGACAGACGAGGAATAACAAGTCCAGAGAGTTCTTGGGATGCATGGACCTGAGGGGGATTAACAAACGCAGCGCCGTTTTCAGAAGAAAATGACGGCATTGTGATTCTGGAAATCACCAATAGATAATATTTTCACGTTTTGTATGTTTCATATCAACCTTTAAAGGGAATAAGAAAAAAAAAGAGAAAAATATGAAAATGAAATGAAAAAATACAATAATGAAAATAATAATAAAAACAACAAAAACTGACTTTGTCATTAAAATATGAAGGGAATGGCGGATGGCAAGATGCCTGCTACAAACCCCCATTTTAACACAAAAACCCCCCAAAAAACTAGCAATTAATGATTTTGCTGTTTTTCCAGATGGTTTTTAGGCACCATCGCTGTGTTTCTCAAAAGAAAAAGTGATTGTTTGTTTACTTTTTACTTTGCTTTTTTACTTTTACTTTATTTTTAGAGATAGATCTGTAAATAAAATGTGAAAATAAAAATAAAAGTAACCAGAATACCCATCGACTGTATAAATAAATTTATATTTATAATAATTCTAAATATAGTTTTCTGGACATTTTTTTCCCTTTTTTGAAATAATAAGCATAAAAATAAGAACAATATGTAATATAACAACTATTAAAGGAGCATTGTTGGAGGTCTAAGATTTCATTGCCATCGACTGTTTCTCTGAAAGTGTCGCGATGATAAAGAACTTTAAACTCGAAACAACAATAAAAAATAACACAAAGTGTTTTCTTCCAGGTGCAGAAGAACCTGCAGAGACTGCTGGACGAAGCCGCCTGACTGAACTGGAAACCAGTTTCATTTGCTGCAGACGGCTCTGTACAAAAACTGTAAATATGTAGTTTAAACATAAACGATGGTCTAAATACTGAGACGTATTAAATACTGTGACACAAAGGGCTTGAAAATGATGACATGCACAAACACTTTATTGTGAAAGGGTGTTTCACTTCCCTCTGTGGTGAGTTTCACCTGTGACCACACCCACCTGTGATGTCACAGTGTACCGACACACCTGGAGTACACGTCGAGGGACAGAATATTTTTTGAACACAATAGTATTATGAAAGTACTGCATCTGCTGGGTGTAAATGTACACGCAGCAGTATTTTTAAGGCTGGGATACTTCAGGAGATCAGAAACTGTGTTTTTTTCTCTCAGTGGAACAAAATCAGCTCATGTTTCTGTGTTTACTTTAAAGGATTTTGACCTCAGCTGTTTTTTTTGTTTGTTTGTTTTGGTTTTTTTGGGTCACTGAACTCACTTCTGTTTACGTCTGAAGGGATCCAGGTTTAAGTCCACAGAGCTGGATTTATCTTCAGACTTTGGTCCAGTTTCATTGCCGACACATTTCTGTCTACAGCAGTGACGCTCAACTTGCTTCACTCTGGAGCCCAATTTTGCACAATGACAGCAGGCCAGGGGCCAATCACAGCAGCCCCATATGTTTTAGCATGTTTCTAGGACTTTAGGTTATATGAACAAGTTTAGGATGTTTCCAGGATTTTAACACATTTCTACGACTCAAAGACAAGTCTAGGATTTAGGACATTTTTAGGATTATAAGGTGTTTTCAAGACTTGATGACATTTCTAGGATTTTAGGAATTTTCTAGGATTTTAAGAGGTTTTAAGGATTTCAGGGCATTCGTAGGATTCTAGGACATTTCCAGGATTTTTAGACATTTCTCAGATTTTAAGGACATTTCCAAGATGTTTGCATGTTTCTATGACTTTAGGACATTTCTAGGATTTCAGAAATTTCTAGGTTTCTGGTCTTGAGGACTTTAAGATTTTAGGATGTTTTAAGGTTTTAAGACATTTCTAGGGTTTTAGCCTGTGTGAATCGTTTTATTTTTATTGTGAATTAGAAGATTTTTGGGGGGCCACCTGGCACTCTAACGGGGCCCAGATTTGGCCTGTGGACCATGAGTTGAGTATCGCTGCTCTACACGATGAGATTGAGGACTGAAAACTCTGAACTTTGACCCACTTTACAACCTGCTGACGGGGGTCATTCACGTTTACCTCACGCTGCCTTAAAACTGTACTTGAACCTCTCAGAACCTGAACTTACCAGTTTTAAAGGTTTTGGTAAAAAAGTTTCTTCTTTGCATTTAACAAACTGTAACATTTCAGACGTACGTCATTAAAAGAGTAACGAGCTGCTGTTGTTGGTGCTGATTGACTTGTGAGAGCTTGTTGTGTCCAGGCCGAAAAAACAAAAAAAACCTTCAAAACTCAGTCCACAAACTGATGGGGGACGTTTATACAGTCTGCTGTTTTTACCAGCACTTCGCTGATTCACTCTCAAAGTCCCATCATGTAATCCTACCCTCTACCCACCATGCACTGGGAGGTTTCTAAGGCGACCCCGACGGTCAACAAACATGGCTGAAGCTGCTGCAGGGAGCGCCCACCAACATGAGTGAGTAATGGTGCTGATTTTATTCTGAAAAACTCTTAAAGTCCCAAATCTCACTCACATGTGGTGTGAACATTTTTAAAAACTGTTTCTTAATTTTAGATTTTATTTAATTGTATATTTTAATGTATTTATTTGTGCTTGATTCTTGTAATTCTGACAGACAGATTGTCTTTACTTTTCAAATTCATTCATAAATTGCTTCCCTCATACAGAAACTTTATTTGCTGAAGACAAACTGCACGTAAATATTTGCAGTGCTGGAATGTAACTCAGTACATTTACTCAAGTACTGTACTTAAGAATGAATTTGAGGTACTTGTACTTCACTTGAGCATTTTGTTTTCATGCTACTTTATTCTTTCACTTCATGACATCATTTCAGAGGGAAATATTAGACTTTTTACTTCACTACATTTATCTGACAGCTTTGGTTATTTCACAAATTAAGATTTCAGCGTAGAAATCATATTTATAAAATACGATGTTTTATCGTAAATGATCTGAATTGTTTTTTTGGGTTTTTTTTTACTATTTTGATAATTTAATTTTGTTTTGTTGGGGGGGTTATATGTTTTCCTTTTAAAGGAGTGTTTTTTTAATAACTTTTTTTTAATAACTTTGACTTTTTTTTAAAGACCTTTGAATATTTTGAGTGTTTTAATTATTTATTCATTTCTTTATTTATTTGGATATGTTTTTCCCCCAGTTTTTTTAGCTTTTAAAAATTTAAGTAAAATTTCCTGCTTGTTCTTATTTTCTTTTAATTAAGTGACATTTTCAATTCCACAGGGTGGTATCAGTACTTTTACTTTAGTAAAGGATCTGAATACTTTTTTCACCACCGAACATTTGCAACTTAGTTTAATAAGTTAAAATTGAAATAAAATAAAATAAAATAAAATAAAATAAAATAAAATAAAATAAAATAAAATAAAATAAAATAAAATAAAATAAAATAAAATAAAATAAAATAAAATGATACAACACGTCTAAGGAGAATAAAAAAAAACTTGTTAGATGTCTAAAACTATGTGTTTTCTCGCGTTTATCCGGAGGCGTTCCCGCTCAAACATCCCAACGTTCTCGGCTCGACATCCCATGATCCCCAAACTGTATGTGATGCCGTGGAAACAGGACATGAAGAACCAGAGGCTGCTGATGAAGGTAGACACCGGAGAGGGTAACAATCTATAACACAATATCTGTATTATTAACCCTTTGTAACCTGGAGCATCAGCTCGTTTCTCTTCTTAAATCTTCCTGACTGGCTCCGACTTACATGACAAAGAAAAACTTGGAGCAGCTATGACTTTTAAAAGATATTTGTGTAATTTTATACCAAAATTGGCTCTGAAAATGCATCATATCATAATGTGCATCCTATGTAATTTTATTTTTTTCTACATAAAAACACACAGAAAAAATGCCTAAAAATATCACAGGATACATTGCATTTATTCATTTTTTTTTTTCAATAAATGCCATAAAATCAGGCATTTCAAGCCACAAAAAAAAGCAGATCCTGGAGGAAGTAAATACTCGTGCTGCTAAAATTTCAGTCACATTCAGGTGACTTAGCTTCCTTTTAAAGACAAAATGCAAGTCCCAGTAATTTAACCCTTAGGGACTGTTTGGCATATTTTTCCATGCTTTTCATTTTTCATTTTTCATTTTTCATTTTTCTTTTTTTTTTTGGATAGTTTTGTCACAATCAATGTTCAGTCAAGTCACTGTCACTTTTTTTCATGTAAAAACATGGTGGCATTATGACAAAAACCCTGCATATAAAGGGTTAAATGAATATTTGATATTTACGATTAGGACAGATGTTGGTAAAACAAACAAACAAACAAAAAACTCAGTGAAAGCAGAAAATAATATTAATGTCTAATATTTTTTAAAGCTTCATTTTGAAAAGTGCATTTTGTGCACACGAAGTGGGCCCTAAGGGGTTTAATAATCAAATTTTAGGATGGAGGGTTTTGAAGTTAGTTCTATGTTCGGGTCAGGGGTCAGAGGTCAGGGTTAGTAGTGTTTATGGTTTCGATGTCCTGTGTGTCAGAACGCCGCTCTGGCAGAGATCCCTGCGGCTCCTCTGCACGAGTCGTTGTGTTTTTGTGGTCGAGAGCGTCTCTGCCAGGGTCAGGACTCCTCTCACCGCGCCTCCTCCTCCTCCTCCTCCTCCTCCTCCTCTGCTCCTCTCGGTCAGACCGGACTGACAGCTCATCACTCCTCCCACCTCTCCAGGTGAAAATAAGTACATGAAGGTGCATTCAGCCACGTAAAAAAGAATATTTGAGATAATTTTCTTTCTTTTGTTTCTGTTTTCCTGCAGGTACAACAGCTCTGTGGTGACGACCAGGCGGCTCTACCAAACCTGAGCACAGAAACACTAATACACCTGCGAGCTTCACACTCTGATCAAAGCTGTGAATTTAATTATTATTAAAGTATGGGCTCGTCCCAGTTTAAACTAAAAAAAGAAGAACTAGGCAAGTACACAAAATATTCAAATGGGAAAATTCAAAACTAAAATCTGAAAAATACAAAATCTGCAAAAAAACCCAACCACACAAACCCCCCAAAAACTACATCTAAGATTATTTAACTTATGTTCTTTGTTTTTTTGGTCTAGTTTTAAGCTAATTTTTATTTATTTATTTTATTGATTACTGTTTTTACTATTAATTTCTATGACCATTTCTGTTGTAATGTAATGTTATGTTGTCTTAGACCCCAGGAAGATGAGCTTGTCGCCGAGGCGTCAGCTAAAGAGGATCCTCATTATAAAAAAATTAAACATTATACTTTCACACAATCGTTTTATACAACAGGCCAAAGGGTTAAAATCCACAGGTTTATCGTCCCTTGGATCAGAAGGACAGAGACCATCTGCTCCTGCAGGCGTTCGCCACATGGTGTCAGTGTCTGTGAATGAATTCACAGGAGCTTCAGCAGCAAACTGAAATCAGCTGGTCAGATTCAAGTTTAATAAAATCTAAATTCAGGATTAGTTTTGATAATCTGATGGACGACACAGAGCTGCAGCAGTGCAGCTGCTTTAATCTTATCAGAGAAACGTATTGTTGCAACAGAAAGTGTAGAATTTCAAACAAGAGTGTTGTAAAAATGTTTGGCAAAATAAAATAGAAATTTAAAAAAAATAATGAAATAAAAAATAAAAAAGACTGCATTTCATTATAGTGTTATATTATCATTATCATTAAAATAGATCACATTTTTAACTGGAAACAAATATGTGTTATGTTTTAAAGGTCCTGGATTCTGCTAATTTGCTAGTTTATACTTGTATTTGGGATTAATAAAAGAAAACGTTACCTGTTTTAATGTTTAAATAAATGTATATTCACTCTCTGATTTTCTTGTGAAAATGAATTAAATCCCAATCACAATGAAATAACATGATGCTGACGTGTTGCCTTGAACTCACAGATGTAATCTTAACTTTGGAGCTGAATGAAGACAAACTGGTTTCAGTGGTTAAACTGGTTCCTGTCATTGTGTCCTTGTATTTATTGTCCACTGTTTGGCTTCAGCATCAAGAACTCTGACAGATAAAGCAGCTGCTGTTCCTTATGCAAACGATGCTGCTGCTCACGCACACACACATACACACACACACACACACACACACATGCACACACACACACACACACACACACACACACACACACGCACACAAACGCGTGTCCTTTGCCTCCCTGCGTGCCGCTCCAGGCCTCCGTGTGTGTGAATGTCTCAGTGTGTCACCAGCACTGATGACAAATCCCTTTGTTTTATGCTACCACACACACACACACACACACACGCATGCACACACACACGCATGCACACACACACACACACACACACACACACACACACACACACACACACACACACACACACACACACACACACACATACACGCACACACACACTCACACACATGCGCACACACACACTCACACACATGCACACATACACACACACATGCACACACACACACACACACACGGTTTAGTATTTGGGTATATTTCTGCTGGCCCCAAGTTAAAAAAAAAAGATTACAAAAGAATATTCACTTATAAGTACATTTAGTATACTTCTATGAGCACATTATTAATATACTAAAAGAGTACTATTAATGTACTTAGTATACTAAATACATGTAATTGTGCTGCTAAAAACATACTAAAATACAATTAAGTGTACTTAAGTGTACTTCAATGTATTATTTTGAGACACCATTAATTAAATTCACTTAAATGTGCCTAAGTATTTTGTATTTTTACTACTAATTCTTTCAATTCCTTTTTGAAAATAAATTTTAATCCAATTTAAACTTGTTTTTTAAAATATTTATTTGAATTTAGGTACACTTGAAACTTGACTTTTAAAACCCAATTAAATTCACTTAAATGTACTTAAGTACATCTTTTATTACTAATTCAATACTTTTCAATACATTTGTACAATACAATTGAAATACATTTATCACACATTATAAGTCAGTCAGTCTGGGCATGCGCACTTGGTATATTTTGCTCTAACATTAAAAAAAAAACAAAAAAAAAACACACTGTGCGCTATCTAAACTTTATGAGATAAAAATTTCTGTCGCTCTCTCGTCTCTTCAAGTGTCCTCTCTGTCTCTTCCTCTCTTTTTTTTTCTCTTGACTTGGATGCGTCAGGACGCGTGCCAAAGTTTGGTGCGTAACGGACACCGATCCATCATTTCTTCTCCCTCCTCTCCGCCGTGTTCCCGACACGCTGGGATGTCTCGAGAGGAGGAGAGTGGTGACAATAAACCGTTTGAGTCACAATCTGAGGGGACGACGCGCTCGCCAACTCGTGGACGGATGGACAGATGGACAGATGGAGAGGGAGAGAGACACACGGGGTGTGAGAGAGAGAGAGAGGGAGAGAGAGGCAGTTGGTGTCTTTTACGCACATTACGCACAGATCGTTCTCGTGCGTCCTGGCGGATAAGGCTATCTCGGAGTAAGTTTTGTATCTAAATGTTTGATTTGGGCTCCAGTTTGACGATTTCTTCCTCTTCCTGTCTGTGCGCGCGCGCTCTGACTGCCCGGTACTAAATGCTGCGGCGCTGCAGCAGCTGCGGTTTTGGAGCAGGTGTTTGTTTCACGGTAACAGTTTGTCTCTCGGTGCGTTAGTGCCCCTTTTTTTGGACAGTTTATCAGCGTCTCTCTGGGCGGACATGTCGGGACAGAAACCGTCCTTGAGGAGCGGCGAGAGTCGCTTCCAGGTGGATGTGGTGACAGAAGGATCCTCTGCAGCCCCGGTACCGACCCCTGCACCGGCTCCGGTCTCTGCTCCCGCCCCGGTCTCAACGGACGGATCCAAGCCGCCGGATGAGGCCAAAGGCCGCTTCAGGGTGGTGGGGTTCCTGGATTCGGGCGCGCTGGGCAGCGCAATGGACATCGGGCTCCCGCCAGATGTCTTCCACGAGCCGGACACGGCGAGGAGCGACTCGGTCAGCCTGCACTCAACGGGCACGGGACACACGCACATCTCCGACTCCCACTCCAACACCTACTACATGAGGACCTTCGGACACAACACCATCGACGCGGTGCCCAACATCGACTTCTACCGGCAGACCGCCACCGGAGACAAGCTGTTCAGACCGTCTCTGTCCGAGCTGCACGATGAACTCGACAAAGTAACCGCAAAAAAACTTTTATTCCCTCAATAACATGAAGTAACTTCAAATTTCAGAACAAAGAAAGATGATCCAGAGAGAAAATGATGAGTATTAATGCGCAAGTTTGGTGGAAGAAACTTTTTAAACTTAAATTTAAACCTTTTAGATCTCAGCAAACTGGCTGCATTTCTTTCAGACACATAAGAACACAGTCAGCAACTTAAAAAATGACACAAGAATTAGCACAAAATCATAAAAAAGTACTTCAGAATGACCTGAAATTTAACAAAAAGAAAGATATAACACACAAACTAAAAAAATAAAACATGAAATGTCATGAAAAGGTGAAAGATGAAAGGGTATTTTCTGTAACATTATTTTAACCCCTTGAAACCTGAGCAAATTGGCTGCATTTCTTTCGAACACATAGAAAAAAGGCAATGAGCAATGAAAGAATAAATGACCCAAAAAACGATAAGAAATTAGTAAGAAATATGAAAAGAAAAGTATTTTTTTAAGGAAAAGAAAGTAAAAAAACTACATTTGTTTTTTTGTGTTTGTTTTTTGTAATTTATTGAACATTTCTTACCAAGTTGCTCATTGCCTTTTTCCAAGTTTTTGAAAGAAATCAAACCATAGAAGTGATGTCACACCAGGTGTCAAAGGGTTAAAGCAGCTAAAAAGCATTATTAGGAGTAAAAGACTGCATTCAAAATTGAAGTATTAATAAAAGTATTATGTGTGGAATGTACTTACTGTATTTACAGTAACATAACTGTTATGATAATAAGAATAACATGGCTGATATATAAAAAAGTTTAGATGAAAATGTAACTAAATAACTAAATAACACTTGCAGGAATATTTTAGTGAAGGGGATACGGTATTAAGCAAACTGTAAGTCCCTTTAAATTCTGCAGATTTTTAAAAAAAATTTTAAGGTTTTTTTTTAGTTGATCCACCGTCATCATTTCCTTCTTATCCACCTGAAAGACGTCATTTTATTTCAGAAACATTCCCTTCACTCCCATCAGAGCGACTCCGAGTGGGCTGAGTGACATCACTGGAGGCATGACCCCAACACACACACACACACACACACACACACACACACACACACACACACATGCACACACACATGCACACACACATGCACACAATGCTGCCTCTCATGACCCTGCAGGCATCCCTCGCCGCGCTCCCACTCCTCACACACATAGGTAGCTGTGACATAGACGCACATTGTACACTGATAGTTACAGTATTGTGACAGCAGGACGCTGGATGATGTTTGAGATCTCTGTGCAACGACTCCAAAGGTGAAATGACTAATTGTGTAGTTTGTGTTATAAGTACGCACTGGCGTATCGTAATGCAACTGGCCCCCGGGCACAGACATGCAAAAGGCCCCGCCACCTGAGGCACTTTGTGCTGGTTTTGCGTCTCTTTTTTGTTGTCTCGCACGCAGAGTCTCCACAGGAAAATTCTGGCATTGTACATTTCTGCAAACCTCGGGCTTTTGTTTGCTTAAATCCCAAACCTCTTTGGAACAAGCATCTATTATGGCATCTATTATTCTTTTTGCACAAAACTATTGCTCAGCAAAGATAAGAAACACTAACAAATTATTAATTTCAACCTTTTGAGATCTTGGAAAAAATTCTTTATTTATTCAAAAACATTTGAAGAAGGTCGTGAGCATCAAAAGAAAAAGAAAGAAGAAAATTTGACAAAAAAATTCAAGAAATGACCTGGAAAAAAAAGCTCACTGGACACTTTCACATATTCACCTGTGAATCTGAAGTGAAACAGAGACTCTGAGGTGATAACTCTGAAATTTAATTTGAGGAGAATAATAATCAGCATGTTGCTCTGTTTACTTAAAATAGATTAAAAAAAAAAATCTTAAATGAATGTTAAGTAAATTAATAATTGAGAATAGACACTTTTAAAATGTCAAAAAATAGCAAATGCTCATCACAAGTTAACAAAGCAAAATCAATATATTTCATTTATAATTCAACATTTTTATACTCAAACGTTTAATATTTCATAACCAAGAAATGTTTGTGATTTTAATTTGATTAATCACATAAAGCCACACATTTTGACACTTTTTTTTTTGATTTTCTGTTGATTCTTTTATTAACCTCTCTATCTGGGCTGTGATTGGCTGTCAGGAGCCGTTTGAGGACGGTCTGGCCAACGGGGAGGAGCCATCAGCGGCTGAGGAGGCGGCGGCGGCTTTGGCAGCAAAGGAGGCGAAAGGAGGAACTGTCAAGTTTGGTTGGGTCAAAGGAGTTTTGGTTAGTGATGTTTTCATGAAGAGACGTTAAAGGAGCATTTCTCTGTTTTTTTTCCTGTGATTTTTAACCCTTAAGGACTGTTTGGTGCATTTTATGCGCTTTTCATTCATGTTGTGATAATTGTGTGTGTGTTGATGCATGTGTCCTAAATGTAGTCCAGATTGTGTATTTGAGTGTAATCAGTGAATTTGCAGCTCAGCTCCTACAATAAGTCTAAAATACACTGTGGAAACTAAATAGTTACATTCAGACTGTTCAGGTCAAAAAATGCTCCATTGAAACCCATTCAAACTGACATTTTTGATCCCACAGCCATCAGAGCAGAAAAACAGGACTTGTATTATTTCTGGGTGTCATTCTGGGCTTTTGACTCTGAATTTGTCATTTTGACTATTTTCCACCTGATGAGGTCATTTTGACCATATTTGGCATATGGAGGAAATACATGCTATTTCCACTAGGTGACCTGTCACAGTCAATGTAGCTGCTGATCACTGACATATCCCAGACTGTCAGCAGCTACACTCACACACTGACATATCCCAGACTGTCAGCAGCTACAAAAAATAAATTAATTAATTAATAAAAATCTTATTAGCATGTACTTTATTCACAATTTCTTTTTTCATGTCGTCACCATGAGAAAAACCTGGCATTTAAAGGGTTGAAATTCTGAAAAATAATGAATATTTGATATTTATGATCAGGACTGATGTGCATTTCACTCACAGAGTGATATAAATGTGTGCAATATTAAAGCGGGCCCTGAGGGTTACTGTAATCTGTAAGTTTACTGTAAGTTTTCCCACTGCAGTTTTGCCCCCCCAAGAAATATAATCATTTGTGTGTGTTTGTGTGTGTGTGTGTGTGTGTGTGTGTGTGTGTGTGTGTTTTGCAGATCCGTTGCATGCTGAATATTTGGGGTGTGATGCTTTTTATCCGAATGTCCTGGATTGTCGGACAGGCTGGAATCGGTACGTATAAATAAATCAAATTTTATTTTATTTTAGGAAACGTGTGAGCTTTGTCTCCTCCAGACCAGCCAATCAGAATGAGGCTTTTCTCAGTATATGTGGGCCTTTAATGTGGCAGATACCATTAAAACATGAGACTCTATCTTTTCCCCATCACAAAATCCTACAAAAACACTCAAACAGAGTCTGCTGTGTCTCTTTACTTTAGTATCACTAAAAACTTATCAGTGAACCAACAGCAGGCGGGTTTTCATGACAGATCTGTGCAAAACTTAAGCAATATACACATAAAATGTTTCATGGTGATGAAGAATCATGTCAACCAGTGACACAAGGCCGGTTTCCATTAACATTCAAATTGCATGAACTGAAATTGCAAATTGAAAATATGTCTAACGGAAACACAGCAATTTCAAAAAAGCTCCTATTTAGACACTTTTTAGTCTTTTCTAGGTCACATGATGCTATGGGTATGTGCTCATCAGTTGGATCTCCCAGAAATCCCTCATATGTGGACGCTGCCTCGTATAAGGGCTCCATAACACGCCTACGGGCCTTGGATTGGAAATAGTGACGGCTAATGCAGTGGCTGCAATAAAAATAAAGCTGATAATGTTTTGAACGTTCATCGCCATGATTGTTCGAATGTTGTCGCCACAGGAGAAGTTGCAGAACATCGGTCACAACATCTCACTGTTGTGTTTTATCAGCATTTGAAAAATAACGCTTCAGTTTTGCACAAATCAGTAATGAAAACCCGTGTAATGACGGGCAAATGTGTCAACATGGTTAGCTACTGTGATTGTTCGGAGTGATTGATCGGATATCAGTTATTTCATTAAAATCTTCACTTTTTTTTTCTAAACGTGTTTACGTGTGACAGGACTGACCATTGCGATCATTCTGATGGCCACTCTGGTCACCACCATCACTGGTCTGTCTACCTCTGCCATAGCAACCAACGGCTTCGTACGAGGAGGTGAGACACCAACTTTACACGAGCTTTTAATGTTTAAAATGTATCCTATTAAAAAACACTAAATCGCTGTACAAAAACATTTGCATTCAGCAACAGACTTTAGAGGCTCAGACTTGTATTGTCTTCCTGCTGTCCAGGCGGAGCGTACTACCTGATCTCCAGGAGCCTGGGGCCGGAGTTCGGAGGCTCCATCGGGCTCATTTTCGCCTTCGCCAACGCCGTGGCCGTGGCCATGTATGTTGTGGGCTTCGCAGAGACAGTCGTTGAGATGCTTAATGTGAGAAATACTTTGGTATAAACATTTAAACATCTATCTATGTCTTTCTATCGAACATGGATTCTGATTTCGTCCCTGCTCTGGTTGTTGGCTGCAGGACGTTGATGCTCTGATGACCGATGAGCTGAACGACATTCGAATCGTCGGGACTCTTACCGTCATCCTGCTGCTGGGAATCTCTGTAGCTGGGATGGAGTGGGAAGCCAAAGTACGACTGGGAAACCAACTTCTGCATACTCATACTTGGTGCTGCTCTGGTCCAAATTTCCATATAAAACAATAAGACATCAGCCAAGCGGTAGGCCAAACTTGCCGACCTCGAGACCTCAAAATAAGGAGGATTCTCGACAACATGCGGAATAAATATAATCAGGATCAGGATCCGGTTTTATTGCCAAGTACATTTACAGATACAAGGAATCTGACTGTGTTTTGGTGCAAAACAGTTAATATAAATGAAGAATAAAAATATTGAATTTAAATAGAAAAAAACTGCACTGCAACAACATTATTAACCATTTGAAACCTAAACAAATTGGCTCGATTTCTTTCAAAAACATGGAAAGATGCAATGAGCAACTGAGCAACTAAGCAAGAAATGACCCAAAACGTGTTACCAGAAGGTTGCAAGAAAATTACTAGAAGCAAAAAAAAAAAAAAAAAGTCAGATGCATGCAGAGTTGGGGCCTTGGAGTGAGCTTTTCACATGTTGTACCACTTCCTGTTGCCACTATGTGGCGCTGGAGAACACAATTATTGTGCATCATCTTGTATCATTTGTAGATGAAACCATGTAAATGTCTTGTATATCAAATAATAATTATGTCACAAGGCTTACTTCCTGATGCCAGTAGGTGGCGCAGTGATGTTTAGTCAAGTTACAACAACTCCCTATTCGCCATGGCAACTGTGTTCAACAAAATCTTATAATGTTCACAAGGAGGCATCATCAAGGACTTTAAGCTTTTATTACCAACTTCGATGTCCAAGACAATCTTCTGTCATGACAAAAGATAAAACATTTCTGATTGTGATTCTTTAAGCTGACTGTGGCAGAATGTGATCAGTCTGTGAGAAACACATCAAAGTGTAAAACATGCCATTTCCTGTTGCCAGTAGGTGGCGCTATGACCATGACTCAATTTTGTGTGTAAATACCATTTATTAATATTGACACTTGCCGCTTAAAAATCATTGATATAGTCACTGTTGATATAGTGCTAAGCGTTATGTGTGTTTATGAGTATAGTTAAAAGCATTATGAGCACATTATAATTCACAACGATTACCATAATAATGCATTACAGAAGTGGTCTTCAAAAAAAGTTACCGAAAATAATCCGTGCAAATGAATAACAGTCAGATATTCTCTGCAGGTGTAAATTAGCTCACCAGATTTGAACACATCAGCAGGTTTTGCTTGTTAGAGAGTAATTCATCTGCAAAACTCAAAATATCAAAGCGTCTGTCCTCATTTCTGTCTTTGTCTCTGTCTCTGTCCACCAGGCTCAGATTGTCCTCCTGGTGATCCTGCTGGCAGCCATCGCGAATTACTTCATAGGAAGCTTCATGGTGTCAGAAAGCAAAGAGCCCAAAGGATTCTTCGGCTACCACTGTCAGTCCGCACTCTCGGTTTTATCCAAACTTTTGGTCGATTCAAAAATGTCCCCGAGTCAATATGTTTCTCCTCCTACAGCTGCCATCTTCTTAGAGAACCTGGGTCCAGACTTCAGAGAGGATGAGACGTTTTTCTCCGTGTTCGCCATTTTCTTCCCAGCAGCCACCGGGATCCTGGCTGGAGCCAACATCTCCGGAGACCTCACGGTGAATTTTCCCCTTTTGCATCTTCCATTAAGTGCATTTTATAATATTTGACACGCTTATCATGTAAGATTTATGCTTGACGGAGAAAAAAGATTAAAATTATAAGAAATAAATCAGTAAGAATACATTAAATAATATTAAAAGAGAAACTTAAAATTAAAATCATGCTAATAAAGTTTAGTTTTTGCTGACAGTCCAGTGGTTGTAGCTCTCATCTTGCTGCAATAATGCAAGAATCAGTGGTCAGTACACTTACCCAGTTAGAGAAAATTGTGCCACAGTTCTGGACTCACTTTGGTTTGTAACTGAAGAGATCAAGACACTTGCTTCTCTTGGAAGTTCATGTTGAAAATGAGTAAACATTTATTTAGGAATACCCCAGGGTTCAGTCCTAAGCTTCAACATTTTCCTTTTTTGCATGCATCCGGTTTATTATCCCCAAACATTGCATCCATCGATACGCAGATGACACACAGCTTTATATCTCTGCTTCATCCGATGACCTGAGCCCTGACGATTATCCTGTAAACTGCATTTCAAGATTCAGAAGATTCAGTGAAGTGATTAATGTTACTATAACCGGCAGACAGATCAGTGAAGCAGTGATTTCAGTGTGGTATCAAGTCTGAAAGCTGCTTGAGGATGAGCAGAAAATAAACTTGAATCTCATCATGTCTCCGTCTTCAGGATCCTCAGTCAGCGATCCCTAAAGGCACGCTGCTGGCCATCCTCATCACAGGAATCACCTACGTGGCTGTCGCCATCTCCGCAGGTAACATTTCACTGTGAGGTCAATCACTAACAGCATCGACCTGTAAATTCAGTCAATTCTGCATACATTTTTGCTGAGTTTTCCAAGACTTGTAGATATTTTTAACTCATCTACTAAAATTAAAATTCACATAGACCTGGTGTTGCCTACAGCTTTTTATCTGATGCGCACGTGTCACAAAAACGGAAACACAGCTGTGAAGATGCGTTTGTCAGTGACGGTGATTCTACAGTAAATAAATCAATAAAAACCAACAAAAAAAACCTCAAGAAAGTGCTAAAATAAATGCTCATCTTTGTTCTGTAACTTATTCTAATACATATATATACATTTAAGAGATTTTAAAAAAATATTTTAAAATCTTTTTGTATTTATACATTTTCTCTCAAGTGAATGCATTGCGCTTTCGTATTCCGACCAAACAGAATATAACCAATAAATAAATAAATAAATAAATAAAAAGAAAGAGGACAAAGAGAGAGACATGTTGGCTGAAACAAGTCTCCATTGAACTTTGCTGTAGTTGCAACATGTCTGAGTGTGTTGATTTCTCCTCCTGCAGGCTCCTGCATCGTCAGGGATGCCACCGGCGACCACAACGACACGGTGAGCGACACGGTAAACTGCACCGACGCCGCCTGCACGCTGGGCTACGACTTCTCCATCTGCAAGGAGGGAGGCTGTCAGTACGGCCTGATGAACGACTTCCAGGTAACAGACGCGCGCTCAGCGCAGGACGCTCGATAATGCAGAAAAATGATGACCAATCAGATTTAGGCGCGTACTGTTTGTTTCGCTCAAAACACTCGGAGAAGCTCAGGAATGCGTGTTACATAAAGGCCGACACACACTGGCCGAGCGTGACGTCGAAACACCCACAGCTGTTGTTTTCTGTGGAAGCCCACACGTTGACAGTGATGCCGTGTCAGGATACGACTCCGTCCTGTTCGCCGCCGGCGACACACAAAGAGCAGCAGTTTGGCCAAGGGCCGCAGCCTGACATTTCTTGAATTTTGAGATGTTTTTAGGATTTTAGGATGTTTCTAGAATTTAGGAATGATTCAAGGATTTTTGGACATTTCTAAGATTTTAAGACATTTCTCGGAATTGGAGACATTTTTAGAAATTTCTGAGATTTTAGGACATTTCTTGGACTTTAGGTTATTTCTAGGATTTTAAAACATTTCTAGGATTATTTGACATGTTTTACATTTTTAGGACGTTTCTCAGATTTTGAGACAGTTCTAGGATTTAGGACATTTTTAAGATTTTAGGGCATTTTTTTGATTTTGAGATACTTTTATGATTTTAGGAACTTTCCAGGATTTTAAGACATTTCAAGGATTTTTGGAAATTTCAAAGATTTTGGGATGTTTCTTGTAAATGTGAGACATTCCTAGGATTTTAGCATGTTTATTACATTTTGAGGATCTTTGGACATTTCAAGGATTTTGGGACATTAGGGTCTCAGCTAGGACGTCTGTTGAGGGGTGAGGGGGATCCTCCACTGGCATTGTATTTTTATTTTTTTTTTATCAACAAGCTCGATTTTGATGCTGTTTAATGCACTCTGGAACCTCATGTATACTAAGAGTGCAAAAACGATTCCCAGTGTGAACCACTTTATTTTACAGTGAAATATAAATTGTTTGGGGGCCCACCCGGCACCCTGTTGGGGACCAGATTATTTACTAATAATAAAAGTTTGTCACATTAAAAAAACACCTGCAGATTGATCTGTGGTTGTTAAACACGAGTGTGAATCGTGTCAGACTGCTGCTCTGATGCTGTTATGTAGACGTCTCCACTGTGTGTGTGTGTGTGTGTGTGTGTGTGTGTGTGTGCGTGACATGGAGCTGTTCTCAAACAAAGTGCAGCAGTGATAATAGTGACTGTTGTTTTGAGTCACAAGGTTTCTGGCTGGTTAGAGGCAAAGCTGAATGAGAGCATTGACAGCATCCACCTACACACACACACACACACACACACACACACACACACACACACACAAAGCTTGCACGCTCACACACACACACAGCTCACTGACACTGATATCGCTGACACTGTGCACAATCTCGTCTGTGACAACAGACAAACATTTACTTTATTTTTTTTAAGTTCTGCTGTTTAAAATTTGCTTCACTGAAATCTGAAAGAGCAGAAGTGAGTGAATCTAACGTCTGTGTGTGTTTTTGTTGTCGTCTCATGCTGACAGACATCACATGACGTTGGTAGGTGTTGATGTTAATATGGCTATGGCTAATATTTGGCTTGTTTAAGTACAAACAAGAATGAACGCTTCTTTTTGTTAAATGTCAGTGTCTTATCGTCTTCACTGACAGCGTGGAGACACAATTCTGTGCAACTTTATGTGATTTGTTTTCTACCTCTGACTGGTTTTTAATGGGTTAGTGTCAACCTAAAGCTGTGTGTGTGTGTGTGTGTGTGTGTGTGTGTGTGTGTGTGTGTGTGTGTGTGTGTGTGCGTGTGTGTGTGTGTGTGTGTGTGTTGTCCAGGCGATGAGTCTGGTATCGGGCTTCGGTCCTCTGATCAGCGCAGGGATTTTTTCAGCCACGCTGTCGTCGGCTCTGGCCTCGCTGGTCAGCGCGCCCAAAGTCTTCCAGGTCAGAATTGTTCTCTTATTAATTATGTTATTAAATCATCTTTTGTATCACATTAATATTATAGCACATTTATTAGATAACCATAACAGCATCACTTGGCACAAACTCACTTAAAATCTCTGACAGTAATTTAACACATCAGATATCGTGGTTTGGGCGGCGCTGTTCATATCTAAATATGACGCGCTGGGTATCCCTCTGCATTTTTTGCTGATGCTCCATTTGGTTTTCAGAAGAAATGTAAAATTTTGCCCACAACTTTTTAAATATAAACTTACAGCATCGGCAAAATACCTGGTTTTTACGTTTATATCCTTACTCAACAAAATAATATGTGATTAAGTTTCAGCAACAAAAGCACGTGATCACATTTAGGCAACAAAGACACGTGGCTAAGATTAGGCAACAAAAGCATGAAGTTAAATTTATGCAACAAAAGCACTGAAGTCAGTGACTAAGCGTCGGTAATGGATGACTTTGGAATTAGCACAAGCTGTAAATACTTCATAGTGAATGAGTATTTGTATGAAAAGTTGAATAATAAAAGCCAGTGACAAACAATGAAAAATAAAAGATAATATAACGGAAAAAAGATAATAAATTCATTTGAAAAAAATGATAGTTGTCAGTAAAAACTTGAATTTAAGGTCGACTTGCTTACATTTTTCATAGCTTTCAGTAGCACCTCATGGTCTTCATCAGTTTGCTCATTTGTCATCACTGATGAAGACTTCAACGTGTGGTTGAAAGCTCCAGAAAAAGGCAATTAAAGTAAATACCAAGATCAAGGATGAAATCTGATATTCTCATTGAAATTCATCAAAGTTCCCCACAGACCTGCTTTTTTAAATCTCCACCTCTGAAGTGAATCAACAAACCGTCACACGTGTTTTAAACGCTGTGATTTCAGGCTCTGTGTAAGGACAACATCTATCCCGGCCTGAGCGTGTTTGCAAAGGGTTATGGGAAGAACAACGAGCCTCTCCGCGGTTACGTCCTGACTTTCGGCATCGGCCTCGCCTTCATCCTCATCGGTGGGCCCCGAACGCAAACTTTCATTTTTTCCTCTTTGAATGACACAACTCGAGCTAAAGCTTCTTAACGATTGAACCTTCTCGTTTTTGTCGTCTGTCAGCGGAGCTGAACATCATCGCTCCCATCATCTCCAACTTCTTCCTGGCCTCCTACGCTCTCATCAACTTCTCCGTCTTCCACGCCTCTCTGGCCAACTCTCCGGGTAAACTCTGCGAACTGAAGTCACGGTTTAATTCAGTCTAGTCTTTATATTTGATGAGATTTATTCAGAAGTGCCCTGAATTGGGATTTAATAAAAACAGAGTTGACTGAAATACAGTCAAGATGAAAATGTCAAATATGCATCATAATACGTTTCTTTCAGGGTTCCTGAGGATCATTAAAAAGTCCTGAATTAATTAATCTAAAAATACAACCTTAATTTTTTTTATGTGTTAAAAAAAATCTTTAAAAAGTCTTAAAATGCTTCGACATGGGAGGTAGAATTTTATGATTTATTTTTTTTTAATGACAGAAATGACAATCTCAAAATGTGGACAGCAGCGGGGGTATGCATGCAAAGTTTGGTGTATTTTATGCAAAACAAACAAAAAGCCAAAAAAAAAGTATTTAAAGAACATTTTGGTAAATTCCCGTAACCTAAGTAATCCATGCCGGTTCATGTTTTTTGTTTTATAACAAAAAAATAACTCTTCAATGTCACTCAAAGTGGCATTCAAAAAGTCTTACAAAGTCTTAAATCTAACGTGCATTAAGCTGTGGGGACCCTGTTCTTTGTGGTCCTGGACATTTGTGAGATTTAGGTTTCTGTCAGACATTTGTCATGACAAATATTTTTAAATAAAATTTACTCGTCTTTAAGTTAGACAACAAAGACAGTATTGCCAAAAAACAGTTAACCTTAAATTTTGTCTAGTTTACAAAATGTCGTTTGTATTTGAGATCATTTGGTAAAACGTGTGTCCTGGTATCTAATCTTTGATTATTTGCTCATATCTGCGCCGCTCTTTACGTTTCGTCCTCGTCCGTCCCCTCAGGGTGGCGTCCCAGCTTCAAGTACTACAACATGTGGGTGTCTCTTGCCGGGGCGATCCTGTGCTGCGTGGTGATGTTCGTCATCAACTGGTGGGCCGCTCTGGTCACTCTGCTCATCGTCCTCGCTCTCTACATCTACGTCAGCTACAAGAAACCTGGTGAGGACATGCTGAGCTCAAGTTTGATCATCTTTGGGCGATTTTTTTGTTAAATTGCTCGTCGCTCCATGTTTTTGAAAGAAATTAAGCTAATTTGTTCTGTTTCCAAAGAGTTGAATGCCAGCCTCACCTGGGCAATGATCTCATACATGTCCTGAACTCAGAAAATAAGAAAAAAAAATAAAAATGGCAGCTTTAGCTATCTGTACTGTGAATACACCACCACACAGTGAGAGGGGATCATAAGTGACGGTTGAGAGGGATTGCTTCTGTATGAGTTTAATCAGTGTTTTTAAGAGAAAAATCCTGCCAGTACAGACAGAAGTCTGAGCTCTGGTGGTGCATGCTGTGCACTACATACAATGAGTTTAATAGAAAGAGGAAGTTTAAAAAGTGAAATTACATTTGTCTGTGATCCTGCTACATCTTTGGAGTTGAAGGATGAGTTGATTAAAATCAGAAGCTACTATGAAAATCCATCCGGTGTTTGGGCATGTTGCTGCTGATGGCGTCATACAATTCAGGCAGTGCTTTTTTTAAATTTGCATCAAAGTCTTGTGTCCTTATGGCTCCCAACAAGGTCTTCCCATCCAGTGCAACAGCTTGATCCGGGATGTTAGGGGTTAACCATGTCTCTGTGAAGATGTGTGCAGAGAAATCTCTGATTTGTTGCTGAATGAGCCTCAATCAGATCTCATCCACTTTACTCTCCTGCGAGCGGACATCAGCCGGAAGAGTCTTGGTAGAGGAGCAGCTCTCGGTCCAAGTCGGGTCAACCTCACCCTGATGCGGGCTCTCCTCCTTCTCTTCGTCCGGTGCTTTCGGTTTTGTTTCTCCCCTCTGGGTGGTGATCCTCTCACAGTCTGCTGCATTCAGTCCAAACTCCACACAACTTTTCGTGATGTTGATAAGTGCTTCTCCATCTTAGAGAAGTCGTGCTTCAGCAGAGCGGGACATGGTGTCGAAAACGCCAGATTGTGAAAAACATACCTTGAGTATTTCTATATACTGTGGTATAGCGTGATGCTGCCGAGGCCTGCCCATCACCCAGCTGCTCGACTGTCTGTGCTGTTTCTTGCAGATGTGAACTGGGGCTCGTCCACTCAGGCTCTGATCTACAACCAGGCTCTGACTCACTGTATGAACCTCACTGGAGTCGAGGACCACGTGAAAAACTTCAGGTCAGCTTCGGGTTATTTCATTCACATTTCAAACATGAAACAAGGCAGGTTTCAAATATAGATTTGGGCAAAACTAAAAATAATTTCATCAGAATTTTCTAATTTGACAAGAATCTGGTGATTTCCATCCGACACAAAACTACAAGTTGAGTTTGATGTTGTGAGCGTGTGAAATCTCTTTTTTCAGGCCGCAGTGTTTGGTGATGGCCGGTTATCCAACCTCTCGTCCCGCTCTGCTTCAGCTGGTTCACTCTTTCACCAAGAACGTCGGCCTCATGGTCTGCGCTCACGTCAGGATCGTACGTACAGATTAACATCAGTCTGTCATGCTTTGCATTGCTGAAATGTTTTCTGCGTGATAGTGATCTCGTCTTTTGTCTCTTCCTGTCCTCACCTGTGTCTCTGTGCTGCTCTCAGGTGACCCGGCGGCCGAACATGAAGGAGCTGTCTCAGGAGCACGCCCGCTGTCAGCGCTGGCTCAACAAGAAACGGATCAAGGCCTTTTACACGCACGTTTTCTCCGATAACCTGCGGCACGGAGCGCAGTTCCTCATGCAGGTATCAAAGTCCAAACCTTTTACTGAAAATAGATATGATCAGGTCTTTTATTATTCACTTTAATATTATTTTTTTTACAACCATTTGGAACCTGGATCGACATCAGTTTTCTTGTGCTGCGTTCAGATGCCTTTCACATGCTTTTTAACCCTTTACAAGATAAAGAAATTGATTTGATTTCTTTTGGAAAACATGCCATCCCACAAATTGCAAGAAATGAGTAAAATGAGTAAAAAAGACTTTTTTAAAGATTTTAAGATTTTTTAAAAACTTTTGCATATTTTCTGGTAATTTTTTGTACCTGTTTTTAAAAACTTTTTTTGCTAACTTTTGGGCAATGTCTTGTTTAGTTGCTTGTTGCCGTCTAAGCGAAATTACTCAGGTTTAAAAGGGTTAAACAGCTGCTCTGAGAATTCAAACTGTGCAGACACATTTCATATTCTCCTGTGCATGTTGTTGTTATGACATTTTATTTATATTCTCTGTTATAATTTTGATTTTGTTGCCTTGCTAACATGTTAAATTGTTGTGGGGTAACAGAAAAATCCGAGTTGGCTTCTTTTTATACCAAACCGCCCTCGTTAAAGTTAGAAATATGCCATATTTCTGATTAATTTGTCATTTCTGTGTTCTCTGATGTCCAGGCGGTCGGTTTGGGTCGCCTAAGGCCCAACACTTTGGTCATGGGCTTCAAGAACAACTGGAGTGACGGAGACATGAGAGACGTGGAGATGTACATCAACACCATACAGTGAGGACGGACGTCTTTGAAAAAAAGACAGATGAAGTTTGGCTCTGACACCATCCTTAAAATTACTGAAAACCTCGTTCAGAATAAACAGACTTGATTTAGTTACTAAATTTTGCGCTGCAGTTTTACATGTTTCAGTCTAAAAACACAATATCTCAAGAACACCGTGAGATAATTGTGTCAAATTTTGCATAAACGCTCATTTTAACTCGATAATGACCTGATTAGATTTTGGTGGTCAAGGATCAAGGTCACTGTGATCTTGCATCAGTCTCATTCTTGTGAAGACAAAATTTCAAGAACGGCTTGAGGGAATTTCTTCAAATTCGGCACAAACGTCCACCTGGAGTCAAGGATGAACTTTTTGGTGGTCAAACGTCAAACTCACAGTGACTACAGATTTCACAATTATGACAAAATTTCACACAAATGTCTAATAGACTAAAATCATGAAGACAGTTGAATTAAGAAGAATTTGGACAAACTGACATTATAAACATAAATCATATTTCCTGTGCAGAGCAAGTTTTAGCTGAAATTTCTGTCCTTTGCTGCAGCGACGCGTTTGACCTGCAGTTTGGAGTTGTGATCCTTCGTCTGCAGGACGGACTGGACATCTCTCACATCCCAGGACAAGGTACGTCTTCTGCACATCTGTCTGTCCAACTATATTGCATCATCTTTTGTGTTTTTGTGATAACTTTGGCGCTTTACAAATTTTGATTCTGTTGTGTGTATTGAGGGTGGGTGGAAAAAAATGGATGCAGAATAGTATTGCAATATTTTTTTGGGTGTGTGTATGTGTCCCCGTTTGTCTCCTTAGACGAGCTGCTGTTGTCCCACGAGAAGCCGCCAGTCAGCAGTAAGGAGGTGGTGGTTTCTGTTTCTGACTCTGACTCCTGTCCCTCAAAAACCACCAGCAACCAGAGCAGCCCGCTCATCATCAGAGGTGAAGCAGATTTACGATGGCTCGTTTCTTCCTGCTCCATCTTTATCTTGAATAAATCGTGTAAACCAGGGAGTTGTTGGATTTTGGAGTTTTGTGGATTTCTCAGTGTCAAAGTGTTTGTTTAACCCCTTCTTGTGTTTTATTTCCTGTCATGTGACGTGTCCGGCTGCAGAGACCAAGTCTCCTCTGAGTCTGACGGACCAGCGTCTGCTGGAGAGCAGCCAGCAGTTCAAGAAGAAACAGGGCAAAGGAACCATCGACGTGTGGTGGCTGTTTGATGACGGAGGTCAGTTTTTGGCTCGCTGCACACAAACGCCGTCAGCGAGCAATTTATGGCTCTAAAAACGTTCTGAGAATCATACAGTGCAACCAATGTTTTAGTAAGTTCCCAAAATGGTCCTATTAAAGTTAGAGTAACATACTCTAAAAACTTTTTTAAAAATTGTCTTTTAAAAAAAAATATCACATAGTGTTACATTTTCATAAAAAATGTCTGTCACCTCTCAACATCACCAAAACGTCCTCTGAATGTTGCAGTGAGAACGTTACATCTTATTATGCATTTAGCCTCACAGGAACATTATTTGAAATGATAAACATCCTTAAAACGTTCTCTGAAGGTTACATTAAAATGTTTTATTTTGCAGACCAGTTTAATTTGTAATATCTCGATATGTGATTAACCCTCGGGGTCTGCTTTCATGTCACACGCACTCGGATCGCTCAGGTCCTAAAGGTTGAAGGTGTGAGAGACGGCTGCTGTGTTAAATCACACTGACTTGAAAAGAAGCGATCCACTCCAAAATTTAGTGAGCTCTCTCTCTGCACATGATGCACCCTTCAAACAAGTTTCGTGAAAATTTGGTCAGGAGGTTATTTTGGATAATCCTGCTGACAAACAAACCAAACCAAAAATAAAACCTCCTTGACGGAGGATGTAACTTCTTTGTTCATTTTCAAGGATTTCTAAAAAGTTCGCCACACAGGATGCGTCTCCTCTGAAGTCAAATCTTAATTTGCTTCGACCGTGAGGGAGAGTGGCTGCAGGGAGAGGACCCAAATGCAGATACTGGATGCAGCAGGACGTTATCTGTGTATTTCTGAAGCGTGTGCAGACAGACATGTTCAGCTACAGGTGGTTTGAAAGCAAAAACACGAAGCACGTGGCAGCTTCTCGAAGGCTGACACGGTAACTGAGGAGGTGGAGCCGTTCATGTAGTGAGAGAGTGATGAGGGAACGAGCTGCAGGTGGGCGAGGACGGCCAGGCAGAGCTGCAGACGAGCAGAGCAGAGACAGGTGTGTGTGTGAGTGAGTGTGTGTGTGTGTGTGTGTGTGCGTGTGTGTGTGTGTGTGTGTGTGTGTGTGTGTGTGTGTACCCGAGTAAGGGAGCTCTTCCTATGACGCAGGTGTGTTCATGAGCTTTAAGATGTAATATGGAAACAACACGGACACAGTGGAGATGTGTCGCATAGATGTTTAGATATATTGGATTTTTTTCCTTTATTTTATTATCACACACACTCATATTGCTCTGCACACAAAATGCATTTTTCAAAATCAGGCTGTAATAAATATTGTACATTAATATTATTATCTACTTTTATTGATTTTTTTTTAACCAGCATCAGCCCTGATAATAAATATCAAAAATTCATTCATTTTCAGAGTTTTAGCCCTTTAAATGCCAGGTTTGTATTCATAAGGCCACTTTGTTTTTAAATGACAAAAAAAAAAAAGAATTATTTTAAATATACTACATGCAAAGTAGATTTTTTTTTTGCTGCTGACAGTCTGGGATATGTCGATGATCAGCAGCTACATTGACTGTGACAGGCCACCTAGTGGAAATAGCATGTATTTCCTCCATATGCCAAATATGGTCAAAATGACCTCATCAGGTGGAATTTTTTTTTTAAAAAAAAGAGAAAAAGACGAATTTCAAGTCAAAAGTCCAAAATGACACCCAGAAATAATGTGTGTGTGTGTTTGCAGGTCTGACTCTGCTGATTCCCTTCCTGCTGACCAACAGGAGCAAGTGGGGCGACTGCAGGATTCGCGTTTTCATTGGCGGGAAGATCAACCGCATCGATCACGACCGTCGGGCGTGAGTCCTCTCAGCTCTCCTGACTTAAACTTTATGTTGATTATTATTGTGCATGTGTGTGCTTATGTGTGTGTGTGTGTGTGTGTGTGTGTGTGTCCCGTCAGCATGGCTACGCTGCTCAGCCGGTTCAGGATCGACTTCTCTGACATCAACGTAATCGGAGACATCAACACCAAACCGAAGAAACACAAGTACGACCTCTAAAGCACAAACTTTTCAAATTATGGGGATATTTAAATAACTACATTTCACAGAGATTATATATATATATATATATATATATATATATATATATATACTGTGTATATACTGTGTATACCCTCATACAGTCAAAATAAAATTTAATAAAATAAATAAAATTTATTTGATTAAAATAATAATATAAAAATTAAAATAAGAAAAAAAAATTAAAAATCAATCAAAAATAAAATGATTGTAAGATAAAATAATAATAATATTTTTTATAAATTTTTACATGGTAAAGTTTGCCTGGCTCATGTTTGTTAACCCTTTGAAACCTGAGCATATCAGCTGGATTTCTTTCACAAACATGGGAATAAGGCAATAAGCAGCTTAACAATAAATAGCCCAAAAATTTGCAATAATTTTTTACATGAAAATTACCCAAAAATAAGCAAAAAAAAAAGAAAAAAAGGGGACCTGGCTACCTAATGTATTATATAATATACATATATATATAGATATATTTTGCACTGTACAGAGCTGTATTATCACGCTAACACTGACGTCTCTGTGTGGTTTGGCAGTAAGCTGAGTTTTAAGGAGCTGATCGAGCCGTACAGGCTGAAGGAGGACGACATGGAGCAGGAGGCTGCGGAGAGGCTGAAGGCCCAGGAGCCCTGGAGGATCACCGACAACGAGCTGGAGCTCTACAAGGCCAAGGTCAGCCGACACATCGCCGCTGACCAATCGCATCGTGCAGCTGAAGTTTAACTGTTTAGCACGTTAACGTCAACATGCTGCGTTTAACTTTCAGAGCAACCGTCAGATCCGACTGAACGAGCTGCTGAGGGAGCACTCCAGCACGGCAAAACTCATCGTCATGTGAGGACTTGACTTTCTTTTTATTGTTTATCAGTTCAAACCTCAACATTATCGCTAAAACTTCAGTTATTAACATTATTCAAAGGAAAAAGTCTGTGAATCTGAAAACATGAAATGGTTTAATTTACACGAAAAATAACTTTAGAATCAATTTTGTGTCACAGACTGATTAAAGCTGGGGTAGGCAGTTTTATTTTGGCGTCATTCACTGCATCATTTGACACTTTAAAGTGATCAGTCACGTGCTGCCTATTTTAAAAGAGATAATGAAGTGTAAAAAGAAACACTGGCGCTTAAATTAAGGCCAGAGAGAAAATTACAAATTGTGTGAATGCACAAATTAATTTAGCTTTATTTTTATCACTCTCACTGTTTCCTGTTTGTTTTTTTGGGGGGGGGTATGTTTGTAATTATAATAATTTTATATTTACAATCGTGTGACAGAAAAAATATAATAAAATATATGAAGTAAATACACTCTTTTATTTCCCGCACATTTTAAGGCTATTTTTGATTTTAATTTTTTTGACTATTTTTTGGTCATTTTCTTGTACCTTTTTACTTTATTTTATTTTATTTTATTTTATAACAGATTTTTGCTATTTTTTTGGCCATGTCTTGTTTTTTTGCTCATTGCATCATCCTATGTATTTTTTAACTTTTTTTTCTTTTTTTTTGTACCTTTTTACTTTATTTTATTTTATTTTATAACATAAATTTGCTGTTTTTTTAGCCACGTCTTGTCAGCTTTCTATAAAAACAAGTTGTGTGTTTTCTGTGATAATTTTCAGGAGCATGCCTCTGGCCAGGAAGGGCACGGTGTCGAGCGCCCTCTACATGTGCTGGCTGGAAACTCTGTCCAAAGACCTCCCACCTCTGCTGCTGGTCCGAGGAAACCAACAGAGCGTCCTGACCTTCTACTCCTAACACACACACACACACACACACACACACACACACACACAGTGTTCAAACACACACATCCATGGTGTGTGTTTCAGTATTACATCGCCTGCAGCTGCACAGGAACAGAAATATCATCATGCTTCAAGTTTTGTGTCACAGATCTGAAAGAAAAAGTCTAATTTTGTTTCCATTCAGTAAATTTCTGTCAAATTAACAAATTAATCACAACATTTATTCACCTGTTGTTTTTATTTTTATTTTGTTTTACCTTCTGCAGTAAGCGGCTGTACATTTTTTGGGCCCTGTGTGTTTTTACGTGCACGAGAGTAACAACAGTAACTTATTTTAATGTTTATTTATGTCGATAAAATCACGATTTCAGAATGTTTGCTGGTTTCAGGTGACCTGTGATTATGAAGTGGTATTTCCTTTTTTCAGTGGTAAGACAAACTGTGTCTCTGGTAACATTATTTTGTACATTATTTTATTAAAATATTAACTAAACCACATGTTTCTGTCCGTCTGTTTCTTCTCAGCTTTTGTGGAGTTATTACAGAATTTTCATAGTTTTATCTGCACTTTATTATTTGTATTATTATTATTATTATTACTGTAATTTCTCCAGACTTTTAAATGATGTTTCCAGATTAGTCTGCACAGAATAAACTGGACTGAGAGAGCAAAGTGTCTGCGAGCTGCGTTCAAAAACAGCAGGCAGCAGAAATAAAGTGCTGCAAAATAGTGCAAAGTGCAAAGTGTGCTGCATTCAGAGGCGCCTCGGAGACTCAAACTTAAAGACTTTTAACATAAGACAATATTTTTACTGATAAATGTCACTTTAAAACTACCTCAGTTAAATTCATACTGTAAGACTTTTTTTTCTAAATTTGTTGTTTTGCTAGTTTTTCTGAAATTTTGTGGATAAACATACAAATGAGGCATTATTTAATTAAATGTTGCTGGTTTCTACATGTTTTCACAACAAAAATCTAAACAGTGGATGAGAGGAACTGAGAATTTGTATTTGATTGTTTCCTGCTTTTTTAAATTTTATTTTTTCTTATTATCAGAAGCAGGCATAGTAGTAGCAGTCTTATTACTATTATTATCATTATTATTATAGTATTATAGTATTATAGTAGTAGTATAAGTAGTAGAAGTAATAACATAATAACAAAGTAGAAAAGAGTAAATCAAGAAAGATACAGCCATAGATAACGTCTTCAATGACTTTTGCGAACAACAGCAAAGTTGCATATTGTCGCTGTGCCACTCTGTAATCCGGGTCTTTCAGGAGCTCTTGAATGCAGCACGGTTGCGTCGCTGTTGCTCTTGAACGCAGCTCGTCGCATTTTATTCAACACTGCAGACACACAGCCTCCCGGACAGAAGAGAAACTGGAGCTGAGCTGAAGGCGAGGTGAGATTTTTATTATATTTTATTACTATTATTTATTTAGGAGTTTATTACTTGGTTACTCATGAACGGGCAGTTTCCAGGACATAGACGGAGCCTGAGCTCGAGCTCAGACTTAAAAAAACCTCTTAAACGATCGCTTCACTTTACTCTTTATATCCGGTCTTTGGTTTAATATCCAGCTGTCTGACAGACAGATTTATAAAAACATAACAGTTATATCAGCTGCATAACAGTGAAGCTGTTATACCTGCAGTGTCGTATGCAAACCTTTAACCTACATACTGACTCTAAACGCATCACAGTTTATTAAATCACTGTAACTTTGCATTCAAAGCTGCAGGAATTATTAAAACTTACTCATGATAATGAGCTAATGTTAACAGGGAAACACGTGTTTGCAGCTGTGACATGTAACCGGTGTTTTATAACACCGTGAGGTTTGACAGGCGTTACACAAGAATGATTGACAGCTGTTTGCACCAATAAGAGGGAGGGAGAAATATATATAAACAGCACCGTATGAACTGTTTGGTTAATTTTACGCAATTTTCTTTCCTCATGTTTTTAATAATTTTGGCTGTGTTCGTGCATATGGCTTAAATCTTTGGGATTTTTTTGTTTGTGGCAGTCAGTGTTGCTGCTAATCATTGACATTTCCCAGAAAACAATATTATTATTATATAGATTTAATATTAAGTTACAGTAAAAACATATTATTTATTTAACTTTCACATTTTAGTTTTTTTTTAATTTCATATCCTGTATTTATTCTTTTATTTTTTGTAGCTCATTTCATGTATTTTTTTTAGGATTTTTATTTATTTTGAAATGAAACTCTCTAAATATTAAGGTCATTCTCTTCTGGGGAATGACGGGCTGTTGGACATGTCCACACACTGGAGTGGGCTGTTGGACATGTCCACACACTGGAGTGGGCTGTTGGACATGTCCGCGCTGGAGTGGGCTTTTGGACATGTTTGCACGCTGGAGCGGGCTGTTGGACATGTCCGTCCCCTGGAGTGGGCTGTTGGACATGTCCGCACTGGAGTGGGCTGTTGGACATGACATTATATATACAGTTTAAATGTGTGCAGGCTGTGGGTTGATAGATTGGACAGATTTGGACGTAAATGAACGAGCATCAGTCCGATCAGCACAAAAAGCGTTGGTTATTTTTTAACACAGGTGTCTTAAACTGTCTTGTTCTTACTCAGCTTTAAAGTTTTAAAGGTTCATGTCGGCTTAAACTCCAGAATCTCCAACTGCAGCTGTATTTTACCTCATCTGATCTCACAAAATGCATTTTTGCATCATCAAAAGCACATTTTCTGTCATCAGGCAGCCACCATGACGAGCCTCCAGCTGAGTGCAACGGAGGAGATGGTGGAGAGGTTTTTGGACGCTGCCGCCAGAGGAGACCTGACTCAGGTGTCCACGCTGCTGTCCCACGCCCCCTCGCTCATCAACCAGACGGGATACAGCGGCTGGACAGCGCTGATGCTCGCCGCTCGCAATGGACAGTACCAGGTGGCGGAGGAGCTGCTGTCTCATGGGTACAGTGAGCTGAGATGAAGAGAAAATGAAAATGTGAATTTCATCTAGAATTATAAATTTTATTTTTTCATTATATTTTATATTTATAATCTGAATCAACAAACAATACAACATTTACCTCTAAAATATGATAAAGTATAAAGTAACTCAGAATTAGACTTAACCCTTTGAAACGTGTATCAACATCTTTTTTTCTTTCTTGAGCAACTTGGCAAGAAATGGAATTTATTTTTTAAAGAGTTGGAGAAAAATGTCCATAGAGCTGTATTCATAGTTATCAGAATAAAATATTTAAAATTATTTTACAAAATTAAAATATCTTTGAAATAACTTTTAGGCACCCTTCTTCATGATTTTTTTGTTTTGTTTTTGTTCATTTTTAGGCTAATTTCTTGCTAATTTCTAGGTTATTTCTTCTCAAGCCTCAAGGTCTCGAGGGGTTAACTACAGTAAATAGGTAAACAGTGCAGTAAATGCACTTTTTACCACTGTATAAACTCTTACATCCTCAATGAAATTACTTATTTTTCTGGTTTAGTGCGTAAATAAACACAGAATTTCAGGCCATATTTCTAAATCTAACGTGTGACCAGTGTAACTGAAGTGTTTGATTTCCAGGTTAATGTAAATATTTGCAAACAACTGTCAACAGCATTGAAGACTCATTGCTTTTTCTCTAATCTCTAATTTCTGTTTTCGATCCTCAAGCTGCGACAAGTTCTCGGTGAACAGCTCGTCTCAGACCGCCTACGACATCGCCAAGTTCTGGGGCCACAGACACATCTCTAACCTGCTGGCCCGGGGGGACGACGGCAGCCGGCGAGTCCTGCCGGGCTCCGACGTCCACCAGCAGGAGAACTACTTCAGCAGAGAGACGCTGGACCGGCTGAGCGCCAAGAGGACGGACGAGGCGTGGCTGCAGAGTAAACAGAGCGACCCACAGACAGTCTACCTGCTGTTCTCCAGCCTCAGCCCCATGGTCAGCAGCCCGCAGGCCGACGCCAAAGCAGCGGTGCGTCGCCGAAGACGAGTTATTTTTCATTAGTACCGAAGATTTGCGTGGGTTTTGGAACATTCACGACCATTTCTAATGTCTTGTAAACTAGCAGGTACCAGATGTCGATGCAGGTGTTACGTATCGTTGTTTTCCCACATAAAAGATTTAAGTTGTCTAATGATAACGTTTCTAACGTTTCACAGGTTGAGACCAAGCTGTGCCGGTTCAGCTATGAGGCGGTTGAAGATCTTCTCCTGAAACCTACGACTGTGCTCATCTTCCTCGGCGTGGAGAAGAGGAACAAAGCTTCCTCTCAGACGGTGGATGTCGTCCAGGAGCCTCCTGCTTGGTTTGCCATCAACACGGACGAAGACGCCGCTGAACTTCTGAAACGCTGCCGAGAAAAAAACTGCTGCTTCCCAAAGACGCCAAACAGAGATCTGCTGAAGCTCAGCGAGGAAGAGGCTGGTGAGGAAGACACAGGGTCTTTTTCTTTTGGGGATCATTTTGACTGAAACAAAAGATTTCATATTACTGACGTGTGAGTCAATATTCTAGACTCAATTTAACCCTTTAAAACTGGAGCAAATTGGCTTGATTTCTTTCAAAAATGTGGAAAGAACGCAACAAAAAGAAAGAGCAAGAAATTAGTGAAAAGTGCAAGAAAATAAACTGAAAATTTGTTTTAAAAAGTTTAAAAAACGAACAATAAACTGGAAAAAAAAAACTAAAAATTCAAAAAAGTCTGTAATTATAATAATTAACATATAGTTTTTCCCTAGACATTTTTTCTAGCTTTTTAAAACAGATTTTCGATACAAATTTCTTGCAATAATTTGCTCATTACCTTTTACCCATGTTTTTTTTAAAGAAATTGTATAATTTTTCTCAAGGTTGAAGTACTCGCGAAAGGCGTCTGAAAGCAGCACAAGAACAGTGCTGTTGTTCCCGGTTTTCAGAGGGTTAATAATCTGTTTTCCCGCTCTCCGTCCTCCAGGAGTCGTGGCTCAGGCTCGGGCCGTGCTGGCCTGGCACCGCTACAGCTTCTGTCCGACGTGCGGCAGCAGCACTCAGCTGGAGGAGGCGGGATACAAGAGGAGCTGCCTGAACGCGGACTGCAGGAGCCTGAAGGGGGTTCACAACACCTGCTATCCCCGAGTCGGTACGGAGCGCCAAACCAACCTCACCAACCTCACCAACCTTACCAACCTCATTAACCTCACCAACCTCACTAACCTCATTAACCTCACCAACCTCATCAACCTCACTAACCTCATCAACCTCACCAACCTCACCAACCTCATTAACCTCACCAACCTCACCAACCTCAACCTCACCAACCTCACTAACCTCATTAACCTCACCAACCTCACCAACCTCACTAACCTCACCAACCTCATTAACCTCACCAACCTCACCAACCTCATTAACCTCACCAACCTCACCAACCTCATTAACCTCACCAACCTCACCAACCTCATCAACCTCACCAACCTCACCAACCTCACCAACCTCACCAACCTCACCAACCTCATTAACCTCACCAACCTCACCAACCTCAACCTCACCAACCTCACTAACCTCATTAACCTCACCAACCTCACCAACCTCACTAACCTCACCAACCTCATCAACCTCACCAACCTCACCAACCTCATTAACGTCACCAACCTCACCAACCTCACTAACCTCACCAACCTCATCAACCTCACCAACCTCACCAACCTCATCAACCTAACCAACCTCACCAATCTCATCAACCTCACCAACCTCACCAACCTCATCAACCTAACCAGCCTTACCAACCTCATCAACCTCACCAACCTCATTAACCTCACCAACCTCACCAACCTCATCAACCTAACCAGCCTTACCAACTTCATCAACCTCACCAACCACACAAACAGCTGCTCCTCCTGATAAATGCTCTATAGGTGCTCATTCGTCGGCAGCTGGACTTGTTTGTTGAAGATGTTTCACCTCTTGTCCAAGAGGTTTCTTAATAACAGATGGTCTGTTAAAACTGTAGAATATATACGTTTTTTATGCTGTAGAAGAAAATCTCTTCGGCTTGTGTTAACCACAGACCAACCCATTGACTTTGAGACAAAGGAACTAGTACTGCAAACATGCAAACTCAGTTGTTAAGCCCATTTTCCAACCATCCGTCATCAGGGAAACACATGCATTAAAAAACGCAGAGTTATTAGGTCAACTTCAGAAAGGAAAAATTAACCAACATTGTAAACCAACATCAATCCATCAAATATGCATTAATTTTCAGATTTTTAACCCTTTAAATCAGGCATGTCAAACTGGTCCACAGGGGGGCCGGTGTGGCTGCAGGTTTTGTTTCCAACCAAGTAGCAGCACACCAGACTTGACTCATTTAATCAACTGATCTCCGTCTTCAGACAGTTGATTGGTCAAACTGTGTGCTCTTGGTTGGTTGGCACAAAAACCTGCAGCCACACCGGCCCCCCTGTGGACCGGTTTGACATGCCTGCTTTAAATGACATATTTTTGTCATGATGCCACTGTGTTTTTACATGCACAAAAAAAACAACAACATGATGATCACAGTCTGGGATCTGTCAGTGATCAGCAGCTACATTGACTGTGACAGGTCACCTAGTGGAATAGCATGTATTTCCTCCATATGCCAAATATGGTCAAAATGACCTCATCAGGTAGAAAACAGTCAAAATGAAAAATTTCAAGTCAAAAGCCCAGAATGACACCCAGAAATAATACAAGTCATGTTTTTCTGCTTTGATGGCTGTGGGATCAAAAATGTCACTTTGAATGGGTTTCAGTGGAGCAACTTAGTTTCCACAGTGTATTTTAGACTTTTTGTAGGAGCTGAGCTGAAAATTCACAATTTATACAAAAATACACAATCTGGTCAAAATTTATGCCATATGCATGAACACAGCCAAAATGATCAAAAAATAAAATTGTAAAATGCACCAATTGCACCTCTCACCTGTGTGTTCTCAGACCCAGTGGTCATCATGCTGGTGATCCACCCTGATGGAAACCAGTGTTTACTGGGAAGGAAGAAGATCTTTCCAGTTGGTTTGTTCTCCTGCCTGGCTGGATTCGTAGAGCCTGGTAACAGACGCACACACACACACACACACACACACACACACACACACACACACACACACACACACACTCTGAATAAAAGCTGTAACCATCACGTCTCCATGCCCGAACT
Organism: Plectropomus leopardus; assembly: GCF_026936395.1. Taxonomy (NCBI): domain Eukaryota; kingdom Metazoa; phylum Chordata; class Actinopteri; order Perciformes; family Serranidae; genus Plectropomus; species Plectropomus leopardus. Next base: position 2,263,486 of record NC_142179.1, read on the forward strand.
CAAGTGTTACCCTTACTGACCTTTTCTCCTGCAGGGGAGGCGCTGGAGGAGGCGGTGAGGAGGGAGGTGGAGGAGGAGAGCGGAGTGAAGGTCGGGCCGGTTCAGTATGTCTCCTGCCAGCCGTGGCCGATGCCCTCCAACCTCATGATTGGCTGCCTCGCTGTCGCCATATCGACCGACATCAAAGTGGACGGGAACGAGATAGAGGAAGCTCGATGGTTCCCGCGTCAGCAGGTGCAAACATGACATCATTTACTATCAGCACGACAATTAATAATATAAATAAGCATAATAATGACTGAAATGATCAGTGCTACTCCTCAATGAAATGACTTAACCATCGTTCATCACTGACCTTTAGAAATTCTTTGCACAAGTTCTTCTTACTGTAGATTTTCCAGAGCTTTCAGCCGTATCTCATGGCCTTCATCAGTTGGTAGTAATGGCTCAGGCAGTGATGGAGATGATTTAATGATAATAATTTTATTTTTATGCCTCCATGCCAACGCGAGCTGTGGCCGGAGGTATTTTGTTTTCAGGTTGTTCGATATGTCAAGAACGCCTTTAGCGAATTTCTTCAAATTTAATATAAACTTCCACTTGAATGCAAGGCTTAAGTGATTATATTTTGGTGGTCATAGGTCAAAGGTCAAGGTCACTTTGACCTTGTATCCGTTTCATTCTTGTAAATGCATTATCTGTCGAACATTATGAGGGAATGTCTTCAAAACTGTCACAATAATCCACTTGGATTCAAGGTCATCCTTGAATCCAAGTGGATCGAGTGGACTGATTCGATTTTGGTGGTCATAGGTCAAAGATCAAGGTCCATGACCACATGTGTCTCATTCTTGTAAATGCGATATCTCCAGATCACCTCTGAGTAAATTTCTTCAAATTTGGCACAAACATTCAAATGGATTTTGTTCACAATAACCTTGACCTTACATTTGTGTCATTATTGTGAAAGCAATATGACGAGAACACCTCAAGGAAATTTCTTCAAATATGACACAAACATTCACTTGGATTCAAAGATGAGCTGATTATAATTTGGTCTTCAAACATCAAGGTCACTGTGAACGTGCATCTGTCTCATTGTTTTGAGTAAAATATCTGAAGATGGCGAAGAGGGAATTTCCTTTAAATTTGGCACAAGCGTCCACTTGGACTCAAGAATCAACTCATTAGACTCTGATGGTTGAAGGTGAAAGTTCAAGGTCACGGTGACCTCAAAAAACATGTTATTGGCCGTAACTCAAGAGATGTCTCATAGAATAAAATGATGAAGTGATGACATTTTATATCCAAAAAGTCAAAGGCAACTTAATTGTCCTCATAATGGTCTGCTAAAACACATTTCTGGCCGTTACTCAGCATCTTATATCGGGAACAGAAGTGGAGACATTTGGTCAGATACTGAATTGGCGACACTATTCTTCAAACTGTGCTGACTGTAGAAATCTTCTGTGCTGTACTTTTTGTTAGTGAATAATTTTAAGTCTAACGTTATGTTTGTTTAGGTGATTGACTCATTCAGAGGAATACGTCCTGCTTCCTTCACCTTCCCTCCCAGACAGACCATCGCACACCAGCTGATCAAACACTGGATCGGCATGAACTCCAACCTCTAAAACTCAAACTTTTAGCACTCGAACCTCAACAGCCGGTGTGGACACACCCTCAGACGGTCAGACGGGTCTAAAAAACAGCAGCTGTCTGAATTTTTTTACGACAAAACCAGCTGCCAGTCGAGGAAATCACCAGATTCTTCAGGTTGTACGTGACACAGTACTTCCTGTTAAATATTCTCAACACACTTCCTGTGTGTGGACGGATGCAGTCTGCACATAACGACAAAGACAGAACTGTACAGAATAGGAAAGGACAAACTATACACGAGAGGGTTTCCATTACAGATTTGCCCAAAACGTAAGCGATATTTTTGAATTGTTGATAAACACAATTGTGAGAGGACTGCGTTTCCACCGAGTGATGCTGTACGACTTCTCCTCTGGTGAAAACATCATCAGCAGCTTTATTTCTGTTGCAGCCACCGCATTAGCCGTCATTTCCAATCCAAGGCCACGCAGGCGTGTTACGGAGCCATAATGGAAAGGCGAGCCCCTTATACGAGGGAGCGGCCACATATGAGGGATTTCTGGGAGATGTAGTCCACAATTTCACAGAGGAATTGTGAAAAACTTCCGAATGATCGGCTCAACTTTCTCAGAGTTTTGTGATGCAATAACAGCTCCTGTAGCTCCTGCTGCATCACGAGGGAGCCAGTTCCTGCTGACACACAGACACAGCGTCATGTGACCTAGAAAAGACTAAAAAGTGTTTCCACTGCAGTTTTGCCAAATATGGCTTTTTCAAATCACATAAAATACCATCTTATGTGAGCATTCAGATTTTTTTTGTGGTAAAGTGGAGTTTTTTCGCAATCGACATGTTTCCATTAGGTTTATTTTATATTTGCAATTTCAATTTGCACAATTTGGGGTTTAATGGAAATCCTTCTACTCAAAACAGTCAATCCAGAGTTCAGTTTTTAACTTGCAATGTGACGACGGATCAAATCAAAGACAACTGTACACAGTTTGGGAACAAATAGAAAAAGTGTGCACTGCTGCAGACAGATATTTTCTGCAATTACAGAAAAACAGCTGCACTGGGATGTTAAACTGTTCCTGTCCTTAATTTTTAACAAATCTGGACATAACATTTAAGCTGGACCATCCTCAGTGACACAGCAATCTTAAACGCCTGAATCTTTGGGCAGCAGCTGTCAGACGGGACTTTGATTTATGAAATATGGTGCACAAGTCGAGAAGATTAATCAATTAAAATCAACATAAGATCGTTATTATTTTGCTACAGCACAAACAAAACAATTACAGGCTGATCATTGACACAGAAAACTGATGCACTGTAAATTTCTAAATAAACAGAATATTCAGTTTAATAAAATGATATAACAAATTTTCATTGTGTGTGGCAACATTTTGTCTTGAACATTAAATGACAAATACGTACTAAAAAACACGCTTCACAAACACGGGACAGATGCATGTAAAGAGTGCGCTCAGTCTGAACACATCCTGACACCGTAATAATTATCCTCAAAATACGATAAATTTAAGCTCCAAAGCTCAAAGCACGAAGGGGACTGTTTGCTCATGGAGGTCTGTAGCGTTACACCAGAACAGTTCGTTATGAGGCATTCATGTTTTCGTTTTTCTGGTTCGTATCGGAGGGGAGAGGAGGAGCACCGATACTCAACTTGCTTTAGTTCAGAGCCGCTTTTGCAGCCCCATACATGTTTCTAGGAATTTAGGATGTTTTTAGGTTTTTAGGACATTTCACGGATTTTAATAAATTTTCTAGGATCCTCCACTAGCACTTTTTTTTGATCAATAATCTATATTTAATGCTGTTTTATGCACTCTGACACATTATGTATTCTAAAAGTACCAAAACAATTCCCAGTGTGAAACTTTTTTTTTAATGCAAATTAGAAAACGGTCGGGGGACCACCTGGCACCCTATCAAGGGCAAGATTCGGCCTGTGGGCTTAAGTTGAGTATCACTGTTATAGGGGCATTTATGTTACCAAAATTCCACCAACTTCAAACCACATGACTTGTCATGAGGCTAGGACACTTTCTGATGCTCTGTCGGATGTTTTGCACAAGCACGGTCAGTAAAAAACGCATTGGGAGTCACTCTTGGCTCTGTGTGAGAACAGGTTTGGAGCAGCTGATCAGTCCATGGTTGGTCCTTACATACACGTGTGCGTTACACCGCAAACAAGGTCAGATGAAGCTGAAATGCGACTCTAAAGTAAGTCATAATGCTCAAAAATTGGGTCAGAAACACACTAAAATGGTGTGCACCCAGGTGAAGTTTTTGCGGTGTGAAGGACATTGCAGCCTAAAGGAGTCAGCAGCACGTTTACAGCCTTCAGCTCGAACGTTTCCACCTGTGAGAAAGCATGCAGCTCAAGTTGTTGATTCAGTCTTCATCTGCAGTTTTTTTGCAGTGAAGCAACAGTTTGCGGTTTAATCAGTCTCACAGATCTCAAGACAACCGTGTCCACTCTTTACACTTCAGTTTTCCCCAGAAAGGTAGAGTTTACCAAATAGTCGTCCTCACATGCCATCTGATAAACACGGTCACCGTTTGCCATCAAGTCACGAAAAGGATATTTCAAAGCAGTTTCTCTCGGATGTGACGGCTCAGATAGGTCAGCGTTTTCATCACTCTCTTCCTTTTTCTGAGAAAAGCAGCTCAGGGCTTCATGTGTCTGATGCAACAGAGCAACGTCCACTTCTCGGCTGTTGGGATGATTGCGGTCCACTGGGTATTTATCGGGACAGGACGGCAGAGAAAGCAGCGGGTGCTCTGTGAGCACCGGAGCATCAGAAATATACTCTGCGTCCAGTTCCAGAGAGGACAGTCTGTTGGTGAGGAGGCTGATGGACAGCGGAGGGGCGTCTTCATGTAGATCTTCTCCCGAGAAGCACGGATCGACCGTAATGAGACTCTTTTCTCCGAGTATATCCGTCACCTGGAAGTCCTTGATATCCAGGATGGTTTTCTCTGCAGTTTTCTGTTTAAGGGATACAAAGTGTTCCTGGTGAAGCAGCATTTAGGTTTCTGGTGGGTTAAACTGAGGTCTCTCTCGCCTGCCCTGTTTGGTTGAATCGAACTCAAGTTCATTTACTCCCTTAAAGGCTGATACACACTAGAGGATAATTGGGACGATTTTAGGCCCGATTCAGTCTGGGGCTGGTCAGAACCGATTATCTGCCCAAATACTCGTTAAGTGTGAGGGGTTATCTAAATAATCTTAATGTTTCTGATGGTGTCGGAGCCTCTTCAATCTTAAATATCGAACATGTTTGATATTTACAATTCAAGATGAAATACTGAGCGGAAACCCGCAACAGCCAATGAGAGCGAGGAGACCAGAAAGAGTCACCAAACCGATGCTGCGTACATCTACAGCTCAAAAACAACTCCAACTCCAACAACAGCGATCGTCCTCCATATCTGTTTTTCTTCTGAAGTCACGTTTCGTCACGCGAGATTCTACGAGATCGCCGCTGTGAAATCTTATCTACAAACGGGACGCGTGTGATCTCGCGAGTGTATGGGTTCTGAGGATCATAACATTAAAAATCATTTAAATCTGTCATTGTGTCTGTGGTCTCCCACATTTAAAAAATGCTAGCTTCTGGCTATGAGTGTGATGCCGATGGCGTCAGATGAAAACACGCTTGGACGGAAGCGGTGGCGTTGTTATGATACACTGGCCAAGGACAGCGTCAGGTGATAATCTGCCAGTACTGTACTTACAGAGCAGGCGGACAGGTGGGGACAATAACACCTGTTTCTTACACTCACCAGGTGGTTTGGGTCCATCAGCCACTGGCCTGCCGTGCTGCCCCGAGGGCTCGAGATGAGCGGGAAGAAATAGGATTTGTACCTGCAGAGAAATAAGGAAAAAGGTGTGCAAGAACTTTAATTAAACAGCTGTGACTCAGAAAATGAAGTCAACTTTATGTATTGAGTTATGAGCCCCGAGGGTCTGATAATCTGTACAGCACACTGCGCTCCCTGTCTTTTTCAGCTTTTCATTGCCCAAAAAACTCCTTTGTCAAGAAGATAATGGAAGAAACCCCAAGAGAGGAGAGATTTCCCTCCCTGAAAAGACAGACATGCAATTTTTTTTAAATTTTGCATAGGACATTTTTGGCCTATTCATCTGATTTTGGGGGCTTTTTGAACACTAGGCGGGTTTCTATTAACCCTCAACTGGGAATACAAAATACATCTAATCTAAAACACGTAACTTGTTAAAAAGAAACTCTAATCAGTTATATCTCAAAAAAGTTTTTATGCTCTCACAAGTTGGCCTTTCCATCATAACACGCCTACGTGGCCTTGGATTGTAAATAATGACGGCTGGTGCGGTGGCTGCAATAGAAATAAAGCTGCTAATGTTTTGAACACCCATCGCCATGGTTACTGGGATGTTATCACCAGAGGAGACGTTGCAGAACGTGCAAGCAAAAGTTGGGTTTCTGTTAAAGATTTGTACAATCCTTGAGCAATAGTTTTGAAATTTCCTTGAAACACAGTTGCGAGATGACTGCGTTTCCATTGAGTTATGCAACTACTCTCACAATGTTACGTGACTTTCCTCTCACAGTAACGTTCCTGTAGCCAAGGCAGACGCTCGATAAAGCCGATCTAATATCCCCGTAGTTTCTTTGTCTCTTATCAGAGTTGAGAAGATCTCGGCCTCTTCCTCCGTCCACACATACCGCGTCATGTTTTTTACAACATTACGTGACTTTGTTGCACTTTCGTCTCTTTTGGGATTTGTGGCGGTTGGCATAAAAGCAAAAAAAAGGGTTTCATTGCAGTTACAAATCACCTGAAATACCACCTCATGCAAGCGTAAAAACTTTTGTGGTTTCAAAGTTGTTTCCATTGGGCGTATTTTGTATTCGCAACTTCAATTCTCGCAATTTGAGGGTTAATGAAAACCCGCCTACAGACAATTGTGTTTTATCGTCATTTAAAAAATATTGCTCAAGTTTTGTGCAAATCTGTTATGGAAACCTGTCTGCTTTGGGAACCTGAGCATGTGCCCAGTAGGCCCATTGAGTAATCCATCTATGATCAGCAGCCATAATAACAGACAGCAGATGCACCCCGGTGTCGTTTATCGAAGCCCTCGGACACGATGCAGCGTGATGATGTGCGTGTTGACTCACAGAGTCCTGGACAGGATGGAGACGATGAACACAGTCACAGCCAGCAGCAGCAGAGGAGTCGCTGCAGCCACCACTGGCACCTCATCTGAAATTAAACATCCGCGGTTAGTTCAGAGTCAAAGATTAATGTGTGGAAAAGTATTAATTATTCTCTGCCTGAAGTCACACTGAAGATAACTCGGTAGCCAGTTAAGGGAAACTCTAATGCCTCAATTATTTAATTTACTGAAGTTATTTTATGCCTCCATCATGTTCATGGATCCTGTTTTTGGGTTGTCCGTCCCATTCTCGTGAATGCAGTATCTAAAGTACGCATTGAGAGAATTTCTTCAAATTTGGCACAAACGTCCACTTGCACCCAATGATTAACTAATTTGAGTTTGATGGTTAAAGGTCAAAGGTCAAGGTCACTGTACACTTGCATCTGTCTCATTCTTGTGAATCGATATCTTAACACACAGGGAATTTCTTCAAATTTGGCACAAAGGTCCATTTGGACTCATCAGTGAACTGATCAAAATTTAGTCGTCAAAGGTCATTGTGACCTAGCATCCATATAATTCTCTTGAATGTAATGTTCGAAGAAGACTTTTAGGGAGTTTCCTCAAATTTGACACAAACATCCATTTAGATTAAAAAATAGAATTTGGCGGTCAAAGGTCACTGTGAGCTTTTTTCTGCCTCATTCTCACAATTTCTCAAGTTTTTGAGGGAGTTTCCTTAAAATTTTACACAAACATCCACTTTGACTTAATGAACTGATTAGAATTTAAAGGTGTAAAGGTCAAGGTCACTGTGAGCTTACGTCCGCCTTATTTTCCTGAAGCTGATATCTCTTGAAGGCTTTCGGGGAGTTTCCTAAAATTTGGCACAAACATCCACTTGGACTCAAGAATGAACTGATTAGACCTTGATGGTTAAAGATCACACTGACCTCGTAAATCATGTTTTTGGCCATAACTCAAGGATTCTTTCACTAATTGCGACAAAATTTTACAGAAATGTTTAATAATCTAAAATGAACAGGTGATTATAGGCATTTTTACTTTTCTTTGTATTTTATTTATTGTACAATTTTTCAGTGACTGATTGACATTTTGCTTTTAAATCAAACAGTTCAACTTACCGAAGTCTGTTCTCACTGAGATGAAGCTTCTGGAAACATTATCGGCCAATAGGAGAAGAGAATACTCAGTGTTTGGTTTCAGGTTGAGGAAGGTGTGCTGCCGTTGGTCCGGCCACAGAGACAGAGCTGGAGCGGAGAGAGCGTGCTCTGTGGTTAGAGTTCGACTATATAGCATTGAAGTACTGTGATGTAAACTTAGCTTTGAAAAGCATTTTTTAACCCTCTGACTGATGCTGCGACTTTACTTTGTCTCTCTGAGTCTTTCCTCAGCGTCACGCTGTATCCGTTCACTCGTTCACTTGGTCCAGAGTTTCTTTGCCACGCCCACATCACTGTCACTGTGGTTTTGGTCACGCCCACCACCGTCAGCTGGACCGGCTTCGTCAGAGCTGGAAAAAAAAAAAACCCAAAAACAAACAAACGTCCTGTTATCTATGTGTTGTAACTACAATTCTGTGGTTGCGCAAACACAATGGATCAAACTAAATTTACTTAATTAACCACAAATGATGATCTCAACAAAGTTACACAATAATAATAAGTTAATAATGTATCAAATCTAGAGGAAGTTGTGAAGAAGCTTTTTGCTGTTCTGGATTCTTATAAACACACGTTACCCTCTGCGTTGCTGTTTTTTCAACATTTCCACTCAATAATAATAATTTTAAAAAATAATAATAATAATAATAATTTTATTTATATAGCAAACAAAGCACATTGATACAAAGACTGGAAGTCAAAAAGTCTTATTGAACACAAATAAGACAAAACGAGGCTAAAGTTAGATTATAAAGATATAGATAAAATTAAGATAAAATTATAACCAGAAGACAAATAATGCAAAATATAAAATGCCAATAAAAAAATACACCAAAAACCACAACAGAAGCAATAAAAGCAATAAAACCACAAATAAAAATAATCAAAACATACATTTAAAAAGGTAAAATAAATAAAAATAAATATAAATAGGACATCACCAAAAAGCAAGTCTACAAAATTCATTTTAAGAAGTGATTTAAAGATTTGATAATGAAATGTATCGGTGGTTTGTAGAGAAATAAATAAATAAATAAATGTCACCCCCGTGTTTACCTCCCAGCTGCAGACTGGCAGCCAGTGACCGAGGAGATCCACACTGCTGGTTGTAGACGGGGAACACACTGATCAGGTAGGACTCATCAGGGTCCACATCTGTAAACACAACCCACACACACACACACACACACACACACACACACACACACACAGTTAGACACTCCTTACGTGACGTGAATGTACCATATCTGGTTATTATATTTATCCACATCAACGAGTAAATCAGGGCTTTTTTTGGAGACAGACTTTGACTGCAGGAGGGTGACTCTCAAATTATGCAAAGTGAAATGCAAATATAATGGAAGCACGTCAGTTTCGAAAAAAAACAAACTACCATTTATCACAAATTATTTTTATACTAGCATTAGGTGGTATTTCAGGCGATTCGCAAAAAGTCACATTTCGCAAAGCTGCAATGGAAATATTTTTTAGTCTTTTCGAGGTCACATGATGCTACGTCTATGTGCTCGTCAGCAGGAACTGGCTCCCTCATGATGCAGCAGGAGCGGTTATTGCATCACAGTTTTCAATCCACAATTCCTGAAATCGTGGACTACAACCTCCCAAAAAATCTTTCATATGTGGCAGCTCACTCGTATAAGGGGCTCGCCTTTCCAGTATGGCTCCATAACACGCCTACGTGGCCTTGGATTGGAAATAATGACGGCTTGTGCGGCGGCTGCAATAGAAACGAACATCCATCGACGTGCTTCTTGAATGTTTAAAGAAGCATGCATCACTCAGTGAAAACACAGTCATCTCCACATTGTGTTTTATCGACATTTTGAAAATAAAGTTTAGTGCAAATCTGTAATGGAAAAATGCCAAGTGAAGCAGCTGCTTACAGAAACTCAACAAGAGTCTGTCAGACAGCAGTCGATTACGACAAAACAACCACATGACTGTCATGTGACGGAGCAGTTCATAGACGGTGTGAGATAACTAAGGACATCGGAGAAACCTGATGAGCTCCATACAGCACAAACCACAGTTTTAAGGTGTGTATTCAGATTAAAACTGACCGCTGTTGCTTTTTTCTGTACTATTTTTAACTTTTTAAAGAAGTATTTCACTGAGTGACCTTTTAGTAAAACTGGTCTGTCACTGCTGTAGAAAGACAAAAAGGTATCAACATGGCGAGTGCCAGAGCAAGAGCCACGCATGACTACATGTACAGCGCCGAAATGTTATCCATGTTGTCTCTGTTGTCCCCCAAAGCTTGTTTACTGGGACGAAACACCTGCAAACATAATAAACCACAAACGTAATACAAATCTGCAGTTTTTAATCTAATGTCTATATGATGTCCAAAAGACATCTATACTGTGTCCAGAAAAGACATGTTTCTACCTCCAGAAAATGCATCTATATGATGTCCAGAAAAGACATCTATATGCTGTCCAAAAGACATCTATACTGTGTCCAGAAGAGACATCAACACTATGTCCAGTAGAGACATCTACACTATGTCTAGAAAAGACATCTATATAATGTCCAAAAGACATTGATACAATCTCCAAAAGACATCAATGGGATGTCTAAAAGACATCTGCACTATGTCCAGAAAAGACATCTGTGACGCCCAGAAAAGACATCTATATGACATCCAGAAAGACATCTATGTGATGTCCAAAAGGCATCAATATGACATCCAGAAAAGACATCTACTGTATATAACATCCAAAAAGACATGTGATTACGTTTGTAGGAAATTCGTTATCTTTGTGGGATAATTTCATTAAAAGCTGCAGATTTGTGTTACGTTTTTATTATTACGTATTACGTATTTATTATGTTTGTTGGCTGTTATTATGTCCATGTCACACTGGGACAAGGACAGTCGTCCATTGAAACGGCCTGTTGGAGCTTTGGCTGTAGTTATATAAAGATATTGAGAGACTGATGTTTGAAACGTAAAAAATTAAAAATGATTCACACCTCGTATGACAGCAGAGGCGTTCAGTTTGTCCACTGTGGTCCAACGGCTGGTGGACGGACGAGTCTCAGAGCGCCACCGAACGACGAGATGACCGGCAGGTGGGACGGAGGACGGCACTGTGGGGTTCTCCCACTGCACCAGGAGGCCCCTCATCGCCGGGACTAAACTGGAAACCCACAAGTTTGTGATCGACAGGAGAGCTGCAGAGGACAACAACAGGGACATCCGTGTCCTCATCACCACAATCAGAGCGCAGACACACCGTCAGATCTTTTCTGGGCCGAAAGGAGGAAGCAGCTCGAATAATTCTGCGTGCGTTTGAAGCTTCAGAAAGCTGAGCAAAGTCACTTCAGCTGGTTTGATTTTATCTGAATAAGGACTGAGATGAATCGCGCCTTTTTGGTTTCATCATCATCGAAACTTGTAAGTTCAGGACTCAGTGCAGGAGGTCTCGTGTGAGATTAATCAGGATTTTTAATTTAACGTAAGCCAGGGATGCTCACCTTGCTTTTGCAAAATGACACAAGGCCAGCGGCCGGTCGCAGCAGCCCCAGAATTCGAGGACATTTCTAGGATTTGACGATGTTTCTAGAAGTTTAGGACACTTTAGGACACTTTAGGACACTTTAGGACACTTCTCAGATTCTAAGACTTGCAGTTGTTTTTGTACTTTTAGTATACATAAGGTGTCAGAGTGCATAAAACAACACCAAATTAGAGCTTGTTGATCAAAGAAAGTGACAGTGACGAGTCCCCCGCACCACTCGACAGACCCAAGACCCTAATGTCCTAAAATCCTTTGAGATTTTCCTAAATTCTGAGAAATGTACTGAAATCCAAGAAATGTCCTGAAACCCCAGAAACATCCTAAAATCATATAAATGTCCTAAAATCCTAGAAACATTTTCAAATACTAGAAACATCTACAATCCTAGAAATGTTCTATACTCATAGAATTTTTTTTTTTTATTCTATAAATGTCCTAAAATCCAAGAAATGTCCTAACATTTTAGAAACATGTATGTGGCCTGTGCAGCTGGCCCCAGGGCCCTGCCATTTTGCAAAAGTGGCCCTCAAGGAAAGCAAGTTGAGTAACTCTGTCCTTGTTCATTTTAATCTCCGGCAGTTTAAGTCCCGGTGGAGGACGCTGAATAAAAATAATACGCACAAACTTAATAGAGGCTTGAACCCTAATTATCTAAATACTAAGCAAAATACTCCATATTTAGGCTGTAAACATGCAGCGGTAAATTAGTAGCCATCTCACGCCCGACACGGTTTAAAGAAGCTACAATTCAAAATAAAGAAAGAAGCGAAACTTTTATCTTTACATGCTAGAGACATAGAGGTGCTGTGTTGCAACACGTTTTTATCAGAATATCGTGACACTGCTCTATAACTTCGTTTTCTGATAGAAAGCACAGAGGATATTGCATTAGTACTTTAAATCTGATAGTGTCAGTTTTAAATTTGAAGGGTTATAACCATGATAAGCAGTTTAACCCTTGGGGACAGTTTAGTGCATTTCACATGCTTCTCATTCTTCCTAATTTTATCATTTTGGCTGTTCATACATATTGCTGCATTTTGGCAAAACTGTGTGTTTTTGTTTAATCTTTGAATTTTCAGCTCAGCTCTGAAAGTAAGTTTAAAATTCACTCTGGAAACAAAATTGTTGCATTCAGACTTTAAAAATATAAATGTTTAATATTTTTTTAAGCTTAATTTTGTAAAGTGCATTTTGAGTGCAGAGTAATACGACCGTGTGTAATATTGAAGCGAGCCCCAAAGGGTTAATCAATGCATGAGGTCTGTCTGTTTGTGTGTGTGTGTGTGTGTGTGTGTGTGTATGTAATGCTGTGGGGACACACACATACACACTGTCACATTGTGGGGACTGTCCTTCCTTTTGGGGACATAATGCAAGACTCCATATTGTAAATTATTACATTTTGGGGTCCAGACTTGGGTTTAGGTTTGAACAAATGTTAGATGGATAAGTCTCAAGAAAAAGAATGTAAGCCGATGCTAGTCCTCTGAAGTGATGAAAACAACTCTAAGCTGTAGGTTTTTTTAAAAAATAATTTGACATGTATAGCACATTAAGTGTCTTTGTAATGAAACCTGTTCTAAAGATGAAGTGGGGACACACTCATATACACTGTCACATTGTGGGACTGTCCTTCCTTTTGGGGACATAACGCAAGACTCCATACTGTAACTTCTTACATTTGGGATCCAGACTTGCTTTTAGGTTTGAATAAATGTTAGATGGATAAGTCTTAAGAAAAAGTCCTCTGAAGTGATGAAAACAACACTAAGCTGTTGTTGTTGTTTTTTAATGATTTGACATGTAGAGCACATTAAATCTTTGTAATGAAATCTGTTCTAAAAATGAAGTTGACTTTCATTGCCTAAGTGAGTGTTAATGTGTGAAACTGTTTGCGGGACTCACTACAGTTTAGGAGTCCTCTGGTCTTTGGTGCGCTTTAACAAATGATCAAAAACAATGAACTGTTTCCACGTGTTAACCACAGTGTGCTACTTACTGTCCTGTCTTAGTGTGCCAATGCTGAGATGTGCAGCCGGTCCGTAACCGGCGGTGTTAAAGGCTTTAACTGTGACGCTGCAGTTCCCCTCCTCCACCACCAGGAGCGCCGTCAGCTCTGTGAAGTTCTGAACGAATCTTTCCTGTAGCTGCTGCTTCTTCCCCGGCTCGTAGCTCACCTGGTATCCGAGGACACGACCTCCACCATCCTGGAGGTTAAGGTCCTGCAGAAGGACAGGATGTTTGATTAATGTTATACCACTTTCTTTTTTTTTTAAATTGTTGAGACTGGAACACGATTTTGACATAGTTACAGTCTTAGATTTTTCTTTCATGTTTAAGGTTTCAGTCAAATTTTATTTATTAGATTGTTTGAGTCTAGTGTTCTGGTTACAACATTACATATTGTATTTTTACAACTTCATCTGTGATCTATTGCATTTCACTGACTTGAATGATCATTTAAAAGACCTTGAACACACCAATAATAAAAATGTCTTGCCTTTTTCTTTCTAAGAACTGGTAACAAACATCCTTGTGCAGTATTTTTGACCAATTTAAACATGACTAAACTTTTCTTGGAAACCTAAGCTGCTGCAAAGATCATATCTGTTTTTTTATTAATGTTGCTTGTCCCTGAAGATTCCCTGATGATCACTGACCTTTAAAGAAAAATCAAAAGAAGATTTAGAGAAGATGATTTATCTTAATAAGCTGAAAAAAGAAACCATTATATATGATTATTAAAAGTATTTCCAGCGTACCATCCACATGAGACGAAGGAGAAAAGATCCACCAGAGGCATTTTTCTCCGCTCTGTAACACACCTCTGGAGGCCTGGAGGGCACTGGCAAAGAGAAAACAAATTCCTCTTTAAAAACACTGATTCACTGTCATTACTGTGTTCTACTGTAGTACCAGGTATGCTCAAAAAGTGTTTCAATAAATACAAGTAGTCTTTTATTTCAGTTTGTCCCCACATTGTTTTTGTGAATTCAGTTCCCAAACTATAATTTTATCTCACTTTGAATGAAAACCGTTACCCCTGTCCAACGTCCTCGCGCTGACGTCGGAGCTCCAGTCGCTCCAGATGCCGCAAGCCTTCCTGCAGGCCACAGCGGCTCTGTAGACCGTGAACGTCAGGAGACTTTTGATCGTGTAGATCAGCGTCTGATCTCCATGTGCAGGGATAAGATCTGGAGCCTGGAAACCAAAAAAATAATCATAAATATAATAAATAAACCCAGAAAGCAAAAAGTACGAGAGAAGAACAGTGCAAAGAAAAATGCATTCAGATTCTTTACATAAGTAACAGTACTAGACTGTAAAAATTCTTTGTTACAAGTAAAGGTCTGGCATTATACATGTTGGTTAAGTAAAAGTATTTAAGTATCACGACTTTAAGTGGGTAAATGAATGTTTGTCATCTGCAAAATATGTAATCTGAGCAGTAATTATAGTTGTTCCACAGATGTAGTCCAGTAAAAAACATCAGTATTTTCCCCTGAGATGTAGTGAAGAAATATTAAGTATATTAAAGTATATTTGCCTCAAATGTGTACCTAAGTATTGTGCTTGAGTAAATGTACTTATCATTACACAAGGGGTTTTGATAAGTGTGTCTTTATGGTGCTGACCTGGGTCCATGTGTCAGTGTTGTCGACTCTGAAGCGAAGCCGATAGTCGCCGTCACCGCTGCTTCTCCAGGACACACTAACAGAGTCCTCAGTGGAGCCGATGACGGTCAAAACAGGCGGCGAGGGTTGGACTAAGGAGAGGAGACGAGAGGATACACACTCTTAGACGGAGATGATATACCAGAAATACTCAACCTGCTTTGGTTGGGGGCCACTTTTGCAAAATGACAGGAGGCCAGGGGCCAGACACAGCAGCCTCACAGGTTTTAGAGCATTTCTAAGATTTTAGGACATTTCTAGGACTTTGGGACATTTCTTAGATTTTAGGAAGTTTCTCAGATTTTAGGACATTCCTTGGATTTTAGGATATTTCTAAGATTGAAGGACGCTGCTTGGATTTAATCATATTTCTAGGATTATAGGACAATCATTGGATTTCAGGACACTTCTAGGATTTTAGGACATTTCCAAGATTGTAGGATGTTGTTTAGATTTTATCATATTTCCAGGATTTTAGGACACTTGCTGGATTTCAGGATGTTTGAAATGACACACTAACTAAGAAAAAAAACCCTAAGGCTGGAAAATGAAGCTACTACAGTGGACATTAGAGGAACTGCGGTTTTCGGCACGCTGTCTTCATGTTTCAGCTCGGATGCTGCGTCTCGATAAAGACGAGTACAGTGGAGCGATGAGATGTGTAAGCCACTGACCTGCATTAATGAGAGAGACGGTCTGAGGTCGGGACCAGATCTCCGTCTCGTAGTTTTTGATCCTGGCTGTTACGTTGAAGACGGAAATTGGGTTGAAGATTGCCGGACAGGAAAAGATTGTGTCTACCCTGAAGAAAAAGAATAAGAGGGAAATTAACTCACCGTAAAACTTCAATTAACAGCCCGGGCTATTATTTGCTTAAAGCAGACGTAACTCAGCAGGCTTATATTTTGGACAGACGTCTGTAAGGGACGGGCTTTTCAATTTTTTTCACACAAAGCTGTTGCTTTAGCTGCAAAGATGGAAATACAATGGCATTATTTATTTAACCCTTTGAAACGTGGGCAAATTGGCTTTATTCATCTATTAATTTATTTCTGAACAATATGGGAAGAAGGTGATGAGCAACAAAAGAAAAAATGGCCCAGAAGTTAACAATAAATCTGTAAGAAGTACAATAAAATTACCTGGTATTTGATTAATAATAATAATAATAATAATAATAATAAATAAATAAATAAATAAAAAATGCAAAGCAATAAAATAAAATATGCTTAAAATTATAATAATTCTTTAAAATAATTTTAAATATTTAATTTTGATAATTATTAATGTAGTTCACTGGACATTTTTTTCTAGCTTTTTTAAAAATAGTCTTTTTCATCTACTAATCTAATTTTTTTTCTTCATTTTTTTCATTTTCATTCAATTGCGAAGATTTTTTCCAAGCTAACATTAAGCTTTCCATATGGACAAAAGTTTAAACATACATACATATTAATATTTGTGATCAAAGCAGCTAACTCCAGCAGGTAGCCAACAACCTGGTTTTATACTTCCAAAGAACTTCTATAGAACAATAACTGCATGATAACCAGACTGAGTCTCCAACTGAGACAGACAAAGCTTGTTTTCTCAAGCAAACAGCATTAAAAAAAAGATAATTGCAAGCACAGCCACTTTCATCTTCGCTACTTAAAGCTGTAGCACTGCTTCAAAAACGAATTTCATCAGTAAGAAGCTCTCTTTGCTCAAAGTTTACCTGCTGAAGACGAGAGAGACGTCAGGCTGAACGCGGCTGTTGGACTCGTGACTCCACTCACATGTCAGGGATCTGTGTTTGTTCTGGTAGCAGCAGGACATGTCCAGCGTCTCTGCAGAAAGACAAGCTCATGGCAGTGAAATGAGCATTCAGTTCATGAGGGACAGTTTCTGTCCATCTGAAGCATCGAACTGTGTGACACATTTCAGAGTCTCCTTTACTGTGAACATCCGGAGACACACCTGTGAAGTAACAATGCTGCTTAATGAGCCACACCTGTCAGCTGGATGCAACAGAGCTCACTTACATGGATTTTTAACAAATTTGTGAACCAGAGCAAATTGGTTTGATTTCTCTCAAAAACAAAGCAACAAGAAGGTTAACCCTTTACCTTCACACTAAGACGTGCCTGTACAAAAAACATTATAGACCGTAAAATATGTTAACAAAATGCATCAGCTAATTAATTAAGAAAAACACATTTTCCCAGTAAAGTGCAAAAGTTGAATAATATAACAGAAATCCAAAAATAAAAATAGCTACATACAATAAACACATGAAAACAGATAATACGTCTAATGAAAACAAAAATAAATAAAAATGAATTTAGTAAAAGAAAAATAAGTATAAAATATATGAAGAAAAACTATCCATGTTATAACCTAAAAATCTGAAAATGAAACTAAACCAAGAAAAAGTATTAATAATAATGTTTTGTTTTCCCGGGATAACAAGATAAATTAATCCGTTATCACAAGAAAATAAATGTACAGGAAGAAGTCCTTTTACTGCGTCAGCACGTTTTACGTTGTTGTTGCCATTTCTGTTGTTGTGCATCTCTCTCCCTCTCTTTCTCTTTTCTCTCTTTCTCTCTTCCCTGAACATCATTTTGTCCTCTATTTATACTTATAATTTAATTGCTTTTAAGGACATCTATTGCACGTCTGTCTGTCCTGGAAGAGGGATCCAGAGGGATTGTTTCCCCTCTTTTTTGGGAGTTTTTGTGAGGGTCTATGGACAGAGGGATGCCGTATGCTGTAAAGTCCTCTGAGGCTTATTGTGATTTGTGATTCTGGGCTTTATGAATAAAAATGACTTAAGTTTTGTGTGAATCTGTAATGGAAACCACCTTGTGTGTGTGTGTGTGTGTGAGTGTGTGTGTGTGTGTGTGTGTGTGTGTGTTTACCCTGTATAGATAACGGTGGTCGAGGGCCACAGTCGTTGAGGTCGGTGACACACACTCGCTTGTCCCGCTCACACGGCTTCAGGTCGTAGTGCCTCACCGTCACCTCTGACACACAAACACACAAAAACAAGACTGACGATCAGAAAACGAAGACGAACGACAAATAATCCGAAGTTCTGCTGCGGTCATGTGATGTCCGAAGGTCGTAGTTTCCGAGTTGGGGAGTCACTCTTCCGACTTGTTTGTGTTTATGTGCTTTGAGGTCGAAAAGTGAAAACAACATTGAAGCTATAAAGAAGGTGGGCGGCATTTTAATGTCTAAATGGGGTTGATAGCTGTTTCCAGTTTATTTACAATTGTTTGATTTTATATTTCATATAATATATATTTACATATTTTTATGTTTAATCTAGGTCACTCTGAATGATATTTATTACGTGAATTACTTTTTAAAAATAAGTTTCTTACCATTGACCAAACATTGAGTTTTGCCCACCATGTTTATACATTTATGACCTCAAGTCGGCGACTCGTATTACAGAATAACGTTGTTATCACTGTTCGTATACTCACCTGGCTGCTTTAGAGTTCAAAGTTATCTTCAAAGTTGTTTGCTGCAGCTAATAAATGTATAAACTAAAATCATCACAACTTGGCAACTTGGGTATCCTCGAAATTTTTCCAATTTCCAACTCATAATTACGACTGTGGAGCGCCATTCATGTGCTCGTTATTCGTAAATACGATATTTCACATGAAGGCAGCATTAAACTTGGCTTGTTTGGTTGCTTAATTTAACTCCTGACATAATCCAGTTTCAGTATAGTAATCATCAAAACACATCTGAGACAGGTCATTTCAGTCTTTAATCGTGAACTTAATCCATGGCTGGAAAACGGCCTGAAAGGTTAAACATCAAAACAAGCAGCAAAAACACAAGGCTTTTCCTGTGAAGTGCTGTCTCATGGTGTGAAAACTCACCATGAGAAAACACACAGAGGAGGCGCATCACCGTCCACGCAGCCAGGCGCAGTTTACCGCACCGCGTGTCCATCTCAGCTGGAGAAAATGACAAAAGATTCAACAGATCAGCTCATATTAAACCTCCAAAAACCACCCCTCCATGTGCTGCACTCACTGCTTTCATCTGAATAAAGAGAAGACGGAGAACGTGTCCATTTTTTATCGGATGTGCTAAAGATATGAACGAGTGAAAGAGGAAGCCAGCAGATAACCTCAGACCGAGACGCCAAACTGAGAGCGGCCTGATCAGGAAATTGCACCATGACTGCAAGTGACACCCAGCAGATGTGTGTGTGTGTGTGTGTGTGTGTGTGTGTGTGTGTGTGTGTGTGTGTGTGTGAAGCCTTACTGCAAAAAAATGATCAGTTAACAGGATATTTTGTAAAGGTGGATCTCTTCTTGAAATGTAACCATAAATTTTTAGCATTTTTGCTTTTTGATTTTGGATACTTCATGCATTTTTTTTATTCATTCCAATGCACGAAGTATCTGAACGCGTAACAGTAAAAATCAAAAACTGTTATCAACAAAACACATGATGTTACTTATTTTTTATAAGAAGAAAACATTTTTCTTTCCTTTTCTTATTTTTCTGTGACAAATTTTTATTTTTTATTCTAATTTTTACTAATCTCCTTTATGTGTTGCTAAATAAATTTTTTAAAAACCCTTTTGGATCAGCTGGAAAATGCATCGTCACAAAGCTGAAAACAGGCTGTTTTTTTGATATTTTAGAGATATGCGGCTCTCACGGGACAGCCATGTTACACATGACCATGATGCATTGCTGTATTAAACATAATGATATTAAAGAGTTCAAATAAGCACAACCTGAAACATGAGCAGCAGGAACATGAGACAGGCACATTAATGCAGCGGGACAATGGACTTTTACTTTTAGTGGAGTATTATGACAGTGTTGTTTTAGTATTTTAACAGAAATAAAACATCTAAAAGCTTCTACCAATATTGCTTATACATGATAAAACATAGAACCACAAAAAAGCCAAAAAGTTGGGACACTTTCAAGTTGTTCGTCGTTCTCATTCTCGTGAAAGCGATATTTCAATAATGCCTTGAGGAAGTTTCTTCAAATTCACAAACGTCCACTGAGACTCAGTAAAGAAATTATTATATTTTGATGGTCGTCAGATAGTCAAGGTCAAGGTGACCAAATGTTTCTCATTCTTGTGAGAACAATATCTCAAGGCCAACTTCAGTTTGTTTTTTTTTTCTTCTCAAATTTGGCACAAACATCCACTTTGACTCAACAATGAACTGATTAGATCTTACTGGTCATTGGCTGAAGGTCAAGGTCACTGCAACCTTGCATCCATCTTATTCCTTGAAAATGCATTACCTGGAGGGAATTTCAAACGTTCAAGTTGACTCGATGAACTGATTAGATTTTGGTGGTCACTGGTAAAAGTCACACTGACTTTGTATCTCAAGAGCACCTTGAGGGAATTTCTCCAAATTTGGCACAAACTTTCACTTGTACTCAATAATGAGCTGATTAGAATGTAGTCTTGAATGGTCAAGGTCAAGGGACCTTGCATTTGTTTCATTGTCATAAATGCAATACCTGAAAATAGCCTTAAAGGAGTTTCTTCAAATTTAGCACAAACGCCCACTGAGACACAACAATGAAATTATTATATTTTGGGTGGTCATAAGTCAAAGGTCAAGGTCACTGCAACCACATCTTTATCATATTTGTGAGAATGATATCTCAAGGCTAACTTGAGGGAATTTTTTCATATTTGGCACAAACGTCCACTGGAATCAAAGGTAAATGTGACCTTGCATCTGTCTCATTATCATGAATGTAATATCTCAAGAACAACTTGAGGGAATTTCGTCAAATTTTGCACAAACGTCCACCGAGATTCAAAGATGACCTGGTTTGACTAGAATTTGGTGGTCAGAGGTGAAAGTTCAAGGTCGCTGTGACCACACGAAACATGGTTTTGACTTCATACACGAATTATGACAAACTTTTCACATCATAATTAATAGTAAATGATAAGATGTTGAATTGATGACCTTTTATATCCAAAAGGTCAAAGGTTAACTTCACTGTGACGTCATAATGTTCTGCAAAAGTGTGTACGTGCAGCTCGACTGGTGCATGGAGGCCGTCTGATGTGGTTAATTTCCCTTTTATGGTCAAGTTTATCTTACAAAATGCTTTCTTCCTTATTATATGACAAGAATGATCTGTCTTTCTGTGAATTACGTCCACTGTTTAGGTTCCTTAAATACTAACTATAAAAGTGTGCAGACTTTGCTGTGCCGCTGACAGCTGTCTCTGCTCGACTCTACGAGTTGCCGGAGATCATTTTGTCTCACGGCCGAGTCTCCGGGTGTCTGTTTTGGTGGAAGACGGCAATGACGACCCTTTGGGCAGCAGTGCTACTTATTTACGGAGTCTCTACTGGGATTGCAATGGTAGAGTATGACGGCTGCTTCATTTTAACCGCTGTGCAATGACTGATGAACAAATATGACGGTTTGTTCTAATAATGTCTTATTTCTTTTAAAGGTCCCCAGTAGAAATTCTAAGGCTGCTGGTGGGTCTCCAAATGTCCCCGGTGGATCTCCGAATGTCCCCCGTAGATATGCCAAGGTTTCTAGTGGACCTTCAAAGATCCCCAGTAGATATGCCAAGTCTGCCAGTGGATCTTCGAATATCCCCAGTGGATCTTCGAATATCCCCAGTGGATCTTCGAATATCCCCAGTGGATCTTCGAATATCGCCAGTGGATCTTCGAATATCCCCAGTGGATCTTCGAATATCCCTGGTAGATATGCCAAGGTTTCCAGTGGACCTTCAAAGATCCCCAGCAGATATGCCAAGTTTGCTGGTGGATCTTCGAATGTCCCCAGTGGATCTTCGAATATCCCCAGTGGATCTTCGAATATCCCCAGTGGATCCTGGAATATCCCCAGTGGATCTGGGGCCGTGGCCGGTGCTGTGGCAGGGACAGACACTCCCATTCAGCTGGACATGGCTCCAAACTCTGTCGACGACATGTACGATGGCTGCAGAGATCAAATGATGAAGAAGCTGCCAGAATTCCTGAAGAACGAGAAGAACGGAAACATCAGATTTAAAACGGCCTGGGAGAGCTCAGAGGCACTGTACAACCAAAAATTTGATAAATCAACACCGTTCCTGGGAAAAGAGCGTATTACAGCTATTTACTATTACACCTTTGGCAAAGATGATGTGTATCTTGATTTCAATGAGGCAGTTCGAACTGAGGGACCTCAGTACAAGACCACATTCGGCTTTCATGCTCTTCACTTTCTCCTGACTGATGCCATTCAAGCTCTGAAAGAACGCAGGAGCAAAAACGTCCCTGTGGGACAGGACGCATGTGTCACTAGCTTCCGTCGAGTCGGCAGGTCCTTTAACGGAAAAAAAAACACGCAGTTTCGCTTTGGCTCCTTCACCTCATCCTCATGGGGTCAGTACAGCAAGAAAGTAGAAAGATTTGGAGACAAGACGTGTTTTGAGATTAAGACATGCTATGGAGAAGACATATCTGAGCACTCTAAATTTCAGATCGAAGGTGAAGTGCTGATTCCTCCTTACGAGATCTTTAAAGTCGTCGATATAAAGGAGAGATCCAAGCAGAAGGATCTTCCATGTGAGGTGGAATATAAAGTCAAGAGTGCAGGCAAAGTTAGCAATTTCAACTGTGCTCTTTTTAAGAATTAAAGCATTCACACGTTTTACATACAGTTAACAAAACATGTCGAATTTAGGATTTAGGATGTTTTAAATGATGCAAATGATCTTCAGTTTAGGGGTTTATGAGGTTCTACAAGAAAAAAAAGATGCATGTAAAAATCCTTAAAATTGTTGTAGTATTACAATGTTAGAATGAAAATCAAGACTTTGTAAGTTGTACACAATTATGGTAATGCATTAAATTATCGCTCCGTCATTTGTGTTTAAAGTGGATGCACGATCTGTGCGACAAAGTTACTGTATGAAAACTGTCCAAAAAATGATAAAATTAAATATGCTTGTGTCTCATAAGCTGTGCATGTTTGACGAATGTTTTTACATTAACCACCTCAGTGTCCTCTCACTGTCCAACAGCTTCTTCTAACGTCACGATAAAAAACAGACGGTCAGCACGAGTGAGCTGTCAGCTCAACGCACTATAGACGGAGGCCAAAATCACGCCAAATGTAAATAATAATATATATAATAATATTAACAAAGAAAAACATCAATGTAACAGCTGATGCCAAACTTGAACTGCAATGCCGGGTAAAGAAATTAGTAGGAAGTGTTGGAAAAGTGAGAAAAGGTTTAACCCTTTGGCGCAACTTAAATATTTAACACACATATGGCTCTGTGCACAAAATGCACAAAAGAATCAAGCTTTAAAAAATATCATACATTGATATTATTTTCTACTTTCATTGATTCATTTTTTTAACCAACATCAGTACTAATGTTGGATATCAAATATTAATTCAATTTCAGAATTTTAATCCTTTAAATGCCAGGTTTTTATCATGATGCCGCTATGTTTTTAGATGTAAAAAGGTTATTTTCAATATACTAGAGGTAGATTTTAGATAGTAGATTTTTTGTTTTGTTTGTTTTTTTCTCTTTTTTTCATGATAATGACAGTCTGGGATATGTCAGTGTGTGAGTGTAGCTGCTGACAGTCTGGGATATGTCAGTGTGTGAGTGTAGCTGCTGACAGTCTGGGATATGTCAGTGTGTGAGTGTAGCTGCTGACAGTCTGGAATATGTCAGTGTGTGAGTGTAGCTGCTGACAGTCTGGGATATGTCAGGTTGTGAGTGTAGCTGCTGACAGTCTGGGATATGTCAGTGTGTGAGTGTAGCTGCTGACAGTCTGGAATATGTCAGTGTGTGAGTGTAGCTGCTGACAGTCTGGGATATGTCAGTGATCAGCAGCTACATTGACTGTGACAGGTCACCTAGTGGAAATAACATGTATTTCCTCCATAAGCCAAATATGGTCAAAATGACCTCATCAGGTGGAAAATAGTCAAAATGACAAATTCAGAGTCAAAAGCCCAGAATGACACCCAGAAATAATACAAGTCCTGTTTTTCTGCTCTGATGGCTGTGGGATCAAAAATGTCACTTTGAATGGGTTTAAGTGGAGCAATTCTTTTAAACTTAACTTCTAAATGTAATGCAATACACAATTTACCAGAAATTATGCCATAAATAACTTGACTAACAGCCAAAATTAATAAAAAAAATGTCCTTAAGGGCTAACTGGTATGAATTTCACTGAAAAGTTGATCGCACCAATTATGTAAAAATAGATTTTGAATATTTGAAAACCTGTTGAAAAGCTGCACTAAACTGCGATACTGGCTTAAATGTGTCAGATTAAGGTAAAGACACAGGAGCAGCTGAAAAAAAAGAATCAGTATGAATGATGCTGAAAGTGTGATTGTACTCAGGTTGGGGCTCTGGTCTCTGAATTTAAATCTGATTTGAATTTTTACTCTGAGCTAACAGAGTTGTAAAGATAAGCCTCTACTTTCCCTGTTTATCACACACAGAGGTGCAGTTTAGCAACAGTGCTGCTTTTAATACACTTTAATATTCCTCAAAGTCAGAAGTAGGCGATCGATTATTAGAAATGTCAAATGAAGCACTGAACGCGTCATTTGACTCATTTTCTGAAGCAGAAGCAGTTTAGAAACTTTTGCAAAAAAAAAAAAAAGAAAAAAGAAAAAAGCAGAGCTTGGTTGTTTTTTTGTCTTTTTCTTTCTTGATGCAATCTGACACACACACACACACACACACACACACACACACACACACACAGACACTTACACCTCACAATGACAGTGAATTTACAGTGACAGTTGTAATAATCTAATCAATGTACATTTTTAAAAACAATTATTCAATTCATTTTTTAATCTTTATTTTCTCCTTTTTTGTTTTCTAAATGATAACACGAGAATTTATGTGTCATGTTTTTGCCATACCCCTGTGATTTTAAATTTTTTTTTGTTTTATCACATTTCCTAAACCCCTGGGTTAAGCCTGTGCTGCATCCCCGTTTTGTTTTGCTGTCTTTAATTTAATTGCATGTGTCACTGTTTGTCTCTCTTCACTGTTTGTATGTTGCTTTGCTTGTTTCACCTGCTTTGTTGTCACTGCATTTCAAAATAAAAATAAATATTAAATAAGAAACTAATGTAACCTTTTCTCAGTGTCTAAGGGAACACAGGGAGTAACATCACATTTGACCAAAATCTTAATAAAACTGGGACCAAAATGACAGAAAAAGGGCGGCTGAAACACTTTCAGTTTAGTGACTGACAGAAACGATCCAGTGTGTACACACACACACACACACACACACACACACACACACACACAGCAGCTCAACAAGCTCAAAGAGGGGCGTGGCAGACCTGAAGCACAGCAGGTGCTCCTTCGAGTCAAGGCTGCTTCTTCAGGTCCAACAGGACAGTGATACTCAACTAAAGGCTTGCGGGCCAAATGTGGGCCCTGAGATGGTGCCTTTTTGTACTTGGAGTAATTTATTTCTCTTTTACTTGAGTAGGTTTCTGAAACAGAACTTGCTTTGCTGCTACGATAAACCAAACTCCTGGACCTTCATTAACTAAGCAAGCCTGTAACTTACGGTGCCTTCCAGTTGAACTGGGAAGTCGAAATATCTGAGTTTCTGGTCAGAAATTTTAACTGGAGCGTCCCCCTGAGGTCCGACTTCCCACTCGAAAACCCGCAGAAACCACCCCAAGCCTGAGACCAACAGTCCAGCTTTTCCCATCAGCCTGTGGTACTGGGACTGAATGAAACAGCCGAGGTCAGAGAGGGGAGTCTGTGGCCCGACACTCTTTTCCATTTAGTGTGTATATATATAAATATATTTATATGTTAATGACTACTCTGCATTAACTAATTACCCCAAGTAATTTGTGCTGTTACTCTCCATGTGCCATTTGTTTGCATGTATTGTATTATTGTTTTCATACTTTTAGGATCCTGCAGTAATGTTGAATGCTTTTGAAGTTTTACATTCGAGTTAAGTTGCAGGATGAAACTTAATATTTGTAGACTTGTTTATATTTTAATGTTTTGGGCTCCTGTTTACAAGCTTTGAATATCTCATCGTGCGTCCCATTTCACACGTCTACTTTAACTTCAAATCATGTTTGTATTTACAATGTTATCGACTCTCTGAATAAACAAACAAACAAACAAACCTTCCCCGTGTGGGAGCTGGTTGTGTATTTGACTCACCATCAGGCTGCTGCTGGCGCTCCTCGAGACCAGCTCGCTCAGACTCCGCCGAGCACCGTGTTTGGGTCCCGTCAGCCAGCTCGGAGAGAAAAGTGCATCTCTGTTGAAAGTTTGTTGGTGTCTCATAAACTCTCTCTCAGTGTCTGTTTTTCCTCGTGGTTCATCAGCTCCAGCTCAAAGGCCTCTGCTGCTCGCTCACAGGTGCCGCTAATAGCAGCTAACGAGTCAGTGCCACCGACCCTGAAGTGTGACATCAGTGCCGACTCTGCGTTTAACCGCCGGCCTGAACCCAACTCTGGACTTCAGAGTCTCCGACCGTCTCCAGGGCGTCTGAGAGCTAAAATACTGCAGGAGGAAGACCTTGAAGAGGTTGGGACTGTGGTGACGGGCCCAGCTGTGGGACGTGTGAAACGTGCTGTTTGAAGAGGAGTGATTCTTCTCTTACTTTGAGGGTCCGATCACACACAGACACAAAGCTACCTCCTCTGCTGCTGCACGGCGTGTTCGTCTGGCAGATTTTGGGCGCAAAAAAGTTAAAATATTTTCAACCTTTCCGCTCAAAGCTCGGAGCTGCACCGGTTGTCAGTGTCACTTATGGCCACGTGCACACAGCCACGTGCACGCTCAGCTGTTTTTTTTTCATCAGATGTGCTTCCAAAGCAGTTTTGGAGCAGCTCTTTGCCCAAAACGCAATACCGCCATCAGCGGCGGCTCAGAGTTAGAGCGAGTCATCCACTCATTGGAAGGTTTCGGTCTCTGGCTCCTCCAGTCAACAAGTCGAAGTATTATTGGTCAAATTACTGAAACGAATGTGAGGTGTTTTGAAGCGGTGCAGGAGGCACCATGTGTATGAATGAATGCTGCTATTCTCTCTGGCTCAAAATGATCTTTTTTACACGTCGCTGCAGACTGCTGCTTTTTAAGAGCTACAACTGTCATTTTCAGAAGATGAAACGTCTGTCACCTCCAGCGCTGGCAGATACGCTTCACATTTGAATTTGATTTGAATATCTTCTCAGAGCTAACAGAAGCAAAGATAAGCCCTTCATTTCCCTTGTATCGTCGTGTGTGTCCTCCAAAACCGTCTCTTGTGATACGACACTATTGTCGTCGCTGTCCAACTGTACCTTCCACCCATTGTTCAAGTTACTTTAAGGCTAATATTTTAGGACATTTCTAGGGTTTTAGAACAATTCGTAGATCTTTGCACAATTTTAAGATTTCAGAACATTTCTAGGATTTTAGGATGTTTGTAGGATTTGAGGAATTTCTGGGATTTTAATTAATGTCTAAGAATTTAGGATGTTACTAAGATTTCAGCACATTTTGAGGATTTTAGGATGCTTGTATGATTTTAGGTTTGTAGGACATTTCAGTAAATTTTTGGGAATTGTAGGATGTTTCGGACATATTCTTTTAGGACTGAAGAACATTTCTTAGATTTTATTATGTTTTGGGATTTTAAGATGTTATTTTGTTAATTCCATAATATGAAATGTTTGGTTACATCCAGCGCTGGCAGATTTGCTTCACACTTGAATTTAATTTTCATTTTTACTCAGAGCTAACAGAGTAGTAAAGATAAGCCCTTAATTTAACTTTTACGGTCATGTCTGTCTTCCAAAATGGTCTCTTGTGATACGATACTATTGAGCTGTCTGACTGTTAGGGTTGCCCCCGGTCCCGTATAACACAGAATCATCCCAAATTTAAAGGGAAAATGTGCTGTCCCGTATTTCTCTACACACACTACTTTCACTCATAAGCTTTATTCTGACATGCTTGGAAAGAAATGAGGATGACAAAACCAAGAGTGTCAAGCAACATAGCAGAGATGTATTAACTCTGAAATCTAAGTTCATGATGGCGTCTCCAAGTAATATTTAACACAAGACGGCGCAGTCGCAGTATGGTCTTAAAATGTAGGCCGGGGAAAGTGTCTTAAAATAGGTCTTAAAATGTTTAACTTCAGGATTCCTACATATCGCCTATCCTGTCTTGCGTCTTTTAAATATACAACAGTATTTTCAGAGTCTATAATCTAATATTTTTATCTAACTGATGCAACTATGTTCTTCATGTGCTCTTTATTTCCTTTTCATGTTGAGAGCAGCCAAGACCTTTACATTTATGCATAAAAAAACAAACTGATGAATAAGAATTCATCAGAATGTAGGAAATTAAGTGTCTGATAATCAAAGTCTCTTAGAGAAGGGCCCCCAGACGCCCCTCTTGATTTGTGTCTGTGACGACCCCGGAGTTGGGGCCTGGGGTTGTGGAGTGTGTGGTCCTCTGGGCATGTATACTGTGTGTGTTTTTTGTCTCTAGGTCCTGGGGCCTTCACGTGCTGCCGACTGATTAATTAGGGGCCCATTGTCATTCCTGCTTCGCTGTCGGCCAGCCACGCCACCCTACGTTACTTTTTCTTTTGTTACTTTTACACTCTTCAACACGCACCACACATGATCATCGCATCCATACATCCACACTCACGACTGATATTCATGTTCACATCCCATCATCTTTTGCCTTATTTATATTAATAAATGTTGGTTGTTTGCTTTACACCTGCGCGCATCCTTGTTATTTGTTGCGGTGTGCGAGCCGGCCACAACAGTGTCCCTCTGGCATGGGGCTGCCAGGTGACCTTTATTTTTCCTGTATCTTCCACTTATTGTTCAAGTTACTTCAAGGCTAAGATATTTTCGGACATTTATGGGACTTAAGAACCTCAAAACAGCCTAAAATTTGAGAAATGTCCTCAAAAATTTTAGGCTGTTTTGAGGATTTCAAGACATTTCTAGGATTTTATTACCATTCCTTCTGACTTAAAAAGATGCTGTGCACACTTTTCTCCAGACTGCTACTTGTTCAGAGATTTAATTTTCATAAAATGTTCTGTTACATTTGGCACCGGCAAAGTTGCTTCACATTTAAATTTAATTTGAATTTGTTCTCAAAGTACTGAAGATAAACCCTTACTTTCCCTTGTACGGTCATGTCTGTCCTCCAAAACGATCTCTTGTGATACGATACTGTTGAGCTGTCTGATTGTATCTTCCACCCGCTGTTCAAGTTACCTCTCAGCTAACTATAAAAGTGTGCAGACTTCGCTGTGCCGCTGACAGCTGTCTCTGCTCGACTCTACGAGTTGCCGGATATCATTTTGTCTCACGGCCGAGTCTCCGGGTGTCTGTTTTGGTGGAAGACCGCAATGACAACCCTTTGGGCAGCAGTGCTACTTATTTACGGAGTCTTTACTGGGTCTGCAATGGTAGAGTATGACGGCTGCTTCATTTTAACTTCCGTGCTCTGACTGATGTGCATGAAACAAAATGGTTTGTGCTAATAATGCGTTTTGTTTCTTTGAAGGGCGGCGGTACACTTTCCAAGCCTGCCGGTGATGGGACAGACGCGTCCATTCAGCTGGACATGGCCCCAAACTCTGTCGACGACATGTACGATGGCTGCAGAGATCAAATGATAAAGAAGCTGCCAGAATTCCTGAACAACGAGAAGAACGGAAACCTCAGATTTAAAACAGCCTGGGAGAGCTCAGAGGCAGTGTACAACCAAAAATTTAAGAAATCAAAACCGTTCCTGGGAAAAGAGCGTATTACAGCTATTTACTATTACACCTTTGGCGAAGGAAATGTGTATCTTGATTTCAATGAGGCAGTTCGAACTGAGGGACCTCAGTACAAGACCACATTCGGCTTTCATGCTCTTCACTTTCTCCTGACTGATGCCATTCAAGCTCTGAAAGAACGCAGGAGCGAAAATCTCGCTGAGGGAGAGGACGGATGTGTCACTAGCTTCCGTCGAGTCGGCAGGTCCTTTAACGGAAAAAAAAACACGCAGTTTCGCTTTGGCTCCTTCACCTCATCCTCACTGGGTCAGTACAGCAAGAAAGTAGAAATATTTGGAGACAAGACGTGTTTTGAGATTTACACTTGTTTCGGAGAAGACGTCTCCATGTACTCTAAATTTGAGATCGAAGGTGAAGTGCTGATTCCTCCTTACGAGATCTTTAAAGTCGTCGATATAAAGGAGAGATCCAAGCAGAAGGATCTTCCATGTGAGGTGGAATATAAAGTCGAGAGTACAAAAACATATTGTTCCCATTTGAATTGTGCTCTTTTTAAGAATTAAAGCATTCACACGTTTTACATACAGTTAACAAAACATGTCGAATTTAGGATTTAGGATGCACCGTTTAAAGTGACGCAAATGATCATTAATCTAAACTTGTAATTTATTTGTAAAAATTTGAACTCAATGAATTTAAACAAAGATGCAGAGACGCAGAGCTACTGTGCAACAACAACAACAACAACAACACAAAGATGCATAAACATCAATCCTTAAAATTGTGTAATTGTTTAAGTGGATCTGTATAAAAATGCTAAAATGAAAACCAACATTTTGTAAGTTGTATAGTTACAGTAATGTGTTGTATTATCTGTCTGTGTTTAACCCATTGAAACCTGAGCAGATTGGCGATTTTTCACAGACTCATGGGAAGAGGACAATGATAACTGAGAAATCACCAAACGTGCAAGAAATTTGTAAAAAGTTACAAGAAAGTTGTCTGTAAATAAAAAAAACAACCTGAGAATGCTAAAAATAAAAAGAATAAAAGTACACATATATATATCCACACACACACACACACACACACACACACACACACACACACACACACACACACACACACACACATTTTTACTGATTAATTTCAAGGATCAATTTCAAGGCATGTCAAGTATTTGTTTAAGCACTGGGGAGGGACTTTTGGCTTTATTTTAAATTTTAATGTTCTTTTAAAAGAAACGTAGGTTTTGGAAGGTTTTAAATATTGGTTTGGGCAATTTGAAAGAAAACTTTTTTATTTTTGCCAATTTTTGAAAAAAAACCCCCAAAAAAATCTTACTTTTTTTTCTTTAATTTTTTTTCTTCAAAATAAAAAAATGGTGTCATCTTTTACTTTTTTTTCGTTTGCATTTCGCAGAACATTTGTCCATTGCCTTTTTACCTCAGTTTTTAAAAAAAATCAAGCCAATTTTATCAGGTTTCAAAGGTCTAAATAATTGTGAAAAGTGTCCGAATGCAGCACAAAACTGATGTTGATGCAGGTGTTAAAGTGGATGCATAACCTGTCCTACAAAGTGACTGTATGAAAACTGTCTGTGAAAGTAAAAAAAGTCATTCAACAAACAGCTGCTCGCTCTCTCTCTCTCTAACACACACACACACACTCACTCGCGCACAAACGCGAGCACGCGAGCACACACACACACACACACACACACACACTCACTCGCGCACACACGCGAGCGCACACACACACACACACACACACACACACACACACACACACACACAGAGTAAAAAAAACACTAAATCACCAAACCCCAGCTGCTCCTCATGTGTTTATTTTTCTCATTTTCTTTCTTCAAAAGCAAAATTTCAGCTCGTCTCTCCTCGTTTTTTTCTTTTTCTTATAGAAAACGCAAACAGAAATTGCCTCGTACAAACATTTAAAAATGACTAACGGCAAAAAAAAAAAAAAACGAAAGAAAGAAAGAAAGAAAGAAATGCTGTACAGATTGATGAAGAAACGTGTGCGTCTGCCTCGGCACTGTGCGCTCACACACACACACACACACACACACACACACACACACACACACACACACACACACACACACACAGCAGCACACAAGCTCACACTCTTCGTATATATACACACTGAACCGGCAGCGGAGTGCATCGCTGCGGCGGCAGACCTGAAGGCGAAACACGAGACGTGAAGTGTGTTGAGGTGTTGTTGGGTTTCATGACCTTTACGACCTTTAAAACCCGTCCTGAAAAAAACAATAAAGGATTTCTTTACAGTGGTTTTTTTGTGCGGCAACAGAGTTAAACAGCGCCGAAAACGTGGTTATTTACAGGAGACAGGAGGTGAAACAGACCATAATAACACGTATAACGTTTCTCCGCTGGCCCTCTCTGACCAAACATGATTCCAAGAGAAATAACACCATCCGAAAGTCACACGAAAAACCGTCTTCTGTCGGATTTAATGAGTAAAAAAGCTGTGTTGAGAACTATAACGCGTAAGAGATTAACGTTTAATTTCATAAGCAGCCTGTTTGATGCATTCTGGAGGTGAGATCGTGGGAGTTTCTGGGATTTTAGGATGTTTCTAGGATTTTAGAAAGATTCTCAGATTTTAGGACATTTTTGGGATTTTGGGACATTTCTAGCTTTTAAAGACATTTTGAAGATTTTAGAACAATTCTCAGCTTTTAGGATCTTTCTAGTGTTTTAGGACATTTCTCAGATTTTAGGATGTCTCTAGGATTTTAGGACATTTAAAGGATTTGGAAATGTTTTCAGGATTCTGGGCTCAGATCCAGACAAAAATCATGACTGGCTCACGGGTGCAGCGGCTCCAGCTCAAACAGTCTGTAGTGAGTTTGACCAAGTTAGCAATTCAGCACCAAGATGCCACCAAAATGTTCAAAAAATGTCGTGACTGTGTGGCATCTTGTGGCAATTTATTTAGCTGGATGCCGAATTCAGCTGTTTCAGCTCCGTTCATGCAGAGATGACGTAAATATGATCTCATCTGCGAAGTCACGATGACGGTAACGACCTGCCTGAAAACCAAAGTGTCTGCGTGACTTTTCAAGCAAACTCGTGACGTAAAATCCTTATTTGACACTGTTTGAAATATACAGGGCTCCCACACATTTTCAAAACTTTTCCATGATATTTCCCAACTCGCACGACGTGGAGGGACATCTGCAGACGACACTTCAATAACACAAAAACTAAATCCCATGACTCTTTCAAAACTGATTTTTACTAATTCCAGGTCTTTTCCAGGCCTGGAAAATGTGTTTGTGATGTTGCATGATTTTTGCAGACCGTGGGAACCCTGAATATATTTATTGTCTTGACTGAGGTCTGATGAAGGTAAAAAATAATTTGTAAGAACTGATGAAAAATGGCACCTCGAATCAACCAGGACCCTGAAAGTGCGCCGAGTTTCGAAGTCAATTTTGGTGGCCCAACGGAGGAATTATAAATCCTGAGTCCGTCACGTGACGCCAAGTGGACAAATGTTGTCAAATGTCTTTAAATTAGTGTGTCACTATGAAATTAATCATTATCCTTCCGCTCTGAAGACGTTTGGGAAGTCTAGAAGAGACGCAAGTTAGCAGAGCGCTAAACTGAAAGTCTCGCTGTTTTTTTTTTCCCAATGATTTGGAAGCAGCGCCGATCATTCAGGAAATTTTATACCACAGAAAAAGAGCTTTTTTGACTTCAGGCTCCACTGAGCAGCTTTCACAGGAATGAACCATTTCCTGCTGCGAACGCCACAAATCCAGGTCACTGAATTCTGTCCTTGTTTTTCAAACCTTTGAACCAACTGAGCAAAATGGTGCGATTTCTTTCAAAAATATCTGAAAACAGGAAATGAGCAATTTGGCAGGAAATGCTTCATAAATTGCAATTTAAAAAAAAAAAAAAAAAGCTAGGGAAGGGTTATATTTATAATTATTATAATGACAATTTTAAAATGATGTTTGAAAATTATTTTAAGCACCTTTTTCCGTTAAAAAAATCATTTTCAGGTAATTTTCTTGCACTTTTAGCTATTTTCTTATTCATTTTTCCATTATTTCTTCTTTTTGAAAGACATCGAGCCTTTCTGCTCTGGTTTCAAAGGAGTTCGTGCTTCTGTGGTATCGACAGCTTCACGACGCGACTGATCCACGCCGCCGCACAGATCGCCGTGACCCGACTGCTTCTGACATTATTTAGACCGACACGCGTTCACGTCGGCCGATTTCTGTTTCGTTATTTTAGTTTAAGTACAGTCAGAATAAACATTTTAGCTTCGGTGCTTCCTGTTTCTGCACAGAAACGCTTTCTAACATTCGACCAGCGTTAAGCGCTCTTTCTTGTCATTGCGTACATTTCCGAGTTTCCTTCTGATTTCCCAGAGGCCCATCCTGTGTTTCAGTAATTTAATTTAACATGATTATCTTTCTCGCTGTGACCTCTCCATGATTTCACATTTTGGCTTCAGCATTGTCACATTTACTCTGAAAACTTCCCCCGCTGGCAGACTGAACCTTTAAAACCGCGGCTGCACCTTCCGCCTGGACGCCCCTCGTTTTCTCCGCCTCTCAGATGAAGGCGTGCGGTTAATTTTTTCACTTAAGGGCGTCACTTTGGTTCAAGCGTATTGCTCCTTTACATCCGTTCGGATTCATATTTTCTCTTTTCTGAGCGTCTCGTCTCTGCTCGCTCTCCGAGGAGGGAAACGGACTCGAGGGGGATTCACGCAGCTGCTGATGCTGCGCGTGGCGGAAATCCAACCCGCGACCTTTTTCCAACATCGCCTGTTTTTGAAGTCTGTGATCAGGAGAGCAGGAGAGAGGTGCATAGGTTCAGACAAAACACATTTTAGCAGGAAAAAAGACAAAAGACGAGAGTTCAAACTAATCGTGATTAGAAAAAAATAAAGCACCACTGCTCCTCCCCAGTGAGCGACAGCACCGAAAAGTCCCAGCGGACCGGCTCCGACTCCAGATCTCACCAAACAGCCAGGAAGTGTTCCTCTCAGCCACAACAGCGATCCAAGCTTCCCAAGCTGAGGAAAAGCAGTCAGAGTTTGTTTACCGGAGGCGAGCCGGTTTCACGGTGAGTGTTGGTGTCAGTCTGTGTGTGTGTATGTGCGTGCGTGTGTGTGTGTAGCAGTGTGTTATTTGTTGCGCAGCAGCTCCAGCTGGTCCTGGTACTCTGTGAACAGTCTCTGGAATCGCAGGTTTTCCACGATGACGGGTAAAACCTCCCGCAGCAGCTCGCGCTTCCGAAGGCCCTGAACACAGAGGGAAAACAGCGTCACGTATCGGACAGGGCTGCAGCGCCCGCAGCACGGCGGAGCGCTGAAACGTAAAAATAATCAGACGCAGGGAGGAAAAGGACAGAATACAGATGTAACATCCACAAACACAAACCTAGTAAGAAAATCCTGCAAACACATCTATACATCGAGCACACAGTTACTCTCGGTCAAGAGACGCTCCTGCAGTATTTTCTCTCTAAATTACATCGTATATTTTCATTAGTATTTTGCAGTGTAAAATACAAACAGCTGAACAAAAATTGCTACACCTTCATAAGAAACAACGGACGGAGGAGATTTGGAGTAAGTCAAGACTCAGAAATGATGTTCAAATCAAAGACTTCGCTGAGCCTTATTCAAAATAAAGCTTCAGGAGGGGACGGAGGTCGCTGTGCGCTCGGGTAACATCCGGTACTTTAAATCTGCCGATAGAAGTCGGTATAAAGTCATGGTGAAGAGCAGCGTGTGTGTTTGTGTGATCTTGAAGCTTCTGAGGATGAATTTCATTCTTTGCTCTGCTGCCCTCTGTACAGTCACCCGACAGAGCATTTCTTTAAAAACAGACTTATTTTGGGTGTCTGAGCGTCACATGTTGAGTCGGCTCTTTGAGAAGATTTACGCTTCGGCCAGATTCACTGAAAATGTGCGGATATTAAAACACTGTATCCACTGTCCATGATTGATTTGTGTAAATTTGTGGATGTATTAGGAAATGTTTTGAGATCATCTTTGTGTTTTTGCATTTTTATCGTCAGAGTCATGTGGGCCAGGCACAGTAACGTGCATGACACTTATCAATCAATCAAATCTACACAACATCCAGAAAAGACACTGATAGGACGTACGTCTTATACACGTCTTATCTGGACATCATACAGATGTTTAATTCCACTTCAAATGAAATTTAATGCCAACTGCAAGGCCATACTTACAAAGGTCTAAAAGATATATATTTGTTTTTTTGTTATTTAATAAAACATGTTTTATGGCTTTGACATTGTTTGCTTTTTTTGAAACAAAATAAAATGTATTATTATTATGTGAAAAAATCTGTGATTTTTTTCCTGTCAGCTTGTTTGTATAATTATTTCTCTATTTTCATTTTTCATGTTAGAAATCAAATCAAATCAAATCAAATCAAATCAAATCAGTGGTACCAGGGTGGTGGGCTCCCAGGACGTGGCAGCTGATTTGTGGACGGGACCCAGCAGCTCCTTACAGAGTTCTCTGAGACGATACTCTGAGCCTGCAGGGAAAACACACACACACACACACACACACACACACACACACACACACACACACACACACACACACACACACACACACACACACACACACACACTTCAGTGAAATGCAGACTCGACACTCTTCTACAGTCAGTTGTTCTGCGTCTGTGGAAATCCTCACGGAGCGACGGTTTGGTACCTTCGTTGACGAGGAAGCGGGCGTAGATGAGCAGCCAGTAGCGATACTCCTGCGCCGACTGCAGCGTCAGAGCGGACGCCAGCTGGTTCTCCAGGAAGGCGAGCGTCATGCTCTGCTGCAGGTGGTGCGGGGTGGACGAGAGGCGGGACGCCAGCCGACCGGCACTGCGGGAACAACACACACTTTTCATTTTCCTCTTCATCACATTTAATCCGGAGTGAAAAGGGGAGATTTCACGACTCTGCCGTACTTGAGGTTGCGTCCCTGCATGACGGCGAGCGGTCCCGAGGACACAGGTGCATCTTGGGTAGGGAGGCAGCTCCTGAAGTCAGCACACTGGACCAAAGAGTCTCCTTTATCTGCTATCAGAGTCCTGAGAGACACAGTACGGTTATTATCTCGGGGGCCACTTTTCCAGACCGACAGGAGGCCAGGGGCCACAGCAGAACAATACACGTCTCCAGGATTTTAGGACTTCTCTAAGACTTAAGGACATTTCCAGGACTTTAGGACAATTTTAGGAATTCAAGGACATTTCTAACATTTTAAGACATTTTATGAATTTTGGGACATTTTCAAGATTTGAGGAGTTTTTACAAATTTAAGATTATGGGACATTATACAAATTTTGGGATGTTTCTAGGACTCAAGGATATTTCCAGGATTTCAAGACGTCTCTAGGATTTTAGGAGGTTTCTATGACTTAATATCTTTCAATGATTTAAGGATATTTCTAGGACTTTAGGTTATTTCTGAAGTTTTTGGTAATTTCTATGATTTTAGGATGTTTCTAAGAATTAAGGATGTTTCAAGGACTTAAGGACATTTCTATGATTTAAGGACGTTTCTGTTCACTAAAAGTGCAAAAACAATTCCCAATGTGAATCACTTTATTTTTTTGTGTAAATTAGAAAATAGCTGGGGGGGGCACCTGGCACCATATCGGGGCCAAATTTTATCCACGGGCCATAAGTTGAGAATCACTGCTGTGAGAATCCTTTAAAACATCATCAGTATCACTGTCAGCAGCGTTTTGGTGTTTCTAATGTGTGTCTATTGTCTCTCACCATGTCTCCAGCGAGGAGCTGAAGCAGTAGGACTTCCCGTTGGACAGTCCGATGACTGGAACCCCCTGCTGGGTCAGCAGAGACTGAGACACTGTGGTGTCAGCACCTGTAGAGACACACAGAGACAGAGACAGAGACAGAGACAGAGACAGACACACACACACACACACACACACACACACACACACGTTTTTAGGGAGAATAGTGTGACTGGATTCTTGTTCTGATATAAATGATTACACGATAAATCATAACGTGGTCTGAAACCGTCTTTACGTGAGGACAAAATGTCTTTTGAATCATCTTCATGAAGAAAAGCTTTTCAATAAATCACAGCTTAAATGTAGTTTTGAAGGAAAAGTTCAACGTTTTTTCGATTAATATCTGACTCCATTTCCATGTCTTTATGTGGGTAGTTTTTCGGTCACTTCTCAAAAGGGTCAAGGCTGCACCCCTTTTTGGGGGACAGAAAACCAAAAATCCTGAAGACATCAATGCAGTTTGACATGTTTGGAGCATAATTTTGACATAATTTTGTTCATTTCTTCGATAACAACCCTTTGTTTATAGACAAGTGCTTAGTGACCTCGCCTGAACGTAATAAAATAAGGTTGATCGCCGTCGTGTCCCTTCAGGCTTCCCCTGATTTTAAATATCTGGTCCTCAATATTCATAGATGTCCGGATCATGATGGCTGATAATTTAATGAATTACGTAAAATCGATTGACTCCGGCTTATCATCTGACTCTGGGACAGAAAGCAGGTGTGTTTATTCCCCCAAAATGCTGAATTGGTCATGTGTCACATCGCAGCGTCTCACCAGATAAAATGGTCAGCAGGGACTCGTTCTTCACCAGAGCCTTTTGTTTCTGAACGTCCCTGCACACAGACGGAAAACAAAACGTCGTTATTACGAGCAAAACCCAAAAACACACCGCTGCTCTTACCCTGCTTTAATATCACACACACACACGCGTATCGCTCTGCGAAATCAGGCTTTTTTTACACTAATATGATTTTATACCACTGAGTTTGTTTTGACCAACATCAGTCCCGATGATCCGACACATGAGATTTCTACTAAAATCTGTGAGCACTGACCAGACGGACAGCGTCGCTCCAGCTGTGAGAGCCATGACGAAGTGGGCGGAGCAGTGCAGAGCTGACACGGGCGTGGCCAGCTGGATGGCGGGAAGGAGCCGCCGCCCACAGGAAGAGAACACTGACAACATCCTGTCCTGACAGGCGACGGCGAGGACGTCACTGAAGGAAGGGATGAGAAGGAAAAACTGATCCGGTGCCGATGGTCATTTAGTCACACAGATTACAATAACTTTTCCCACAAAAACGCAAGATAACCAGCCGAAGAACAGAGAAAAGCTGAATCTACGACTGACACGCGGAGCGCCCTACCTGCTCCCTGCGGCGGTGACCACGGAGCTGGGCAGCAGGGTGTTCCAGTCCCGTCCGTCTCTGGAGCATCGCAGCTGGCTGAGCTTCGAACCGGCGACCACCGACACCTCGTTCTCCACCTCCAGGAACACCGATGGCTCCATGCTCACCTGCGCATACACGCTTTCCATTTTTAGCTTCGTAACAGGTGTGTAGGAAACAGACATGCCCCGACTGACTGACGATAAAAATCTGTTCACACCCAAAATGTAATTTGATCTCTGCAGTGTTTCCTTCTGTGGTTTGGTTCATCTGAGCAGATCACAATAAAATCAAAATATCGCTGCAAAAATTGTGTCGCAGGCGGTTTAGTTAGTTAGCTGTGACCATAGACTGTAAATAAGAAAACAACATGAGAGCTCCCTAAAAATGAAACTTTTCAATCTGTGTCGCCCCCTGGTGTCTGACTGCAGGATACGTCATAAAGCCCGCCACTCCATGTTCGTGAATGGGACATAAACTAAACTAAAACCTCAAAGCACACGGCAAATGCATGTTTCCAAAAGATTATTTCTGTCACTGAAGGTAGCTCTCACCACCCTGATGTTTGTTTTTATGATAATGATAATGATGATATGAGGAATATGATTTATTTCACTGAAAATTCAGATTTGTCCTTTGAGATATTGAGTTTATATAATGTATTCTTTATTATAAGGATCCCCATAGTCTTGTTTAGTCAAACACAAACAGCAACAATAATAATATAATACTCAATAAAATAAATAAAATAAGTAAACCAACAAATGATAAAAATATTAATTAATACAAAAATATGACTACTTTAACAATAAGATAATAATAATAAAATTCACCACCAATCAGCCAATACAAATAAAAAGAATAAAATAAAATAAAGTAAATAAATAAAAATATAGTGACATTGCTGTAATATTTCTGCTTTAGACACGTCTAGTTATAAAATATTAAATTCTAATCATGTTCTGAAGTTATTTATTTATTTATTTTTAAAAAATAATTCCTTGCACAACTGACCGCTTTAGTTCTCTGATAACGTCTTTCACAGTTACACTAAACTGCTGAAATACATCGTATCCAACACTGAGTCAAATCGAATTGGGGATCGAATCGGGACCTTGTCAAGGGAAATAAAATCAGTTCAGGAAACGCTGTCAGTGTGGGATTCATCGCTGCCATGGAAACAGAGGAGAAGCTCGCTCTGGCCGCGTCCGTCTAATTCGATATCGCAACAAAGACAGAAAAACATGTTTGTGGGAGCAGATTGGCCGCACTCTGACCGTGAGCTGCTGCGTGTTGTGCTTTTAACACCATTCGCATTGTAATACAGCGGCGGCTAGTGGTGGTGTATCGAGATATTGTTGTCATAGAAACAAAACCCATCTCTGGTCACTGTGAACGCTTTTTTTTTTTTTTAAATAAAGCCCTGCCAAAGCTTTTCTGCTCAAGGAGAGGACACACATCCTGCAGCAAAACACCTGAAGATGAAATACCGTCATGTGAGAAAAAAACGTGCTACACACACACACACACACACACACACACACACACACACACACACACACACACACACACACACACACACACACACACACGCACACACACACACACACACACACACACACACACACACACACACACAGCGTGTTACCTGCAGACTGAAGGCCTTCTTTATACTTGGTGTTGGTAGTTTGAGGGCAGCTGCAGGAGCTGGAGGAGCAGCCACCCTGCTGGGCTCCCGCTCTGCTGGAGGAGTTATCTGACAGGAAGAGGAGGGACAAAACACACGTTTATCTCTCTCTATCTCTGTTCCAAGGACATCTGCACAAAAGGAGCTTTTACTAGAGCTCTGCAATATAACTTCATATTTATTTCACAGCTATCAGAAAGTCTTTTAATTACTTTCCTTAAATGCAGAGTAAATTTAACCCTTAGGGACTCTTTGGTGTATTTTAGGGCTTTTCATTCTTCATTTTTGATCATTTTGGCTGTTTCCATGCAAATCAATTTTGGCAAGATTGTGTATTTGAGTGTAATCAGTGAATTTGCAGCTCAGCTCCTACAATAAGTCTAAAATACACTGTGGAAACTAAATAGTTACATTCAGACTGTTCAGGTCCAAAAATGCTCCATTGAAACCCATTCAAACTGACATTTTTGATCCCACAGCCACCAGAGCAGAAAAACAGGACTTGTATTATTTCTGGGTGTCATTCTGGGCTTTTGACTCTGAATTTGTCATTTTGACTATTTTCTACCTGATGAGGTCATTTTGACCATATTTGGCTTATGGAGGAAATACATGCTATTTCCACTAGGTGACCTGTCACAGTCAATGTAGCTGCTGATCACTGACATATCCCAGACTGTCAGCAGCTACACTCACACACTGACATATCCCAGACTGTCAGCAGCTACACTCACACACTGACATATCCCAGACTGTCAGCAGCTACACTCACACACACTGACATATCCCAGACTGTCAGCAGCTACACTCACACACTGACATATCCCAGACTGTCAGCAGCTACACTCACACACTGACATATCCCAGACTGTCAGCAGCTACACTCACACACACTGACATATCCCAGACTGTCAGCAGCTACACTCACACACTGACATATCCCAGACTGTCAGCAGCTACACTCACACACTGACATATCCCAGACTGTCAGCAGCTACACTCACACACACTGACATATCCCAGACTGTCAGCAGCTACACTCACACACTGACAGATCCCAGACTGTCAGCAGCTACACTCACACACTGACAGATCCCAGACTGTCAGCAGCTACACTATAATAATTCGTTTTTGTGTTTTCATTCAATCTAAAAACATGATGGCATCATGACGAAACGTTGGCCATGTTGCATTAAAATTCTGAAAATAAATGAATATTTCACATCCATGTTGAGGACTGCTGATGGTTAAACAAATAAACGCAATGACAGTAGAAAATTATATGAACGTATGATATTTTTTAAAGCTTGAGTTTAAAAAGTGCATTTTGTGTGTAGAATATTTGACACTTTACAGAACATAATAATGTAAAAAAACAATGTTGCTTCCAGCATGTAGTATCATGACAAAAACTGGGATTTAAAGAGTTAAAATTCTAAACATTAATGAATATTTGATATTTTATGAGGCCTGAAGTTGGTCAAAAATTAATTTTCTAAAGCTTTATTTCGTGTGTGTGTGTGATATTAAATCTGGCCCTGAGGGTTAATTATGTTCTCAGTTTTGGTTTATTAATGTTTTCATGAAGGAATAAACGGATTATTTGGAATTCGTGTCTCTACCTGAGTGAAGTGTTGGGCGATGGGAGCGGCCATCTTGTCTTTCCTCGGCCGTCCCTTCTTCCTCTTCTCCACCACCTCTCCTCCGTCCATCAGCAGCTCCGGTTTCCTCTTGCTGAACGACAGGTTTTTGTTGATGGTGGCCATCTTGTCCTCGCTGTCGCTGCTGGTGTCTTCTTTGGCTTTGACGTCCTTCAGGGAGGACATGCCGTCTTTTGGCCTGCAGGACAAACAGAAACCTTTACATTTTGTTTCCGGGGACGGTTTGTCCTCTTTTCTCACGTTTGTGCTATTGTTTGTCTTCACCTTTCTAGAGGCGTGAGTCCGGCGGTGGAGGAGATGGCGGCTGTGACCCCCGGCGTGGCCTTTGACCTCTCTGTGAACCTCGAGTCCAAGGCTTTCATTGGCTCGATTTTGGACGCAGATGTGAGCAGCAGACTGGACTTCACGCTGGACAGAAAGAAATCAGAGAGACGGAGAGTCGTTTGTTGTTTTCCCTCTGTGAACCCGTCAAGTTGCACTAATGTTTATATTAAACACGGACGCTTCACACACAAAAGATCTCGACCATCAGCACAGTTTCACGCTGGACACCAAAGATCCGTGTCACTGATTCAGTATCTGACCGAATGTCTCCTGCTCTGCTCCTGAGACACGACGATGGCTCAAAGCTTTCACCAGATTAGACAAAAGCACAGTGACCGTGACCTCTGACCACCACAGACAGATTATCTGCCCGGCCAAAAACTGAGGCCGATATTTGGTTATTTTATATTCTGATTGAAGTGAAATTTGATTTTTGTGCCAAATATGAAAATATTCGGTCGGGATGCCTGCGAGTGTGACGCCGCAGCGGCATCAAATCAAATCAAAGGTGGTAGAAGAGCAAACAAAAGTAAAATCTTTCCCTCTCAGCAGGCCGTACCCGTCCTTGTTTTCCTCCAGGCCCTTGGCGCCGCTGTTGGGTGGAGGCGAGGTGAGCATGGAGTCGTGGCTCGGCCGCAGCCCCAGAGAGGAGGCCTGTCCCGGGCTGGAGTCGGAGCTGAGCTGGGAGGTGAGCTGGTTGGACATGGAGGAGCCCGAGGGCAGGATGGGAGCGCTGTTGAACAGAGCCGGAGAGAAATCCCTGCAGAGACAGAGGGAAAATGTGGTCGTGCTTCCTCAGTTTTTAAAATGCTCTGCAGGCGTTGTTGAATTGGTGAAGATGTTTTGTTAATTTGGAGCAGGCTGAACTCTCAGGGCCGCAGCAGACTTTCGTGTTTTCCTACCCGGTGTCCAGCTGAGCGATGCAGAGCGGCGTGATCCGTCTTCTGCCGTCTGCGGTTCTCGTCTCCACCTGCTTCTTCAGGAGGTTCTGCGAGACGACGAAACAGCACATCCGAGAAATTTTTAAAAAAATATCAGAAAAGTATTCTTTTTTTTTTTTTTTGGCTTTTTGACATCTTTTTAAAGTGGAGCTCGAAATGAGGGTCATAAATATTTATGATACATCACTGATATTTAAATATGTGCAGTTTTCAAGTTCGTCTGCATCATTTGCTCTCCCGTGTTTGACTTGTACCTTGTGTGTATATATATTATATATATATATATATATATATATATATATATATATATTTATATGTGTGTGTATATGTTTATATTTACTGAATATGAATATGTACAGTGGGCAACTGGTGTTGTTTTTGCCCAATATTTCTATTTTTGTCTTTTTTCATTTGCCATGTTTGAAATAAAGATCTAACTAATAATAAAAGGAAGACTGTTTCTGTTTGTGGACTCTGGTTTTGAAGAGAAGTTCTCGGCACTCATCTTCACTACACTCGACTTCAATTCATCAAGATTTTTTTTGGATTCTTCATTTACAATAAAGGAATGCAATAAACCTTTTTTTTCATCAATATAACTGGGTGAGTGACTGATGTATAAATGTTTTTTTTAAACTTATTTTTTATGGTATTTATTTTAGTACTTGTAAAGACAAACGTGTGCATGTGTCTTTGTCCTGAACCAAAGCGACGCACTGAGCTGCTTGTTTGTCATGTCCCACCTTCCTGATGTCCTCCAGGGACTCTCCGTTCATCACGCTGTTGAGTTTTGGCGCTGAGGAT
Organism: Plectropomus leopardus; assembly: GCF_026936395.1. Classification (NCBI taxonomy): domain Eukaryota; kingdom Metazoa; phylum Chordata; class Actinopteri; order Perciformes; family Serranidae; genus Plectropomus; species Plectropomus leopardus. Next base: position 2,308,154 of record NC_142179.1, read on the forward strand.
TCGGGTCCGGCGCTGCCCGGTCCTGAGCTGGCCTGGGCCGAGTTCTGTCGCTCCTGCTGGTATTTGAGCATCTCGGGGTTCTCGATGATGGTGGTGGAGAGCTGAGCCTCGGTGCTGGTTATAGCCAGACTCTTTCCGTAGATGTTCTGATGGATGCTGTTCTGTACGGCAGACGGAGAGAGAAGATTCGGGTTCTTAATGTTTCTGATCGAATGATGGAGGGAGGTGGAGTTTATTTTTATTTTAATCACATCAAGTACTTTAGTTTAGTTTTAAACTTGGAATACGCTTCAGCAAAAGTTGAAGCTGTCCTCACTGATAACACTGAGAGAAATGCAACGTTTAATTTGTGATTTCATTGACTGTGACTCACACTGTTTGTGGATTTGTTTGTTTGATTTTATTTTTCATATATATTGTAAAAGCTTTGATAATCGTTTGCTGTGTGTACCTTGGCACCTTTGAAAATGAGGATTCCCCCTAAATGTGTTTTCCAAGGCTTTAAATAAAATTAAAAACATAAAAAAAATAAAAAAACAAAACATACATGAATCCTTGTGTCTGGCTGTTCACGTTTTAATAAAATGCAATGTAGTTTTTTTTTTTTTTTTTTTTAAGGAAACACCAAAACGCCTGTAAATTCAACTCTCTGTTTCCCAGTATAATTTTTTTAAAAAGGCAAAATAAAAAAAAATAAAAAAACAAGTGCAGCAAAGTTCACATCATGTGACTTGATGACGTGTCTGACCTTCTCCTCCTCGTTGAGCGGATCCCCGAGTTCATCCAGGGAGAAGTCCAGGTAGGCCACAGTACCGTCCATCGAACACACCAACATGCCCAGACCTGTCAGAGTCCTGAAATAAAAATAATAAATCAAATAAAATCAGTCTCAGAGACATTAGGGGAGCGCTGCATCTTTATTACTGCGGTGATAAAATAAATCAGTCTGAGTCTCCAGTTCAGGAAAAGACTGCGATTAAATAAATGCATGTGTCACAGCAGAACTTTTAAATTTGAGGCATCTTTTTGACCAGGCATCTGAAAATGCTCTATTATTATTACTATCATGATAACAATATCATATTATCTTAATATCAACACAGACTAATTTTAAAATAAGCAGCTATTAATATTATTTTTTTTACAGAGGCTGTTCAATGAAATTATTAAAAATATCAATAAGAAAAGCTTTTAATATTTACTTTTTGGTAAATTAATTGTTAGATTAACAGAGTAATTAAAAAGAATCTTTACAATAATCAATACATTTTAAAGTAAAATGATTTGACTTATTTGACTTTAAAAAACTAATTGTTAGATTAATCAAGAACAAAATAGTTGATATGTGCAGCCGTGTTAGTGAAACTATGGACTGCAGAGGAAAGTTTGAAAACTCACCAGGAAATGTCCATAATTGATTTATCAAACAGGTCGTGGATGACCACCAGGGGGCGCTTCAGAGAGGTCAGCTGACACACAGAGAGGAAACACCAGTCAGGTCAAAACAGTCACTAAAATGGGCTTTCTGAAACGCATGAATACATTTTCAGACAAGAGACACTTTATTTTGTTATTGTGGATGAAAAATGAAATTATGTTTGGTTACTCTCAGGCTGACAGCTGTACACAAACAAAATATAACGCTGAATCAAAGCTCAACCTAAAACATTAAATCAAGGTAAAAACAAGGTAGAGTCACCGATATGACGAGATGAAACAGTGACAAATAACTCCAAGCATAAATAATAATAATAATAATAATAATAATAATAATAATAATAATAATAATAATAATAATAATAATAATAATAAAATATGTGTTTATGATGATTTGAGAAATGTGCTTTTTACTAAAATGTCATCATTATACGGACTTCTTTTGGTTGGATGATTATGAAAAACTGAACTTTTTTGTTGCAAATTCTCTCGTTCACGCTCGAGAAAGGAGGCGAAATATTTTGTCTGAGATTGAGCTGAAAAATAATGTTTAATCCCTGTAATGAAATCAAATGTGATGAATTATGTGATTGCTGCGATGGCAGTTTTGCTGTTTTATAAACCCATGAGGTTTGGGAAAATTGTGTGCATAACCAAAAATAAAGAAATCAATAAATAATAATAATAATCTGGTACTTGACAGAGGTACCTGCATCACTGGTACTGACTTGTATTTTTTTACCATTTTGTGGAACAAAGTGAAGCATGAACTGACCCAGACGGAGAGCGAACGGTCCTTGCTGCCCACGGCGCAGCAGCAGTACGGACAGCCCGGTTTGGGCGCGCTGCCATTCTTCTGCTTCTTCTTAAAGATCTTTGGGTTAAATTTCTGCAGAGACAAAAAAAACAGATCAGTGGACAGAGATTTTTGGTGCTGTGCACATTTAAAAGCTGAACATGTGGTGAAAACATCCTCACCACCACGGTGACAGCTTTACGGTGGCCCACAAAGTCCATGTTTGTCTTCCAGCCGTCCCTCTCCACGATCTGAGCGGTGGGACCCGAGTTGTTCATGGCGTGAGCCGACACCAGATACTGACCGTCTGGAGACCAGGACAGACGCAGGACGTGGGTCGTCCCGCCGCACTGAGACACAGAGACAGACGAGAGAAAACGATCACTGGTGAAGTGTGCATGTGTCAGCACAGGAGAAAATATAAAAAGTGAGAAAACCAGAAGAAAAACCTGAATAAAAAGAGCGCTGACACAAAACAAACGCAGATATTTCCATGTTATACTGCCACCACAAAGTCAACCACCCGGGCCTGTTTCAGAGAGCGCTGAGCGGGAAGCAGAGACGTGACGTGTCCTTCTCTCAATGATGCTCACATTATTCACAGGCCGCTGCGTCAGGAGAGCTGGATTCAACCCCGTTTGGACGAGTATTTAAAACCCTCCGTTCCTCTTCACAGTTTATCATTTATCTGAACAACCTTCGCCGCATGTTTCCAATATTACACATCGCGGATTTGCATTATAAAAAAAAATTGCAAATTATATTACAATATATGAACATTGTTAATATACAAAAGTGTTTATTAACAGAGCGTTATTCGCTTCTTTCCATTAAAAATATTTTTTTAAACATCTATGATCACTGGTGAAATGACATTCAGAATAATAATAATAATAATGATTTTTTCACTGAATATTTGAAGACATTAACTGAATATTCACATTTAAAACATAGTTTAACTGGCTTTGCAAAAGTGACGTTTTCATCCTCTGAAATATGCAAATAAAGGCTTTTAGTCAATGTAGGTTTTTAGGAAAACTGCACCGACAAGTTTCAATTTAGAGCCTTAAAATCGTACGACTTAAATTGGTTTCAAACCCCGCACACACCCACAGGCGCAGTGCCCGATCCTCTACACCTGTGTCTCTTTATCGAAATAATACTGCTTTTTCAATAACTTATACTTTGTAATGATCAAATTCGTGATTTGTGACTCGTAGGTGGTTGCAGGTCTCTTCATACTGAATTAATATAAATAAACTGAATACCGTGTCTCTGTTGGTTCTTAAATAAGATGACCATGTCACCGAGTTGCCGTCATTTTGTCAAAGTGATTGATAAATGAGCGAAAACTTCATAGTGCACAAGTGCATCACGCTGTTTAGCTGCAGCTGCTGAATTTTTTTTTTTTTTTAAGATGTTGCACATACGCAGTCATTAAAATCTTCGTTTTAAGTTGAGGTGAAATAAGTAGCTCTGCTTTTCACTGCACTCTCTGCCACAGCGTCTCCAAACGCTGCTGACTGTTTCGGTACCTCGCTGAAGGGTTTGGTGATGTTGGCCTCCATCTGCCAGTCCACGGTCCTCCACACTCTGAGGCTGTGGTCGTCCGCCTGCGAGGCGATGTATTTCCCCACCGGATCCCACGTCAGACCTTTAACCAACCCCGTGTGTCCTCGCAGACATGTCACCATCTCTGGAGAGACGCAGGGACGACAGACACGTGGATGAAAATATCTTCCTGCTGCATCAACTTGTTACACTGAATATGAGTTGTTTAACCCCTCGAAACCCAGATTGACATCAGTTTTCTTGTGCTGTGTTCAGACGCATTTCACAGCGTCTGAAACAGAGCTGGGCGATACGGAAAAAGTCTTATCACGATATTTTTTTTCATATCAGTCGGTATCGATATATATCATGATAATAAAGAAAACTGGTTTAAAAGTAGCGATCAGGCAAAATGAACAACGCAATGATGTCACCTTGGCCTCCGGGATTTTTTTTCAGACAAATTTCTGTCATTTTAGACCAAATTCTATATTTGCCATATTATAATAATAAAAATAATTGTTAATAAATAATTGCACGACAGCGTGAAGAGAGGGCTAACGTGCCAGTACGTGTGAGATTTGAAAAACTATTATGAGACGAGGTGAGCTCTGGTGTCGGCGTCTCCTACCTGGAAATTTGCGAGCGTTCCAGATGACGATGGTGTTGTCGACGCTGCAGGAGGCCAGCCACACGTCGTGAGGAGACCACGCCACGTCCATCACATCTATAAACACAACAAACACACTGAAATCACTGCCTGACAGAGGCAGAGTTTTAGTGCTACGCAGCTGGTTTCCTACGAGTGGGTTCCAGTTTTGTTTATTTTGTGCACACTTATGAAGATGAATGTGCACGCACGTGATCCTGCAAACATTTAATCCGATGGTTTCATGTTATTCTTCTGATCTTCAGGTGATGCTAACACGCCATGACGAGGGAATCAGCAGAGGTCCAACGATACCATATTATCAGCTTCAGTCACGATACAATATTATTGCCAATATGACATTTTACAAATTATTTCACCGATTAGAAAACTGTATGTCTTATCTAATAAGTATTATTTCATTAATTATAATCTAATAATTTATACAAAAAAAACTATACTTGGCACCTGTGTATTGACACAATTTCACCATGTAAAATATTGCAGTACTATGCTGTATCCATTTTTTTTTTGGCTGGATGAGCCCGGACCCTAAAAGTAAAAGCTAAAAACTTTCCTTTTATATTCCACCAACTAATGACTATAAACTGATTATAAATCTTATTTTAAATAATTTCAAATTGTCTTTGCACTTCTTTTTTAATAGTAATGTTTATTTAAAATTTTTAACATCATTTAGTAATTAATCTTAAGTTTTACATTGTCTCTTTCCTCTTTTACTGTAAATCTTTATTATGTTTCATATTGTATTGCTGTCTAGCACCTTGAATTGTCCTGTTGTATGAAATGTGCTCCACAAATAAAGCTGCTTTGCCTTTTTTATACTCTTAAAAGACACTCTGCAATGTGCAAACAAAGGCAAGAAAGAAGACGACTGCAAACCTGTAAACAACAGATATATAAAAAAATGGCTTCTGACATTTTTAATGAGGACGATAATAACGATGATAATAATGATAAAAACTTCTGTTTGAGTTGAAGAACAAACACATTGTGTTTTGGGGAGAAACACTGAACCTAAACGTTACTTTAAATACACTGGTTAGGATACAGATGTGGATGCAGAAACTTTTATAAATGTTTTTGTGTCTGCGTTACTGTGTGTGTTTGAGGATATGATGTGTGTGTTCATGCATTTAGGTGTGTTTTTTCTGTGTGTGTGTGTGTGTGTGTGTCGAACCTCCAGTGTGGTTCCTCAGGATGGTGACACACCTCCACTGCTCCACGTTAGCCAGCTTACTGCTTGACCCGAACACCGTGCTCGGACCGATGAATCTACAGAAAACACACACACACACACACACACACACACACACACACACACACACACACACACACACACACACACACACACACACACAGAGAGTCAGAATTAGGGATGCACGACAGTGGATTTTTTGGGGATATATGAGAACTCATCAGCCAATAACCAAAACCAGTAAATCCAATATTTTCCCATCTGATTTTAGTGATTATCGAGTCTCTGTTATAGTGGAGTAACATCATGTTCTGCATCTTCTGCTCTTCTCATTACGGCCCAAATGAAATATTATGACTTTCAGTGCATGTAACATTCATTCATGTTGTGAAATAAGAAAAATACTTCAACGTATTGTTGATTTTTAGGTACGTGTTCACTTTATCAATAAAGAAAACGCAGAAATAAAACATCACTGAAATATCGGCAGAAATCAGCATGTTGGCCGATTCTGATTATTTCACTTCACAAAGTTAATATCTGCCGACACCGAAGACGAGCTGATAAAATTGCGCCTCGCTTGTCACAATCAAACTTAAAACATTTTAATTCTATTTTGGAAACTTTCTGTGGTTGAAAACAGTCAGGAAATCAGTTTAAATATACAATATCCAGGGTTTTCCATCTTTTGTTTTATTATATCTCTATTGAATAAAAAAATAATTAAAAAACAAATATTGAAATAAATAAAAAATATATGGATAAAATAAAATAATTACTAATACTAAAAAGTGAGCATTCTCCTTTTATTTTTTTAAATTCTCATGTATTTAATCTGTAATTCTAACACATATAATCTATAGATATTGTTGGCTCTGGCTGTACTCCGGTCTGCCCGTTAGGAGCTCGAGTCTGTGTGCGTTTATATATCGTAACGCTAATATCTGTGTAACTGAGTCAAAGTTTCATCGCTCTCAGTCTTCCACCGTCCAAGTGGACCAATGAGCGACACAGCGGCGGGATGTGGAGCATCAGGATATCCACCTACATCTACAGACGTCCAGATCACGATGGTACCTGGTGATTTAATCAGGTATATCTGATTGAATCACCAGATATTGATCGTGACTGATAGTGTTGTCTGTCTGATAACCAGCCTGTTAATAGTTAACTGTTTGATCTCGGCTGAGCTTTAGTCTGATGCTGCGCTGTGTGACTCTACGGCCTCTGACTCAGGTTAGCGATGTTTCGGGCCCGCGCAGGACGGTGAAGGTGCACGTACTTTCTCCCCTTAGCAAGCAGAAGTCACGACCCTCCCTACTCTGCCTCTGATTGGCTCGTACTTGCTGCCTTCGTCGGTAAGATTGTCTTCAGTTAATAAATGCTGCTGCTTCCCAAAACCAAGAGGAGCTCCCATGTTCTGCTTCTCAGCTGCTGGTTATCGTGCAGGGAGTTAACCCCGAAGTTACTGAAGCTCTAGAGACAAATCTCCCCTGTGCTGCTGACTACAGTCAGGGAGCTGAGGCAGGAATGGTTAACAGCTGATCAGATTCAGGGTAAGAATATTAGGCAGCCAATCAGACACAGAGGAGGGCGGGTCATGCCTCCCTGTTAGCGCTCCGCTAACTTAACTGAGGACAAAATAAAATAATCGTGACTTGGATTAAACTCTGATAGTGAGTCGAGTCATTTTGCACCTGCTGAGGGACAGCCTCGCTGCTTCAAGCTCCACAGAGTCGAAAAACAGTGAATCTTTTCAGTTTTCAAAATAAAACACCCTGTGCAGATTGTTTTGCTTTACTAAATCCACTATGGTGGGCCATAACGCACGGACACCTGCACGTGTTTTTACCTTCACTGCCTGCGGATTTTAATTACTGCAGCGGGGAAAAGGCAAAAAAAGGTCAAAGGTCAGCCAAATGACCATCGTGAAATCATCCAAAAAAAGAAAAATCAGTGTAACACACAGTACAATACGTTCATTTTTTCTCAACGGAGCCAGGGAGCAAAAATACAGATGGGAAACGAGAATGAAGTGGTGCTGAAAGATGCAGTGCAGCGGTGAATTATCAACACTTTGCTCATGATTTACTGATGATATATATTTTTAAAAATATATACAGCTCGTTCAGATGTCCTCTCCTTTTATGTGTTCACTTTTAGTTTTTAAAATACAGAGTGAACAAAAAATGTGAATGCAAATAATGAAACTGCTGATGCTCTGTGCCACCGGGCCTGAAAATAACTCACCGACATCGTTCAGCTGCCTGCCACACCGACAGTAAATAATCACATATTTTAAGGGCTGGCTTTAAAAGAATATCGCAACCTTTTTAGGCTATATCGCCACACACAACATATATTGATATTAAGAGATCTCATCTAAACTGCTGTAAAATGACGGCTGATGACAGCTAACTCGATAAAACTTTCTCAACATGAAGTCTGGAGCAGAGCGGCAGACGGATCTTGTGTGTTTGCACACGTTGTGTTTGTTTTGTGTTTACATACGCGGCTCTCTTCCACACCATGACCAGCTTGTCGTCTCCTCCTGATGCCAGGTACAGCCCGTTGTTGGACCAGCGCACACAGTTTACACACGCTGCAGAGACAAACACAAACACAAACACACACACACACACACACACACACACACACACACACACACGGGTTATAAATATAACTTGTATGGATTAGTGCTGACGAGGCCGTCTGCTATGGCGGGCATTAATAGTGCCTGCAATGTAGTCGTGCAAGACGTTCCTATTATTAAATGTGACTGCTGGCATATTTATTTGGAACATAATCAGTCTCTGCTGCTGCAGCGCGCCGAGCAGCAGCAGCAGAATCAAACCAGCGACTCTTTTCTTCAACCTTCAGGCCGCTGGCACAAAACGACTGTTCAAAACTGCTCACAAGGAATTTAATCAGCAAATCAATCATTTCAGCAAACATTTCTATATTCAACACGGTCATTTAACCCTTTAAAACCTGAGCAAATTGGCTTGATTTCTTAAAATAAAAACATGAAAAAAGAAATGAGCAACAAAAGACAGAAATGACTCAAAAATGAGCAAGAAATAAGTAAAAAGTGCAAAAATTACCTGAAAATTAACCACTCAAAAACGCAATGGAAACTAAAAACAAAACATTCAAAAAAATAAACAAAAAAACAACAATGGACAAACCAGACTTTAAAAATAGCTTTAAAATATGTTACCATGATAATTATAAATACAGCTTTTTTCTTTTTTTATTCCCCTAAACTTTTTTTCTAGGCTTTTTTAAAAAACAGATTTTCTATCTATCTACTCATTTTTTGCAGTTGGTAAATTCGTACCAAATTGTTTGTTGCTTTTCACGTCATATTTTTCTAAGAAACTGCACTAATTTGCTCAGGCTGCAGCGGATTCAGTACCTGTGAAACGTGTCTGAACATATCACAAGATAAGTAATGTCACTCCAGGATTCAAAGGGTTAAATCAGCATGGAAGGTAATATGGAGAGGGATGGTTACCTAGGTGATTGTCCATCTGGCAAAGCATTTTGGGAATATTCTCGTTCTTCTCGTCCTCCTCTCTGAGGACTGGCGCCATGTTCCAGATCATCACCTTGCCAGAATCCTCTCCTGGAAACAAATCAAAATTAAAACCCGAAACACTGCTGACGTTTTGTTTTGTGATGGACTGATAAAGACATCTTTGGGTTTTATTTTGAAAATCCCTCATGATCTGTACTCTGAGGCTGCAGGAAAACATTTAGTCAGGCGTGAAACAGATTCAGAACTGTTTTAAAACAGTTTTGTCACCCAAAATTCAAGTCCCGGACACAGTAGCTAAATAACAAATGTCCATCAGAGCAAAACACCCCAAAACAGTGATGCAGGTTCAGTGCCAGAGCGTAAACGATGGTGCCGACCTTACCTTGCCCACCGGTTGCAAATTTTGTGCCATCAGGGTGGATGTCGACTGAAAATATGGGTTTGCCTGTTAAAAACAACACATATGTCAACATTTAATGACACAACATCTTTCCTTTTAATAGTCATGGACAGAAACAAACAGAAAAAGCATGTTTTTTTTAATTGCTAAAATGACACCATTTCTCATAGCAAGAAACTGTTTGTGGATTTCCAAATTCCTGAAACAAATCATGTGTGATGAACGCTTCCATCAGTCAACAGAATCAAATCTAAGCTTAAAATAATGAAGTTCATCATCACTTCATTCAACAGGATTCAATTAAAATTTCACAAAAAAGAAAAAAAGAGGCTCATTCAATAATATATGTAGCTCTTGAAGGGTTCAAATTAAAAACAGAAACACATAAGTGTCTAACTTTACTGAAAAAAACCAAAACTCCTGTTTGCAGCTTTTAAACTGTAACATTTCTAATCATTTGTCTGTCTCGTGTAACGTTGACTCGTGTCAGTTATTGACCGTTAGAAGACATAAACATGTGTTTGGACATTTGGACATGTCACTTTCACCATTTCATTTACTGACACGTTTAGACAGACATTTAAAAATATTTACACAGGCTAAACGTATTGTATTTAAACCTGTTACTTTCCTCTTAACGACATTAAATGTTTCGCTGAATCCTAAATTCAGGCCATTTCTCTGACGGTAACTTTCCTAAACTGACAGCTCGGGGACACACTTTGTTAAAACTCCATGTCGGACTTGTTTAACGTCGCTAAAATAAGATGTGTTTGATAAAATCTGGTTAAAAACACTCACAATAATTTACTTTAAGACGATATTTTGGACTTGCGGCAGGTGATTTAAGTTAGCTAGCGTCAGGACATCCGAGCTAGCCGGGGGGAGCTAACTAGCTAGCTGGCTAATGTTAGCAAACATTTAATAGATTTGGAGTGATGCCGATAAGAGACAAAAACACCAAAATGTGTGTGTTCAGCTGCTGGTTTTAGTGAGGTGTGTGTGTGAGTGTGAGGTGACAAACAAGTGTCGGCCACCACCATCATGCCTCCCTGTCAGTTAACCCCCCTGCCGACAACAAAAGCCCAACTTGGTCCAACAGATTCCTGCACAAGCTTACCGTTGTGGCTCACCCAGCTCGGCTTCAGCAGCTTCATTTTTCCTAAAATAAATATTTCCTCCGCTTTTATTTTCACCAAAAACCCATCCGGCGGTCAGAGAACCAACGCGACCCCTCCGCCCTTTGTCTCAAACTCTGTCCCACACTTTGTTGTTTTTGGGATTCAACTCCATCTCTGCGTCGGCGGCAGCGGCGGCAGCGGCAGCAGCGGCGGCAGCATCCCCCCGCCGAGCTTCAGTCAGGCGGCCCCGGACCGCAGGAGAGGTGACACCGGCGGCGCGGGAACTGCTTCCGTTCGTTTTGACCGCGGACAGGAAGAAGCGTGCGGGGCCGATGTCAGAATAATTCCGCACGAGAGGAACTCGGTAGACTTTATAAAGATACAGTGGAAGAAAACAGTTCGTAGCATGTTTTCACCAATTTTGAGCTTTCTTGGAGTTTGTCTACAGGGATTAAGAGTAATAAAATCACCTAGTTTGTCACGTAAGTGTAAAATTCATTTGAGACGGCTTTTATTTTGAAAAATCTCATAAATTGCAGTGCGCACGCTCAGAATTTAAACTGTCAAGAGCATGTAGAGGCACGAAGAGTTTTATTTACTATTATTTTTAGATTAACTGAACTTATGAATTTATACTACTACTACTACTACTACTACTACTACTACTACTACTAATAATAATAATAATAATAATTATTATTATCATTATTATTAATGATATCATAAAACATGATGGAATTTTTCTTTATTACATTTTTTTTGTGACTGAATGACAAAAAAAAATGCTTTTTTTGTTTGTTTGGTTTTTTTTTTTTATATTTTTTTTTCCTTTCATTGTTTTGGGCGATTTTGTTTTCTTAAAAAAGGGTGATTTTTTTAAAAAAAACATGCCTTCCAGGTTTATCATTATTATTATTATTATTATGACAATGATGATCATGATTACTATTATTATTATATTTTTTTGCAACCTCTGAAATAAATCATTTCAGCATTTTTTTTCTTTAATTTTTTTCTGTGTTTTTGTTAAAGGAAAATATTCACCACATCATGACCCAAACTGTAAAAACAGAGCAAAAACTTTAAGATAAAAGTTAATTTTTAAATTAATTTTTAAAATCAAGATTAGTCTACAGTCAGTACATTTTTGCTACAAAAACTTGAAGATTTGAAAAAAGATTTGATGAAGATGACGATCCGTGAATCATTACTACATAACACAAGATGACCAAAACAACACATTGATTTTTATTCACAGACACATTTTATGGCACAGTTCAGTTTCATACTGGAATCATTCAGAGTGGGGAAACTGGGACAAAGAGCTTAATTTGATCCTCTTCAGACTACACTCACAACACAAAACACCAAAAACAGAAAAAAAAATCTTCAGAGAAGTCAGTTTTTGGCGATAAAATTAAACATTGTTGCTATCTCAAGTGTGTACAAGTCAGATTTATGTTTTTGTTTTTTGTTTTTTTACAAGAATTAGAGAAAATTACTTTTTAAAAAGTTACAAAATCACCCATATTTGTTCTTGAGTTTACAGTTGGTGTTTTTTTTGTTCCTGTTGTTGAAAAATGTTTTAAAAAGTTTTGCATCACAGAATATGTTTAATGTCACTTCAGTTACAGTAACAGTAACATTAACAGTCAGTCAGTCAGTGTAAACAGCAGCCTCCGATTACTTCACTCCCCCCAAAATATATCAGTGTGATACAGTTTCTGCAAAAATCTTCATGTAAAGTTTAAGGATCGAAGGCCACCAGAAATTGTTCTGTAAAATGTCAAAAATGTAAAATGATAGAAAAAAAATGTAAAATGTCCAAAAGTTATTAGTAAAATGTCCGAGATTGTAACATAAATAAATTGTCCATAAAACACTTCTAAAATGTCTAAATAATATATTGACAAATATTTTTGAAAAATGGTAAAATTTGCAAAAAATATTAGTAAGATGTCTGAAAATGATCCGTATTTACAAATATTTTTCAGACATTTTACAATTATTTTTCAGACATTTTACTATGATTTTTTTCTGGTGTTTGAACATTTTTTTTCTGTTTTTAAATTTTACTAATATTTCTTCAGATATTTTACCAATAATTTTTGGACATTTTATACATTTCCTTTTTATTTTTGGAGTTTTGTAAATATTTTTTACTAACATTTTTCAGACATTATACTTATATTTTTTATATATTTTACAAATATTTTAAAAATCATTCTGAAACTAAGTGAACATGTATATTGTCACCAGCTTTTGTTGAATCAAAAATAATGTGAAAAAAGTCCACATAATCCAGAGAGAACTCCTTTTTTTAGGTGAAAAGTGGAGAAGTAGATTATGTTGGATATTTTCTACAATAAAAACTCTCCACCTTCAGAATCGTTTAATTTAAGCTGCATCCGCTCTTTGTGATAAAAGTCCTTGATAGTCAAAATTCAGATTTGGGGTGGATTATAGCTTTAACTCTCAACCTGGGAGTATATAAACCCAGTTTTTTTAGCTGTCAGTAAAGCTGATATGTAACAAATGTATAAAAGGAAACTGGCACATGACACCAAAAAAAGTTCTTCTTCTGGGACATAAAATAACCCGAAACTTCTGCATCATTGGGCTCACTAGAAGGCGCAATTCTGATACAGAAATTAGTCTTTTCACAGGTGTTATTACGCTAAAAAAAAGAGCTGCAGGCCTCCAGCTTTCACCCCGCCCTGCTGTCTGCAGCGTTAAATTAGATCACGCCTGCTCACAGAATGATGAAGAAATCCCAATTATTGCCTGACTTCCATTTAAAACAAGTATATTTTGCTGCCCCACAGCTCTGTGACCTGTAGTGTTAAACCTCATCTGCTGTTATCACCAGGATCTACAGCTGTCGCCAAATAAACCCGGACCGAAATCTTCCAGATCGCAACACAGGTCCACAGCACCATAAATTTCATCCTCAAAAAAGATCATACAGTCGAATCGTCACCTCTGTTCAACAGTTTAAACAACAGCCGAACATTTCTGCCGTGAAGGGAGGATTCGCTCCAGTGATTCAACTGTTCTGGTCATAAAAACTAAAAAAGCTTTATAGCGTTACAGGCTCAACAAAGATTTTTTAAAATGCCCACACGGTGTCTGGAGCACCAGGCGGTTCAGAGGTACGAGGTCTGAGATTTTTTAGTTTTTGACGTGTTTTTGCAGGTGGAGTGGGGGAGGGGCTTCATGGACCTGATGTGCCCCTGAAAATGGCTTCGATCTGCTCCAGCGTCTTTCCCTTTGTTTCTGGGATGAAGGCGATGGTGAAGAGGACGTTGGCGATGCACATCGAGGCGAAGAGCCAGAAGGTTCCGGCGCTGGTCATGAGACTCTGGAAGAGGACGCAGGTAAAAGACCTCAGAGGACGTTTTTGTGGTTTCACGAGATTAATACCAAAACACAAACAAGCTGCATAATCAAGCAGAGCTGCGACTGTAGAGGATTTATTAATTATCAGATAATTTGAGGATTTTTTTTCAATTACTCTATTAACCCTTTAACACCTGAATTGACATCAGTTTTCTATGTGCTGTTTTCAGACGCCTTTAACAAGCAATTCCACATCTGAACCCTCAGAAAATGTGTTTGATTACTTCTGAATACATGGAGAACACATATTGCATATTGCAAAAAAAGTAAAAGGTTTTAAAAAATAACATTGTATTTATTAATATTTTAATCTCTATATATTTTAATGTTTTTTTTGGTTATTTTAATGTAATTTTATCCTAATTTCTTGCAATTTTTTGGGCCATTTCTTTTTGAGTTGCTCTTTCCATGGTTTTGAAATAACTGAAGTCAACTTGTTCAGATTTCTAAGGGTTAATTTGTTAGTCTATAAATATCAGAAATTGTTTTTAAAAAAATACTGTTTTCAAACTTTCCATAGCCCAAAGTTACGTCTTCAGTTTGCTCATTTTGATTCTAACTGGCTGCAGGGTGTCTGTTAAAAACTGATTATGGACACGATTATTATCAACCTGTCCGGTCAGCGTCCGTTCGAGCACTCACCATCATGTCCTGGAAGGTTTTGGTGACGATGAAGGCCATGGTCCAGTTGGTGAGGACGCACACAGCGCTGGCGATGCCCCTCACTTTGGAGGGAAAAATCTCCGACATCACCAGCCACGGGATCGGACCCCAACCGAGAGCAAAACCTGAACACAGACAACATTGTTAATGTGGGGGAAAAAAAAACACATTTAAGAACAAAACAAAACAAAATAACACTCAATAAATCACATTTTGGTTTGGGAAATGTTGTAGCGTTTTGACCCTCAGGGCCACCATAGATTACAAGTTCTGCAGATGACTTCCAGATTTAGCTTTGTGGATTTCTGATGCAATATCTGCATTCGTCATTAATATCACATTATCCATACACAAAATTATTCATGGATAAAATATCTGTATCAGCAGCGATCTGACCTGTGATGAAGACGGCCATGCTGGCCAGAGCCAGCCAGAACAGGTCAGGAGGCGGTCCCGCTGCAGCCGGGCTCTGGACGTCCAGCGCTGAGGCGTTCAGCGAGGTGGTGTTGTGATGTTCGGCCAAAAGGTAGAAATAAACCCCGAAGGTTGTGGTGCTGATCGCCATGGCAACACCTTGATTATGAATGGGGAAGAGAAATAAAATCCGTCATCACTTATAGAGAATGCTGAACGGATGACATGATTTCATTCAAACACCAAACTCCATCCATCCGTCCGTCCATCCGTCCGTCTGTCCATCCATCCATCCGTCCGTCCGTCCATCCATCTAGTTAAATAAAGGACTTTTCGTGTAATTCCTCCTCGTTTTAAACATTTTTTGAGTGCCTGGATCTCCTTCCTATAAGACCCTTAAATTCCTGCTCTTGCAGCTGTATGACGATGGCAGCAGCCAGTAGCTCCTCAAATCCTTGCTATTTTTTTGCAATATTTTTCAATTTTTTCAACTCTGCGGGCCCTTCTGCTGAAGCACGACTTTTCTGTGACAGAAAAGCAACTTTCAACATCAGGAAAAAGTTTTGTGGGTTTTGGACTGAATGCAGCAGACCGTAAGAGGATCCCCAACAGCGGCATATGCTGAGCCGCCAGTCAGACCAGAGGGGAGAAACGAAACCAAAAGACGAAGAGAGGGAGGAGAGCCTGACCCGACCTGGACCGAGAGCTGTTCCTCTACCAAGCCTTCTTCTGGCTAATGTCCGCTCTCTCCCAACCCAGAGGGCCCAATCTGCCTCAGAGTTGGAGGTCCTGACTCTCATCCTGATCCAATACCACTGTCTTATTTCTGTTAAACTTTCCTGAAATCAACTATTTGTATTTTCATTTTTTGCCTTCCATTTACATCCATTTATTTGTGGCAGGCTGCCACAAATAAAAAGTCTGCTGCCACAAATAGATTTTTAGAGCTGGAGCGTTTATCGGGAGCGCTACTGGGATTTATGCAACAGTTAGTCCGGACCGAGCAGTTTGGCTGGTTACAGCATACGACTGGACGGCAGTAAATAAGAGAGGAGAGAAGCAAGGAATGACAAACAACAAGAGGGACGCCGTCGGTGAAACTCTTTGCTGCCAGGGCGCCCCCTAGAGGATTTTATTATATTTCAAAGAAAGTGAATGGTTTAAAAAATATTCAATGAGACTGAAAATACCTGAGATGACGAGGAGGACTTTTCTTCCAGCTTTGTCCATGATCACCGCTGCCACTCCCGTGAAGATGACCTGAATCAGACCCACGATCACTGACGCCACATCGCTGTCCTGAAAAACAGCAGCAAAAACATTCACATCCGTCCTCTCAACAAGACACAATTCTGTTTTCACCAAAATGTACGAAAAGAGCTGCAGCCGTGTGATTTGTTCACAAGTGAAATTGCAACTCTGCGAATGATTTCTCGTTGAAAAACTTGTAGTTTTCATTTAAGACTTTTGTAACCCTTTGAAACTCGGACCGCCATCACTTTTCTTCACGAGTATTTAAACCGTTGAAACTACTGAGCAAACTGGTTTGATTTCTTGCAAAAACACGATGAAAAAAAGGCAATGAGCAACTTGGCAAGAAATGTCCCACAAATTTCAAGAATTCTGCAGACTTAGAAAATTACTTTTTAAAAAGCGAAAGAAAAACGCCTAGAGAATTTAATTTAAAATTATTATAATCATACATTTAAAGTTAATTCTGAAAAAATGTAATAATTTCAAGCTTTTTTCATGTCATTTCCTTTTGACATTTTGTTGTTGCTTTCAGATACTTTCTTTTACGTTTCACTAATTTTCTACTCATTTCTGGGTCATTTCTTCTGAAATTGCTCACCACCTATCCATGTTTTTGAAGAAATCAAGACTTTTCAAAGGGATATTAGGAAAAGCATGTTTTAAAAGTTTGTCAACTGACCAGAACAGATTTTTGTGTGATACAAACTTGAGATTGAACTTCACTGTTTCAGTCAATCACATTTTATTGCTTTTATTTATGAAAAAAAGGTGTAATATAGCTATTTTTGGTACAAAATTAACAATTATGATTTCAGTTGTTGTATATTCTTTCTTTAGCACCTACTCTAGTAATAATTCTACATTTTCACCCAAAACTGCAGATAGAAAAAGAGCGTAAAGGCAACACTAACAGAATTAGACAGTAAGAAAATTAATTTTCCCTTAAAAAAATACACTTTAAAGCCTCCTCACCTTAAAATGTGCCTGCTCAAATATGTTCTCGGCGTAGAACATGATGGCGTTGATCCCCGTCATCTGCTGAAAGACCATCAGCATGACGCCGATCAGCACGGGCTTGTAGACACCCGGGTCCTTCAGGTCGGACATCTGGAAACTGGAGCCCTGAGAGGACACGGAGAGACGTCGGCGGTCAGGTCACGCTAACCGACAGAGTTCTCTGTCACGCCGACCGGACACCAAATTATGGATGTATTCAGAGATCTGGATACGGTGTTGAGAAAAGGTCCCCGTTCATTCCTGTGAGAGCTGCTCGGTGGCGCGTGAAGCCAAAATGGTTCAAACGCTGGGAAAAAAAATACCAGGCCCCAGGAAGTGAGCCAGGCTTTCAATTTTCGTCACGGCGAAACGGGGGAATTACAATCTCAAGTCCGTCATGTTACGCTGTGAAGGACATTTCTCAGATTTTAGGATGTTTCAAGGATTTCAGGATGTTTCTAGGATTTCAGATCATTTGTCAAATTTGAGGACATTTCTAAGAGTTTAAGACGTTACTAGGATTTAAAGACATTTCTCAGATTTTAGGATATTTCTGGAATATTAGTCCGGTTCTAGGATTTTAAGACAATTCTAGGAGTTAGGGACATTTAGATTGTAAGATGTTTCTGGTATTTTAGGACATTTGCAGGATATTAGGAAAATTTTAGGATTTTCGGGCATTTCAAGGATTTAGAGATATTTCTAAGATTTTGAAGACATTTCTACATATTCAGGAAATTTTAAGGATTAGAGGATGTTTCTAGGATTTTAGGAAGTTTGTAGAATTTTTAAGACGTTTCTTGGATTTTAGGACGTTTCTAGTATTTAAGGACATTTGTGGGATTTTAGGACATTAGGGTCTTAGCTAGGACGTCTGTCGGGGGATTCGGGGGATCCTCCACTGGCACTTTTTTGATCAATAAGCTCTATTTGGTTGCTGTTTTATGCACTCTGACATCTTCGGTTTACCTGCTGTTTACTTAACCGTCCCAGCAGTGGTGGCGTTAGCACTGAGGAGGACGATGCTGTTGGATCAGATGATCCTTTAATTTGCTGATTTGAGTCTTTAGTTTCTGCAGCGTCTCCTGCGGCGACTTCACTCTGCGCCTCAATTGCAAACCACATTCTCATTGGCAAAAACCGTCCGCCGCATCACAGCTGAGCCCACCAACCACAGACTCACCTGCTCCTCACAGGCGTCCTCGATGCGGGCGCACTCCCACTCGACGGGCGCGTCCGGCCCTCGCAGGAAGCGCAGCGCCTCCTCGGCCTCCCGCCTCTTGCCCTGAGACAGCAGGAAGCGCGGCGTCTCTGGCATGAAGCACATGCAGACCATCAGCAGCGTGGGCGGGATGGAGCTGCAGATCGCCAGCCAGCGCCAGTCCAGATAGAGACCTGCAGGACGAGTTCACACAGCTCAGAATCAGGAGCCGGATCCAGACAGTGCTCGGCATTTTTGGAAAGACAATAAGTTAAGACGTCTAATAATTGCCAGGGAGGCATTTTGTGCGTTACATTTTGATGTCACAGTGAATTTGACCTCTGACCTTTTGCTTATAAAAGTCATCGTTTTATCATTATATCCTATGAGACATTTATGTGAAATTTTGTCTTAACTAGTGAATGAATTCTTGAGTTACGGCCAAAAACAGGGTTTGAGAGGTTACAATGCGAATAACCTTTGATCACCAAATTCAAATTAAGACTGAGAGGGTGCATAAGTTCCTCAGGGATTAACCCTTTCACACCTGGACTGACATTAGTTTTTTGAGCTGCATCCAGACACCTTTCACCTGCATTTAAACCTCTAAAACTTGAGAAAATGTTTTGATTTCTTTCAGAAACACGGGAAGAAAAACTAATGTGTAACTTGGAAAAAAATGTAGTAAAAAGTAACAAAGAAGTTATCTAAAAATTTGGTGGAAAGATAATTTGATATCATCAAAAAACAGGGGAAAAAGGTCTAGAACACTAGATTTATTATTCTCTTAATTATATATTTAAAATTATTTACACTGAGCACTTTCTTGAGGTCATTCCCCCCCTTTTACTTTCTTTTTTTGTGCTTATTTTCAGTTAATTTTCTTTTCACTCATTTCTTGCTTATTTGCATTCACACTGCATTTCTTGTAAAGTTGTTCGTTACTTCTTCTATTACTTGCTCATGTTTTTGAAAGAAATCGGGCCAATTTACTCATAATAAGGGGTTAAGAGACCTCCAAATACACAGATAATCTTACTGAAAATTTAAAAATAGTTTCACACTGTGACATAACCTATCTTTGTCACAGCTGTGCTCTGAACCTGCTCCGTCCACAACACACTGAAGCTGCAGGACACAGTGGAGTCTTGTCAAGTCCCGCTGTCCTCACGCACGTCTTCCTCTGCTGCATCTAAAAATATTTCCCTCTGCTGATCTGATTGTTCCACTGGATTCTCTACGATCTCAGTGTTCAACAGTGTGCCACAGCCATCAAAGCATAAAAACACGTGTTGCAGTATTTCTGGGTGTCATTTTGGGTTTTTGCATTGGAATTTGTCATTTTGTCCTTCAGCTCCGCTGTCACAAAGAGCGGTTCAAACAATCGTTCCTCCCATTTGCAGTAGGACTCTTTAAGAGCTCCCCTCTGTGTGGCAGGTGAGCTCACCATCTGCACCGGACTCACTGATCATCGTCTTTGTTGCACATCTGCTCTCAAATCTGCACGTTACTATGTTTGCACATCCATCTTCACTTTTTGCACACTTATTTGCACATTTTTTTCTTTTTTATTGCTCTTTTTAATCTTTTTTTGTTTGTTCTCTGAACATATTGTACATATCTTTAATATTATGATTGATATTTTGTTTTATTATAGTCAATGTTAAGTGCCTTCCTTTGCAGATATATTTGCATTATTTTGCCCTCTCTCTTATTTCTATTCTATTCACCTGATGACGTCATTTTTACCATATTTGGTACAAGGAGAAAATACATGCACTGTGACAATAAGTGTTGCTGCTAATCATTGACATATCCCACGCTGTGATTAAAAAAAAAACTACTTTGGCTATAGTATATTGAAAATAAATTTAATTTTTTTTTTTTTTTAAATATTTATTTTAAAAATTAAAATAATTTTTTGTGTTTTTTTTCATCTAAAAACATAGTGGCATTACAGCAAAAACCTGGTGTTTAAAGGGTTAAAATTCTGAAAGTGAATAGATAGATATTTATGATTAGGACAGATTTTGGTTGAAAATTAACTCAATGAAAGCAGAAAAAATGGCATTTTGTGCCTACAGCATGTGTACTGTTAAAGCAGGCCCTTAAGCTTAAAGAAAAATAAAATAATAAAAAAATAAACGCCTTACGACACAGGTGACGCATTTTGCTGGCTCTTGTGCATAAATGAACATTTCTGATGCCGCTGTGCTTTCCACATCAAATTAACGTTAACTATTTAACCAAAATGACATAACAAACCTATTCCTTTACTGCCCTTAAACACGAGACAGCCCGCGTCATGTGACACACCAGCCTCCGCTGGGTAAACATAAATGGCATGCAGCAAACAAGATTAGCAATTTTCATACAGGTCGATGACTGCGAGGCTGCTGTGGACGAGGCAGCTGATCATATCTGAGGACGATCACATCACATGACGGCCGGTTTCTGCTCAGCTCTTCTTTGCAAACCAGCCCCCGAAACCCGCACTTTAAACCAAACCGAGCCACGGAGAGAAAGTATACAGATAAGAACCAGATGGAGCAAAAATATTACACATTTTTAGGTAAAAGGGCAGATTTGTGGCTCTGTATTACGTAGCTGTGGTCATAATGGTGCGTGCTGTAAAGTGAAGTTACATCACTAAAAACCCGCAATGATTTACAGCTCGTAAACTGCGGTCACAGAGACCTCATGGGACTTTTTTCTGTTCACCAAAACATGAATCAATATCAGTTTAAGTATATGCTACATTTAGAATATTTTAACAAACTTTAACAAAGATGGAAATTTGCTAGAAATTAGTAAAAAGTATAAGAAAATGACCTGAAAATTAGTTTTTAAATGAAGTTAAAAAAAAATCACTTAAAAATTAGCAGGACATTTCATAACATAATTTTAGCTTCTTTTCTGTGGAGGCTGACTTTGAAGAAAGCAGATGACGGCTTCATTTCCCGCCAGAGAGGGCTGTCCAAAAGCAAGATAAAGCTGTGAAAATATTCCAAATATAGGAAATGGCCCCCATAAATTTGCCAGAAATTTGTAAAAAGTACAAGAAAATTACCAGAAAATGTAGTAAAAAATTTTAGAAAAAAAATAAAATAAAATAAGAAATTTACCTGGAAATAGTGATTAAATTGTATTAAATTGTAAAATGAATAATTGTAATAAATTGTGTAACATAATTTGAAATACGTAATCATTATAGTTAAAGACATATTTTTTCCCTAGCTTCTGTTAAATGGAGTCTGGCTTTGAAGAGAGCAGGTAACAGCTTCATTTCCTGCAAGAAAGGGCTGTCTGAAAGCAAAATAAAGTGAGGAAATATTCCAAATATAGAGTTAACTTAACCTTTTGAATTCTGAGCAAATTAGCTCGATTTCTTTCAAAAACACAGGGAGAAGGCAACGAGCAACCAAAGAGGAAATGACCCCAATATTTACTAGAAAGTTCAGGAAAATTACATGAAAATTAGCTTTAAAAAAGTTTTAAAAAAAAAAAAGTAAATGACTGGGAAAAGCGCTTAAAAATATAATAAATTTGTAACATAATTCTAAATGTGTAATTATGATTATTATATTAAAAAATCCCTAGCCTTTTAAAAAAACCCAAATTATTCTAAATCTACTAATATTTTGCAATTTGTGAAACATTTTTACCAAGTTTTTGCCTTTTTCCCATGTTCCTGAAGGAAATCACATCAGTGCACCAGGGTTCAAAGTTTAAATAGTTGTAAAAGGCGACTGAAAGCAGCACAAGAAAAGTGATGTCGCTCCAGGTTTCAAAGGGTTAAACTGATATAGATTTTTTAGGCGGCTAACGTGTGTTTTGTTGTTGATCCCGTCCACAGCGGCACGGCCTGCTTCTCCAAACTGCGGCCGCGCAGCCTGACGTATGTTTTAAATACGCTGACGATGGAGAAGAACATCAAACCGCCCGGTTTCAAAAGATCTGAACGGAGGACGCCATGAATGCACAAAACTTACATACCTGCCAAATACACTCCCATGATGCCGAACACCACCATGAGCTGCACACAGGAGCCTAACGTCCCTCGTACCCGCTCGTGCGCCATCTCAGAGATATACAGCTGTGTGAAGAGAGACGAAGAAGAAATGACACAACGCTGACGGAAATCAACCGACTCTGAGGGAGATTTTACAGGTTTTAGCAGAAACTAAAATTCATGAAAAGATATAGATTATGTATGAAATAGATTCTGTAAAATGGAAACAAAAGACATGATGCATCTTTTTTTGTCCTCTGCAGTCCTTAATGTTAACAATGTGCCATCAAACAACAATATTAAGGAGAATTAAGAAGTGGACAGTTATTTTATTGAGTAAGAAATGTATTTTTTGAACTGAAAGAAAAAGAACACTTGACATTTCCTAATTTTCTCTCTTTTTGAAACATTATTTTAAGTTGGAGTGTATTATTGAAAACAGAGCGGTAACAACTAAAGACTATGAGTGAAAGTGGGCCGTGTTTAGGCCACCTGCAGGAGCCGAATGATCAGGATAACTGTGTTTTTGTTTGTTTGTGTTTCGTGGCGTGTTGATGGTTTGCGATGTTGGTAATATGGCGAGTCTTGTGCGTATTGTTTTAATGTTGGAAAAAAAAATAATCACGTAAACAGAATCATGAACGACTCAAAAACCTGTGACTTTCCAAGCAGTGCTGAAACAATTATTCTGTTCCTATTAATCATTTAATTCTGCAACTAATTATCATTTTTATTATCAGAATCAGTTTATTAACTCATGAGCTTCTTACCGGGACGACCAGTGACGTGACCCCGCTGGCGAGGCCGGTCAGCACCCTGCCGACGTAAAGCATCCACACGTTCTGCGCCGCGATGATGATGGTGAAGCCGAAGACGAACGGCAGCGAGCAGAACATCAGACTGAGCTTCCTGCCGATCTTCTCCACCATCCAGCCGCCCAGCAGGCCGCCGGCCGCCGCTCCCACCGTCACTATGGACTGAGAAACAACCAACAGCGAAAATGTGTTAAATCTGACCATGATTTTGACCAGTTCTGATTGTTCAAGTTGTGGTAAAGTTAATACTAGATTAGTGAATTATTGCCATCTTGTTAAAATCTGCTTTGATTTTGCTGATTTGCTGTTTATGCGTGACGCCAATATCAATTTAAAGCAGGTTCAAACACAACTTTTCTCACTAAAATGCACCCAAAGAGTCTCCTCTATTGATCTGTGCATCTCTACTGCATGTAAATAGACTTTAAATATCCCAGTCATACACTTCTTCACTTGGTTTAAAGTAAATCTACAGGAAGTAATCCATATTTATCTTCCAGCTTCACACGCAAGTTACCAAAACAAAACTTCATTTTATTTGCACGTGAAGAGATTTTTTTCTGTTTCTTTAGAGTAAAAAAACTCAACTTTTGTAAATGATAAGAGGCCAGGGGCCAATCACAGCCGCCCAATACATGTTTCTGGGATTTTAGGACATTTCTAGGATTTTAGATGATTGCAAAGACTTTCAAAAATTTGTAGGATTTCTATGATTTTAGGTCCTTAGGAAAGATGTTTCTAGGATTTTAGAACATTTCTAGGATTTCACAAAAGTGTCTAGGATTTTAGGGTTTAGGTTTAGGACATGAGGGTCATCGCTGGGTCCTCTGCTGTGGAGGATCCTCCACTGGCACTTTTTTTGATAAACAAACTCTATTTTGATGCTGTTTTATGCTCTCTGGCACCTCATGTATACTGAAAGTACAAAAACAATTCCCAGTGTGAAGCACTTTATTTTTTATTGTGAATTAAAATGTTTGGGGGGGCCACCCAACACCCTTTTGGGAGCCAGATTTGGCCCGCAGGCCACAAATTTCACAGCTTTATACTGCAAGCAGGTTCTGAACTCAAGTGAATCCGGCAACATGTGATGACATTAAACTGCTGATATAAAATTTAAAAAATCATCAAAAGCTGTTCAGCACTGAGGCATGTGATACTGCATCATCATCATCATCATCATCATCATCATCATCATCATCATCATCATCATCATACCCCGAACCAGGACGCCTGGTCATCGTCCAGCTGCAGCCGAGGGTCATGGATGTTGGTGAGTTCGGGGATGGCAGGAGAGCTGTACCCCAACACGAAGCCGAAGCTCATTGGACCCAGAACAGACGCAAACGTCGCCAGGTACAAATTCCTGTTTTTCACTTTACTGCGGAGAGAATGAGGAACACAGCAGTGAGTAAAGGTCAAAGGTCAGTGTGTCAAATGTGACAGACGACAGTACAGCTGCTTACACAAATATGTTTGCAGATGAAAATGTCTCAGTTAAAGGGCTGAACTGTCCGACAGAGGAGGAATCTGCACTCTGTTTATCTAATGATTTTTAAAGAATTAAAATCAACAGGAGCTGTGTGTTTTTAGTGTTACTTCCTGGTATACAGTCAAGTACTCTTTTATCACAGTAATATTGACTTTAGAGGCGGCGCGGTGGTGCAGTGGTTAGCACTGCTGCCTCACTTTAAGAAAGACGGTTCTGAGTCCGGCTGGGGTCTGCATGTCCAAAGACCTGCAGATGAACTAGCTGTGACTGTGAGTGTGAACGGTTGGCTTTGACTAAAGTATCGTACTCAGTAACGTACTAAAGTATATCAGAGAGAGACCTGAAACCGCCTCCTGCCTGGTGTCACCGGGGATAGGCTGCAGCGACCTCTCGACCCTGTACCAGGATGAGCGGTCAATCATTTTACTCAGGAATTAAAAACTGTTGAGTCGGCCTACTTCTCCTATAGCTGCCAACAGCCTGCCGACATTCACAGTTAGAGAAAGGCTGAAAATAAGCTCATGTGCTTGTGGCCCCGGGCCCCCAAAACATTACATCTGCCCCTGGTAATAATAATGAGAGCTCAGCACGAGCGGCTGGATGAGACACGGAGCGATGCGTCCTGGTGTATCTAAATAATTCATTCAAAGTCTGATTAAAGCTGAAACTAACACGAAGTCGTCTGTAGAAGTCTGAAGAAGTCACTTTCACCTCTGCAGATGTGTCTGTTTCAGACACTTTGGTGCTGTGAGGAGAAGCTGCGCTCTGTTTGTCTGTCTCACTGCGCTACTGTCGGACCATCGGCTGTTTGTCCACACGCTGGAGTGGGATGTCAGACATGTCCATGCTGGGGACTGTCGGACATGTCAGCTGGCTGTTGGACATGTCCACGTGCTGGACATAATTTTAATTCACCTTACATTTAAGCTATTATTTCCCTGTTCATGATCTTTTTATTTTATCCTGAATTGTGCAGTAAATTGAGAAGTCTGTTTAAATGTGAGAGCTGTTAATTAATCATCAATAATCGGTCTGATGATCTATGATGATAATTGTAGAATCACCTCGAAGATGGTTTACGGCGGGTTATTCAACCAATTACTATGTATTAAACGTACTTCTCCTATAGTTGCCAACAGCCTACCAACATTCCCAGTTAGAGAAAAGGTGAAAATAAGCTCCTGTGCTTGTGGCCCCGGGCCTCCAAAACATTACATCTGCCCCTGGTAATAATAAGAGTTCACTGCATTTGGTTCACTGTGCTGGTCTTATTATCATTGGCTGCTCCTGTTGTCTGTCAAAACACGGCTGGAATGTGTTTTATCGACTACGTCTCATGTTTCAATCGAGCAAAAGTTATATCGCGATTGATATCGTTATCGTTTTATCGCCCAGCCCTGCTTCTTATGTGTATTATATTTTTTATAAAACTTGAGAAATTGCAATTTGTAAATTCCATGACTTTTCCATGAATATAGGAGCCCTGGCAATGTCTCCTAACCAGTCCATGTCTGCGCTGGTTGTGCAGTAAACTGAGCGCAGCCTCACTGTGAGTTTTTAGTTATTAACTGACCTCATGTAAGCCTCCTGCTCCGACATGAGTCCAGTAGGATCTTCATCTCCATCCTCCGCATCCAGCAGCCTCCTCCTCTCGTCCTGGATGTCCATTCTGACTCTTTTTGTTCACCTTTTACATGAATCACAGCTCAAACTGGCCAAACTGGAAACCACCGAGCAGCAACACGAAGACGAGAAATCACAGCGAGCCGCGACGGAAACATCGGACGTTTCAGTTGTTTGAATCCGACCGAGACCGTCAGCGACGGCTCCTGCTTCCTCCACCCGGCGGCCAACTTGCTTAGTCAACGTTTCAGTCAGCTGATCATAATTTGTGCTTACTTATTTCCTGTATTCAAAATAAAAGTTACGTTTTTACTTCCTCTCACTCATTTTCGAATATGTAACACTAGTCACAAGTGTATTAGACCTTTTTTTTTGCTTTATGTTTTTCGTTGTCTGTAATTATTCCTTTGTTTTTGTTTGCCTGTCTGATTTTGTACGATAGTTTCTTTATTTCCTTTCCTTCCTTTTTTCCTAAATCTTCACAGAGCTGTTTGCCACAGAGATATTTACGCGCTCAGTCAGAGACAGTCGTTATTGTAATTGTCAAAATACGCTGTTAAAGGCAATTTAGCATTCACCATTTTCACAGAAAATTAGCTAAAGCTAGCTATGCGTTGAACTAAAGTCGCAAAGCAGCCAGCAGCATGACGCTAAGCGTTAACTGTTTTTATTTTTTTCTGTACTTATTTGAAAGTCTACGCCGTGGTTTTAACACCATAAACAGATGTAAACAGTAAATATTAACTACCCTAGCTTAGCTTGAAACGGCACCGGAAAAGGCAGGGGGTGAACTCTCGCACAAAATGGAAAAGGTCTAAGTGGTTTCTATGGTTACAGCGACCTAATTTAACACGACGCAGCAACTCGAAAAACATAAAATCAATTTATCATCTTCGATCATAAATTACAGACGTATCTGCGCGGTAACACTGTCTAAACGTTAGCAGCGCCTATATTGTTTACTTCCGCTGGATGTCACACTGTTAAGTTCCGGGGACAGGAGTGAGCCAGCCTATCGTTCCGCTTTAAGATTATTTTCGCTGTACTTTTACATTTAACCGATGTCTTTTCTTTTTTAAGAAAACCTTTTTAACAAAACAAACAAACAAAACAAAAAACCGTATTTTCAGTGTTTATAAAATATAAGACGTTTTAGAATAAAAACAAATCTCGACCGCACGCGTAGGGTCGAAGTTGGTTTCCATGGTTACACTCAGTCTTAACATAAGTAGCAAATCTAAAAATTGCAAAGTGAAAATAAAGGGAAGAAAACGTAATTTAGCTAATATTACATCTCATGTCGATTATTTGAACGACACGATGGACAACTTGGAGCAGAAAAATGAGCAGACGGTAAACAAATATTTTTTGTTTGTTTTTTTAAACAAGAAAGCAGCTAACGGCAGCTAACGGCAGTTAACAGCAGCTAACGGCAGCTAACAGCAGCTAGAAGTCAAGTTATTGCAGTTAGCTTTAGCTCACAGTTTGATTCTCAACCATTTGACGTTAGCTGGATATCTGTGTTTAATACATTAAATAAAATAAATCATTTTAGCGTTAACCTATTCATGTACAAATCATAATACATATCTTTTCGCAGGTTGCAGCTGCGTATCGGTTTCAGCGTATACTGTGGTATAAAAATTGACCGCGTACAGATACTAATGGACGGTATTTGATTATTTTTTCAAAAGGGAGCCTTTGTACACGTACCTCCATTTAAAAAAGGTAATTCAATCCTCATAAAAACATTTCTGTTTTTATTAATTTAAGGGGTAATCATACCCGAATAACTGATGATAATAATTCAGTATAACCATTATACCATAAAACTGTGATATCAGTTTTGAGACATTAATCGTCAAAACCTTGTAATGTCCCGTTTTTAAAGAAAATCTGTACTGTAAACACTAAAAAGTAGTAAAAATGTTCAATAAATTGTGATAGTGCTTTTGTTTAATAGCATTTTTATAAATACTCTCAACTTGTTTTTTGACTCAAAAGTTTGAGATTGTCTGTTATTTTGAGTTTTTATGTTTTCCATTGTTTCTTTTTGTAGCCTATGTAATTAAAAAAATGTAAAATTTCATTGAAAGGCTTTTTAATTAATTTATGTATTTATTTAATTATTTTCCTCTTCTTCTGCTTTATTATTATTATTATTATTAGAATAGAATAGAATAGAATATTCCTTTATTGATCCCCCATTGGGGGAAATTTCAAATGTTACAGCAGCATGAAAAAGAGAAAGTGGAATGTAACAAAGAAAATAACAATAACACAATTATACAATAACACAATTATACAATAACAAATAACAATAAATAAGTAATAAAATAAGTATGTACATAGAGGAAAAAGGTATGTACACATAATAATTATTGTTGTTTTTTTAAGCAAAATAAGCATTCGCAGACTGTATGCAAACTGCATACGGACAAAACTGGATAATTTAAACTGACAAAAACAAGCAAACAAAGAGAAGCTCAGTTGTGTTTAATAGAGACAAATAGAAATTGTATTTTTCCAGGAAACTGACATGTTGGGGCACCTGGTGGCTCAGTTGGTAGAGCAGGTGACCCATGTACAGAGGCTGTGTCCTCGCCACAGCAGCTGTGGGTTCAAGTCTAGTCTCGGCCCTTTGCTGTATGTCGTCCTCTCTCTCTCCCCCATCACACTATGTCTATCCTATCTAATAAAGACAACAAAAGCCCCCAAAAATATCTTTAAAAAAAAGAAACAGATAGATAGATAGATAGGTGGACAAATTAGTTATTGACGAGTGTACTAATACAGTCTGTCTAATCCGCCAGAAAACTAAAATGATCTGTATTAATATTTGTCCACCAGCAGGCAGAGGTGCAGAGTTTATTTCCCACGGCAGTGTCAGAAGAGGAGCTGGATGTGGCGCGGCGAAAAAGCACCTTCAAGCAGCTTTTTGGCTCCAGTGAAATCTTTGTGGCACCGGGAGAGAAACATGCTCACAGACCAGAGCGACAGACGAGCCTCATCGTTCAGAGCAAAGCCGCAGAGCAGTGAGTGAATGAAAGGGCTCCTCTAGCTTTGTGTTGTAATTTTATAGGGTAGTACTTTGATTGCGGATTTACTTTCAATTTCAACTTTTAATTTATTGGAAAACCAGATATGGGGGATAAAAAAATGTCCAAAACGTTGCTTTTTCAAGGTTCATATTGCTTCTGATTTTTGTCTCTGCAGTTACATGAATGGAAGAGAGGCAATGGGAAAGTCCCAGTTTGAGAAAGCTGTGATCTGCTTCTTTAAAGCCATCACACTGCAGCCAGAGCAGGTGCTGCACTACATATGACACAGACTTACCCATGTTCAAATTTACTGTATGTTAAGATTTGTGCCTCAGCAGTTAATGGTGGGGCTGTACTGACTCGGGGTGGTTTTATCCTAATAAAATAAAGTTTTCGATTGTTTATCTCACTTCAGTCATTATCGATTTAATTCTAACCTGCTGCTGTGTGTTTGTAGACTCAGCTGTATGTGAGCCAGGCGGAGGCCTACCTGCAGCTGTGTGACTTCCAGTCAGCGGCAGCCTGCTATAAACGGGCCTGGCTCCTGGAGCCCGGTGCCTTCAGTGCCCGCCTGGCCTTCATCTACTACCTCCAGGTCTCCGCAGCACTCCTCTGCTCTGGCTGGGCTGATTGTAACGCAGCCTTCATAAACTCAGAGATTAATGCCCAAACTAAAATCAATTAAGGGTTATCTCTCTGTTTCGTGTTGTCTTCAGGGCCAGTGTTTGTTTGACGGAGGCCTTTTCCTCGAGGCTCTGGAGGCCTTCACAAAAGCTGCGGAGCTGAGGCCCGACTGCAGGGCCTACGAGGTCAGAAGGTCGGAAACCTGCGTACTAAGATCATGTTAATCATTTAGTTTTTTTTGGCCAAAATTTTAAAAAAGAAAACATGCCTTCCAAACCCGCAGGCATGTTATATTATACAAAATACAGCTTTTTAAAGTTGTATGCTCCTCCCCTTTAGCCAAAATTAAAATTTTAAGTTCCTCCTCAGTGCTTAAAAAATTATTTAACATACCTTCTCTTTTTGCACCAACCCCCTCTCCTCTCATAAATAACAAGCAGTACCTAAGTCATATCTAAATATTCAGTTCTAATCCTATTCTGAATTCATTATTATTTTTCTTGAATAATATATATCAAAAGGCTGTTGTAAAGTAATGAAAAAGAACTGATGAGGAGTATTGTGACGGCCGTTTCAGAGGACGTATGGTCTTTAAGGTCATGGGAAACTTATGGAAATTCACAGGTAAAAATGTGCATAAACCCTGTGTATGTAGATGTGTTGATACATAGATCAAAATCACAGTGAACTCTCAAGAAGAGCACTTAAGCCTTCAGATGAGACGTACAGTTTTGTTGTTATGGCTTTGATTCTAGTTTTTCTGTTTGTGATTCACACACATTGTTCATGAATGTCTTTTGTCCAGCCTGGCCTGTCTGACAGCTGCAGGACGCCACGCTGACTGTCTGAAGCTGGTGAACGACTGGATGCTGTCAGATGGTCCCACCGCCGACCTCTACGTCCTCAGAGCCCGACTGCACAAACTGCTCAGCCAGGTTACAGCTGCAGAGACTTCTTACACCTCACACACCTAAAACCAGCAACCACACACACATCTGCGGCTCAGCTGACGCTGCAAAGAATCGGGCAGTTAAAGGGAAACTTTCGTATACACACATTCAGATGTGTGTGGTGACGCTGATGTTCTCTCGTGTCCAGACATCACAATGTTATCAAGACGTGAGGTCGGCGTTGGCGTTGAACCCAGCATGTCGTGAAGCCGCAGCCCTGCTGCTGCAGCTGCAGGAGGCCAGTGAACGGGCCAGACTAAAGGCCGTGGACAGAGCGTCCACCGGCCGGCTGCCTGACGCCCTCTGCATGATCAACGTCGCTCTGGAGAACTGCCCCCAGGATGCACGCCTCTACCTGTTCAGGTGAGTCCACATGAAACATTCAGACCTGAATGAAACCGAGTGGTGAAAACTGTACAAGATCTGAGTTACAAAGGTGCTGTAAAATAAAACAAAACGTACAAGATGACATCTTAGCATGTTTTTGGACTGTGGGGGGAGACGAAGCCCCCCTGAATAAAAAGCATACAGACGTGGAGAGAACATACCAACATATAGTTACGTCTGAGCTGGCGTTTTACATTTTCCGATTTTAAAAATCTCAGAGCTAAACTTGATCTATTTGGCTGCATTTATTTCATTTAAATCCAAATTAAATCTGTTTCATTCACTCCAATTCTCCATCAGAGGGATTCTGTACCGACGTCTGAAAGACTTCACAGCAGCCATTGAGGATCTGGTGACGGCTGTGGAGCTGAGCGAGGAGGAGGAGGAGGAGGAGAAGGAGGAGGTCAGAGTTCAGGAGGAGGCCACAGTCGAGAAGGACGAGCGCAGCTCCGTGGAGGAGGAGGTGACCTTTCAGCTCGTTCTCACCTACAATGACTCTGCTGTTCAGTGCTTCAGCCGAGGCCTCTACGCCGAGGCCACTCTGCTTCTCAACAAGGCCATCGAGGAGGAGAAGAGCGAGCCGGCTCTGTACCTGAACAGAGGAGGTGTGTGTGTGTGTGTGTGTGTGTGTGTGTGTGTGTGTGTGTGTGTGTGTGTGTGTGTGTGTGTGTGATGACGTCATTTTTACCTATGGAGAAAATACATGCTATTTCAACTAGGTGACCTGTCACAATCAATGTTGCTGCTAATCAGGCAATGATCATCAAAAAAAAATCTATTTTGCATGTGGTAATGAAAATGATTTAAAAAATCAGAACAAAAACACAGTGGCATCATGACAAAAACCTTTAAATTGTTAAAATTACTATATATATACATATAAAAAAACATATACATATACATATACATATACATATAAACTGGTTCAAAGGATCCATCTGAGATCTTCGTGTGTGTGTGTGTGTGTGTGTGTGTGTGTGTGTGTGTGTGTGTGTTACAGATTGTTTCTTTAAACAGGGTGATTGGTGTTTCGCCATGGCCGACTACCAGCAGGCTGAGGAGATGATGCGGCCTGATGACCCTGCTGTCCGGCTCCGCCTCGCTGTCCTCCACAACACGTTGGGCTCTCTCTGCTTCCAGGACGGGTCAGACCCACACTAACACACACGCAAATTAACACCCACACAAACTCATTCAAACCCGAGGAGGACGGGCGTCAAATCTCGTTTCGAGGCGGTGTTTGTGAACGTGTATGTGTGCGTCTGCAGGTGTTTCCAGGAGGCAGCTGACATGTTTTCTCTGGCCGTCCAGTATGACCCCACAGCCAGTCAGTACTATGAGAACAGATCCAAGGCCTTCCGGAAACTCCAAAACTTGGACAGAGCCAGACGGGACTTCATCTGCACGCTGATCCTGGATCCCACCAACGAGGAGGTGCGAGCTCCGTCTCGCCATCCAGATCCACTGACATGAGACACTTTTTCAGAGGATTTAGTCACAAAAACATTATATAATCTTTTTATTCAATGTGCTGAACAGTCTCCATAGCTTATAGTGCTAAAAAGTGGTAAATTGTGTATGTGTGTGTGTTTGTTTTGTAGCTGCCTCCTCTGCTCATGCATCTGTTCCCCGGCTGCAGCGTGTCTGACGTTCTGTCCAGTCCAGCAGGACAAGCAGTCAGAGACCAGCTGATGGACACCATCCAGGCCTGCAGCTCCTCCTCTGATCAGCAGAGGTCAGCAACCCGACAGCCGTTAGGACTAAAGCAGCGCAGCAGAACGTGTTGATAAAACCATGTAGTCCTTATAAAGACCTTATGTTCCTCATATAAACTTTTTCCACACGCGTGTGCTGGCTTGGTTTGGTATTGTTTGACTTTGCACGTCACATGTCTGTGTTACCCATTATTTTACAGCAAAATGCCACAAAACTATATTTATTATTATAATTATTATTCATTTAAAGTTATCTAAAAGAATTATTATTTTAAGCACTTTTTTCTTTTAAAGGAGGCCTATTTGTTCAGGTTTGAAAGGGTTAAGCATCCTCCTCGCGCAGAATCTGCTGAAAAAAAATGACTTGAATGTTTTTTATTCACAGCTTATTGTCAGCGTGTAAAGATGCTCCATGTAACCAGCAGCATACTGAGACAAATGTGTCTTGTGTTGTAATGTGTTGTTAGACTGAGTGAGAAGCTGCAGAAGATGACTCTGACCGGTGAGAACACAGCGAGCCAATCAGAGGCCCCGCCTGCAGCAGGAAAGGAGCTGAAGCTGTGTGTGAACCAACAGGAGATGCAGCTCATTGTGAGGAGCCCTCAGCAGGTACTGACAGGGGAATCATGAATGAACACAGCAGCAGGGTTGTTTGTATCCAATGACATTCAGTTCTTACAAAAAGCTGCTAATTTTTGAAGGTGTATTACAATATAAAACTAATATCCTTTAGAGCAACTGATCGAGACACGGGTAGAAAGAATAAAGCAAATTTTCATAAACAGAGATCATTGAAAACTTTCAAAATCGATGTGAAACCACACAAAGCAATGTGCCTTTCTCACAGCACTTCAGAGTGAGCAGGAAAAGCTCAGGTGTCACTAATTACACTAACGAGGGCTCTGTTCCTCTGCTGCCCTCATGTGCTCCTTGGAAATTTCGCACTTCCCAGCTGTGCAGTCGTTACTACAACATAAAAGTGCTCTGCTTAGAAAAAGCAGCAAACATGGATGCTAGAAATAAAAATGGTTGTTTTTTTTGGTGGCTGATATTTTACTAAAAACCCAAAAAAATCAAAAAGGCTTGGTCATATTTTTTGTCCCAGTACAAAATCATGGACTCTGCATCTACTAATACCAGGGAATGCAAGACATATTATGAGGGATGGTTAGACATTTAGATGATTTTTAAAACACGCTTTGCAGTTCAAAGTTTGCTTGCTTGCTGTAGCTAATAGAAGCAGATACTAAAGTGTGTAACTACTAAAAGTAAACGATAACTACTAAAAACAAAATAACCAAATATATGATTTTTTTTTTTTACTGTCAATTGTTGACACTGTTTCCATGCTTTGCTTCATTTCTGCTACCCAGAAATGTCATGCACTTCGGGAATCACCGAAAATCCTCAATTTCCCACTTCTAATCACAGTTTTGGAGGGCCGTTTATGTGGTCGTACCTCATGAATATGGTAAATACGATATTTCCGAGGAGTACGTGAAGGTAGCATAAGTGTCTCAGCGACAGAGAGCCAGTATGAACAACACCAGAATCCTGAAATCAAAGCAGCTACATGACATTCAGCCATCATTAATTTCATTATTTTCACCTGGGCCTTTCCTGCTGTCATAAGTCAAACTGTCCTCCATCCTACCAGAACAATATCACCATAAACACAAGCTACAGACCTTCCAAACCTTTTGTCACGAGTACATGATGCTCAACTTTGTGTGGAACTGTGGCAGGTTGAAGAAGTGGTTGGATCATTTCTCCATGAATGTCCAGCTGCGCACCACACTGGGCCACGCCAAACCACACACCACCCACCATCAGCACCACCACCAGCATCCACACAGTGCAACACAACCAGTCCGCCCTGAGATACAAGAGGTGGTCGCACTACAAGAGATTTGGGCTCCACATCTCAGAAGTGATAATTGATTTTGCTTTGGATGGGAAGTAAATAATACATTTTTCTTTGCCTCAGACTTAAAACTTATTCCAGCAGGGGTTTGATGTGCTTAAACTTTGGCTGCAAACACTGTGAATCACTTTTAACAGCCGTTTAAACTGAAGAAAATCTACAAAACTTAACTATGCTCCTCTAACCCACACATAAAGAAAAATCTTTGTCTGTTTATCATCATATTTTTGATTCGTTTTGTGCAGCGCATGCTAAATCATATGTGCGTAGCCGCAACGCATCCATATGTGCCCATATGTTTTACAGATTTTGTGGGTATTTCTACTCCAGTAGTAAAGTTATTCTGTGATGTCTAAATTGTACAAGTTAAAATAAATAAGTAAATTGTAAAGAAAAAAATACAGAAATAAGTACAACGAAAGAGAAATGATTATAAAAAAATAAATAATAAGTAAATGCTACTCATCTTACCCAGCTAATAATAGGAATAGAACTAACACTAATAAATGCATGTATAAAAGCATGTTAGCATGTTATATCTACATGATCTTTGATTTCATCTTACAGAAAAACACTGAGGCAGACTGTAGAGTCTGAAACATCACCTCTCTAAAACTCTGTGGTATTATCCTTTAATTAGCATGCTATCATGCGCTGTAGTCCAAAGGGTGGCAGCAGAGGCACAGTTTTAGCATGATAGCATTTCTCAGGATCCCTTAACAGTGTGCTGGACTGGTTACATTCTGTGTATCCATTATGAGTACTGTCTCTACAGCAGATCCCCATCTACATTTTGCAAGTGATCTCATTTGTCCGATTTGCTCAATTCTTTGTACGCATTTAAACACCGAAACTTAAGGGATTAATCTGTCAAAAATATAGCAAATTCATTGTTTTGTGAAACTGTGTTGATAAAGTGTTCTTTCCTTCTCTTTCTCTTTCTCTCTCTTTGTCCTGTGATATTTTTTTCTGTCTCCGTGTCTCTGTTCTCCACCTGACCTGTAAACATCTGTGTTAATCAATGACCCAAACCCATACCACAAACCAGACCTGAAAGTTTCCTGTAATGATCTTCACAGACGACCTACTTGCTGTTAGTTATATTCTTTGTCATTACCAGTAAATAGCACAATCTAAAATGTGTGTTTTCAGTTTAAAAAGTACAAAAGTAGGAGGACAGCAAGTACTGGCACATTTTTGAAGTCATTCCATCCAAAGTATAATCTTGAGCACACAGCTAATGCCTTACATGGTTTGTTTACACGAGGGCACAGCTGACTGGTACATTGGTTTGTTTACATGAAGGCACTTCTGATTGGTACGGTGGTTTGTTTACATGGGGGCACACCTGATTGGTACAGTGGTTTGTTTAAATGAGGGTACAGCTCATCCCTACGGTCGTTTGTTTAAATGAGGGTACAGCTCATCCCTACAGTCATTTGTTTACATGAGGGCACAGCTGATCGGTACAGTGGTTTGTTTACATGAGGGCACAGCTGATCGGTACAGTGGTTTGTTTACATGAGGGCACAGCTGATCGGTACAGTGGTTTGTTTACATGAGGGCACAGCTGATTGGGACACTGGATTGTTTACATGAGGGCACAGCTGATCGGTGATTTGTTTACATGAGGGCACAGCTGATCGGTACAGTGGTTTGTTTACATGAGGGCACAGCTGTTTGGGACACTGGATTGTTTACATGAGGGCACAGCTGATTGGTATAATGGTTTGTTTACATGAAGGCGTGTTACAGTAATAATAGTAGTAGATGGGAAAGTACATAAGCATTTTCTCTTGCAGATTTACTGAAAAGAGAAAAATACACATAAAAAAATACACATAAAATGTAAATAGTTTATACCTGATGAATTTCTCTCTGTTGCTCAACTGAAGTGATGAATCTGATCGTATCGCTGGTGATGAGTACTAGCAGTGAAGATGTGTTGTGGCTGCAGCTCTGTGGTGTTCTCAGAGCGTCAGCTGGCCTCGCAGCATTAACAACAGCTGTGGCAACAGCTGACACACAGCGAAAGGACCTGTGGCACATTGGCTGCTGCCTCACCATAGAAAGTACCCACAGCACACAGCGAAAAGCACAAACATACCAAACATACCAGAGTCTGTCACAGTCACTTCTCACTGTGGTTGTTGGTGCTTAATTGACTCTAATGAAATTGATATTCTCTCTTTGCCGTGTCTGAATTGACTGGAATATTGGAGAAAGCACTTTTTTTCTGGTGTCTAAGTCATATTTTTTTATGTGTTCAGATGTTTTTTTTTTATTATATTTTGATACCCACTGAAATTCCACACCGCCGTGGAATGTGGGTGCAGACGACCACGAAAGAGACGACCATGCTCACTCCTGTGTCAATCAGCGCTTATTGTGTTGACACGGTTGATGTCTGCTGAGCAGTGGCCGCCCAATAAGACCCTTAGACAGTGTGTGTGTGTGTGTGTGTGTGTGTGTGTGTGTGTGTGTGTGTGTGTGTGTGTGTGTGTGTGTGTTTCTATTCTTGTGAGGACCACATTTCCTAGGAACAGGATTTGTACGGTCATGAAAAACCTGGAAACAGCATGGAATTTGCAAATAGCAATTTCTAGGCCTGGAAAAGTTTTGTAAAACTAAATATATCCTTAAAGTTTTGGAAGAGTCAGGAAATTTTGTTTCACAAACCTGTATAATAACAAATGTTGTGATCAAGGACAGCTGTGAATTTGGAAATCCAATGCTGATTTCTGTTCCCTCCCCAGTGCTAATCCTTTTCCAAATTCATTATTTTTTATTAATGATATATATTTTAAAAAGATAATACATAGTAATGAAAAAAAAACAAGGAGTATCAACGGTCATTTTGTTAAAATTTGCCTCAAAGTCATGGCAATTTATTGGTAAATAAGCTATGAACCCTGTCAGGGTCAGCTGATCCTGAAAATCCTTATAATCCCAATGGCATTTTCCAGGTCCTCACAACGGCTGCTTTTAGGTTAGGTCTTTAATTTAGGGTCAGGATTAGGATTGGGTTGGTATTAGATTTTTAGTAACTGAACCGTTAGTATCAGTGATCACAGACAGAAGAAAGTCTTCATAAGCATAGAAGTACAGTCCTGAATGTGTGTGGGCCTCAGCCCCTCAGCAGAGCGGTGCGGGATAGACAGTGGTCGTAAAGGAGCTGAAAAGTGTTTCACACTTGTGCAATAAAAGGCTCAAGTTACCGTCCTGTCAGGGCCGGGAGGCGCAGCCAGCCGGGTGGTGCCGGTGGCCCAGCCAGCCAAGTCTCTGAGCCCAGACAAAAACACCTTTCTCTGGGCACAGGAGCTGGCGGCTTGGCCCCGACTCAAAACATTCCCTGGTGGAGGGGAGGTTCATTCACGTTTTGGCCCGAGACTGTTTTGTCTAAGATACGCAGAACACGTTTG
This sequence comes from Plectropomus leopardus, assembly GCF_026936395.1. Lineage (NCBI taxonomy): Eukaryota > Metazoa > Chordata > Actinopteri > Perciformes > Serranidae > Plectropomus > Plectropomus leopardus. The sequence goes on from NC_142179.1 coordinate 2,346,800, forward strand.
TAGTCTTTGGGTAGTGTTCGGGGCAGGTGACGTGCGCGGACGCACAACTCCATGTCCTCCTGAAGTGAAAGTGGAACGGGATATGTGGGTTTGGAATTGGATTAGTGTTGCTAGACTGCAGTGGGCCTTGAAGTATGTGCCAGTCAGGGTTTTTGTCAATGGTCAGGGTCTGCAGAGCACGTATCACCGCGTTATGATGACGGCTCAGATGGTCGAGGCTGTTAAAATTCCACGAAACGTCCCTAAAGACCAGTTGAAACAGGGTCACAACATTTCATTTTATTCTTCAGAATATTACACAATGATCAAAAGCAAACACACTAGACTGAATATACAATTTGCAATAAATAACAATATGATAATGATAAAAGTTTTCAGCAGTCTGAACAGTGCACATTAAGCAACCATCATAGCCAAAACTGCTTGATTGGTGAACCAGAGTTAACCCTTTGAAATTTGATTTCTGTCAAAAACATGGGGAAAGGGCAGTGAGCAATGAAAGAAGAAATGAAGCAAGAGGTCAGTGGAAAATACAAGAAAATTACCTGAAAAAAGAAGAAAGTAAACATAAACAAACAAACAAGACTTGGAAAAAGTGATAAAAAATTATAATTATTCCGTAATAATTCTGTCTGTAATAAGTTAAGTTTTTCCCTAACTGTCTTTTTCCCCTAGACATTTTTTCCTTAGCTTTTTGGTGGATGTTTAAAATTTAAGTTTAAAAAAATTACCTCAAGGTGTTCTTCTACATATTTTTTTCCCCGGTTCAGGGATTATTTTTGGGGAGTTTTCTTTAGTTGGTCTAAGGACAGAGGGATGTCGTACGCTGGAAAGCCTTGAAAAAGAGGCAAATTGTGATTTGTGATAATGGGCTTTATACATACAATTCAACTGACTTTACTTGACTTAAGACATCTCATCTACAGGAAAGGGACTGATGTAAGGTCACAGTGACCTTGACCTTTGACCACCAAAATCTAATTAGCACATCACTGAGTCCAAGTGAACGTTGGTGCCAAATTTGAAGAAATTCAGGCAAGTTGTTCTCGAGGTTTTTCATTCACGAGAAGGAAATGGATTTAATTTTTCCCGTGACATTTTCCCTAGCGTTTATTTAAAAAGATATATTTTTAAATCTACTAATTTCTTGCAGTTGGTGGAACTATTCCTACCTTTGCTCGTTGCCCTTCTCCCATGTTTTGAAAGAAATCATTCCAACTTTCTTGGAGTTCAAAGGTTCAAATATTTCTGACAGGTGTTTTAAAGCAACACAAGAAAAGTGATGTGGCTCCAGGTTATAAAGGGTTAACAGACAGAGGAGTCCACCTGCTGCTCCAGAAACACATCAAGATGCTTCAGTCGGGTTACAGACTGATGTCTGGGGCCGCCGCTTCCCCTCGCTCCAACGTCTGATGCTCCACATGACACATTTGGCACCTCGAGGACGTATAAAAACGGTAAAATGTGCTTTACAGTCTTGTAATTCTCATAAACGAATTCGGCCGCGTGCTTCCTTTCCCTGAGAGAGACGGGAAAGAGAAAGAGGAGGGGGGACAGACAGACAGAGGCGAGCAGACGAAGCGTCTCCCCTGAGGAACATTTCTAAAGACAATTTATATATTTTGGAGAGATAAACCATCTGCCTGTTTGTTCTTCTCATAAATTTTCCAGTCAGTTTTACTGGCTTGTCTCAGCCACCGTCTCCCTGTCCGTGCTGTGTGTGTTCTCTCGTAGCGTGCTGCCTGTCCTCGGCTTTGGACAAGCGCTTCAGACAGCTGTGTTCTTATCGGGTCTTTGAGGGCAGCGGAGGCCCGACTCGCTCTTTGTTCTTGCCCTTAAATTTTTCATGACCACATCAGGGTACTTTTGGTTCTCCACCTGCTAGCTTCAGTGGCTGGAGGATTCCTAAAGTCGCTGCTGACCTTAAATATTCTACCAGCCAAAAATGATGTTTTGGAGTAGAAAAGAACGTCCACATGATGGTTGGTTTCCTGCTGAAGGAGATTAACTTACCAGCCACATACAAGTTTATCAGCATTTGGCTGACAGTTATTTGGTGTTTTTCCCGTTCCCCGCTCGTCGCCGGCCACTCTGTCCGCCCGTTCTTCAGGATGAAGTCCTCCTACTTTAGACCGACTGACAGTTATGTTTTTGGGGTCACTTCCAGCCGTTCATCTCTTTGAGCTTGCTGATGCTGGTCCCTTTGACAGGTGTGGAGGGCGGGGGGTTGTACAGAGGCAGGATGGGGGTGCTACAGCGTCGTGTCCATGGCTTCTCGGTGGGGATTGTCCACACGGTACGAGACGACTTCTTCTTCGTCTTCTCCGTCTTCTCTTTAGCGGTACCAGGGGACATGGACTGGTGGGGGAACAATTAGGAAGCAGGATTAGGGTGACATAAAGGACTGACAGTGAATAATGATGCTTTACTACAGGGTCAATTTACCCTCTAAATTAGTAATACTAAACTTACGGCCAAATGTGGCCCCCAACAGTGTGCTTGGTGGCGCCTAAACCATTTTCTAATTCACAAAAATTAAGAGATTCACACTGGGAATTGTTTTTGTACTTTTAGTATTCATTTGGTGGGAGAGTGCATAAAACAGCATCAAAATAGAGTTTGTTTATCAAAAACAAAGTGCCTATAGAGGATCCCCCACACCCCCCGATAAAGGTTCTAGCTAAGACCCCAATGTCCCCCAAACAAAGCAAGTTCAGTATACCTGGTCCAAACAGTGTAACCTTTCGCTTTCTATCTCGTCCACTATTTTGCCTTCATATATAATCTTTACAGCTGGCCTTTGCTCTGTGTTTAGATTTAATGAATGTGACATACGCAGCAGCAGAGAGCGAAGCAGCTGAGCTTTGCAGCGTTTTGTCCTGTCCCGGCGTAGCGGTTCTTCTTTGGCAGCAGTAGGATGAAGGACACAGCCAGAGACAGATGGTAGAAGCTGTGGACGTAGGCGTAGTCCCACTCCTGTAGGAAAGAGAGTACAGCACATCCTCATTATGAAGATATTTATGCATGTTTTTTAAAAAACAGTTTTATGTCAGTGAACCAGAGTCCCTACATCACTGTAGTATGCCTTCGCTAACCAGTTAAGTTGCAGTTTCAAGGTGGACAATTCAGTATCTGTCCAAATGTCTCCCATTCTCTCTCTGAGATATGAAGTTGAGTAATATCCAGACAGTTTCCTATGACCTTTAGAATATTAAATGTCATCACTTCAACATTTTATCCTATAAGACGTTTAAGTCAAATGTTATCATTGTTAAAGTGTAAATTCTTGAGTTATGACCAAAAACATGTTTCATGAGGTCCTGACCTGTGACCACCAAATTCTACTCGGTTCATTCTTGAGTCCAAGTGGATGTTTGTGCCAAAATTAAAGAAATTCTTTCAAGGTGGTCTTTATATTGTGATGTATGAGATATTGTGTTCACAACAATGACATGGGTGCAAGGTCACAGTGACCTTGACCTTTGACCACCAAAATCTAATCAGTTATCAGTTTAGTCCTAGTGAATGTTTGTGCTAAATTTAAAAAAGATCTCAAGCTGCTCTTGAGATATTGTCTTCATGAGAGTGAGACAGAGGCAGCCACAGTGACCCTGACCTTTGACTTACGACCACCAAAATGTAGTCAGTTCATTGTTATGTCTAAGTGGACATTTGTCACAAGTTTAAAAAGAAATTCTTTCATGGTGTTCCTGCGATATAGCGTTCACAAGAATGGGAGGTGCGTACGGACAGACGGACGGACGGACAGAAAGCCTGAAAACAGAATGTCTCCGGCAGCGGCTCCTGCCATATGTTCTATGCTGACGACACTCACCTCAAAGTAGAAGCGAAGCATCAGAGCGAGAGCGCCGAAGCAGCAGCCCGGACCAACCTGCTGCGTGTACACCGTCTTCTCTGGATACACCGCACGCAGCTGCTTCATCTTCTGCAGCTGAAACACCATCATTGCAATGATACCCACAGATTAGACATAAAAGAGAGTGACTCGTTGATGAGAAGAGGAAAAGAGTAAGGTGGAAAAAAAATGGGAGGGGAGGTTAGAAATAAAGAAGAGCACAAGGAAAGGAAGAGGATAAGAAGAAATACAAAAATGAAAAACATGAACAATGTGGAATAAGAAAGCATCATGTGATCTAGAAAAGAAATGTTTCCATTGCAATTTTGCCAAATATGGCTTTTTCAGATCACCTGAAATATGACCTCATGGCGTATTTCATATTCTCAGTTTCAATTTGCGTGTATTGAGGATCAATGCGAACCCGCCTGTTTACCATAACCTGATAATAACTCACCCATTTGACAGTGATGATGAAGACAGCTGATCCGATTGGTCCAGAGTAGATCCCATATCCCCAGCGATCCTGGTAGATCCTCACCGCGATGGTCAACACGCCAAACATGGTTAAACTGGAGCGCTGTGGTTCATCAAAGTCACCCAGAGCTGGGACAAAGAGACGCATGCTGCATGTGAGACAAACTGGATCCTTTCACCTGGATACAAGTTTCCTATTCAGGAACTGCTGGTCAGCTTTCTGTGGGTCTAAACCCAGATAATTATCATTAAACTGAAGGAATACTTCACCCCAAACGTGAAAGAAAGAAATCCTGCATATTAAAATGTGAACGTAAAATGAAAGTAGCCCACAAAAAGCATTAGGCACAAGAAGCCATTGAGTCTGAGAGCTTTTAGTTCAGCCAAACATGGCACCATGACACTTTTTCACTGTTTGCGTTCTGGTGTCCTCCGTGTGTGTGTGTGTGTGTGTGTGTGTGTGTGTGGAGGTTATATGATAAAGTGAAAGCAAGCATGTCTGAGCACATGTGAACTTAACCCAAAGACACAACATGTGTTCCCAGAGCTGGCTGTGTTTACGCCTCCACGCCGGCCAGAGGCATTATGATTTCAGGTTGTCTCAAGTAATCTCAAGAATACTTAAAGGTAATCACTTCAAATTTGGCACAAACGTTCACTTGGACTCAAAGATGAACTAATAAGGTTTTGGTGGTCATAGGTCGAGGGTCAAGGTCACTGTAGCCTCATCTGTAACTTTCTTGTAAATGTGATATCTTTAAACCCCTTTCTGTAAATTTGGCACAAATGTTCACTTGGACTCAACAGTGAACTAATAAGAATTTGTTGATCAAAGGTCATGATCACTGTGACCATTGGTCAGTCTGAAGTGTCTCATGTCGGCCTTGAGATAATTTCCTCAAATTTGGCACAAACGTCCACTTGGGCTCAAGAATATACTGATTGGAACTTGGTTTTTGCAAAACATGTCTTTGGCCGTAACTCAAGAATTCATACAATGATGATGACAAAATTTAACACCAATGTCTAAAAGGACATGATAATAAAGTTATCAAAGTTTATACCCAAAAGGTCAAAATTGACCTCGTACTTGGGTAGTGTAGTTGTTAGATACTAATCAACCATCGTCTTTGATGAGTGTTTTTTGTGCTTTCTTGAATTTACACTTAACAGTAATAAGTTCCAGTTTTTCATAAACATCAATAAGAGAAACATGACAATAAACGTGCATCTACCTGCTGCAACCACGAGTTTAGTAACTAGTCTGTAGACGGTCAGCTAGGACTTACCTATCAGTGTGACCCACATGGAGAGAGCCGTGCCGTAAACACTGAAGTACTCCAGAACGTCGTACCTCATGAAACACAGGATGGAGAGACCTGGTCCATCACATGCATGGTAGATCTGCAGATTGTACAAGTTTTCAGTCAGACAGCAGTATCGAGAAGGTTAATGGTTTTTTGAAGACGTTACCAATAGATTAACAGCTTTTAAATACAGTACGAATTTCCGTTGAACTATCGGTTATTCAATGTTTCTAAAGTGAAGCATATATGAGCTGACTGTCATCTGAAGGTGGAGGGGATGGTGGATTACGTGCCACCAATGGGCGAGACGCTTGATAAGCTGCAGGCTACTGTTCAAGACCAACAAACAAAAAAAGGTTACTTTTTTTTTTTTTTTACTAAGACATTTCTTTGTTTCCCACAATTTTTAAGTCATCAAAGTTGGTGTTTTTTACCAAAACATTGCAAGAAAATCACTTAAAAATTAGTTTTAAAAAAGCTGGGAGGACTATTAGAAAATTAACAATTTTGAATTTAAAATTAAAATAAAATAAATATGTTAAATCAGACAGCAAACAAAAAAACAAAACATCCACATTATTATAATTATAATTATTAATTTTAAAATTTTTTGTTCAGAACCAGCCACAGAGACCGCTTACTGCTTGTTCAACATTTCCCTCAAACACCTCAATCAGCGAAACACAAACAACTCAGTTGAACCGTAAACTCACCGCAATGAAGAACATGGTGAAGAAGTAGACCATGGCCTCCATGTGGAAGCCCCTCTTGGCGGCCACGCTGGCTGTAGGCAGAAACACCAGGCTGCTGACTGTCGGAAGCAGCATCTTGGCGATGAATGCACCCATGGTGGAGGGACAGCAGAGGCTTGTAGATTAGAAAATACACTTTGGGCTTCAGTAGTTCTTTGAAATGATCTTATAAAGAAGATAATCTATAAGCTGTGTACACTCTGTGGTGTGTTAAAGTGCCGTTTTAATTGATAATAATATGATGCCAACTAGGAAAGCTGATGTCCTCAGGTCTCGTAGTCCTCATTGTGTGTGATGAGTGTGTCCAGTAGTGAATGGATGAGCTACAGAATGCACACACAGCACACACACACACACACACACACACACTCCCACATAGTATGAACACACCCAGCTGTCCAGTTTGGCCCTTTAAAGTTTAAATGTCCCCCAGGCTGGCAGGTCCACAGAGGCCCGTGCGTGCAGTGTCATGGCTGAGCAGCTGTTAGCATACCAGGACGACATGGGAGTGGCTGCAGGCAGGACAACATGCCATCCTGTAGCAGATCTACACACTGTTACAACCAGAGTCCAACACCTTTATTCTCAGTAATTGTTTTAACTGTTTACCTGCATTTTAGTCACCGAACGTGGGTGTTTTTTTATCGACCCATTGTCATGTTTCCACGGTTGTTGTTGGTTTTTTTGTTTTGTTTTTTACAAAAGTGGCGTTAAAATGTAAAGTTTCAATCCATCAGCTACACAATTGCATAAAAATGTCACATCTTTTTTTGCAAAACCTTTTGTAATTATTAAACAAACACACACAGTAACAGCCAAAACACAAAAACATAACTAATAATAATAATAATGATGATACCCCCCACCTCCCCACTCCAAGGCTCACAAAAGGAAAAAGGAAAAAGCAAAAGACAAGACAGGGATTTACTATATTCCAAAAAATAAATAAAGTCAGTCCACTAGAGAATGAACGCTTATTAAATTACCTCCCAGAACCTTAAACATTCTCTATAAACACCAGAAAATGTTGGGTTTTTTTATGTTAACATATAACATTTTCTTCCAAAAATGGTCTGTAATCTCAGGCCTTAATAACACAAGGAAATCAGGAAAGAAAACATAAGATACAGAAGCCTAATGCCAGTGTTTGCTGTAATGAATCATTGTGAGATCAGTGTTGTATGTTGTTGAAATATGTAAATAAATAACTTAATACAAAAGGAGAAAATAATAATAAAGATGATGTAAGGCAGAATAAAAAGAAAAAAACTATGAGGGAAGTGCTGAAGTGATAAAACAAACATGAACATCCATATTTGTGCCTGTTTAGATATAGAAAAATCCATGCAAACCAACAAACACACGGATACCGATATATGTCTGCATAAAATAAAATGTGCTTATGATATTCTGATGAAATGGTCATTTTTAAAGAGTGTTATAATCGATTTTAAATGACATGACTGAAACATATTGACTTTGAAATAAATGATTTATGAAGATCACACTTACAAAATAAAATGATGTCTTTAAAACATTATAAGTTATAAGTTGTAGGTAACATTTAGCCAATATTGTGGGAACGTTCCCTGCTAGCTGGGATGTCTCGTCAAGTTGCTCTTTGCCTTCCCGAAGTATTTTTGCAAGAAACCAAACAAATATGCTCAAGTTTTAAAAATTAGATCCCCAAAATGTAAAAAGGCAACACTGGCAGTGGAATGACCCAGAAATTACTGAGCAGCTGTGGCTGAAAACAAAGCAGTCATACACGTCACTTTTCCCGCACACAGTTCACACTTTGCTTTAAAAAAACGAATATTTTTCCTGACATGATGACACATCAGATAGAGGTGGCACCGTGACCCGACCCAACCCCATCGCACAGAATATGACCGGCATGGCTCCAGTTGCAGGAATCAGTGGACTCATGTAGAGCACAGGGTGTAAAAGTGAGTTTTTTGTGTCATCTGAGAGAGGTGGCCCTCCAGCGGCGTGTCCTCGAGAACCATAAGTTTCAGATAAAAACTGGTCATGTGCCATATATGGCTGATTTGTGTTAGCCTCCTCTCGCTGAGGCCATATTTGACTCTGTGCTGCCGCTGTTGTTTAAATGATCCCGTGATGGTGAGGCAGCAGTTGTCCTCCTCTGCTCTCCTCTCAGCTGTTACACCTGCTCAAGGGCTCGAGGCAGCCACACAAAGGGTGCAGTATTGCCGAGGGGTTTCGCCCCCACCTCAGATTCTCTGAGTTCTTCGGTAACCCGAGCTGCAGGGGCCGGGGCTGGAAACAAACTCTCAGTCCTGATGGTTTTGGAAACGCTGCCGTGGCCTAACCACGCCCTCTGCCGGGAACCTCTCTGCAGATTTAACCCTACTGTTGAAACGTGTCTGCAGTGTCTGCTCCCATAGAAAACCGACCAGTCTGACATGTGATGAAGACGCAGGCTGAATTTACACCACGTGGTTCAAGTGATCCAACTCGTTTTCTCCTCTCACGCGGCACAGATTGGATATGTATCATGAACATGTAAGCAGGAAAAAAAGCACATGAAATCAGATATTCTCAGATCGGTTTCAGGCCTCATTCACATGTGGAAATAAATAAGATAAGATTCGGATGTCTGAAAATTGCGTCTGTGGTCTTAGCAGAAAGGTTGGATATCTTCTGGCATTGCAAGTCGTATAATGAAAATGTGATTTTCGCATTTTAACGGGATGAGCTTGTAAAACGTAACATTCAACAATGGAGGATGAGGGCTGGAGCCAGTAGTCAGAAGCAGAGGTCACCTGTCTTTTAAGTCTTTGGGGCGAAGAAACTGTTGAGGCGAAAATACAGGGTCCGATCAAAACCAACACATTTATGTGGACATTTCAGTCTCAATGGGAGAGTGCTAAAGATGGCACACTTTGAAACGTTCCAATACTTTCAAACATTGTTTCGAAACGTTTTAAGACGTCTCAGCTTCCTTTTTAAAGTACGCTCAGGGTCAGACATGCTTCAGACATATGCTGTGAGCCGTACCAGAGCAAATATGGAGCAGCATGGTGCGAGAGATAAGAGCTTTTTATAAAAGGTGCACCAGCCAAAATCCTCCCGCTCTGCTCTGCTCACATGCTCTGGTAAGCAGGCGGTCAAAAAAATTTGACATAGGCAGCAAATCGGAATTGGGCATCAAGACTTGTTTAAATCCAGTCATCGTGTATACATTAGTAAAGCAGTTGGTATATTGTAATGTGATAAAACACTTAGCTCAGCTCTTCTGTGGTTGCAGGTGACTCTCCGTGACCTTTGCTCTCCCACTGCAGCACTCTCACTTCCTGTGGGAGGAATGTGCATGTGTCCTGACCACCTGTGAGGGAAAAGTAGCTTGCTACGGTAAACTGATGCGGCAGCGCAAGTCTTCATTGTCACTGGCAGCATGACTCACATGACCTCAGATGACCCCAGCCCAAGCCCCCACTCACCCTGCATGAGTCACGAGGGACAAAGCGGCCAGAGAACAGGTGAGTAAATATACATCTCCCACTTTTTCAGCCTCTCTTACAAACTCAGTGCAGACTGATTTGGATGTGTTTGCCGGAGCTGCTTGGGCAGAGACGGACTGTATTTTGACTTGGTGGGTTATTGCATGTCTTCGGTAAATTGACAAATATAAGTGCGTTCACCGGTGTCGTGTTACATCAGTACCAATCAGAGCCGGAGCAGATAAACACCTGTGACAACTGCAGGCTGATTTGCCTGTGAATGCTGATTGTTATCTTTCCCATCACATACAAAAGTCACATGTTAGAGGGTGTTAGCAGGCTTTTTGTGCAGTGGAAAAGGGGCTTTAATGGACAAAGATAGCCTACCACTGGAACCAAGAAGGGTGCCTAAATGGACTTCTTTTCTTGGGGCCCCCCAGAGTGTTGGACCACCACTGGGTCCCTCAAAACATACTCTGAAACAGACGGCAGACATGTACAGCAGGGTGGGCGGCGGGTTGGACAATGGCTGCATTTACATGCACACTTTTTCTCAATCGGACTGAAGATTCAGGTCAGCTGGTTACATGGGATGTCCTCTAAGACTATATGTTTTTTTCCATGCACCGATGCATGTAAACGGAGCAGCTGTGTCACATGAGCAAAAATGATGAATATAGTAACTTCACAGGGCTGCCATCTCTCGCATTGACAATGAGACACCTGCAGTTGACACTTTTCACACACTTTCTCGCCACAAGTGCATTTTTCCTGCAGTGAGAAATAAGTAACCAGCGCATTCTCACTCTGAACTGGTCACATGGTGCCGCTCTGCCAGGACCCTCCGTGTCAAACCATAGAGTTTTAGGTATCCTCCGCTCCGGGATGCCGTAAAGGTGATGTCAACAAATGCACATGGTGGGATGAAGCAGCACGGTCCTCTCTCCCTCTTCTCTCCCTCCTGTCCCACGCACCCAGGCAGGAGCGAGTCAGTAACTATGGATACAAGGCTGCTCGAGTGTCCTGTCTGCACTCCAGGACGCTGAAGTCAAACTAACGACTAAAATGGATATTTATCATCTGTTCAGTGCAGCATTTGCTGTTGTTTTGATGCTCTTAACAACAAAATCCTCTTGTGCTTGGAAATTGCCATTTTCTGGATCTGGAAGTGGAGAAACGTGTCTTCACATCCCCTTACGTGAGGATGGAGCATGTGCAGAAAGAACGCAGCCAGAGATTAATCAGCTTTGTTGTCTACATGATTTTCTCTTTTGATCAGTTGTTTAAAAGGTTTAAACTGCATCTGTGGAGTGGACTGAAATGTGAATTGATATGTGCCTGTTTAAGATGACTGAGGTGTTTATATTGATCATGTTTAATCTCTTTGGGCATTTAAAGTGACTCTAATCAGATTAGGAGTCTCAATATAAGCGTACATATTGACAATCCTGACATCATCTGAGTAAAATGTAAATCTGCAGCATCACTGAGAGAATTTTACAGGAAAAGCTCGTCCGGTGCAGCTTTGAGACTGAAAGTCTTGGTAATCTTGATTTTTTTGCGGCAGTGAAATGTGAGGACCCTCAGTTCTTCTCGTCCAGGAGAGTGTGGCCTGTGGTGACTTTCACCTCAGGACCCCTCAGTCTAAACACGGCGGGTTAGTGTGGGAATGCAGAACAGACTTCCTGGACGCATCTGAAAAAACACCGGGCTTCCTTTTGATTCCGTAATAAATAGCCGTGACCTGTGAGCCCCGGGCCGTCTTTCACAAATAATTGGAGGGCAGTGCTTATGTTTCAGACAGCCAGTCGCTCCGGACAAAAAATGGGAACCAGTGTGAGCGCAGCGCTTCACCTCAGCGCTGCTGTTATTTCACCTCGTCAGTTAATGGTCATCCCGACATTGTCATTCTTTGTTTTGATTTAAATTCCAATAAAAAACCCTATTTGCTCTTCTAATTATATAAAACGACTTAATAAGCCGGAAATTATTTTTTTCCTACAGTTTCCCTTACAGAGACTTCTGGCCGTTCTTCTCTTTCATCAAATTTTAATTAAAAGCTAAGCCTTGTTTTTCTCTGGATGCCGTTGTTTAAAGGATCGTTTCAACAAACTCTCAGACAAAACACAGCTGTCTACCACACTTTATTGTATCGGATTGAGATACTGTTGAAGTTTCGTCTGTAACAGCACTTCAGAAGGATGGTTCTGAATTTTTAAAGTGGGGTTGTGTGAGGTACTAATCCGTTGTCAGTCGATATCAGTCGTCAGGCCCCCAGTTTGGAGAAGCAGGCTGGAGTCTGACATGGAAGCCAAGCAGTGAACTGCGGTGGACGGGTCAGAAATGTAGTTTCTTCGCAGCTGAATTTTACTCGTGAGACGGATAATTGATCTGTTGATGCGTTCACAGCTGATGAGATCGATGGATGAGAGAAGATATTTGCAGATTTTTGAAGTGAACTTTTAGGCCCAGCAGGGTGAACAGTTTAATTTCACTTTTAATGCGCCTGACACTCTGCTGCTCTTCTCTGCCGCTACTGCGCTATAAATAACCCGACGGTGTTTTAATACGGCTCCTAACTAACAGTCCAGCTCCACCGAAACCATGGCGGGACAAATGGCGGCCGGCCTCTTGGTTATTAACGGGAAACACAGCTGCTGGATGGCGTAAGCTGAGAACGTGACAGCGGCAGCATGATATGTGGACGGACGGCATCGACTGAAGATGCAGCTCGACAGAACTTGTCACGTCTGCATGATACACTGCTGGACGGTGTCATGTTGAAATGCTGCTGGTAACGGTGTAATATAAACAGCGAGAGGGTGCCTGTAGGGCGGGCGAGGGGGGCGGCAAGTGGCTTCAACAAACCCCAGACTTTCATGCAGGAGTGCGGTGTTCACGTCCCCTGTGAATGTGTTGTTGTTTTTCTACACTTTACCATGAGCCGCTTTTGCCTGATCCCAACCATCCGTGTGCGTTTACATCCCGTCCCGGCGTTGGTTGCCATGTGCTTTTTTGCCAAAACACCATGTGCTTTTTTGCCAAAACACCATGTGCTTTTGTTGACACCCCAGAACGTCAACTGCAGATGTGAAAGAACACTCTGAACGTAACGTGTAGACGATGATAAAGTGCCAATATGTTATGAACTGGATGATAGTGTGTCGGCTTTGCCTTTCCTAGTAGGGCCTCATGTGAAAACTATGAATTGGCAAGCTCAGTTACTGAAATTGCTGCTGCTTGGTGCGTTTTTGGGTGGTGGTGTATTCTGATGATGTCAGCCTTTGGTGATGTGTGTCAGCTGATGTGTGTGGGCTTACTTAGAAGTCAATGAGCGCCGGTGTTTATATGTGTATTACTTGTTGTGTTTTTTGTCCATTAGAGAAAGAAACGGCATGTACGGCCCCAAACTCAGCTTCACCTCCAGCTTTTCTTCTTTTCTTAATCTATTTTTCCATCCAAGTGTTTTCAGGAAGAAGGGTGTTTTGTTTCACACATTTTAGACCGCAGCTAGAGTGGGCAACTTTTTTATTTCATTTTTTTCCTCTTTCTGTGGTCGTGTTTATAACGCCTTTAATTGCTCTTTTGTCTGCATGCGCCAACCCTAATGACTCCAGACTTTGCTGCAAATGGGCACACACAAAAACACACCCATGGGAGTGTTGTAAGCTCTTGTGCAACACACATTTATTTATTTATTTATTTGTCATACCGAGGGTGGGGGGCTTTATTGGTGGTAGTGGTGGGCGGGACTTGTTCCTCTGGACTGGCAACCTCCCTGAACTTTGTCTATCAGCTTATAAATCTGGCAGTGGAGCAGAGCGGTGACTAATGTAGCCAACAGACACACAGCAGACGTAGAAGGCGGAGAGGAATGGATGGAGCAGGATAAGAGGCCATGAAGGGATGGAGAATGAGAGAAAGTCAAAAAAGATGAGAGATTTCCTGCATGAGTAGCTGCTCAAGGCCTGTTTGCAGACCTCACCGGTGTCAAAACTCTGAGACCATTTATGTTTAACCCTTTAAAACCTGAGAGAACTGGTTTTGTTTCTTGCAAAAACATGTGGAAAATGCATTGAGGAATTTAAAAACATGGCTCAATAACAATAACAATTGGTGAGTAAAAAAAAGAAAGAAAATTCCCTGAAAATAATTAAAAAAGAAAAAGAAACAAAAAAGAAAAGTTAAAAAAAAAGTTATTTTCTTGTCATATTTACCCACGTTTTGTCGTGTGTGATGGGACATTTCTTGCCAAGTTGCTCATTGCCTTTTCCATCATGTTTACAAAACAAATCAAATCAATTTGCTCAAAGGGTTAACATGATTCTTTAGAAAATTAGCTTCATAACAAAACTGGTGTAAATACATAATAACCACAATTCAAATAAGCGAACAAGAGAGTTATGGAGAGAACAAGTGCAATGCTGCAAAGCTGTAAAGAGACAGCTGAAGAAACAGAGAAGTGAAGAAAGGAGCGATAGAGAAGGAGAAGAAACATACAGAGAGGAGGAGAGGAGGGGTGAGAAATAACAGCAGAAAAAGAAAGAACGACAAGAGAGAGAAGAGGAGAAATTGTAATAAAGCAGAAGGGAGGGAGACGGACAGACGAGGAAAAAGAGGGGAAGACGACATGGTGGGCAGACACGGTGGTCCTCAGACGTCTGCTCGTCCTCCTCTCATCATTCACTCTCCTCTCCTCGCCTCTCATTCCTCCGTCTGAATCGCCGTCCTCCCGTCTGGTCTTGGCTTCCTCTGTGTTTCTCAGTGTGTTTCGGAGAAGGAGGAATCCCAGAATTCACCTGAGGAGAAATAGTGGATCATGATGCAAAACTATGTGACTCTTTATTGTAAATCATGCGACCTATAAAAGCAAAGCTTCCTATTGCAGTTTTGTGAAATATGCCTGTTTCGGATTGCCTGAAATACCACCACATGCAAGCGTAAAAACTTTTTTTGCAGTAAGCAATTAGAAACTTACTTGTTTTGATAATATTTAAATTTTCAATTTCAATTTACACAGTTTTTGGGTTAATGGAAACCCGCCTATTGTCTGAGATTTAGGAGGATTTAGTGGCATCTAGAGGACAGCAGATTACAACCATCTGAAACAGGAAACGTGTCTCAGGCTCTAAAACCAACTGCTGACTTGACAAGCTGAGTCGCATGTGACATCATCAGCCGGCTTCAGTCGAGTTGAAATTAGTTCAGACCGCCGCAACTTCTCCCATCAACGTTATAAAATGGTTTTGTCTCATTGCAAATCTTAGGTCTGAATTGGGCTTAAAACTCTCAAATATTGATATCAGTATTGTCCCGAAAAGGGACAATGCTGGGTTTCCATCACAGATTTGCGAAATTTTCTAAATTTCGATAAAACACAGTTGCGAGATGACTGCGTTTCCACTGAGTGATATTATGCGACTTCTCTTTCGATGTTACGTGACTCCTCTTGCGATAACATTCCAGTTACCATGGCGATGAATGTCCAAAACACTGGCAGGTTTATTTTCATTGCAGCCACTCAATAAAGCTGATCAATATCGCCGCAATTCCTTTGTCTCGTATAAGAGGTCTGTCTTATAGGTCTGTCTCATGGACGTATTATAGTGAAATCTGGATACAGCCGTGGGGGCGTGGCCTTGTTCATTCCTATGAGAGCTGCTCAGTGCGGCTCAGTGGCGCATGAAGCAGAGAGTGGCAGTGGATGGATCCAACAAACCTCAGACTTTCACACAGGAGTTCTGTGTTTGCGTGACCATCCATGCCAGCGTGTGCTTTTGTTGATGTCCCATCGCTGGTTGCAATGTGCTTTTGTTGCCTAAACAAAACCTCGTGCAACATCATCTCTGCTTGTATTGACATCACAGTAGCAAC
Source organism: Plectropomus leopardus (assembly GCF_026936395.1). Lineage (NCBI taxonomy): Eukaryota > Metazoa > Chordata > Actinopteri > Perciformes > Serranidae > Plectropomus > Plectropomus leopardus. The sequence continues at coordinate 2,362,530 of NC_142179.1, forward strand.
ATCCCAGAACACCAAGAGCAGATGCAGAAGGAGTTTACCTAGAGCATAATATGTAGTCGTGGAAGTCCACTGACAAAGCGGCAATATGTTATGATGTGGGATGACAACGTGTTGGTTTTGCCCTCCCGATGGGCGTTCCAGTATAGCCTGTTCTCACATCGAACTCGTCAAATACGTCTGCTCTTTCAGTGCTTTTGGTGTACGAGCGTGACGCCAAAAGCCACCTTCTGCGTCCAAACAGAACCCGGCTGGACAGCGTCAGATTAGAAAGCGCTAGGACAGAATCAGTCGTTATGATATTGCAGCGGATGGCACCAGGCATGTCCACATGCAACGCACACGGTCAGTGTCACCTGAGATTGTGGACGGACAAAGCCAGTTGCAGCGAAAAATATCAAGTAATAAAGCTGCCAGTGACAACTTGATTAAAGTGTTGTTACAGGGCGGAGGAGGAGGTGGATGGATCCCACAAACAACTGACTCACTTCCTGTTAGGATGTGAGTTGTTTTTTTTTGTTTGTTTTAAAACACCTTACCATGTGGCTCTTTTGCTTAAACCTCAGCATCGTGACGGTCGCGTAGTTTTCCATGCGCTGTTGTGTAAATATAACAACGTGCTGCGTCATCCCACCGTGTGCATTTGTTGACATCACGATAACAGCACCCTGCAGCATAAACAGCTGAAGCCGAAAAGTACCTAAAGCATCATAAGAAGAGGCGGAAGGTCACTGACAGAGCGACACTTTGTGATGAGTTTGGATGAGAACGGGTTGCCCTATAAGGACGTGACATCATGTGAAAACTATGAATTGTTAAACCGAGTCGCAGAGGACACTATCAGCTGGCTTGAGTCACGTTGAAAGGGGCCAAATCACACTGCTGCAACATGTCCCTACAATGCTTTAAAAAAAACTGAAAAAGCTTAAAAAAACTCTCAAACATTGATGCCCTGAAAAGCCAGTGTCATTATGTAACGCTCCAGAGTCAGTTTCAGCAGGACATCCAACTCAAGGAAAAACAAAAACATCTGTTTTTGCAAAAACTGAGAAATAATTACCTTACAAAACCAAAAAAAAGAACCAATAAGAAAAACCCGAGAAAAATGAATGAGAAAGTTTCCCTCGGATGTTTCGGCTCAGGATGGAGTCAGAGGACCCCGGGGAGCAGAGCACTGTGGGAAGTAGAGAACTCCCCTCTGTGTCCAATCTGCCTGTCTCTGTCCATTTTTTTGTCTGTCTCTCAGAGTGACGCTCTTCATTCCAACAACAGGACAGATGGACACAGACAGTAGGAAGGTGTTAGTTATTTGGATATAATATAAACAAGAATAGATTTTATTTGTGTTGTTTTTTCAGACCTGAGACTTGAGATGCTAATAAACTCAGATTCGAGAAACAAACGGTCAGAGGGAATGAAAGCAGAGCAGCCAGCCAGGATCGCTCCTGTTTAGTTTTTTTTTCTATCTCCTCTGATCCTCCCACCTTCTCCCTCTGCTGCCACTCCGCTGCTCCTGCTGACCGGGGAGGAGGAGGAGGAGGAGGAGGAGGAGGAAGAGGGATGCAGGGTGAGCACACCTTACCTCCCTCCCTTCCCCTCTTTCTTCCTCTCTCTGTCTGTCTCTCCCTCTTCACTCCACAGCGACAGCAGCACTCACCGACACACCACAACACACCACCGCTGTCGCTGGCACGCTAACACACACACATACACACACTCACACACACACACACACGCACACACACACACACACATGCACACACACTGAGCGGCATCCTCAACACAGACCGAGACGCCCTTGGACTGCTGCAGGCGAGGTGAGTGGGTAAATATTTGAAACCTCCACTGTGTGTGTGTGTGTACTGTGTCTGTGTGTGTGTATATTGTGTTTGAGTTTGTGTGCTTGATTGTGTGTTTTGTGATTCAGTGTGTTCTCGTGTGTGTTGGCTGTTGGCATGTCTGCATGTGCTGGTGTGGTTTGCATCTGCTCTGTGTGTGTGTGTGTGTGTGTGTGTGTGTGTGAGTGTATTTACGAGGTGCACTAGAGCCAATGAGACTTGTGTTTTGCACCAGACCAAAACAAATCCACAAAATAATGCTGACTCTCTCTCAGGAGTGTGTGTGTGTGTGTGTGTGTGTGTGTGTGTGTGTGTCTGTGTCTGTGTGTCTGTGTGTGTGTGTCTGTGTGTTTGTGTTTGTGCATACATGCATGTGTATATGTGTGTGTGCCTGGAGAGGCCAGAGTCTGTCTGGAAACTTGTCAGCTGTTGGAGATGTGTGTCTGTGTGTGTGTGTGTGTGTGTGTGTGTGTGTGTGTGTGTGTGTGTGTGTGTGTGTGTAACTGGTGAGGTAGAGGCGAACACTCGTGCCAGTGCTACTTGTCAACTGTGGATTCTGGTTTTTGTGGCTCTAGACTGTTGCAGAGAATTACAGCCTGTAGAGTTTCACTTTCAAAACTTACTAAACTTTCTCTTAAAGGAAAACTTCACCCCTTAAAATTTGTATATCAGTTGCTTGCCAAGTGTTATAGTGAATTTGTGCCTCCACAGTGGGGCTGAACTGAATGTTTTGAAGCCTCAATCATTGCTGTGATCCAAATCAGTCTTGAAAAGCTTTGGTTTTTCTTTTGTTTTCTCCAGATACGAATGAGGCCAGTGTTCCCGGTGCCGTCATCGACGCCCACCTCAAGCATTGAATTGGCAGTCCGGCGAGAAAAGGACCAGGTAAGACGACTTGTAGATGGTTATATGTGTTTGCTAAATGTAGTGAAGCACTTAGTAACTTAAGAAAACTTTGCTTGCAGTAGTCCACCTCCCACCTTCTCTCCCCTCTCTGTTGCCGCGTTTATACAGAAATCACGCTATAGGGCCGCAAACAAAGCCGCACGTCAATCACAATAATTTACCGTCTCTTTCTCTTGCTGAAGTTTTTACAGGTTTTTACTTGTTAAACCTGGATTCATATTACTGCTCACAATAAGTACAAAATTCAATTTATAGACAGTAGGAAAACACAAGTATGATCATACTACGTAAAGCCAGCAGTCGCTGTGAAGTTTGTAAATACATTAACGTCTGCCTTTCTGGAGTGGGTGTAGGGTGTAAGTGCTGCTGACACAACACCATTTTTTTCTCAAAATAAGGAAATCAAATCCTCGCAGTTCATATAATCCAGCAAATATTCGTACATATCAATCAGGCATTTGAAAATCCAATCATCACTGAAGCATATGTCTTCCGAAGAGACAATAAAAACAACGGTTAAAGTTGTCATATTAACCCTTAGGACTGCCTTAGTATTACACACACTCGTATCGCTGTGTGCACAAAATGCACTTTTCAAAATCAAGCTTTAAAAAATATCATATATTAATATGATTTTCTACTTTCATTGAGTTGAATTTTTCACCAATAGCAATCATAATCAAGCATGTGAAATATTCATTAATTTTCAGAATTTTTCCCCCTGAAATGCCAGGTTTTTGTCACAACATATAAACATGAAAAATGAATTATATTTTAATATACTACATGCTAAGTAGATTTTTTGTTGATTATCACAGTCTGCGATATGTCAGCGATTAGCAGCAACATTGATTGTGACAGGTCAACTAGTGGAAATAGCATGAACTTTCTCCATAGGCCAAATATGGTCAAAATGACCTCATCAGGTGGAAATAATATGACACCTAGAAATAATGTCACGTTTTTCTGCTTTGATGTCAGTTTGATTGGGTTTTTTGACCTTAACAGTCTGAATGTAACTATTTAGTTTCCACAGTGTGTTTTAGACTTATTGTAGGAGCTGAGCTGGAAATTCACTGATTACACTCAAATAGACAATCTTACCAAATATTCCACCATATGCATGAACACAGCCAAAATTACCGAAAAATGAAGAATGAAAAGTGAAAAGTGAAATGAGCCAAACAGTCCAGAGGAGTTAAACAAAAGACGCGTTACCAACCTGTTAACCTTCAGAAACGTGTTCCAAGACGTCTGGGGGCCCGACAAACCACGAATGTGCTCGCTCGCCCTCCTGAAACCTGCATGAGAGTGATTTCTGTTTGATCGAGACTGAATGTAACATAGATGAACTGAGCCTGGCTGTTTTCCTGGGAAAGCCGGCACTGAAGGCCGAGTCAATAAATAGGTCAGAGTTCAAGTGTGAGCAATCTGTCCCGGCCTCTGTTTGCCCTGGGGGCAACTAAACTCCGCTGACCTCTGAGTCTTCCCTTCTTTCTCCTCCTTACTCTGTCTCTTATCCATCATCCTCCCTCCCCATCTCTTTGTCTGTCTGCCCAGCTGTCTGTCTGTCTGTCTGTTGGCTCTCTTGGTCTTTTTTTTTGTATACAAGAGGCCGAGGAGAGCCTAGATCCATTTTCCACTTTGCATGCGTACTGAAAAAGGGACCGCCACTGAGGAGAGAGCAGAGAGTTTGGCTCACGGAGCAAAAAGCAGAAGGAATGAGTCTGCCCGCTGACAAGCAGACATCCACAACCGGCCCACGCTCCTCCGCGAGTCTGACCGATATGGGCTGCGGAAGGCGACACGCAGGGATTTTTCTAATCACCAATATGTCGTACCACTGTTTCTCGTCACAAATATTCCAGAAATCGAAACCACGCAGTGGTTTTTCATAGAGATCTAATCAAAAATACGTCTTGACCATCTAACCATCAATCTCTCAACTGAAACTATGCACATTACTGTTGTGACTTTCTGTTTCTACCATGTGACCGAAGGGTCCATCAGCTGGCCGAGGACATTTCCTCTCCGTCCTCTCTGTCCACTGCCTCATTTGTTTTTATCTGTTTAGGTGTCGAACACGCTGTTCAAGTTGTGGAGGTGATGTTCATCACATTTCACATGTTTTAGCGTATACGTCTTAGATTTTGGGACATTTCTAGGATTATATTTGGACATTCCTCGGATTTTAGGATGTTTTTAGGATTTGTGGGCATTTCTAGGATTTGGGACATTTCTAGGATTTTAGGATGTTTCTAGGATTGGTGGACATTTCTCAGATTTTAGGATCTTTTTAGGATAATAGGACTTTTCTAGGATTTTAGGACATTAGGGGCTTAGCTAGGACTTGTGCTGAGCAGTGTGGGGATCCTCCACAGGCACTTTTTTCATAAACAAGCTCTATTCTGATGCTGTTTTATGTGCACTTTGGCACTTTATGTATACTAAAAGTACAAAAACAGTCTTATCTATCTTAAGCACCATGTGCTTTTTTGACATCACGGGAGCCACGTCAACAGCAGATGCAGAAGAAAACCTAATATGTGGACACAGAAGTCCACTGCAAAGCAGCAGTATGAGACGACTTGGGATGAGAATGTGTTGGGTTTTTGCTTGCGCCCAGTTAGTTTATTTGAAATGGTTATTTGAATTTTTTACACATCCAAAATATCAACTTTGTGGTCACTACAAGGTCCTTTGTCCGTTGTCAGTTCATGTCATGTCCCCAGTCTGTTATTGTGTTTTTTTCACTAGCATCACGGATTCAGACGTAGAGTCCACCTACACTGAGCTCTGTTGACTTGTTCAAAGTTTCTCCGTTATTAAGTCATCAGCTCGCTATCACTTCAGCTCAACCTTATTCTGAACTTGCCAAACATTTTCATATAGACTGTTCGATATTCATGTTGCAGGTGGCCAACAGTGTCTGGCTGATGTCCACCATTAGACAGTAAACGTCCAGTATCGGCCTGATATATCGGTCTGACTGCTCCGCTCTGGCCTCCCGGGGGACAGACTACTGCTGTCTGTCTGTCTGCCGAGGCTGCCAGCGCTACAAAAACAAGACAGCGAGGCGAGGGGCCCCGGGGGGCCGTCAGGGTGGGGACGGCATGGGGTGAGGGAGAGAGAGACAGAGAGGATGAGGGGACTGTGTTTACTTTTATCCTCTGCGCCCGGCTGGCTGGGAAACGACAGCAAAGGGGAGGAGGAAGGAGGAAGACCATGTCTGAATGTACGAGAGGCAACAGGCCGATGTGTTGTGTGTGTGTGTGAGAGAGAGAGTGTGTGTCAGCGGCCCATAGGAAGCCCAGTTATGTGTGTGCGCTTTTACTTCTATCTGTGTGAGGACCAAATTGTGTTTGGTCAGGAAATAGTGGCAAAGTGAGGATGTTTTAAGCAAGTGAGTACACATTACACAAAGTGAAGACACTTCAGCAAAGTGAGGACATTTTGGCAAAGTGAGGACATGTTAGCAAAGTGAGGACACTTAAGCAAAGTCAGGACATTTTGTAAAGTGAGGACACTTAAGCAAAGTGAGGACATCTTGTAAAGTGAGGACATTTTAGCAAAGTGAGGACACTTAAGCAAATTGAGAACATTTTGGCAAAGTGAGGACACTAAAGCAAAGTGAGTACATTTTGGTAAAGTGAGGACATGTTAGCAAAGTGAGGACACTTAAGCAAAGTGAGGACATTTTGGCAAAGTGAGGGAATTTTAGCAAAGTGGGGACATTTTAGCAAAGTGAGGACATTGTGACAAAGTGAGAATAGTAATGGAAAACTGAGGACACTGTAGCAAAGTGAGAACGTTGTGACAAAGTGGGGACATTGTAATTCAGTGAGAAAATGTTGGAAAATGCAGACAATGTAGGAAAATGAAAATGGTTGACCAAAGTGAGGGCATTGTGGCAAAGTGAGAACCGTTACGGAAATTGAAGAAGCAGAGGCAAAGATGGGATGTTATAAAAAAGAGAGTGAGAAGGTAGCTGCAAAGTGAGGACGTTGTAGCAAAATGAGGATAGCTGCCAAAATCTGAGGACATTTTAGCAAAGTTTGTATATTGTAGCAAAGTGAGAACATAGTGGCAAATGATTATAGTTGTGGAAAAGTGGGGACATTGTAGCAAAGGGTGGACATTGTAGCGAAATGAGGATAGCTGTGGAAAAGTAAGAACATGGAACCAAAGTGAGGACATTATTTGAAACTGAGGGTATTGTAGCAAAGTGGGGACACTACGCCAATATTAGAAACTTCCAGCCAAGTGAGGACACTGCGGTGCAGTGAGGACGTTTCAGCCAAGTGGAGACATTCTGCAAAATTAGGGCATTTCAGTAAAATGAGGACATTGTGCCAAAACAAATTTGATACGGCAAATTGAGGACTTTTGACAAAGTGATGATGTTGCATTATAGAAAGAACATTTCTGCAAACTGAGGACATTTTAGCAAAGCGAGAACACTGTGTCACAAACCATGTTGTTTTAGCTCAGGGGTAAAATGAGGTGGGTTAAGGAAATTGAGGATATTTTTGCAAAGTCAAAGACAGTTAGCTTGTCCACACCATCGAGGAACCGTTTAAGGGCGGCAGCTACGTTTGGGCTCAGGCTTAGGTTTTGGTAAGTAGTTGTGATGATTAAGTTTAAGGTTATGGGAAGGGGAAAGCATTATATTTTGTCAGTGATGGTCCTCTCAAGAATAGCTGTATGAATGTGTATGGAGGGAGAGGGAGTCTCTGAGAGAAAGTGTGTTACTGTGTGTGTTTGAGTGTGCATATTCATGCTAGAGCATTTGCATACCTGTACGTGCATCAAGTTTGAGCATGAGTGTGCACGGTGGCCAACTTGTATGTATGTGTGTGTGTGCTCAGTCACGCCACTGGCTGAGTGTATACACATGTGCAGCTGTGTCTGCCGGAGTGTCCGTCTCTCTCTCTCTCTCTCTCTCTGTATGTGTGTGTTTGGCAGCTGGCCGGGCTCCAGCTGTGTCTGGTTGGATAATGAAGTCCAGGTGCTGCTGCGCCTGCTTTAAGACACCTGTCACCAATATTTAGTGCCAGAGAAAGCCAGACTGCAAACAGGGCGAGACGAGCTGTTTGCTTATTTTAACAAGGCTGCCTAACTGGACGTGAGGACACGGGATGTACTATGAACCCTTTCCTAGAAGCTATTTCTGTGTGTGTGTGTGTGTGTGTGTGTGTGTGTGTGTGCAGCGTGGAGCCTCCAGGAATCATTCAGCTCCCCTTTCTTTTGCTGATTCAGACATTGCAACCCAGAGTGTTTCCCTGAAACACTTGGTGGGGGGCAAGGGTTTGCTGGTTGCTTTGAAGTCAATTTCGTGATGGCCAAACATTGTAATTACACCATCACGTGACACCCTGCAACGCAAAAAACACTTTTCCTCATTGACTTACATTGTGAAAGAGTTGTCTATAAAACTGTGGATAATTTTTTTTTCATCAAAAACTCTGTGACAAATTTCTCGAAACATCTAGTGGTGTATCATCATGGTTCTGTTCTGCCACGCTGTCAGCTGAAGCCGGCTGTCTTTGTATCATGCTGCCATCCGGCAGGGTATAATAACACCACAATTTTAACAATCTGACGCTGTTAAGCGGCGTATCATACAGACACAAACGTCGGCCTTTGCCATCAGAATCTTACGCCAAAAGCGCTGTAAAAGTGTCAGTATCAGACCACTTTGGAATGAAAACGGGCTGCCATTTGTCCACTCTTACTTGTATTTGCCAAAGTGTGATAAAATACGCAGCTTATGTTTGCCACTAAGCTCGGTTTGCCAAAAAATATTTTGGCAACTAATTGTGTGATTACTTACATTTATAGATTATGGCCTAAATAAAAGATTCTCCAAATGAAGCAGCTTTTGCTGTGTTAAATGGCCCGTCTTCCACTTTGCTTGATGGTAAATGGTATATTTATAAATGTTACATGTAGTTGGCACATACTGATCCCGCACATCGACAAAAGAAAATTGGATTATGCTGCAGAAGGGGTTTGAGAAATCCTGCAGACTGTGCAAAACATAGTCTATGGTCTAGGTCTACGGTCTAGTCTACAAATCAAAGGCTTCATTGAGTCATTAAACTGGTATATACAACTGCAGAGCCGCTCAAGAACCCTCCTTTTCCTGTGTGTCTGTGCTCGTTCATGTCAGCCTTTACATACAGACATCTACATTTCCTTATAGTCTGAGGAGCCAAACAAAGGCCTACCTGTGTAAAGTCCTAGGAAACTTACCTTCGTCCTTCCAGCACATTGGGGCTTGTTTAACTTTCACACGGGCCCCTCTGCTGTCCAACTCCCGTCTCCAGCACCTGTGGCCTCTCAACAGCCTGTCTGTGTCACCCTCCACCTGCCAGCTCCAGCCTGCTGCTGACTGCCAGCACATTCAGATACCTGCACGCTGGCTTTGGCGTGAGCGTGCATTGTCTGAGAAAATGCCCCTCGCTTGCCGTGCCGTTGTTTCGCTGGCGTTTCTTTGACGTGCTTGGAAACCAGACAGTGCGTACTGGGTTACATCTGAGGCCGCGTTCACCTGATGCTGCAATCCAGAACATCTTTCGGCTGCCAGCTTTATGTGCACTCACAAGATACAACTCTAATGCAATTAAAGCCATAATGGGAGTCAGGCGGGAGTTTTATAAACACTTAACTCTGTTTATATAAGTGCATTTAGAACGCTGGTAGAGGAAGAATCCCTGCAGGGAGACACAGTGTATAACAGTGAGACTCAACTTACAGCCCGTGGGGTGCGGGGTGGCCCCCCAACTGTTTTCTAATTCACAAAGGTGCCAGAGTGCATAAAACTGCATCAAAAATGCGAGCGGAGGATCCCCCCCACCCCTGACAGAGGTCCTAGCTAAGCCTCTAATGTCCTAAAATCTTAGAAATTCCCTAAAATCTTAAAAATGTCCTAAAAATCCTAGAAACGTCCTGAAATCCAAGAAATGTCCTAAAAATCCTAGAAACGTCCCAAAATCCTAGAAATGTCCTAAAAACTGAGAAATGTTGTAAATACTAGAAAAGTCCTCAAATCCTAAAAATTCTCTTAAATCCTAGAATTGTCTGAAAACCTAAGAAACGTCTTGAATTCTCAGAAATGTCCTAAGTCCTGCAAACGGCTGAAATAATAGAAACATCCTACAATGCGAGATGTCCTAAAATCCTAAAAAAAAATCCCTAAAATCTGAGAAATGTTCTGAAATTCTACAAACAACCTAAAATTCTAGAAAAGCCTTAAAATTCAAGAAATGTCCTAAAATCCTTGAAACTTCTTGAAATGATCAAAACATCCTAAAATCTTAGAGACATGCTTAAAATCCTAGAAATGTACCAAAATCCAGTGGTGTGTGATGCGACAGGTTCAGTCCCACAGCACTCTCAGTCGATGGCGCCCGTCTGCGTACCACGCTGCTGCTGCAGGTGCTGCCCGGCTGTCTCGCGGCTTATCATAACACCGTGAACAGTTCTGTCCGGCCGCGTTCTCAGCAGACACGGTGGCATATCATACAGCTGTAAAAGGTGGCCATGTGCATCGAGATCTTACGCAGAAATCACTGAAAAACGGCTGTATTTGACGACTTTTGAATGAGACGGGGTTGTCTACCCCAGCTTTAATGCTCATGACACAAGAGTGATATCAATCTTTCTCAGCTAACTAAGCATCCCCATTTATCAAATTACCTTAAATCTTTCCCTTTTAAGACTGGATAGAATTAATGTTTCAGTACAACTGCTTACATCAGAGCAACAAAAGGCTAATTTATTTGGTAAAATCGGTGAGGTACAGAAAGCTTACATTCGGCACCTCACGAATCATTGGCTGTGTTTTGTCTGTAGCGTTTTGGATCAGCACTGGTGAGATTAACTGTCAAACAGCCTTCTGTCTTTGTGAAGCTAGAAGACAGCAGCAGCAGCAGCACTTCAGGTATCCCCCCCTAAACAACCACAGATGTTCTTGGAGGCGAGGGATTTCACTGGAGAGTCAGAGAGGAAATATTACGACCACAAATGTGTTCTCGTGGTGTAAAAAAAATCCAACTCCAGGCCCTTTCTGTGGGTTTGGAAGCTGAGAAGCCTCAATTTGGAGAGGGAGAGGACATGAAAAAAAAACACCCACACGTCTGGGCAGCGTGCTTTCATCCACAATTCACATAAGTGCCTGGACGTGGGTTTTTAATGCCACGAGAACTCATTAGTGGTCATGATATTTCCCTTCATAGCCTTCAGCCTTTGTTAAAGACTCATCACTGGGTGCTTCCATCTAGAAACACAGACAGGTTTCTGGACACAGTTCCCTCCATGAATCACACTGCCGGCTGCTCTGTGTTTGGTGAAAAACTGTCACGTGTAGTGGTATGATAAAATCCTAGAAAATGCTAGAAACCTCCTGAAAACCTAGAAATATGAGAAATGTCCTAATATCCTAGAAATCTTAGAAATGTCTTAAAATCCTAAAAATGACCTAAAATACTACAAATCTCCTAAATCCCAGTAATGTCCTAAAATTTGAGAAGCATCCTAAAATCCTAGAAATGTCGTGAAATCTTAAAAATGACCTAAAATCCTGGAAATGTGCTAAAATCCTACAAATATCCTAAAATCCTAGAAGCGCCCTAAATCCTGGAAAATGTCCTAAAATCCTTTAAATATCTTAAATTCCTGAAATCCTAGAAATGTTTAAAATGTTAGAAACCTCCTAAAAACCTAGAAATGTCCTAAAATCCTACTAATATCCTTAAACCCAAAAACATCCTAAAATCCTACAAATATTCTAAAATCCTTAAGATTATCCTAAAGTTCCTGTCGTATGGAGCTACTGCAACTGGCGTTCTTGTCATTTTGCAAAAGTTGGCCCTCCAGCAGTTTCTGATTATTTTGCAGCTGACTGTCTTTCATCAGAAACAGGACACAGGGCGGATTTGGGCAGTGAACCTACACATTTTCCTAAATATCTTTCTAAGTCGTCTTGACGGTAGCTCCTGATATTCAACCACTGGAATCGTTAGAAATCTGGGTTATAGTATGTTGTCCTCAGAGAGATGTGTTGCTTATCTTTCAAGCCAGAAATGAAATAAGGTTAGAAGTCATTTACAGAGCAGAGTCTGGAGGAAGTGGTCTGTTTCTTTACCCAAGCTGCTGCAGCCGTGACCTGGAAACTTTAAGCACCAGAGCAGCCTCTTCAACCACCGCATATTTCTTTTTTTGTCTGCATATTAACCCTGTCTTTCTTTCTCTCTCTCTCTGATTAATCAGGATGAGGGTGCAGTCATGGGAACGGTGCGGGGAGACGGGTGTGGTCCTGCTGGGCTTCCTGACGCTGGTAGTGTCTGTGGGGAACCTGTCCACCAGAGGGCTGCAGGTACGTAATACAGAGGGACACACAGGAGACACAGTGATGACTTAAAGGGATACTGCGTCCATTTTCAACCAGCTTTGTATCAAAACCATGTTGGCAGTATGTGCTGATGAACTGTGGTAAACTTCCCTCCATTCAACCTGTACCTAGATATCCCTCCTCCCCCAAGGGCAAAACGTTGCCGGATGATGTATTTTGCATCATCCCACAGAGTCGGAGAACTACAGGTTGTCTTTCTGTATTTTTGTATTGCCTGCTACCCATACCGCAACTGCAGACACAAAGAGTACAGAGCTTTATCACACAGACCCTGAACGTTTGCCTGAAAATGCAAACTTCTGAAAACGGGTTCCAGAGTGTAATTTATTAAAACACCACCCGTTCTTGTCGCCGTAAACAGGCAATGTGCAGAACGGTGACGTCACGGCCGCACTTCGAGCATGCACAGTGCGTGTCAGGCAAATAGCCATAGTCAAGGCAATTTTATTTATAAAGCCCATTATTACAAATTATAATTTGCCTCAGAGGGCTTCACAGCATAAAACATCCCTCTGTCCCTCTTCAACCCCTAACATCGACTAAGGAAAAACGCCCCTGAAAAAAAACTCTAATGGGAATAAAAACCTCAATGTGAGTCAATAACTCACAAGTGGCCTCAACGACTCTGAAACTCAGAGTCGACATGTGACCTTAACGACTCTGTAGCACACACCTCCACAGGGTTTAAAGCCTGCGCTCCCTTACAGTTGATTAGAACTGAAGAAGCTTCTTGGATGAGAATCGAAATGTCTTCAACAAGCTGAAACTACGTCCAGTTTCCAACAGAACAGCACTTATGGATAGCATTCGATGTTACGTGCAAATATTGCAAGTGACGATAACAACCACGTAACTAAAAATGTCAGTAGAAGATTTCGTTGAGCAGGATTGTGGCATCAGTGCAAACAAGGCCCAAGACACTGCACAGCCACAGACAGGACCACAACAACAGCACAACCATGGTCACGATCCAAGCTGGAGGTAGGAACACAGCATCAGTGCAGCCACAACATGAGCACAGCCAGAGGCAGGATCACAGCATCAGCAAAACAATGACCAAGATCAAGGCGCAGCCATGATCCGGGAAAACTACGAAACAAGGGTGCACAAACGCTGCAGAGAAGAAGCCGAGGTAGTGTTATGCAGTAAAGGGACATGACCATTTGCAGATGAGAGAGAATGAAAAGGAGCTCAGCGTATCATAGGAAAATTGTCTGATTAGGCAAGTTGGAGCATCAAGCATTTTTCTGTAATGCGGTGGGAGCAGTGATGTCACTGCAGCAAATATCGTGGGACATTTAAGCTGCAAAACTTTAAAAAAGTAATCAAAGGGGTTTGATTAGTTGCTCTGTCAGTTACTCTCCTGTCTCTCTCTCTCTCTGTACCCATCTATCTCCTCCCGTTTCTCTCTCACTTACGCTCTCTGTCTGGTATTTCCAGAGTCGCTCGTCCGCTCTCACAGCTGCTCTGTCTCACACCTTTACAAGGAGCTCAGTGCACATTCCAGCGGTCACTCTGATGAATCTGTCTGAATGAAGGGACGCAGCCATCGGCCTGAATTAATGCCGCTCCGGCACATCAGGAATGTGTGAAAAGCTGACCGTCTTCACACGTTGGAGCCCCAGAACAAAACACTGTGACGCGTGTTTTTTGTGTTTCCATTCGGTTTTGACGCTCTCTATTATGCCCGCACAATCATCAGAAGAGCAGTTTTAGACACAGCTAAAACTATTAATAACTCTCACTAACCACAACTTATGCTACAGCAAATACTGCCTGCTATCACAATACCACCTCAACAGCTAGTACAAATGTACTCTTTACTTGCTTTTACACGCAGGTAGAGAATGACGAAGCCCTTTGTCTTATTCACCCACTGCCCATGCCCGTTTTGTAAAAAGAAGATACTTTATACATAATGTTGACTTTTTCTCTGCCTGTGGAATCAGTGAGTGAAAACACAGACAGCCTCACTCTGCCATTGAACCCACACCGTGGTCGAAGGTGGAGATGCAGCTTGAATGACAGAAATAAAGCGTGATTTTTAAAAGCTTTGCCATTACAAAGCAGTTTGTTATTAGTCTATTTGCATTTTCTGCAAAATCTACACCAGCGTATACACTATATAGAAGGTAGAAGGTAGATTTATTGGTCATTTTTTAAAACAAAGTTTAAAAAACAAACTTGTCCTTGATCCTGGGATGACAAAAGTACTGGGCCACGCCAATTCATCATTGAATTCAGGTGTTTCATTCAGTCCCATTGCCACAGGTGTATAAAATCAAGCACCTAGCTGTGCAGTCAACAGACACACTCCAAAATCTTGTAGAAAGTCTTCCCAGAAGAGTGGAAGCTGTTCTAGCTGCAAAGGGGGGAGCAGCCCCATATTAATGCCTGTGGATTTAGACTGGGATGTCATAAAAGCTCCTGGAGGTATAATGTGTAGGTGGCTCAATACTTTTGTCCATATAGTGTAGGTCTGCACGAGGCTGTGGTGTGCACATCCGCTGAAGTCTGCATGTGGTTACACATATCCCCAGGTATGGACTAATATGAAAAACCAGCCACATTTTAAGATTCATTACTGTGGCAGGATTGAGATTCTGGACCAAACATCCCCCAAATGCAGCAAATCAAATGTAATTGGCTTTTAGGGGTTAAGTCGTGGCCTGGTTGTGGCCCGCGTAAAGCCGGCCTAAGAGCTTGCGGGTGTGTCGCGACTGTGGTCGTGCAGCCATGTTCAGATGGATTCATCACTCAGTGTGTGGTGGTGTGTGGGCCAAGTGAATCTCATCCCTCAGTACTGTGCATTATCCTAAATCAGACAAAATTGTCTGTTATTTAGTCAGCCACTTCGCACAAAATTGCATTTAAAAGTGTGCAGCTGTAGAGAAGGATATGATTCCGATGAACCCACAAACAGCTGCTTCTCTGTAGGTCTTAATACTGTTAATATGATTAATGCTACAACTGCCAACTGAATTACCGCGTGTTGTGTGTCTTATGTGCGTGTTCAGGAAGACGGCGTGGCGTCCAACAGTCTGGAGGAGGAGCTGGAGGTCACCACATACTGGTGGGGGGAGTGGGCCAAGTGGACGGCGTGCACTCGAGCCTGTGGAGGGGGAGTGATGTCACAGGAGCGACACTGCCTCAAACAGAGGTCAGTCAGTCTGTGCACAAACACACACACAGATTTGCACTTTTATAAATTTTAATTTCATGCATCCCCATCACAGCTACTCAGAGTTTTTATTAAAGTTCCACATATGACTTTTTAATGAGTTCAGACTTCCAGAAGAAAATTAGCAACAACATCAAATGCAAACATTTCTCCATAATGTCACAAAACATTTCATACTTCTCCTTTTCCTTAATGCACAATTACGCATGTGTGTACGTGCACATTTCTACCTCCAAACACATGCAATTAAACGCAGCAAAAAACGATTATTTTTTCTGTAGGGGAAACAGACAAGACAAGTCTGAACTGAACTTGATCGCAAAATGTTTAAAAACCACCTGTGATGGCAGTTCATTCATTTGGTAGATGAGTATGTCTGAGGTGAACTGCATTTTGAGCTCATAGACACATCAGGATATGCATTTCAACCTGATATTTTATTTATTATAATTTATACCCAATGTTTTATGTTCAATTTGGCCTTCACACTGGCAACAGCTAAGCCCAGAGGCGTTATGTTTTGGGGTTTTTCTGTATGTCTGTCTATCCCTAACTACGTACATCAAAGTCATGCAAATGCTGCATCTCAAAATTTTCTTTAAATTTAGCACAAACATTTACTTGGACTCAAGGATGACCTGATTAGATTTTGGTGTTCACAGTGACTTGCTTTTGTCTCTTTCTTGTAAACACATTATCTTATGAACACCTTAAAGGAATTTACTCAAATATGGCACAAACGTTCAAAGTGAACTTAACAGTTAGACTTAATCCATTTCAGTCTTGTGAATGAGATATCTTAAGAAAACCTTTTTGTTTAATCAAATTTGGCAAAAATGTCCACTGATCAGAATATGGTTTTTGAAAGTCAAAGGTCAAGGTTACTGTGACCATAACTCAATAATTTATACATTAATTATGAAAAAATTTCACACAAATGTCTAGTGAGATAAGATGATGAAGTGATGACATTTTATATTCAAAAGGAATAATTTAAAAAGACTTTCAGCCATCAGTCAGCGTCATAGCTCAGGAACAGAAGGGGAGGCGTTTGGTGACACTGATCTGTAAACTGAGCTGATTGTAGAGATCTGCTGTGCTGCTGGGGGGCAGATTTGTGTAAAACATCCATGTTTTTTACAGCCATGGATGTAAACTTTACCTGCAGCTTGACGGGTTCGTGGAGGCATACAACAGCACGACGATAATTCACCGTTTTTGATATTTTGTTATTTCTCCAAATGTTTTTTTTTCTGTTCAAAGAAAGAAAGTTGCTGCTGGGAAGGACAACATGACCTGCACAGGAACCGCAAAGAAATATCATCTCTGCAACACTGAGGTGAGTCAAAGACTTTCAGCTGATTTCTCATCACTTTATTTCACATCTTTATTAAAACAAACACAGTCCCTCTGACTGGCCGACAGAAGAGGTCTGCGGTCGCGGTGGGCGGCCTTTTAGGCATGACTGTTTGAAAGTGAAGCCGGGCGGGGCTCAGAATCATCCTGCACTCTCAGAAAACCATCCCAGCACAAATAAACGCTTAAAAAGAATTTATTTGTACAACATACTGTAAAACCGAGTCTTAACAAGTGTGAAACAGACCTCTTTTAATGGCCTGTGCCGTCTCTGCACTGCAGGAATGTCCTGCCACTGGGAGGAGCTTCAGAGAGGAGCAGTGCTGGTCCTTCAACTCACAGCTTTACAATGGGAGGAACTACCAGTGGAAACCTCTGTATCCTGGTATTAACACCCATAAAACACACTGACAACCTCTTTTTACCCCTGAAACAGACCCGAGGTGACTGAGGTCTGTGTGAGCTGCTGAGCTTCAGCATCGAAACAGCAGCATCCTTTATGTGACCTCTTAAAGCTCTGCCTGTTGTTTGAAACCTGGATCGACGCAGGTTTAATTGTGCTGGGTTTAGATGCCTTTCACGAGTATTAAATCTTTGAACCAGGAAGAAATTTCTTTTTTTATAAGTAGAATTTTTTTAAGCTGGAGAATTACATCTATTAAACTATAATAATAATAATAACACATTTTATCTGTGGGCACACAAGGTCACCTTACAAGGCAGAGTTACAAAAACAACAGTATAACGACAGATTAAATGAAATAAGAATACAAATTAGAAGTGTATAAATTCATATGTACAAAAGTTTAGCGTGACCAGACTGAGCTGTAGAGGGATCAGACTGAATATGCAAGTTTAAAAAGATGTGTTTTAAGTAGAGATTTCGAAACAGAAAGAGAGTCACTGATGTTATGGATGTGAGGTGGGAGGGACTAACATAATCATGTGTGCATTTGAGATGATGTTACAGCGTTTTTGTTATTTGTTAAGCATTTCAGGTCATTGCCATGTTTTTTTCTTTCTGCTTTCCTTGTTTTGTTTTTTTTTTTGCGCTAATTTTGAGGTAATTTTCTTGGCTTTTTTTGAATAATTATTTTAATTTAGCTTTTTTCTCCTTAACTTTAGGGTATTTTTCTTGTTTTTTATACTCATTTTGTGTTGTTTTGAGTCAGTTGTTATTAAGTTGATCTTTGCATTCTTTCCATGTTTTTGAAAGAAATCAAGCCAATTTGCTCAGGTTTCAAAGGGTTAAACGTTCTTCCCAGTCCCAAAAAGTTTGTATGATCATGAAAAGTCACGATATAAGCAGATAGCAATTTCCAAGCCTGGAAACATTTTGGAAAACGGAATATACCCTGAAAGTTTTTGGAAAAGTCATAGAAATCTGTTTCATAAACCCGTGTAATAACACATGATGTTTCAAAGGACCTTCGGAAATGTGAAAATCCAACGATAATGTAAAGTACACAGGGGGTTTGGATGGGAAAAGAAAATGCCAGAATGTTATCGCCAAAAATTGCCAAAAATTAAAAAAGAAATCATCAAAATATTTTCTTTAAATATTGCAAATGTATTTAATTTTTTCAACCAGCAGTGATTAGGGACATGTAGGTCAGAAGAAAAATTGTGACCAGTAGTCCTGTGTTTCTCTGTAGACGACTATGTCCACATCTCCAGTAACCCCTGCGACCTCCACTGCACCACGACCGACGGCCAGCGGCAACTGATGGTGACGGCACGAGACGGCACGTCCTGCAAGTACAGCAGTTACCGTGGAGTCTGCGTGGACGGTAAGTGTGAGGTGAGTCCAGCTTCTTCTTTACTCTCTACCTGTTTTAATTCCCCTCAGTCTGACTCCACGTTAAGGTTTTCAGCAGCCCTGAAAGCACCGCACACAGTGTGTATGAACAACAAACCCACAGGGAGGACGCTGCTGCATCTCTACTTTCTGGCAAACAAGGAAACTGAATGAGGTGCAGAGTAACAAACTACTTTACCAACACAGAGCTTCTCGAATCCAAAAAGTTGAACAGTGATTCCAAAAGTTCAACCTGAAACACCACAAGCAGTTGTCTCAGTGTAGTGAGATTTCAAAATAAAAGCCACAGTGTAAATTTGGCACAAACATCAACTTGGATTAATCAATTAAGTGACTAGATTTTGATGGTCACAGGTTAAATGTCAAGGTCCCTATGACCTCATCTATCTCATTCTGGGGAACACAATATTTGTATTTGAGTGTATTTCTTCAAATTTGGCCCAAAGGTCAAAGGTCAAGGTCTAGGAAGTTTCCCTATATTTGGTCACAAACATACACATGAGGTGATTCGATTTTGGTGGTCGAAGGTCAAAAGTTAAGGTCATGGTGGCCTCACGAAACACGTTTTTGGCCAAACTCAAAACCTCATACACTAATTATGACAAAATTTCTCACGGATGTTTTATAGGATAAAATGACAGAGTGATGACATTCGATACACTTTTCTGTCCATTATTCAGCATCGTATCTCAGGATATTTAGGCAGATTCTGAATTAGTGACACTCACCGTGAAGCTGTGCTGTTTGTGGAGATCTGTGCTGCCGGGGGAAAGAAGTGTGTGAAGCATCCATGTTTTCACAGACTTTTTTAGAATTTCATCCTCTTTTCTTCTACTTCGGCTTTGTTGCTCAGCCAATCGGATGTGACGGTGTCTTGTTTTCCTCCAACACCTTGGATAAGTGTGGGGTCTGTCAGGGGGACGGCAGCAGCTGCAGCAGAGTCACTGGAAACTTCCGCCGAGGAGCCACGACTCTGGGTGAGCCAGGCTGTCCACAAACAAATATGGAAATTAAGTTTAATATGTAGGACTGTCTCTCTTTGGTACACATGTAAATGTTTAGTCAGATATCAAAATTATATTAAATTTTATAGTTGTGGATTTTTGGAGTGGGGCTGTAACAGATACTTTAGCAATGTGAACAAGAGGGAGTGATGTTGTACTGTGTATCATCACGGCTGTGCCTGCAACCAGATCACAGCCGTGATGATACACAGTCCAATAACAAAACCTCCGGTGTGATATTGCTTTTATTAACAGTTCTACGAGCGTCTTTTATTGGCTAGCAGTAATAAGTGACTACAGATTATGATTTGTTTGTTTAATTAGTGATTTTTTGGCATTTGGTTCTCCAAATGCGGGAAGTAAGGTTGCCACCCTCTGGGTGGAATAATAAAGGACACCTCGCAGCCCCATGCCAGAGGGACACAAATCAAGAGGGGGGTCTGGGGGCCCTTCTCTAAGCCGTGGCGTTGAGCGCGCATCGTCCGACACTCCGACACCGCGGTGGAGAGCGCGCATCGTCCGAAGCCGCGGTGGAGAGCGCGCATCGTCCGAAGCCGCGGTGGAGAGCGCGTATGGTCCGACACCGTGGTGGAGAGCGCGCATCGTCCGACACTCCGACACTGCAGTGGAGAGCGCGCAGACCGCCAGCTACTGCATGTAGTACACTGACTATACATAAATATGTGATACAGCGCCACTTCAAAAATCCACCGCTGTTGGTTTAAAGTCATCAGCGTTGGTTAGAGCAATTTTTTTGGTTAAATAAACACCAAAAAAAAAAGGCAAAATCAAAACCATGAGATGACACTGACCACGTTCGTTTTCCTGTTGTCAAGGTTACTCTTTTATCACCCAAATCCCTGAAGGATCATGGGACATCCAGATTATCGAGAGGAAGAAGTCAGCCGATGTTCTAGGTGGGTCATTCACAAACATACGATTTATATTTCTTGATTTCACACACTCACACATATGCTCACCAAAGATAATTTTTAAGCAAATAACTGTCTTTTAAATGTTTCGTGGATTTTAAGTTGATGGAGAAAATTCTGGACTTTTTTGACACAAAAAAACTCTGCTCTCAGATTGTTTTGTACCTCTCAGAGTTTTCCATGTATCTCGTCCCCCAGCTGTGACCGACCAGGCGGGCAACTTCTTCTTTAACGGGGCCTACAAGGTGGACAGTCCCCAGAATTTCCACGCAGCAGGCGCCGTCTTCAAGTACCGCCGGCCCATGGATGTGTACGAAACCGGGATTGAGTACATTGTCGCCAAAGGTCCCATCGACCAGCCCATCAATATTCTGGTACACCTTTGACCTTCCTCCACATTCATCATGATGCTAACTGTTGTCATGTCATCATTTATGTTGTGACCTCAGAAAATCACCACCACGTCGCCAGTTTGATTCCTGTCAGGGCCCTTTGTTTCAGTTTGTTTCACTTTGAACTTTTTTTATTTAAAACAAATACAAAATTCTACCTTTTCAACTTCATGTCCCTCACCTCAGCCAAAATTACAAACACAAGTCCCTCCCCAGTGCTTAACGTTTTTAAAATGCCTGACCCATTTTGAAGCACCCGTTTTTCCCCCTTTCATAAGTGCACATAAACGCACAGTCCATATCCCGAGCCACTGAGGGAGACCTTGGCAGTGTACAGGAGCACGTGCAGATCACCTCGTCCAGTTAAAGTCTGACTGAGGTGACGGAAAAGCTCGACTTCCAGTCAGGTTATCTGGGTGTGTTAGTTCGACTGCGAGAAATTCGATTTAGTCAGACTCATATGTTAACTTGTATTTTAAAGTCCAGTTTTAGTCGCACTGACACAATAATTCACCTTTTTCTAACATCATGTAAACATATTTACTCTCTCTTTGTCGCTCAGGTGTGGAACCAGAACGGTCGCACACCGTACATCACATACGAATACACCGTCCTCCGAGACTCCCTGCCACCTGTCCCGCCTCCACCCGTCTACACGGGATCAGACACCTCAGCCGGAGAGGTTTCTGTGGAGGTGGGGGGCCTGCTGACCCCCAACAGCAGTATGTATGACCAGGTGATTCCTGACAGCCAGATGGACCTGGGTGACGGGCAGAAGGGCCAAGAGACCAACGAGGTGTACGAGGAGACGGCGGCCATCGACTGCGACCAGGATGGAGTGGTCGGCCCAAAATTTGCAGGTAAGGACAATTTGTAACAAGTATGAATTACTTCAGCATCAAGTAAATACCAGGTACGATCCACAGTTTTTGCTGATGGAAAATCTCCCAAAAATGAGACGAGTCACGAGTTCCTGCGGATCTTCAAAAAGTCTCAAAAGACAATCAATTATTTTTAAATAAGGGCTTAATTGTTATTAAAATATCTTCTCTTTCACACTTTTAAAAGACTCAAAATTGCTAAAACATTGGAAAAAGTCTATTGTGAATCCTTTTTTTTTCTGATGTTGCAGTGTAAAATCTCAAAATAATAATTAATATAAAATAAGATAATTTAATCGTAATATAAGTTAATAAGGTATTATTGATTTTTTAAATGATTTAATTTAATGTCACTCAGCTCGGGACAGCGAAACCAACAAAACAACACACGTACATTTACCACATCCAAAGAAATGAAAAGTAAACAAGCTTTTTAAGGCAAACCACATTTTTGACAGTATATGTTTGATGTTTTTCATGTACATCTGACCGTTTTATGTTGGTACCCCATGTTTTTATTTGTCAGTTGTAGTTATTGTAAAATTTGTTTTAAATTTCATTTTGAGAGGCATTAAAAAAGTCTTAAAAAGTCTTAAATTTAACTTTCTTTAACTGTAGGAACCTGTCGAGCCGTGCCACGCCGTGAGAATGAGGCATAAGAGAAAGAAAAAAGAGAGAGATGTGTAGGAGAAAGACAGAACTGAAAGGAGAAATTAGAGAAGGTGGTTCAGTGGCCCATTGGCAGATTAGATGAAATAGGTCAGATTTCACAGCCGATCCTCTCTCGCGCTCTCTTTCTGTGTGTGTGTGTGTGTGTGTGAGAGATGGCCCTTTGAAGCTCTGCATTATTCATTGCACAGACACATAAAGAGAATCAGCGCCAGATGAAAAATTCAAAGTTTTGTGGTGGTTTTTTTTTCTTTTAAAAATGGCTGCATCACAAACATGAGCAGTAATGGCTTTCCTGCGGGCTCTCGGCTCGCTCAGCTGACTGTCGAGGCCATTACACCACCGCTTCGGGCGGTGAGACGAGATGTGGAGGTGGCTGAAAGGCTCAGCGTACACTTTCTACACGGGCTGACGTCATACTACAGACCACTGAGCCCTGACTTTATCCTCTCAAATCCGCTTTATGTTTTCCTCCTCCTCTGATGTTTTCCATCCACACAGTTATTTTAAAATATCCTGTACAAATGTTATAAATGTCACTCAGGTTTTCTTGTCAGACAGAAGTTGGGGTCGTGAAGTTTTTGTATTGGGCTGTATGATATTGAGAGATGTTTCTGGTATTTTGTACAATTACAAACCTGGTTTAAATTGCTCAGTACATAGATTCATACATTCCTGAAATTTCACCAGAGTATATGTTGATGTTAGTGTGCGGCACGACTTACTTTCAGCTTTTCAGACTAATAAATACATGAATGACACCCACAAAACATTAAGAAAAATAATATTCTCACACCTATTTTCCTTATTAAACAGAAATACAACTGTACACCTTTTGAATTCAACTTTCTCTCGGTCACAGAAACTGGATAGAGACAAAATTTAAAAAAAAACAAAAAACATTTTGGTTACTCCCGTCTTCTGTTTCTACATTCACCAGCTCCAGTTTGGTCTAAAGTAATTCTTAATTCACTAAGTTAGCTGTAAAAAACATGCCGTTATTCCTCACGGTCTGTCTGCCTGCTGGCAGCTGGCTGTTTACAGTCCTGTAGCTTCTCACTCTACCATCAGATGTTGCTGTGTCTTTCAGCTCAGCTGCCTTTTCCACCAGTAGAGACCACAGACTGAGCTGGTGTGTGCTGTGCACTACATACAATAAGTTTAAAACAAGGAGGAATGCCTGCATTTATAACGATATTGAAAAACATACCTTTGAGGTTTCTAGATAACGACGTACAAGGTAGATTCATTTGTCATGTTTTTAAAATGTAGTTTACCTGGTCACAGATTACTTAAGATAAGATAAGATAAGATAAGATAAGATAAGACAAGATCTTTATTGTCATTGTTTAAAAGAACAATGAAAGTCAGCTTGGTGACTCCTCAGCAGCAACGCAAGAAAAAACACAAACGATGGAAATAACTTGAATAACGTCTCAGTTTTTCCCACTTTGATCCATCAGAAGGAAACAGCAGTCATGCAGGCAGCACCGCCATCCCGGCCCCGGCTGGTGGGCCCCTGGATACGGGTCCAGACTCCCAAAACCTCATCTGGAGGGTCCTGCTGGACGGCAGACTCAGCCCCGACGAGCTGCTCATCAATATCTCAACCAACCAGCTGCTGACGGAGGGAGACGGTCTGTTCTCCTCGGAGGTGGGACCGGTGGAGATGGATCTGAGCAGCCTGGAGCCAGACGGGCCGTTTGGTGTCAACGAGACGCTGGAGTTCACTCTGGGCCGCAAACGCAACGACAGCGGAGACGGTTCGTATCAGAACAAAACAGTGCAGAGTGGAGGGAGGAGCTCCACCCGCTCCAACAGAACCAGGTAATCTGACAGAAACCAGGTAATCTCTTCTTTACTCACCTTTTCATTTCAGATGTTTGCAACATTCAGCAGTCACAAGTGAGTGAACATACACTGAATATCATCATATCTGGCCTTCCCTACTCTCCACCCCAATGTTCAAAACCGACAAACATAACATAATTCATGTTGGCTTTGCTTGTAAGTATTTTTAAAAATCTGTATTAAGAATGTTGTATTCTCTATTTAAATTGTTCTTTACCAAGATTTGTCAATTTGCATATTTTGACTGATTTAAAGTGTTTGTTCAAATGTGGATTCTGCTTAATGGGAGAGTAGACAGAGGTACAATTGGTATTAATGTTAATGTCACGTGTAAGAGGCAAGATTGAGATTTGTTAAAATTGATCTCAAAACCTGAATATCTTCTGAATTGCTCTATTTTACTGCATAAGTGTGATTTGAAATGAAATTTTCTATATATTTTCTATATATATATATATATATATGATTATGTCGTCTGCATATTGAGATATTATGTGTCTGGAATCTTTTTTTATCAATCCTTTAATGTTTACATTGGGTAGCACACATGACGCTAAAGATAAGGAATCTTAATTTTAACAGAAATTATACAATTCTTTAGTAACCAGAAAATCGAATAGAAAACAGATAATCCAAAGGTGAAAAGAGCATCAAGTACATCAAATACAGAGTGAACGGCAGACAGACGGGTGGATTTACAGGCAGAGAGACAGACAGGTTACCTGGCAGGTTTTCCATTCATCATATTTATAATTCATGTTGTCTTCGCTGCTCCGTGTCCAAACACGGCTTCACCAGTTATGCAGCCAGCAGCTATAAAACAGTGTATGACACGCCCTCTGGTCTGAGAGACGGAGAGGAGAGGAAACGAGCAGAGCAGAGGAGCACTGAGAGGAGGAGGGGGGAGTTACAGCCACACTTAGAAACAAATAATTCAAGGTATTTGCAAGAAAAGTGAAAAATATGATGCAAAGGGGGAAAGTGTGCTGTCAGACAGCAGTCACCTCGAGGGAGAAAATAATGTGCAGGAATCAGTCTGGCTCACATGGAGGGATGCCGGTGAGGAATAACTCAAAGTGATTTTCAAATAAACGTCTGGCGGAGGAGGAGGCGGAGGGAGCGACCAGTGTTATGACAGAAGAATGTGCACATGACTTTTATGTGATGTGATGAAAAAACAAAGTGCGTCTGCCGGGACGCAGACCGTGAATCAGCTGTCACACTGTGGTCAGCCTCAGCGTGGTTCAGCCTCTGCACGACTGGGTAGCCTTAAATGTCCCGAAAAGAATATCATTTAAAATTTAACGTTTTAAAATCTATCTGAGGTCTTCACTGCAGGTACAATTTATCTCATGATAAAAAAATTATAAAGCTTCTGAGGAAACTCAGACTCATGTACAGTATGTTTAAGTATGTCATGTTTTTGTGAAAAATATGGCTAAATACGTGCACGACATGAGGATGCTGTTGCTGCTTTGGTTTTCCCTTCCTTATATATTTGTGTGTGTGTGTGTGTGTGTGTGTGTGTGTGTGTGTGTGGTGACAGGGGGAATCAAAGGATCTACCAGAAGAACCTGAAGCTGAGTGCTGCCGACATGTACCGCTGGAAACTTTCCTCTCAGGAGCCCTGCAGCATGACCTGCTCTATAGGTACGTGCAAATACGCAGGCACACACACACACACACACACACACACACACACACAAACGTTTGGTTTTGACAAACACAGGTGTAAACAATTATAATATTAGTATCGACTTCATACCATATGATTATAATTACAAACTTTATTTGGATTTACACTACATTTTCACTAGCATTTTTCAAAGTGATTGCTCATAAAAATGTTGGCAGTTTCTCTAAACCACAGTTACTTTACGTTTGTACGTTATTATGTAGCAGATACACTGAAACTTTGTGGTTAAAGTGTGTTTAAGTTTAGGCACAAAAAACACTTGGTAATGGTAGGGAAAGATCATGCTTTGGCGGGAAATACCTGGTTTGCGGGGGCACGTTCCCCACTGGTGTGAGGAATGATGTTTCGGTAAAAAACAGACTCTTTTTATGGCACTGTTCCCCTGGTAAAACTGCAATAGGGCACTAAAAGACACTGTATTTGGCTGCTAAAAAGCTGCAGGAAAAATAGGAACAAGTCCCTAAAATACACCCACTTCTGGTGCCAAAAATGCCGCATTAAATGCAGTAATGTCTTAGTAAAAAAATCCCTGCTTTTTGTGGCAGTAATTCTGCAGGAAAAACAGTGACGAGTCCCTTACAGCATCCACTTTTGGTGGCTAAGAAGCTACAGGAAACACAGTGGCATCTCAGTCAAAAAAAATGTGATGGGTCATTAAAAAACTGCAGAAAATCCAGCGAGCTGCAGGGAATAGAGCAACAGGTCCCCCAAAAACACTCATTTAATCAGCTGCATTAAATGCAGCAATGTCTTGGTTGAAAACCTCTGCTTTTTGTGGCACTGTTCCTGCAGGAAAAAGGTGATAAGTCCCTTAAAACACCCATCTTTGGTGAGGGAAAAAGAAGAAGGTGAAAGGATTATGTTGCTTTAGGTACAATAAAGCAGCATTGCTAAATAAAGTTAGAAAGTACTAATATGCCAAAGCAGTCCAACTCCCCTAAAATGTCTTCGGCCATTTGGATATTTTGTGTGCGCCTTCTTGCGTGTGTGTGCTTGTTGTTACCTGTTTGTGACTAGCCTTCCTTGACTTCTTTTTATGTAAAACACACTGTGATTTTCTTTTTTTTAAAAATGTTTTATAGAAGTAACTTTGCCTTCAGCTAAGTGTTTCTTGCCCACAACACAGGTGTATCAAAGTCCTTCGTCACATGCATTCGTTATGACGGCATCGAGGTGCACGATATGTACTGTGACGCTCTGACCAGACCGGAGCCGGTCCACGACTTCTGCATCGGGAGAGAGTGTCAGCCCAGGTACAATTAAACAATCCAATGAGCCAGAAATCGCTGAAACTGTTTAACAGAACATGGTGCTGTTTGTTTCTTGCTGTTATAAAAACGGAGCGTAGCTGTCAGACCCGTGATGAGAATGTGGTGTTTCAGATGGGAGGCGAGCAGCTGGAGCGAGTGCTCGAGGACCTGCGGGGAGGGTTTCCAGTTTCGTCAAGTTCGCTGTTGGAAGATGCTCTCGCCGGGCCTGGACAGCTCGGTGTACAGTGACCTCTGCACCATGGCCGACCTGGAGAGACCTGTGGAGAGACGGCCCTGCAAGAGCCCCGCCTGCGGCCCACAGTGGGAGGTGGCCGAGTGGACCGAGGTATGAGACGTCGTAACGATCCTCCCCGCTGAGAAAACACTTAAAACAATATTTGCGCTGTTTGCAATTCTGCAAGATCAACGCATTTTAATAATTTTGACTTTAAAAATAATGTTTGTTCGGATTCTTGTTCTTCTGGACTTTTGAGCGACCCTCCGTCAGTCAGAGAGGGATGTTCTTGCAGCGCAGACATCTCTCCCTCTTGCTCTTGTCAGGTTCAGGTTTAACAGCTGTCTGCTGCTGTCTTGTGGTCTGATTGTGGTCACTGATGGATTCTCCAGAGACACTAACCAGACACACGCACACACAAACAAAAACTCTAGATGTGATTTGAGCCAACAGATTTGGAAAAAAAAGCAAACAGAAAAGTGAAATGTACAGCTCGCTGATCCAGATACAGTCAGCTGTTCTTTGGGCATTTTCAAGGCCCTGTCCACACACATAGAGATATTTTTGAAAACAGATAATATCCTCTAAGTTTTGGCCTCTCATCCACATGCAAACTGAGTTGTAAGTCACTCAAACAAAATTCAGTCAGGACCACTGTAGTCTAAGAAAACTTTATTTCTATTTGCAGTATGATATTTGGCGGTATGGCTTAGTTTTGGGACCTCTCTGCCCCTCCACGTGCCTACGTGGTAAGCCTTAGGAGGAGAGACTACACCTCCCATGTTTTAGTTGACAAGAATGCATTTTAGTCAAGATGGTTTTTTCCTATTTAAACTAATCCAATTAGGTGAATACAGTTCCTAGAAATTAGAATCAAGGTGACGGGTTTTATATAAAAATTTATGTAGAGATATTTTTTTAAAAAATAGGTCTAAAATTGAATTTGAAAAACTTAAACACCACAAATAACTCGTTTGAGGCAACTGGGATTTGTACCCAGGTTCATTGTAAACTAAACACCTGGCTGTTGTTTCTGTCTTCCTCTCCTCTTATTTTGAAAGTCTGATAGTCCACAACTAACATTTTCGTCTCATCCCATCTTGTCAATGAAAATTAAACATAGATTCTGTCATAGTTTTCATTATCAAGATCTATTTTTAGCTCGACATTTTGGTCATGGCAAAAAAAGGTAATTGACAAAACATTTTCGTCATAGTTTTCATCAACGATATAAATGTTCCAACTTTACTCATCTAAGTGTTTACTGCTACATGAAACATCATTTATGTGGTAAAATTGTCTCTGTGCGCCTCTCCCTGATCCAGTGTCCTGCTAAATGTGGCCGCAAAGCCCAGGTGACCCGCGATGTCCGCTGCTCTGACGAGACCCGACCATGTGACCCGATGACCAAACCACCAAACATCAAGAACTGCACCGGTCCGCCCTGCGAACGCCACTGGACCGTGTCCGAATGGGGGCCTGTGAGTGTCTTAACCCTCCACGTGCACGACATACAGAGACAGTGACATAAACAGTGTGATATATATGTGTTTATCGCTCGGAGCTGCTCCTCTTCGTGCTGCTATCCAAACAAAACCATCATTTCCCACTCTGAGAAATCACAGTCAGTCAGGATTATTTTTTACAACCTGTCTGAGTTGTTCACTCATATTTTAAGACAGATTTTTCCTCCTCTTAATGTTTTGAGTTTGAACAGGTTGTTCCAAATAAAACAGCTCACCTGTCCCAGCTGTTTGGACTTCAGTGCTGCGGTGTGAATTTATGGATTTTATTGTGTGCACTTCCTGATGTTCCATTCAAAGTCAAAGTCTGGAAACTTGCAGGACTAATTTACAACTGCAGAGTCCAACTAGGCACAAACATGCACGGCATGAAATATTATTCTCGGTGAAACAGCTAATGTTGGGTCAGAATTATTTATTGTTGTTTGGAAAATCACCAAACACGACCACATTTTTAGCGTACACCTGTGCCAATTCAACAGCCCTGCAATAAGTGTTTTTATGCAGTGTTATTTCTATTACTATGCCCTGCTCATATTTGTAAAATTAGGTGGTTAAAGCATCTTTGATACTCCTCTAAGTAAAGTGTATATCAGTTTGATTTAACTTAAAACTTTTGCTTGGCCAGAATTACAGCAATCGATATTGAATTGGCAAAAAACATGTTGCAATGCATTGATGAATCAATTTTTTTACCCCGCCCTATTACACACGGTGAATAATTGATATATAAATGGTCATACTGCAGGTGAAGGTATTCGTTCAGCTACAGTAAATAATCAGTCCTGCTGACGTGTGTTGGCACTCTGATCAGACGTCCTGTGATGTTATTTTAAATGAATGTGTTTTATCTGATGTGATGTGACACGTTGTGCTCTTCCTTTCCTCTGACGATGTGTGATGTGACTTAATGCAGTTTTATTTCATGTGAAGCTTCCTTTTAATTTAATCGGATGTGAGGCAACCTGATCTGACTTCATGTGACAAACAGCGTTTCACTCTGAGCTTCGTGACAAAGATGCGGCTGCGGAAGGCAGTGACGGCAGCAGGAATACCTCGTGTTGATCGTGAATCATCCAGTTTGACCTTTGACCCTCGTCGTTGCAGTGCTCGGGGTCGTGCGACCAGGGGAAGACGGTGCGTCATGTGTACTGTAAGGCTCCCGAGGGTCGAGTGGTTCCTGAGTACCAGTGCTCTGCGGAGGAAAAGCCGCTGGCCATCCACCCCTGCGGAGAGAGAGACTGTGCTCCACACTGGCTGAGCCAGGACTGGGACAGGGTGAGTCCTCTGCACAGTGTCCACACCAACATCGAACTGTTTGTAAATATTTGTTGGACAAAAGAAGCATTTCGAGGTCATCATACAGGGCTATTAAAGGACTAAAGTTAATCTGATTAATTTTTTTATGGACAGATATATTTATGTATATACAGTCTTTATTTGTCCTGTGCACAACAATTACAATGAAGCAGTCAGTTTAAACTTCAATACGTGAAAACATCAAAGTGTGAACTGTGAGAATCCATGACAAAGACAGAAAGCACAAACTGCTGCAGAAACTAAAACATAGGAATAAAACAGACTGTATTTGAAAAGTTAAAACATATATAATAAATGAGTGGTGGTTACAGGGTTCATGGACCTTTAAAACTTGAAATCTGGATAGGACCAACAGTTTAGGGAGAGATGTCATAAATGTGCTTTTAATGAAAATCAAAATGGATTTGTGGCGCCGCCTAGGAACCAATTTCAAAATCATTGTACACACTTGGTTCAACATTATTATGTAACATATCCTGCAAGTTCTGGAATGATTCTGCAAGCAAGATTTGATCTATGGTCTGATTTGTATTGCGTCACGTCCAATTATTTTTTACATCTTAGTCTCCCCCCTAATGGTCGATTTAAATGAAACCGTCAGGGTATGTTACTCGTAGTTCTTTAAACATTTTCTGCAAGTTTTGGAATGATTGGACAAACTATTTTTTTAATTTATAGTCTGATTTGTATTGTGTCACGTCCAGTAATTTTTCTGCGTTGTCGGTGCCCCCTAATGGTCGACTTTAATTAAATTCTCAGCAGGTATTGTTCTTAACTCGTTAAACATAAATGGTTATGGAGTTAAGTCTATTTATGTGCGGAGCCACGCCCCCTCTAAAGTTCCTTGATTAATATCTGCAAAACACAATGAATCATCAACAAGCTTTTGATATATTTCAATAAACTTGGTCACAAACCAGACCTGCAGTTTAGGAGCATATGATAAAAATGTGTTTTTAAAAAAAATTAGGAGTGCAGGAATTCTCTTTAGGTGTCTTCACGAGAATCGACAATGTGAATACTCTGTTTCTGTTCGCAGTGTAACACAACGTGCGGCCGCGGTGTGAAACGAAGGCTCGTCCTGTGCGTCGGCATCAGTGGAGGAAAGTTCCAGGTGTTTGACGAGGAGGCGTGTGGAGGCACCGAGAAGCCCGAAGAGGAGAACACCTGCTTTGAGAGGCCGTGCTTCAAATGGTACACCACCCCCTGGTCTGAGGTGAGCTCTGCGAGGCGCACACACCTCCACCATGGAGAGTGGGTTTCTTTGCTCCAGTAAGACCACAACAACATTAGTGGTGTACAACATGGTGTGTCAAAGTCAAGTCACACTTAATTTGTAAATATCAAAAGATGATGACAGAAGCAAACAATGAGAACAATAGAAAATAATAATAATAGATAGGACTTGTATAGCACTTAGGTACTCAAAGACACTTTACATGAAATGCAAAAAGAAGAAAACAAAAACAGAAGCAAAAATAGAAAAATGCAAAATAATGAAAAACGCTTACAAGAACAGAACAGATACAGATCCAAAAACAGAATACAAAAAAACAATACAATGAAAAGGAATGTTATGTTTATTAAAAAATAGACCGGAGCGGCAGCATATACAATGACAATAGGATAGGGCCCAAAATGGAGCCTTGAGGAACGCCACAAGTTTGGGATTAAAGCAGAAAATGTCACAGAGGCGAACCGAGGAGCTCGTATCTGTCAGTTACAGCAGCAGCATTTGTCTCTGTCCGCAGTGCACTAAGACGTGTGGTGTGGGGGTGAGGATGAGGGACGTCAAGTGTTACCAGGGCAGGGAGCTGGTCCGAGGCTGCGACCCCCTCACCAAACCTGTGGCCAAACAGACCTGCACTCTGCAGCCCTGCCCCACCGAGCCGCCAGGTAACAGCTCAGGACATCATACCCTAACCTAAACCATCACAACTAAGACCTAAAAAAACTAAGACTCCAACCCTAACCCTAAGTCCCTGTGTGGGGCCCCTGTGTGGGGCCCCTGTCCCCTCAACTAACCTGAGATTTTATTGCATGTGTGACAAACAAGCGAGAGTTTTCTTTAATATTTCTAAGCACTTTTATTTATTTATACAAAACAGTTTTTATAGCTAAATGTGCAGGTCCAAAACCAACCAAAAAAGCACCACCAAAACTTAGTACAGATATCATGGAGCTGACAGAGAGGCGACTGGAAGCGTGTGCGTGTGAAATATCTAACATTAACTCTTTCATGTGTGACCTGCACCTCAGATGAGAGCTGCCAGGATCGTCCCTCCACCAACTGCCTGCTGGCGCTGAAGGTCAACCTGTGCAGCCACTGGTACTATAGCAAGGCCTGCTGCCACTCCTGCCGCGCCCTCCGCCCGCCGACCTCCTAGTCCGGGACACCGCCGCCTCTCTCCACCACGACTCCAACTCCAGCACGAGGAAAGACATGGGTACGCTAAAGTTCGAGAGGTACAACAGTTACTGTGAACAGTTAGAGGAAGCTGAAAGTCCAGAGCGTCCGACAACAACTTGGATTTACACGAGTCCATTTGTCAAGTCGGATAATTTAAATCTGAACATTTTGTCGGTCTTTTTGATGCTGCATCGACTGCAGTGTTCACACATACAAACTTCCGCCAATTATTATTTTGCATTTCTTTTCCAAAAACAGAATGTAATGTGTTTCTGGTTTATTCTGGATGAACAGAGAAGGAATCTGGTAAAAAGCCATTTTTATTTTTAGGAAATGTTCTCTGCCATTTAATGTTTTGGTCAGTTACTTGTTCTGGTGTTGGGATGGTTTGAACACAGCTGACAGCCAGCACAGAGGTCAGGGGCCCTCAGGAAAACCTGAAACAACTCAGCACACATTAAGTTCCAAAAACTAATACTTGTTCAGTTAAATCTGACATAAGCAGTTTTCAAAAAAGGACATGAAAAAGTCCGAAATTGAAAACACCTCCTCTCTCTTTCTGAAGCCCCTCCCACTAGATGACCAAAGGTGCGTGCGCACGTTTCACACGGTAACCCCGTGTTTATTATTCACTGAATTATTTCAGTCTGTTCTCATTCCAAAGTCCTCAAATACCACCACTTTTGCAGTACTTTAAGCTAAAGATATTGACGCTAAAAACCACCTTTCGAATCCACGTGAAATGCCACCGGACGTTGTCAGCTGCGAATGTGGCCAGACCGCACTTTCGTGGTTATTTTACATCATTGGACAGCAGCTAAGCCTTACATGTGGATAGGCGTCACTCAAGAACGCGGTCAGACGAACTTGTTGCGTCCGCATGATAGACACAGAACAGCGTCAGGTTTAAACGCTGCCTGTAATGATATAATGTGATGAGCGTAAGGGCGAGCTGGAGGGACGGTGGCTGAATCCAACAAACCCCGGACTCATGTGGGAGTCCAGAATCCCCTCCCCGTCTGATTGTGATGGTTTTACACCCGACCATGTGCTTTTTTGCCGAATCCGTACCATCCGTGGCTGCATGTGCTAAATATGGTGCCTAAATATAACCCCGTGCACTGCGATCCCACCATGTGCTTGTGTTGACATCACTGTAGCGGCGTCCTGGCACGTCAACAGCAGCAGAAGGACACCTAGAGCGTAATATGAGGACGCACAAAGCTGCAATATGTGATGATTCGGAAAGAAAACGTGTTGAATCTTCTGTTCACGGCTACATTTTCCAAAGTTTGGAGCCAAGAGGAGGCGCAGAAGTCGAGTTTTTTCTCAGACTTGAAATACAATATTCTCAAAGTTTATTATCAGATCTTTTACTCAGTGACGTCAAATTAACCCTTAGGGACTGTCTGGTGCATTTTACGCTCTTTTCATTCTTCATTTTTTGATAATTTGGTTGTGTTCATGCATATGGCATAACTTTTACATGATTGTGTATCTGAGTGTAATCAGTGAATTTGCAGCTCAGCTCCTACAATAAGTCTAAAATACACTGTGGAAACTAAATAGTTACATTCAGACTGTTCAGGTCCAAAAATGCTCCATTGAAACCCATTCAAACTGACATTTTTGATCCCACAGCCATCAGAGCAGAAAAACAGGACTTGTATTATTTCTGGGTGTCATTCTGGGCTTTTGACTCTGAATTTGTCATTTTGACTATTTTCCACCTGATGAGGTCATTTTGACCATATTTGGCATATGGAGGAAATACATGCTATTTCCACTCGGTGACCTGTCACAGTCAATGATGCTGATCACTGACACAGTGGCATCATGACAAAAACCCGGCATTTAAATGACTGAAATTCTGAAAATGAACGAATATTTGATATTTATGATTAGGACTGATGTTGGTTAAAAAAATAAACACAATAAAAGCAGAAAATACTGTTAATGTATAATATTTTTTAAAGCTTGATTTTGAGTGTGTGAAATATTAAAGCGGGCCTTAAGGGTTAAGACTGTCTCCCCCATCTTTGAGAAAAAAAAACACATTTTCCTGATCATCTCCAATATTATCCCAAGACCTCGTGCAACTAAAGCCAGTTCTTATCAGCTGTTTTTATTTATCGGCTCTGGTAGAAAATCTTCCTCTCAGAAACCGTGCAGTCGGAGACAAAGTGGAGTCAACACTCAGACGGTGTCACAGACGTCCACCATCAGTTAGCAGCTCGCTCTCATCGCGTTCATCGCTGCCATGAAAAGATCTATTAAATTATTTCTCAACTGAATATACTGCATGACTAGAATATTTAATACAGATACTGTTTATGGAATATTATTTAATTGTGTTTCAGTTTGGTGTCTGGCATGTAAAAAGTTTATATTTCCATTCCACCCCCTGCCCGCTTGGCGCCGTGCCGGTGCGCCTGCAGGATATGGAAGCATATTTATTAGTCATAGCACATTTTCATTTATCGCGACGCTCCTGATGCCAGCCGGCGGTTTAATCATCGGGTCAACCGACGCCAGTTCTGGTCTGTGTGTGACAGAGGAGAGTAAATACAAACACAGAGGATTCCTGACACTTGAAGTATGGCTGAAATGTATTCATGTATGTCTCATTTTTAACTATTTTGTACTGTGTTTTTATATAACTGATACCTCTTTGTACAAAACGTAAGTATGGACATTGTGTACTGTTGAGAACAGACTGAAAACCTAATGGTACTGACTTGTATTTCCATTAAATAACAGTTCAATGAACAGATTTGCCTCTTTTTTTTCGGTTTATGTGAATTTGATCTTTTTTTCTCTCTCATAACAAACGTTTTAGTCAAAACTAGAATTACCGCCTTTCGGTTGTTTGCCTCCACAAACAAGACCCCAAAATGCCGTCTGTTCAGTCCAGAATTATTCGCCTCGTGGTTGTGCACCTTTGTGAATCAGTCGAGTTTCTCTCACAGTTTACACCCACGTCTGTGAAAACATGAAACAAGATCTCCACAATCAGTAAAATTAGAGTCACCAATTCAGAATCTGGCCAAATGTGTCGCCTTCAGTTCCTGACATACGGCGTTTAATAATGGCGAGAAAGAACATTATGATGTCACAGTGAAGTTAAACTTTGAACTTTTTGGTTATTAAGTGTCATCACTTTGTCATTTTATCCCGTCAAACATTTTTGTGAAATTTTGTCATAAATAGTGTATGAACTCCAAAGTTACCACCAAACAATGTTTTGTGAGGTCACAGTGACCTTGACCTTTGACCCATGTCCATCCAAAATTTAATCAGTTTATTGTTGAGTCGAGATTAACGTTTGTGCCAAATTTGAGGAAATTCAAGTTCAATCACAAGAGTGGGATGGACAACCCAAAAACATAATGCCTCCCCCATCTCTACTGTAGAGACATACAAAAATAATACATATATATACATGTAAATATATTTCATTTAATCTTTATTCAAGCAGAAAAAACTCTCAAGATTAAATGCTTCTTTTAATTTACAGACCACATAGAAAATAATAATAATAATAATAATAATAATCTTAAAATTTCAAAACAAGCCTATGAAGAAAATTCAGAAAATCAGACGCTTCCACTTCGAGTTTTTTTCTCATCGGTCTACATTAACACTATACTGACAAAGTGAAAACAGAATTTTGATTTATTTCATTTTTTTAATTAAAAACAAACACAAAATCACGCACAGAAGCACTGAGGCTTTCTGAGCTCAGAGAAGCTGCTGCGCCTCGACTGGAGTCCAGCTGCGGTTAATTGATCTGATTGGATCTGATTGACGCGGCTCTCAGCTGCCTCTGTGAGGCCTCAGTGCCTGCAGAGCTCAGAGGCTGCGGGAGGCTGCAAAAACATTTCTGCTGCATTAATTCCTCAGGAAAAGTCCTCAGGAGCTTTCTGGTCCTCTAATTCTGGCATGAAAGAAGTTTTGTAGAAGCAGCTGAAACTGAGCACAATCAGGAGAAAAAAAATACATATATTTAGAGAGAGTCTCAGTTTAAAAGGGTTTTTTTGTTTGTTTGTTTTTTAAATTAAACTTGGAAGACAGTGTTTGAGGCATTGCACAGACACCAAACAGGTTTGCATGGTTTTATTTTGATCACAGTAAATGAAGTCACTTTCACACACAGATCAGCGGCACCAGATGCAGGTTTGAGAGCAGCTGACGCCCCCTGCTGGTCAGCAAACAAACTGAAGCAGAGCAGAAACAGATGCACAGTTTCAGTCTTCACTCTAAAATAAATCACTAAATAAATTTAATGATCTTACTTAATGATAATCATGAAAGTGATTCTGCAGTCATTTCCCCTTAATAACTTTAAAAATAAAGTGCAGAACATGCAGCTTCATGGCCCCAAATCCCCCCGAAGGGATTAATGTCTGAGGCTTCATTAACCCTTTGAACAAATTTGCTCGATTTCTCTCAAAAACATGGAAAGAAGGCAGAGTGCAGCTTCAGAAGAAATTATGCACAAATTTGCAAGAGATGCATAAAAAGTTTAAGAAAATTATGTAAAAATTATGAGACACACACAAAGCAAAGCAGATAAATATATAAGGAAAATATAAGAAAAAAATAAATGGAATAATAAATCTGTTGCATATTTTAAAGCAATTTAAGAAAAAATAAATGGGAATAAAGTTCAAGAAAATTACCTGAAAATGATCAAAATGTAAAAAAAAAAAAAAGAAAAAAACAAAGAAAAAAAGTGTTTGAAATTAAAATAATTCTGTAAAATAATTTTAAATGGAATTATGAGAATTATAGTATAGTTTTTCCCTAGCTTTTTTTTGTTGCACCACGTAGCCATAGCATCATGTGACCTAAAAAAGCCAAAAAAGTGTTTCCATTGCACTTTAGCCAAATATGGCTTTTTTGAATCCCCTGAAATTCCACCTCATGCAAGTGTAAAAACTTTTTTTGTGTTAAATGGGAGTTTGGTTTTTTTTTTTTAATGTTTTTCAAAATTTCATTAGACATATTTTATATTTGCAATTTCAATTCGTGCAATTTGAGGGTTAATGGAAAGTTTCTGTCATTGTGTTCATGTGCAAACTCATGAACAGCAGGAACATATTTGGCTAAACACACGTCCAGTTTTCGTCATGAAGGTGTTTTTGGGCCCTGCAGGTTCTGCACTTTAATCCAGCTGATGATTTCAGACGATCAGAAACACACACACACACACACACACACACACACACACACTCATAAAACACACAAAAGGACAAAATCACACACAACAGCAAAAACAACCAGACTCCTTTTCTGTCTTTTTTAGCAGCATGATATTTTATCTTGCAGGTTGTCCTCATGTTACAGTGGAACTTTTATTCCATTTAAATGTTCATTTTTTTAAATGAAGGAATGTGCGGCTCCCGTTGAGCCGTTTTCTCTACTCACGAACTTCGTAAAATACCAAACACTCATCTACTCGTCAGAAACACCACAATGTGCCGTCACTTTGTTCCTAAATGCTCGACAGTGGGACGTCTTCAGCAGAAATCACAGTCACTGGATCATTGAATGCTTCAGAAAAGCCCTTTAAAGTGTGATTTGCTTTCAGCAAATTCACTGAAACAGTCACAAACTGACAGGATCACCAGCTGCTCGCCGCTGTCCGAAACAACAGAAAACACAATGCTGTGCTGACAATTTCGGATGATGTCAGTTAAAGTGTTGACATCAAGCTTTCCTGTCTAAACATTAAGTGTTTCAGTTTTAAATGAACAAGGAAAAAAGTATATTTATTAGTTAAAGTCGTTTTTAAAGCTCAACAACTAAGTTTCTAATGTTAAAATTTGAATATTTGATTTCAATTATTTTACTCTCTATTTGTTATTAAATAAAAATTAAATAAAAAAATTCAATATATTTACTCCTTTATTTGATATGAAGCCCCTAAAGGGACATGGGGAAGAACAAAATAGAGAAAAAAAAATCAGATAGTGGGAAAAAAAATAATGGAAACATTTTCATTGTGGGTAAAAAAGTAGATAGTAAGGGAAAAATAAATGGTAAAAAAATGCTTTGTGGGGAAAAAAAATGATTATAAAAAACAAATGGTGGTAAAAAACAGAAAATAGATTGTGGGGGGAGAAAATAGCCGGTGAAAAAAAAAAGCTCCTGAGAAAGTTTTGCTTTCTCTCAAGAAAAGTACATCTGGTCATTCAAAAAGAAGTACTTATGGTCAATATATATATATATATATATATATATATATATATATATATATATATATATATATATATATATATATATATATATATATATTAACCAACTAGAAAACCATTATGCAAACCATAGTGGATTGAAATTGTAACAATTTCTCTACAATAAAATTTAAATATTTAAATATTAATATTGTACAGAGCTCGGCAGATGTTGTGAGAAACAAAACTAACATACTTTGCAAACTCCACTTAAAATTGTCTGTGTTTATCATCCCAATTTTTTATATTGTGTATTAATTTGTAAAAATAATAATAATGAATAAATAAATAAATAAATAAATATCTTTTCCCCTCGGACATCTGCCAGGCTCAAAAATGAAATTGTTGAAATCACATAAAAAAAAAAGAAATATTGAAATGTCTTCCTGTATTGTTATGTTGTCCCTTGAAAGCAGCTCCAGGTGTTTGCGGTGGCTGATCGGAGCTGCTCTCCGGCTGTAATCAGACAGAATAAATGAAAACACCTGCGCAGCTTCACGTGCTGAGCTGCAGCTTCAGGCCGCAGCTTCAGGCTGCAGCGAGCGTCAGCCACAGAAAACACGTATTTCAAGACAATATTTGTCTCTTATGAGGTGATTTAGTGAAGAAATTCCTCAGTGAAAGAAATGAAGGTGACATGTAACACTGTACAGCTGCTGAAGCACAAACAAACACAAAAAAACATTTTGTCTGTGTCAACATCCACATGTATATTTTTTCCGCAGCATAAATAAATCAGTCAGGTGGTTTTATCAGTTCACACATGAGAGCTCCACCAATCAGCTGAGACTCAACGCCCAAAAATAACGAGCAGAAGAATAAACCGGCAGGAGTTATTTTGACAGATGAAATATGTCTCTTTATGTGAAGCATTTGGTGCATTTAATATTTTTTCTAGTAAAGCATGTTGGGCTGCAGTTATTATTGTGAATCTATTTATTTATTTTCGGATCATAATCAAAATTACTGCAGAAAAAGAAAAAAAGGCATTTTTTTATCTTGATTTAGGATCTGGCTGAGACGAGAGGAGGACGTCTCAGAAGCTGAATTTAGGAAGAAAATGGTTGAAATCTGACATTTCTTGGATTTTTGGACATTGGTAGGATTTTAGGATATTTCTTAGATTATTGGACGTTTCCGTGATTATTGGAAACTTCTCAGACTTTCGGGTGTTTCAGGGATTTTAGGGTCTTCTCTGTGTCCTCTGTCGGGGGTGTGGGGGATCCTCCACTGGTACTTTTTCAGATAAATAAGCTCTATTTTGATGTTTTTTAATGTACTGTGACACCTCATCATTTTTATTGCGAATTATTATCAGGGGCAAGATTTGTCCCGCGGGCCGTATGTTGAGTTTCTCTGCTTTCGAAGCACAGTCCGAACAAACTGTGAGACAACTAGCCGACTCGCCGTTAACCTGACGCCAGAAACTTCCTGTTTGCGCTGGACTTTATTCAGGATTTTTACCTCCACCTCCGTCTCTTATGTGGTGCGTCCAAACAAACGAACCTGTGTTCAGTTTACTCACAAACTGTAATTTGTCTTGACATATTTTGATACACGTACATCGGTTTGCTACTAACAAGCTAATTCACAAACAAGCTAATTTTCTAAACAACAAAAACAGACATATCGGTCACAAAATGATCCGTTTTAAAGGTGCAGTCAGCGATTCTGCTCTGTGTTCATAAACAGCCCTGACCTTATGGAGAAAACACACGAAGGACAACATCAGCAACAGGGTTTTGGAGCTAATGCATATGACAGGGAAAAGGCCGTAGATAAATAATAACCAGGTACCGAACGCCAAGATGGCACCTGTTCAGTCCGATGAAACTGCCGGGCGCAAACGCCGAACAAGACTTCACAACAATAGAATTACATCTGAGCGGTTTTGAGATATTGAGTTTTAAAGTTTCGATTCCAAATACTAAGAATCATTAAATAACCTTTCTTTTAAAAAAGCATCTAAATTAAAAAAATAAGCCCACATAATTAGGAAGTTGTCACAGAGTAAGAATATGTGTAAGCTGGCGAATTACCACCTCGTGGTCGCCACAATCAGCACATTTTCAAAAATTGGAGTCACCAGTTCAGTATTTATTTCCCCTCCTGGTACCGAAAATATGATGTTAAGTAACGGTCAGAAATATTTTTTTTCATTATGATGTCACAGTGAAGTTGACCTTTGAGCTTTTGGATATAACGGGTCAGCATTTCACCATTTTGTCCTGTCAGACATTTGAAAGAAATATTGTCATTACGAGTGTGTGAGGTCTTGAGTTATGGCCAAAAAACATATTTGTGAGGTCACCGTGACCTCTGGCCATCAAATTCTAATCAGTTCATTCTTGAATCCAAGTGGACGTTTGCGCCAAATTTGAAGAAAATCCCTCGAGGTGTTCTGGTGATACTGCATTTACAAGAATGCCACATTAAAGGTCACAGTGACCTTGACCTTTGACCACAAAATTCTTATCAGTTCTTTCTTGAGTCCAGGTGGACGTTTGTGCCAAATTTGAAGATATTCTTTAGATACTGCGTGCATGAGAATAACAAGGACTCGAGGTTACACTGATGTTTGATCACCAAATTCGAATCATTTCACCGTCGAGTCAAAGCAGATTTCCCACAGAGGGAGATGTAATCTCTGGTCACTGCAAAATCTTACTCAAGTTTCGGATTTCAAACCTTTCTGGTTAAATTCGTGGCCTTTGGTTGAAGAATATTGAGGCCAACGTGGCGTTTGGTTGTTTTGAAGCCCTTTCTGGTGATTCTGGGGAAAGATACGAGAGAAAACTCGCCCTGATCGGCCTCGAATCACTCCTTAGGTTGTCCTACATGATCCGTACCGCTGCCTTCTCGCTAACTTTAAAAGATGAGTAAAATACTTTAAACCGGCTAACTGGGCTTATAGCGACCGGCAAAATGTACGGTCAAACACGCAGAGTGTCACTATTGTACCATCATATTTTCACCTTTCAGTATGAGATTTGTTTTTTCTGAGCTGATGTCTCGGGGAGACCAGGGTGTGTGTTGGTTGACACTCCTGTTTACGTGAGGCGGACATCAAGGACTAGAGATTTGTCTGGTCTTGTTAGCTGTGCAGCCGGTCCCTCAGCAGATCTTCCATCCTGTTCTCAACTCGTCAAATAGATCCAGACTGTCAGTCTTTCAGTGTACGAGTGTGACGGCGAAAACAACCTTCCACGTCCAACCGGAACGAGGCGTCAGACGATAACGCGCTCAGACGGAACTGGTGGCGTTGTTATTATACGCCAGGGGATGGCTGGACGGCACCAGGTGTGTCCACGCGCAACACGAAAACACG
This sequence comes from Plectropomus leopardus, assembly GCF_026936395.1. Taxonomy (NCBI): domain Eukaryota; kingdom Metazoa; phylum Chordata; class Actinopteri; order Perciformes; family Serranidae; genus Plectropomus; species Plectropomus leopardus. The sequence goes on from NC_142179.1 coordinate 2,404,772, forward strand.
CCCGCGTGGAACTGGACGCATACGCGTGAAATACTGAAGGACGCCACCGGTAACAAGGTAATATAAGAAGCGCGAGTGCATTTATAGGGCGGGAGCCTGCAGTTCGCCTCCTGTGTGGATGTGTGTTGGTTTTTATTTTCGGCACCTTACCTTCTGCTGCATTTGCCGAAACCTGACCATTATGACACATCATTGGTCGCCGTGAGCTGTTGTGTCATCGGGGTCCGAGTCCCCCTGCACTGCAGGGAGAGCCCTCGGCCTGTTCAATCTCCTGCCGTCTGCAGAAGATACCAAAAATCTAACAAAACCAGAAACTTCAACAGCTTCCTCGCACAGACCATACGACTGCTCAACTCTTTTAAGTGCACAAACGTTGATATTTTTACTCTTTTTAGTAGTTTTTATCAGGCAAAGTACTGCACTTCATAATCTGTTTCTCTTCTTTGTTTTTAACGGTTGCCCAGAGGAACGTGTTATTTTGCGTCACTGTATGTGTTCACACTGGATGGATGGAAATCATAAACTTGAAACTTGATAAGGACCGTGATGCCTCTTCCCACCGTGTGCACGAGTTGACATCACGGTAACGGCATCCTGGAGCGTAAACAGCTGACACAGAAGGATACCTAAAACGCCACATGTAGACACAGAGGGTCACTGACAGAGCAGCACTGCGTGATGAGTCGGGACGAAAACGTGTTGGATCTTCGGCATTTGTGTTGCGTGTTGAGTAATTTAATTTGCTGCAACAAATGGCACAGTGATTTCTCCCTCACAGTCGCGCAGGTGACTGTGAAAGTGAGGAGAAAGGCAGAGGGAGTGCGAGGAACATTAAAACTTAACTCCACAGCACATTATCAACAATCCTCCAAAATCGCTGACTCCACCTTTAAGTGACAGAAAACTGAGTCTGTTCAAATCTGCCAGAAACAAATGTTTCTGTTCACAAATGCATTCAGCTGTTGGCCGTTGCTCCGGAGCCGCCGACCTCCAAAACGGCTGCCAGGCGGCGTGTTACATCACCTGAAAGCCCTCGGCGTTGTATCAGTGCAGCACCCACAGCACAGCACGCGTATGATAACTTTGTGTTTGCAGACGAGTCAGTGCAGTTTTTAGAAATGAAGAAACCTCTACTCCGGGCCAGCAGGGCGGCGCCGCCTCCTCCCTGCCCGCTCCTAGACGTCGGTGCTGACGCTGTGGGTGTAAACCTCCCTCATGGTGACGGAGCGGATGAGGTTGAGCTTCTGGTAGAAGCTGGCCAGGTCCATGGGCAGCTCCAGGTCCGACTGCTGCACAGTCCTGTAGCTGATCCTGCGCCCGCCGTTACACAGCCTTTCCGGGTGCTGCAGGTAGAAAGGCAGTGAACAGCGGGCGCAGGACGGGCAGAAGGCGTGTGAGCGCTGGCACCTGCGTGGCGGCGGCGTGGGGGAGTAGCTGGCGGGTCCGTTGGCCTCCGTGAGGAAGGTCGGGGGGTAGTTCTCCGGTTCGTCGCCGTAGTGCTCCGGCGTCGGAGGCGTAGGGGGAGCGGACAGAGCCAGAGGGCGGGAAGGCGACATAGTGGCGAGCTCTGGTTCCTCCTCTTCCCCCTTCTCAGACTCCTCCCTCTTACAGCAGTAATACTAGAGGGGTCAAAAACAAAAACAGAGCTTTAGGTCAGACGTCAAGACGTCTTTTACTGACAAACATGCAGAAGAACAAAACGAGGCCATGTTACTGATTAAACTGACCCCATAATTCTGCTGCTCTCATTCCGAAGTCGGAAAATTTGCTGCTTTTGCATTGATCCTGATGTAGGATCTCGACGCTAAACGCCACCTTTTGTGTCCACATGATGTGCAAGTGGACAGCGAGAGTTGATTATGTACAGCCGGCTTCTGGGTGAAAGTCCAGGGTTTGTTGGACCCATCCACCACCCCTTACGCCCGCCCTACAGGGACTCTTCAGCTCCTTAGATTACATTATTATCGGCAGCATTTCCAACTGACGCCGACCTGTGGCACATCAAACCGATGCGACAGGTGCTGTCCGCACGACTGCTGGTGTACCGCCAATTCTGCAGAAATTTTGCTGCAAGATCTAGATGCCAAAAGCCACTGTGGCGTTGTTTCTATCCGTTGGTAGACGGCTGGAAGGCATCGAGCACGTCCACATAAAACTTGCACATGAGAACTCAGCTGGACGTCACCGGTAACAACGAAATATAAGGAGCACAAGTGCACTTACAGAGCAGACGGGAGTGTTTGGGTCCCATAAACAACTAGCTTTCCTGCGTGAGTCCAGAGTTCGCTTCCCGTGTTCGCTTGTGTGTTAAACATCAGATGTGAAGTGAAGAGAAAACAGTCGTACCTGCAACCTACATAAACACAGAACAGCGACGATGGTCAGTAAGATGACTGTAGCCAGAATTCCTCCTGCGATGACCACTGTCCCGGCTGACATTCGAAATCCTCTCCATCAACAGCCTGCCGGACGAGAAGGAGAACAAAGGAGAGTGCGAAATAAGAGAGGCACAGAATTATTAGTATCACGTCTTTGTGTTCAGATTTGGACGAGTTTTGACTCTGAGAAGTCTGGCAGTCTGGTTTTTATTTAAGGTGAGAAAAACTTCAAAAAAAGGCCTCAAGGTTCCCGGGCATTTATTCAGTGAGATGAAAATCTGAAGAAGCCTCTAGTTCATTGTTAGCATTTCATGGGCCAACTGCATCCCATTAAAACATTTTGCATTTTTTAGTTGAAGGCATTCAGCCGAGCGCTCCCAAAGCAACCTGACAATTACACAATGAGGCAGTCAGCAGAGCGCAAACCTCCCGCCAACACCGAGACGCTCTCCACCCTGCAGAGCTGCGCTGTCGTTTGTCTTCCTGCACGTCATGGACACACAAAAACATGATAATCATGTGGTTTTATCAGCTCGGGCAAAAACAAAAAAAACAGTGACCCAAAAAAGCCTGCTGTTAACTTTTAAGAACTTAAACTACCACAAAAAGACGGTCTTCAGTAAAAGGCCATCTCCTAAATTATTGCCATAAAGGAAATCAGTTAATCACTTTAAAATCTAGATCGGCATCAGTATTTTTTTGTGCTGCAATATTTAACACGTATTTGAACCTTAAAAACCTGAGAAAATAGGTTAAAAATATCGTTATCGTTTTTACGAGGAAAAAGTCAATAAACAAACTGCAAGAAATCGGTAAAAGTGACAAGAAAACAAACTGGAAACTTTGACGAAAGCAGAGACGCGGAAATATCTGGTCGGACGCTGAAGGTGGCTCTTTGGTGTCGTGCTCATTCACCAAAAGCGCTGACAGAGCGGGCGAATTTGACGAGTTTTGACGAGCTGTGGTGTCTGACGGTGGAATCATTCACAAAGTGGTGATATTTGACGGCTTTTGAATGACAAATTGCCGTAGATATGTTAAAACTACATATTTTGGTCTAAAAATACACGCTTTGGTGGAGCACGGTCACTCCTGGAAAAAACGGTTCGATGCCTACAACGCTGCTGGAAACATGAGTCCCAAAATAACAACTGGTTTGTTATTTTGGTCTCAGTGGTCTGCATCCTTTGATATGTTTGAAAATGTAACATATTTGGGGTTTTCGGAAATGTAGAACTCTAATATTTGCTTGTGGTGACTTGACATTTTATTTTAAGAGAGAACAAAAAGACAAATATGAGTCGCTGGCCGTGTTTCCATTACAGATCTGCGAATATCTTAATATATTTTGAAAATGTCGATAAAACACAGTTGCGAGATGACTTCGTTTCCATCGACTGATGTTCTGCGACTTCTCCTCTCGCGATAACATCCCAGTAACCATGGCGATGGATGTCCAAAACATTGGCAGTTTTATTTATATTACAGCCACTCAATAAAGCCAAACTAATATCGCCATAATTTCTTTAGTCTCGTATCAGAATTAAGAAGATCTCGGTCTTGAAGTCTTGTTTTGTAGAACGTCATGTGACTTTGTTGTACTTTTTCTTCTTCTTTGGGTTTAATAGCAGTTGGTATCCATAAAGTCGCAGTACCGCCACCCGCTGTTAAACATCGTATGAGCTTTAAAAGAGGAAAAAAAAAGTATTTCCATTGCAGTTTTTCGAAATATGGCTGTTTTTAATTGCCTGAAATACCACCTTGTGTGAGTGTAAAAAACAATTTGCAAGGTTTTTTTTTCGAAATTGACGTGTTTCCATTAGGCGTATTTTGTATTCACAATGAGCCGAATACAAAATATAAGATTCATTTTGCGCAATTTGAGGGTTAATGAAAACACGCCTGTGATGAAGAAAAATAATTTAGGAAAAAAGGCAAAGAGAAACTTTGTGTGACTGAGGAGGCGTTTGTTCAGAGTCTCGTTGAAATTATATCAGCAGGCGAGCAAAAGTGAGACAGAGAGGCATTTTACATCTTATAATAATAATAATAATACATTTTATTTAAAGGGCGCTTTTCACAATATTCAAAGATGCATAACGAAGCAAAATCAAAGTCAGTAAAACATAAAAAATAAAACAAAATGAATAAAAGCAAGACAAACAAGCATGAAATGTGCATACATCAAACATTAAAAGCAGATTTAAAAATGTATTCATGTTTTATTCAGTTAATCACATCAGAGTGCAGTGTGCATTATTAGCAAAAGACAAACACTAAACGCCTTTAATGCAACAACGGATGGAAATGTTTCCACTTCTCCCTCTGAGCGTCCGCATTAATCCAAACCCTAACCCTCCTCACATCTCACTCAGCCTGATGTTACTTTATGAATTTAAATCATCAGCTTCTCATAATCAGCTTTCACTCATGTTTTATACAAGAAATGAAGAGTTTAAGATTTGAAAATGTGCAAAGAGTAGAAGTCAAACACCGGCAGGCAGATACCGAAAATCATCTTCTTCATCTTCATCTTCATCTTCATCTTCATCTTCATCTTCATCTTCATCGTCTTCTCCTTTAAACCCTTCAGACTTTGAGCAAATTATTTTGCTTTCTTTTGAAAACATTGTGAAAAAAATGTTTTAGAGATTGCAGAAAATTAGTAGATTTGGAAAATTATTTTTTCAAAAAAGATCAGGAAAATGTCCAAAAAAAGCACAACCTATATGATTATAATAATTAGGTATTTAAAAGTATTTATTATTTTTAAGAGGTTTTTAAGTAATTTCCATGTTTTTTATTGACTTTCTTTGTTTTTTGGGTAATTTTGGTGCCTGTTTCATTGTTTTAAATTGACTGTGTCATGTCAATGAACACTGATGTACTCTGTACTTTTCATGTACTTTTACACAGTTGTTTTTGCTGATTTTGAGGTAATCTTTTCTGAAGTTTCATGATGCCTTTTTCTCGTGTTTTTGTTTAGGTTTAAAAGGGTTAAAGCCCTAAAGGGTTAAATTTGTTGATCTCTGTCTCAAGTCATTTCAGTTCTCCATGTTTCTGTGTGATCAGCTGATGAGTTTCACCTGAGTCTGATTGTCACACCTGAGTCCTCTTACCTCGTCTATAAAAGCTGCCTGTGTCCGTCCCTCACGGTCACTTTGTCTTCGTCTCCTGTAGCAGCACGTTAGTTATTTTACTCGTAACTCCATGAAACTGCCTCTGAAGTCAAAGAAAAGACGTTTGGACTCTCTAAATGTCTCCACACTCACACATCAGGTCATATTCAGAGACAATAATCTGCCTGAACTCAAAGTGACTGATGGGAAAACTTTCACGCAGCAGCGAAGCCGCCGTCTTTTAAATTTCAGACACGTGAACAAACAAAGCTGGGAGCTGCCGAGCTCATCAGCACCCCGGGGATCAGCTCGCTCGGGTTTCCATAGCAACAGAGCGCCGGACATCAGCATCCCCGAGGGCCAAAGAGCCATTTACACACACACACACACACACACACACACACACACACCAACAAGCAGACACACAATCAAAGGTCAGCGTCCGTCTGTCTGTCCAATCGTCCATCCATGTCCGTCTTTCCATCCAGCTCTCCGTCTGTCCATCCATCCATCATTCGATTCATCCATCTGTCTTTCTATCAAACATCCATCCATCCATCCATCCATCCATCCATCCATCCATCTGTCTGTCCATCAAACATCCATCCATCCATCCATCCATCCATCCATCCATCTGTCTATCCATCCGTCCATCTATCGTCCATCCATCCTTCCATTAAACCATTAATCCATCTATGTCAATCTTTCCATCCAATTATCCAACTATCCATCCATCCATCAACCGATTCATCCATCTATGTGTCCATCAAACATCCATCCATCCATCCATCCATCTGTCCATCAAATATTCATCCATCCATTAAACCATCCATCTGTCCATCCATCCATCCATCCATCTGTCCATCCATCTGTCTATCAAACATCCATCCATCCATCCATCCATCCATCCATCCATCCATCCATCTATCAACCGATTCATCCATCCATTACACCGTCCAGCTGTCATCCATCCATCCATCCATCCATCCATCCATCTGTCTATCAAATATTCATCCATCCATTACACCATCCATCTGTCCATCCATCCATTCATCCATCCATCCATCATCCATCTGTCTATCCATCCATCTATCTATCATCCATCCATTAAACCATTAATCCATCTATGTCAATCTTTCCATCCAATTATCCAACTATCCATCCATCCATCAACCGATTCATCCATCTATGTGCCCATCTGCCCATCCATCCATCAATCTGTCCATCTTTCTGTCTGTCTATCAATCCATCCAACCATCCGTCAACATCCATTTACGATTCATCCATCTTTTTGTCCATCCATCCATCCATTCTTACATTGGACATTTAATCTTATTTCAATTATTCTAAAAACTTTCTAGAGTTGAGCCTCAGCAGCAAGTTTAAACATTTTTAATCAAAAAGGTTTAAATTTTCACATCAGACCTTCGGCCTAAACAACTCGCTCACAAAGACAGAAACTGTGCATCATCATCATCATCATCAATAACAACAACAACAACAACAACAACAACGCGTTACGAACACTGTATCAGCATCTGCGGTCGCCCTCTGGAGGTCGTTTTTATTTTTCCCTCATCACTGACGCAGATTATATAACGATGACTGCAGCTCCGGCTGCGTGTTTGTCTGTCCTGCTGTCCCAAAGACTCAAATATGGATTCATCCACTGCGATTCCTCGCCCCCGTCCCCGCCCACACCTTTTTTTTTTTCTTTTGGAAAGCAACCTTGAGTCCTTGAAAGGTGCTATATAAATCCAATGTATTATTATTGTTATTAAATTACAAAATAAATAATTTTAAAAAATGAAATTTAAAAAATCCATGTTTCCTTTTGTTTGTTCCATAAAGTGAGCAGCTGTCACCGACCCTTAAAAAAGTGAAAATGTATATTTGTGAAATGTTTTTAAAGATCTTCAGTAGGAACCAATGGGCTCGCAGCTGACAGTCAGAAACCCACAAACATGTTGTTTGTTTGAGTATTTCTTATGACGTTTGTTTTTTAGCTTGATGATTGTTTGACCCTTTTAAACTCGCAGCTCAGACGCCTTTTATCCAAAATATGTGGCTGTATATCACACGTCCTCACAGGAGTATTATATAATAGATGAGGTGACTATAAATTGTATATTGAGTCAGGGCCAGAGCTACCATTAAGAAACTATAAAAGTAATCATATTAAAATATATTTAATATGACTGCTCATAGGCCAATAAATAAATGAAAGCAATCAGTTTTTTCTTTTTATGGCCAACAGGAGGAGACTTTATACCTTCATACCGAGAAAGACAGAAAATCTATACGAACATTTAAGTGAGTGAATGGATGCTTTGAAACCTGAGCAACCTGACTTTAAAAACATCGCAGAAATGACCCTAAAAACTGCAAGAAATTTGTAAAGTAAAAGTAAATTACACGACAATCAGCGCAAATAGCACAAAAAAGGAAAGAAAAAAGGAAAAAAAGGAAAAAGGTCCTTAATTTGAACAACAACTAATTATTATTTGCAATTGTAAATCAATTTGCAGGGCACTTCTTGTCCCTGATCCAGGTTTCGAAGGGTTAAACTTATAATCTTTTATTTTGTTTTGGGCCAACATTTTCCAAAGACTGGGCGAGACTTTGAAAGACTTGGTGGACTCATAATCTCAGTTTTTCTAAAATCCTGGAGACATTCCTGTGGTGAGTACACAGATGCATGAAGGACGGTCAGTTATACTCATTCATACAGGGACACCTCCAAGCATTTAATCAAAGACGTGATTTAATTCATTTAACACATTAATAAGTCACATGACAGCTGTAGGGAGTGAATGTGGACATAAAAGCCTATTATGTAGCTTATGGTCCGACTTTCACGCAAAATTACGCGCATTTCTGACCGTTAAAAACTGATCAGGCACGTTGGATAAAGTTCATTTAAACATGCACACTTTCAGTTCAGTAAGTCTCAGCAGCCTCTTTCACTCAGCTTTCAAGGGTGTGGACTCATACACCAGCACAACACACACACACACACACACACACACACACACTGAAATGCAAGACTGGAACTGCTACACTAGCTTCAATTGTGCGTTTCTATCCTGAAATTCGTGATTTGCGTGCGTAAAGGCTGTTGCTGCTGCTGTCAAAAATACCCACCCACAAATTAGGGAAACCACAACAGACAGTCAACTAAAGTAAATATTACTTCGTGATTTGTCGAAATTAGCTTTTAAAAACCTCAGCAGTGGTACAAAATTTCCTTTATTTAGACTTTACGCGCATTTTACGCAAAGCTTTCCAGCACGGTTTTTAGGGTTTTTTCATGGCACAAGCTTCCGAACGACTGATTTCTGGTACTTTGCACAGTTTATATCCACTTTTGCAATAACCACAGGCACTCACATACAACCAGGTGATGATCTTACCCATCACATCAGTATGTGGATCGTCGCATGTCGTCCCCTGCGGCACCTCCAGCTCCGGGCGTCCCGGTTTGCGGGCAGAGGTGATGGGTAGGAGGGTCGGGTTTCAGCTGGAGGAGGTGTAACCAAACCTCTAAGTGTGAGCTTACAGCAGCGTTTTAAGTCCACACACACATCTGACCTGTGAATGAGGAGCAAAGGTTTGTCCCGGTGCGTCAAAGAGAGAAATGTGTCTTCACATCTCTTCTGAAAATTCACAACCTGCGCTTCGCTCCACAGCTGGAGACGTCAGAAACGCGGCGAAAAAAGCAAACTTTTATTGAATGAGGAAATATTTCCTTCGTTTCTTCTTTTAATTTGCGATTAGTTTGCTTTTGTTTGCTTCAGAGCAGATTGTAGTTTTTCAAAAAGCTGCCTAATTCAATAAAATCCCCAAATTTTGAAATATTTCCCCTCCGGGTCCTAAGGTTTCCTTTTTTGGCTTTAGTCCCAACAGAAAGCAAACAGCTGATCCAAAGGCGCGCAGGAGGAGAGAGAAAAGCTCCGGTCCGCTTCTAATTAATTGGGGGATGTATGTTCTGCTCACCGGATCCGGTCTCATCCTGTCTGTGTTGCAGCGCATTAATTTCCAATGCTGACCTGACTGGATGTGACCGTGCGTCATCGCAGCGCGCGCTGCATAAATACCTGAAGGATGCATCGCTGGTCCCTGCAAATCCTCTTTATTTGACCCTTTATTGCAGTGATACTCAATTTCCGACGCCAATAGGGTTCCTGGTGGTTTCAGAGTTATTTTGTAATTCAGAATAAAAATAAAGCGAGTCACACTCGGAATTGTTTTTGTACTTTTAATATACATAAGGTGCCAGAGTGCTTAAAACAGCATCAAAATAGAGCTTGTTTATCGAAAAAGTGCCTGTAGAGGATCCAACACCCCTGACAGAGGTCCTAGCTAAGCCCCTAATGTCCTAAAATCCGAAAAATGTCCTAAAATCCGAGAAACAAGTGAAAACAGCTGACGCACAAGGGTACCTAAAATGTAAAAGGTCCTAAAATCCATCCGGGAAATGTCCTAAAATCCACGAAATGTCCCATTATCTTAGAAATGTCCTAAAATCGCGGAAACATCCTATAATATGAAAAATATCCCAAATCCTTAAAACTTAAAACTGAAATTCTTGAAAATTCCTAAAATCTGAGAAATATCCTAAAATCTTTGAAAACTGCTGAAATCATAAAAAAACCCAAATTCTACAAACATCTGTAAAAAATCCATAAAAATGTATCAAAATAGAGCTTGTTATTTAAAAAAGTGCCTGTAGAGGATCCCTTACCTGACAGAGTTCCTAGCTAAGACCCTAATGTCCTAAAATCCTAAAAATGTCCTAAAATCAAAGAAACAAGCGTAAACAGCTGACACACAAGGATACCTCACAGGTCAGAAGGAGACGCTGAAGGTCACTGACAGAGCGGCACCATGTGACGAGTTGGGATGAGGACGTGTTGACGTTTGTCCAGCGGCGTATCATACTGCCAGCAGTTACTTTTGGCGTCAGTTTCTGACGCCGAAATCACTGACCGAGCAGCAGGATTTGATGAGATGGAAACTGGAAACTCAGACGTGGAGCTGATTTCTGAACCCCTGAAGGTCCTCTGGTATTATTAGTTAAATGCACATAAAGCTTTGATTTAAAAACAAACGTGTAACATTACAACTTCACTGAAACCAAATTAAATCAGTTATTTGCCAAAGAAAGTGAAAGCGAGTCTCTGGTTTTTCAACAACCTGTAAACAATATAACTAACTAACTAAAATAATAATAAATCAAATAAATCTTGGCGCTGTACATTTCTGCAAACCACAGACGTGTTACACTTTTAGATTTTACATTTTTGACAATGCTTTGGTTAATTTATTCATTTACATTTATTAATTATACATGAAAAAATATGTTACAGAAAATTAGAGCTCACATGTTCTTTTTTTTTTAGTTTTTTTTAGTTTTCTTTTGTTTTTGGACCATTTCTTGTTTAGTTGCTCATTGCTGTCTTCCAATGTTTTTGAAAGAAATCAGGCCAGTTTGCTCAGGTTTGAAAGGGTTAATGTGTGGTTACGTTTAGGCACAAAAACACTCGGTTATGGTAAAGAAAACAGTTCTGGTTTCATCGTATGAAGCACTTTGTGTTTGTATGAAAACTTCTATACAAATAAAGTCTGCTTGATTGCTGCTTCACTGTCGTGTTGGTCCGCCTCCTCCGTCGCTCCACTTCGAGCAGCACCGAGAAAAGACGAGTTTGAGGCCGAGAAAGAAAAGATTTTATCCAGTGAATAATTTAGAGGTGAAAGCAGGCTGAGATTCCACTGTATTGTACAGACAAGAGCGTGTAATATTAATGAGCGGAGACGTTAGAGGTTACTTCTCTTCTCTCCTGCTGTGCTTCATCTCTTCAGTGTCGGGCCCTCCCACAGGAAGCCGCACAAAACAGATTTTCGGGTCAAACCTGCAGAACTTCACTGACACGATGGGACAGTGTGACTTTTAAAGGGCTTTTTCAGTTAAAGACAGAAAATAAGAGTCAGTGTCACTGTGCAGTGAGTCTTAGAAGTCAGTCTGTGTTTTAAACAGAACAACAGAAACATTGTTTTTTTTAGAAAGTTGCAGCTTTTTTTAACCTCTCAGGGAGAAAGACTTAACACACGATGAAGAGTTAAAAAACAAATCAAAATCAATGCAGAAAAAACAGATTTAACCCCTGACATATCCCAATCTGTGATCATTTTAAAACATTTTTTTCATGTAGTAGTATTGAAAATCTTAAAAAGATAAAAAAAAAAATCTGAAAATATAGTGGCATCATTACAAAAAACAGGAATTTAAAGGGTCAACATTCTGTAAATTAATGAGTATTTGATAGTAATTATTAGTACTGATGTAAGTTAAACATAATCACATTAATGTATATATTAATGTATAATATTTGATGTGTTTTTTTGTGCAAAAAAAGAAGCTTGAAGTGCTTTTTGTGCACAGAGCAGTGGAGTGTGTGTGATATTAAAGCGTGTTACACATGTTGGGTTTCATCAGCAAAACAACGGTCTGATCAATCCTGATAGAAACAACTCAGTTTGCAGGGGTTGTCACTCTGAAAAAAAAAAAAAAAAAAAAAAATATATATATATATATATATATATATATATATATATATATATATATATATATATATATATATATATATATATATATATATATATATATATATATGTGTGTGTGTGTGTGTGTGTGGTTCAGCACATCACAGGACACACTCAGAAGCGGTTATTTCTCTGTTTGGCTGTTAAAACTGTCGTCAAAGCTGTGCGCTCTTCCTGGTTCACACACACATCCTTCAAATGGTAACTGATAATCAGCAGCTCTTTGTTCTCCTCTTCACTCCTCCTCCTCCTCCTCCTCCTCCTCCTCTCACTGCCCGTCCACTGACATCGCTCAATAAGACAAACAGGGTCTCGGTGTAAGTCATCCACCCGGCATTGATTCCCACATCAGGCCGATGGATTAGATTACAGCAGGGACCGTGTACACCTGGCAAGGTCAGGTAACAGGTCAGCACTGATGAGGCAGAGTCCGATCCAGACGGAGAGTTCACTGTCACACGGAGCTTTTTACAGCGACGAGCGACTCATTTCAGCCACATTAAACCGTGCTTCTGTGAGGAAACTGAAGGAAAGGCGTCAGTGAAAAATGTGGTTTAAGTTTTTTTTCTGACAGTAAAAATAAAAGTCAGTATCAACATTTACAATATGACCTTTTACACACGTCATCAAAAAAGCTGGAGCAGTGATGCTTAAATCTGGTGGTGCAAAGTGGTCACCCGAACAGTTTTTAAAAAATTACAGTTTAAAAAAGTGATGCACACTGGGATGTTTTGTGCTTTTGTGTGAATTAAACAGCAACAAGATAGAGCTTGTTTATGTGGAGGATCCGCCACACACACTGATAGAGGTCTGAGCTAAGACCCTAATGTCCTAAAATCCTAAAAATGTCCTAAAATCATATGGACCCAAAATAACAAAAACATGATTAAAACATTTCAAGAAAATTATCTGAAAATAAGGAAGAAAAGTAACGTAAATAACAAAAACAAACACCAAAACAACCTACAAAACGTGCAGAAACTTTTTCTGTAACATAATAATAAAATATGTAATTGTGATGATTATACACAGTTTTCTGGACACATTTCTGGCAATTTGTGGGACATTTCTTGTCAAGTTGGTCTTTGTCTTTTTGTCCGCGTTTTTGAAAGAAATAAAACCAGGTTCAAAGGGGTTCAAACTTGAGTTTAAATTCTGCGGTTTGGATTAAATCTGGATTCACATCACTTTGCAGGTTGCTGAGTGTAAATGCACAGTCAGTTTCTCTCCTCTTTGCTCTCGTCTCGTTGCAGCTTGGATCCTCTCAGCAGGCGAGGATCCGTGTCCTCCAGCATTTGTTCCGCTCCGGTTCATAATCCTGACTGGCACCGAGGAGCCGCAGAATCCTTAATGTGACACGACGTCATGATACCCACCACATGCCATCGGTCCTCCTTTTGTATCTCTCACATCCTGACAAGCCCTCCGTCGAGCACGCCGCCTCGCTCTGACTGATCTGAGCTCTTGTTCTCTTAGTCAGAACATCACCGAGAACACGGCCGCCAGCGAGCGAGCCGGCGGGCCGCCAGCGTGTTTCCAGCTCCCTCCGGCTTCCTGTTTACATCTGCAGCGTCTCCACAACAAGCTGTGGGACCAGAACTGAAACGTTTCTCCATCTGACTTATCAAACAACATTTTCATCATATCAATTCCACTTTTAAAACGATTATTAAACTGTGCTTTTGCATTTTTTTGTGCCCTGATAGCCGTGGCAGAGGCTTTTTTTTTGGAGTTGTCAGTCTGTCCGATTCCCAAATCCCACCTTGTGCGAGTGTTAACACGTTTTTGTGGGAAATGGGAGTTTTTTTTATTATTAATACTTTTTGTTAGTGTTTTTTTGCTGTAATGTTATGTTGCCTGCAAGGAAGACTTGCTTGTTATCTTTGCGTCAGCTAATGGGGATCCTTATAACAAACAAATAAAATTAAATAAATACATGAATAATGATAATAACAATAATAATAATAACAATAAATAAAATAAAATGAAGTACCTATAGGGCAGGCAGGAGGGGCAATGGATGGGTCCGACAAACTCCGGACTTTCATGCGGGAGTCTGAGGTTTGCTTCCTGCATATTTCTACATCTCATCATGTGCCTTTGTTGCCAAATCCTAAGCATTTTGTTGCTGTTGTTGACATCCCGGCGTTTTGTTGCGGCGTTATGAAGCATCAGCAGCAGACGCAGGACGATATCTGGAGCGTAATATGTAGACACAAAAGTCCACTGACAAAACAGCAATAGGTGACGACTTTGGATGCGAATGTGTTGCATAACTGTATCCAGATACACAAAATCCATCCAGCCACGGATGAAAATCACCCCAAAAAATGCCAAGAGCCACAGCAATGGTTCACGTGCAGTTCACTGAGATGGACAGTAAAGCACATTAAACATAACAGAAACACACGGCGCTCTCAGCCTCCTCTGAGCGCTGAATCACAGCGACAGACAGCACGAAGCACAACACAGACACTCATTAAAACTCTTTTCAGCGGAGATGACTCCTCCAGCTTCTGGCTCTCGGCCTCAGCGGAGTCAGTCCTGACAAACCGGCCCGCGGCTCTGAATCACGGCAACACGTTCTGTCCCAGCAAGTCCTGGGAACAACCGCATGCTGGACTCTGGTGAAACTGTTACAGGAGAGATGAATTTTAGCATCTTCATTATTTCATTATTCATTATTGTTCTGTTTCTTGCACTGTTACACTGTTACTTGTGTTACTTGTTTTGTTTTGCACTGCTAGACTCGTACTTTTATATTTTATATTTGTATCTTCTATTTTATCTGTTTTCTTTTTTTCTATATTTATGTTGCACCAACCCACCAGAACAAATTATCCTCGTACTGTGTTAACTATACCTGGCAATAAATCTTTTTCTGATTCTGATTCTGATTCCAGGGAAGTATTTTTGGAGCAAGCATGTTTTGTTTAGTTTTTACATTTATAATTCATGCATTAGACAGTGCAGATCATTGCAACGTAGTCATGGCGGCAGATAAATGGCGTGACAGTGGACTTAAAGATCTTGTCGGGGTTTCTCTGCCATCAATAAAACGCTGTTCACAACGTTTGGCCGTCGTAAACCGCTCGCCGTCTGCCATGTGCCCTGTCAGCTGTAAAGAGAACCGTTGTCTAAAGTGCCAGACGCCATCGAAGGTGAGCAGTTGCAGGTGCAGTAGCTGCTGGTGAGGATGACGAGGACGAAGATGAGCTTCTCTGAGACCGTTTTTGCAGTTTGTGCACATTTTCTCCAGCTGCTGTATCAGCTGTTCTTAGAGGGCCATTTGCATGGCAAAGGTTGTTGCATGAAATGTTAAACTTTTGTTGCAAGTTTGGCCTTTCGTTCACACGACGACAGCATTTTGGGGGCCTGAAAACACAAACTGTTGGAACTGGGTTCATGTGCATGAAACGTGGAGGACAGCATCAGGTGAAATGCTGCTCGTAATTATGTTAATAGAAGCACGAGGGCGAGCAGGAGGTCTACACAAATTTTGACGATCTGACACAGATCAGGTGCGTGCCAGGTAGATGCTAAAGCTGGTTTTTGAAGAATAAAAACGAGATGTATGTTCTCATTGTTCCAGTTGGTGTTTGATCTCCCGTCGTTTCTGTCAGTCACCTCCGTGTGCCGCCTGCAAACAGAGAAATGCCACAAAATGTCATTTTAATGTCGTCACATGTTAATAAAGAGCATCGTTCTTAATGAGAACAAAACAGATGCTGTTAAAATGTGCCCTTTGATTTCGACAAACTGGTGCAGGCTGCAGCTCTTGACGTGTGAATGTTCTCTGAGTGTTTGCTGAGCGTCTCCTGCAGCTGTGTGAACGTCAGAGCAGACGTCCTCTTTCGGTCTCGGCTTACAGGTGTCTACTGTTTCACCTCTTATTTAGTCTGGGGATTCCAGTGTGAGACGAGCCTCCGACCGGCCTGAGGAGAGGCGGCGAGGGAGCCTCTGGCACCCAGCAGCTTTATTATCATTTCATCAGCCTGCAGGTTGTCTGTGAAAGGTCAGACTCCTGGACGGCGACCTGCTGCGGTGTGAAGGCCCTCGGCGCTGTGGTGAACTACACGGCTTAGCTGGATCTCCTTAAAACGCGGCAGGGTGAGAGAAATGTGATGGTAGCTCGATCCTCCGAATTAGCCCTCCCCGGCTTTCCCACCAAACCCCAATGTTAATAAAATATATAGAGTTATCCTCATGTTACGGCCCGTGATGTCAGGCCGCCGCTCCGCGCCCACGTCCTGCGTCATCAGCCGGGCCGGGCAGCAGAGGTCGGAGTCTGGATCCATTCAAACGGCCACCCGATGCTGAACGCTACACAAACAGAACGTCAGCTTCAGACAAAACACAGGAAAGAAGCTTCTGCTCCGTTTGATTTGCTCTCAGCGGTTTAAGGTGTGAAATGTGATTTCAAGAGGACACATAAATGCCCAAAGGCTGTTAGCTTTGCACGTGTTTAGTAAAAGGTTAGAGCAATTCCAGGATTTTGGGGGGTGAAGTTCTTGTCAAATTTTATTCTTATTCGTTCATTTAATGTAATTTCTGTCAAGTTGCTATCACTCAAAGTGTAATATGAAGCCTTAATAAAAAGTAAACAGGTGAGTTATATAAAATCCATCCCCTGTGCAGTTTTCATGAATGTTGAAACTACTTTACTTTAAGCCACATAGATTTTCCCTGAAAGCAGAATGATAATGCAGCGCGTGCGTAAGTCCTGCTTTACGAGACTACTGGAGTATAAACTTACCCCCCAAAGATTACTTCTGTTAGTAAAAACATTTTACAAAAGATATATTAAAAAATACAGTGTGACAGTTGTACCTTCCTGCAGGATGCACCAGTTTGTGCACAAACAAAATGCTAATGTAGGACAGCAGATAAGTGCTCCTGCATGTATTTTTCAAAGACTAAATTACAAAAAAACAAAAGGGAGAAACATTTCAACAATGACACAGCTTCTCAAAAAAAAAAGGTAAAAGTACAACAAAGTACAGATGAAATTAGTACAGATGAAATTAGTTTGCCAGCTACAGACAGGTGTGTTCAAAACCCAAAGTTTGGGTCTTTATTATTAAACAAAATACAGCAGTTTTTAAATGTAACTCAACATAGAAATTTTTGCTGGAACTCGTCTCTAGTTTTTGTCATTTATCAAATGAAAATATGAAAGCTTTTGGTTCGTATCTTTTCAAAGATGAAAATTTGCTTGTTTTTCTCCATTTCGCATTAAATACTAAAGAATTAAAATAACACATTTATTGGGCGTATCATAGAAAGATGCACCGTAATTTTCTGTTTCTAAGCCGGTACAACATATCACAGCTGGTTACCTCCTCCCCCTTCCTGCAGTGCCGACAGCATTATTAATAATGAAACACAAAGATTTTTATTTGATGGTTTGGTCCTCTCTCTGACGCTCTGACCCCACTTTTAGAAAAGAAAAAGGCTTTTTCAAAGAATATTCCAGCTCGTCTCCAGTGAAGCGCGTTGGAGAGCATCTCTGTTTGAAGAGGCTTTTATTGGAGATGGAGCCTGAGAGCACCGGACCGTCCTCGTCTCCCTGCGCCATCTCAGCCTTTTCTGTTCCCACAACCCTGCAGAAGACGGTTCAAACATCCACGACTACGTCCTCTACTCAGTCAAAATCAGGTGCATTGCCTTGGCGTATTTTTGTGAACAAGTTAGTAAAAACATGGTTGATGTGGTGCAATGTGCAAACTGAGGATAAACTGCACGCTTTTGTTACTCTGGTGCTTTTATTTGTTTAGTTATTAGGATAAAAAACAACAAACTTCCTAATCAGGGTCTTCAGAAGACAATTAAATCTGCAGAAGTAACGAGGTCAGCTGAGGACGCTCAAGTCATTACACTCAGCACAGAGACACTGAATCCAAAGACAAGCAACCATAAAAAACATCCTCATGTCATGAAAACAATACATCATATTTAAACGATTTAAATATGATGTATTTAAAAGACAAATCAGATAACTGTTTGTCATAATGCAGAACATTTTTTTCTAACCACCCACCTTAAAGAGGAAGCATGCAAGATTTAGGCAACACGTTCTCATCCCAAGTTGTCACACGTATTGTCACTTTGCAAGTCTACATATTACGTTTTAGGGATCCTTCTGCGTCTGTTGTTGATGCTCCAGGATGTCGTTACCGTGACGTCAACAAATGCACATGGTGGGATGACGCAGCGTGGTCTTTATGTTCACACAACAACGTGGACTGTCGTGATGGTTGGGATTAGGCAACAAAGTCACACATGGTTAGGTTTCGGCAAAAGAGGCACATGGTATGGTGCAAAAAAAGCAAAAATCTCACGTCCTGACGGGAAGTGGCATCATGCTAGTATGCCCAAAGCACTGACAGAGCATTTCATATCTGACGTTTTCGTAATGGGAACTGGCTGGAAGAACTGATGACCGTAAATATGCTTTTGAAACGTTATTCTCAGGTTAAAAACGTCTTTAATTGTGTATAAAAATTACATCGTTGTTGAAGTCAGGGTTAAAATATTCCAAGTTTGACTTGATGCACCGTGTGGAATCTGAACACAAACACCTCATTATTACTGACACTATCTGTGCCCTTTAGCAAGGCATTCATCCCCATTCTGCTGCTGCAGTGAAGCTCCACAGAGACCAGCAGGACCGGACCAGCTTTACTGGGTAAGCTCCCAGCACTGATGCCACAAACAGCCTGAGGATGCTGGAAAAGTCCTCCATGAATAAATGAAGTTTACGAACTTTGTCACAGCCAAGGTCAGGCTGTTAAGATATGCATATGAGGCCCAGGTGAAAAAGATAAAATATATATTTATAAAGTGTGAGATGGCTTTACCAAAAAACTGAAGGTCAAAGAAGCAACTGCCACTTTCGGAGCACATATGCTCTTTATCAGCAGCGCTCTGTTTCACACACCGTTGCACACATTAACACCGTAAACACACACAGTTAGCACTCATTATTTTTGCTTTTCACAAAAGCAGGAAATGTATTCTGTTAACGCCTGTTTACTGAAAACTTCAACCTCCGTTCATCTGGACGTCCAGCGTGTAGGATTTAGAGGGATATATATTGGCAGAATTTTAAGTCAAACCATGTTGTTTTTTAACTATGTGCCTTCGTTGCCTAAATCTGAGGATGAAAAAAACCCCAAAACTGTACATCTCCTTTGAAAACCAAAACTTGCTTTGAAAACACTCAGTGTTGTCATAATGTTTTATATATATATCGTTTATTTAATCAGGTGAAAGACTCACTGAGATTTAAAAAATGATCCAGCATTAGCATATACAGCCCATTCTCATTCCAGTGTCGCCAAATATTGCCACTTTGTCAGTACTTTTTCGTGTAAGATAACGACACCAAAAGCCACCTTTTGTGTCCACGCGATTTGCCGCTGAAGGACTGAGAATGTGGCTGGACAGATCTGTTTGTGGTGTTATTATACCAACGCGTTTATATTCCAACCCGTCACATGGTGCCGCTGTGTCAGTGACCATCAGCGTCTACTTATGACTTTTTAGGTATCCTTCTGCGTCAGCTGTTCTTGCTCCAGGATGCCGTTACCATGATGTCAGCAAATGCACATGGCGGGGTGATGCAGCACATCCTTATGTTTACAAAACATCACATGGCAGCTAAGCAAGACCGCCGTGATGGTTAGGACTAGGCAACAAGGTCACCGATGGTTTGGTTTAGGCAAAAGAGGCACATGGTGAGGTGCAGAAAAAAACACATCCACACAGGACATAATTAAAGGAGTGTGAGGCTGCGTATAAGGTGGGAGAGGTGGTGGATGGGTCCAACAAACCCTGGACTTTCATGCTGAAGTCTGGTGTTTGCTTCCCTATGAATCATCCGTCACATCTTTCCTTTGCCTCATGATGTTTTCTGTTGACGTTAAGAAAAAAGTGGTTAGGAAAGAGATTTTTTTTTGTCCTTTTAGATCGCAGCCCACGACTTATTGTGGCGTACGTTACTAAGCCTGATACTCTGCTATTAACAGAAAACTGGAATGATCCACCAGATAATATCTGCCTCTAACTCGCCGTGTCTGGACCTACTTTAATCTCAGTGTTGTGAATTGTCTCCATTTGCAGCTACCTCTCCCTGTCAGGCCTTCCTGTGTCTTCCGTGACCCGTCCAGCTCATGAAAGTAATGAATGCCGACCTGCTGTCCCCTCGGGGCTCGATCTGCCCACTCTTTCTCTGCATGCCCTCTGATTCATCTGCTCCCCTCACGCTGATGTTTATGTCACTGGTTATGCTAATATCCTGAACAATATGCTAATAAAGGGCCAATGAATATTCATCAACTTATTGGAATACATTCAGGATGACAGTCGGGGAGCTGAGACTCGGTGTCATTGGAGAAAAGGTTCGACTAAACTTTGCATTTGCTTTGTCTAAACTTGTCAGGGTCACTCAGCGGAGGCAGATAACGAAGGTTGCCGGTTTGATTTCTCCTCCTTAATCCTGCTCTTAGGGATAAATTCCAGTCAGTTCTCATTCTGAATTTCTCAAATTCGTCAGCTCTGTTGTTGCTTTTGGTGAACGAAAGTGATGCCAAAAAACACCTTCTGTGTCAACCTGGAACGCAGCTGGACGGCTTCAGCCGAGACAGAACTGGTTGTTATTATACGCCGACGACTTGACCCCGGATAAGAAGACGAAAATGGATGGATATAATACTTCCAATGTGCTTAATGTTAATGGGACAAAGGACTGCTCATGTTAGATTACAATGAACAAAAAACTAAAGTTAAAGTCAGAAAGCTGCATCTTTCCATCACTTTGACAGGACTGACGGCACTTTAACGGATCATTGGTTGCTAAGTGAACCATTTGTGACCCTCTGGTCACCGTTAGCATGTGCGCAGCCACACACACACACACACACACACACACACACACACACACACACACAGGCGAATGCCATCATGCTGCCGTGAGATGCCAGGTAAGATGAGGCTCTAAAATGCAAATGTGCTCCAAGATAAAGCACATGCATTTTTCATGGCGAACACGGCAGCTTCGCTCCTCAGATATGACAATGAGCGCTTATCGTCCGATATGCTCAGCTGGGCGTGCGACCGTGGGCACAAATGCAATCCGCACCTTCGCTCGCTGGAACAGATTCAGCTCTGCACTGCAGGAAACATACCTGCAACAGAGAAGATGAAACATTTTATTACATCACTCAGAAACAAAGATGTAGACATGATGGGTCTCTTTTTTTTTTTGGTTCATTGCTGGATTTCCAATCTATGCATGTTTCAGAGAAATGGTTAAATTTATCAAATTCAGTCAGTTTCTAAACATACTGACTAACTTGGTTTGATTAAGGCGCCGTTTACACACCAACGATCCTTGAATAAAACGTTGAACTTTTGTTGCAGTTTGGCCTTTTGTTTACACGACAACAGTGTGTGAAAAAAATACACCAAACATGAATTATTTTCATTATTTTACATGCAAAGTAGTTTTTTTTATTCAATTTATTTATTTTTTATTATCACAGTCAGGGATATGTTAATGATTGGCAGCAACGCTGAAAATCGATGGATGGAAAAAAAGTAAAAATGACAAATTCTAAAGCAAAAGCTCAGAACTCAGATTTTGTTTTATTTTTACCTGCAGGTTTTTATGTGTCTCTTTGTCTTTTATATGTTTTGATGTGAAGCACTTGGTGCGTTTGAATTATTTCTTGTAAAGCACGTTGGGCTGCAAATCTTGTATAAAAGGTGCTATACATATAAAGTTTATTGTCATTAAAATTATAATTATTATTAATGACACCCAGAAATGATACAATGCATATTTTTATGCAGTTTGAATGGGTTTCAATGGAGCATTTTTTGTATTTTAGACTTACTGTAGGAGCTGAGCTGAAAACATTAAACAAAACACATAAACTTGCCAAGATTTATGCCATATGCATATGCACAAATTTATCAAAAATTAAAGAATCAAAAGCACGTAAAATACACCAAACAGTCCGTAAGGGTTAAGGGAAATTTTGTGATTTTGACACAAATAGGTGTGTAGTTAGTGTCAAAATAAAGTTTTATGCATAATGACAATGCTGAAAATGTTCAATGTTAATTTTATAATCAATGTTTATCCAGTAAAATTATATTTCTGACGACATGAACACTGCATGAATGTATATTTTGTGCTTTATACTCTGGTGGCTTTGCTGCTGCTGTGCTCTCTGCCTGCAGGGCTGCACACCTGTTAGAGGGTTAATCAGCAGCATTGGACACACCTGGGCCCCATGAGCACCGTGCATATAAACCAGAGGAGCCGCCGGTCTTTGTGCTCACATCTTCCTTCACCACACGTCTGTGTTCTGTCTCTTTGGTTTACTTTTTGGTTTTTACACATCACCAATGCAATGTTTTCACTCATCCAAACAGTCCAAGTCCCAAACAGTAAACTCACAACGTCACCTCTTCAGCTTTAAATGGGGAGTCTGCATAAACTGCCAATATGCCAAAAACCTTAAATCTTTTAACCCTCCCACCGATGGCACAACCATTAACATCAGTGACTTTATCACCTGTGAGACAAAAACTGTTGTCGACATGATACAGAGCCCATGTGATAAAATATATATAGGTGAGACATCCCGCTCCCTCAAAGAGCGCTTCGCTGAACACAGGAGCTCCATTAAGAGGAGAGATGTAACTGTTGGGAGACGTTTCAGTGAAAAACAGCTTCACGTTTCAGCTTTATGTCTTTTTTACAGGCTTAGAGGTGATTAAACCCGACCAAAGGCGCGCGAGCAAAAAGAGAGGAGCTTTTTAAAAGTTTATTGAAACCTGGACTGACATCACTTTTCTGGTGCAGCGCTCTGACATCTTCACGTGTATTTTAACTTTTAAACTACAAGCAAATTGGTTTAAAAAAAGGCTATGAGCGTCTTGGCAAGAAATGGTCCACAAATTGCAGGAAATTAACTGATTTGGAAAATTATATGGAAAAAAACGCAAGGGAAAATATTCCAAAATTAAATCTATGATTGTCATATTTTATATTTAAAATGTTGTTAAAATGATTAAAAATGTTTTCCTGGATGATTATTATTAAAGATTTTATCGTGTCATTTTTCATGTCATGTCTGTTTCCCCTAATATTCATTCATTCATATTTTATTTGTTTATTTATTGCTGATTCTTTGGGTAATTTGTCATGGTTTCAAAGGGTTAATGAGTTTTTATAGTGGTTCATAAATATCACTCATCCTTGTGTAGAGTGGTTCTCTACATTTTATTAAAAAAAAAAATATATATATATATATATATATATATATATATATATTTTTTTTTTTTTTTTTTTGAAGCGTATTTTGATACCAGTGACAGTGTTTGAAGTGGGTTTTTTTTTTTGTTTTTTCAGTTTCAGTTTCGGGCTGAGCCCCTCCTGTGCAGGCTTAGGGTGCACTCGCCTACTTTATATTTTTGCTTTTGGTAGTTACTACAGCTGCGCTTACAAAGTATGTTCTGTTGCGTGTAGCATGCACACCATCAGGACATAATTCTTAATAACACTGCACCCTGAACTTTGACCCCCTTGCTGTTACCATGGAGACAAAACACGTATAACTGAGGATGCTGTCGCCTCTCAGTCTGTGGACGGCCCCCAACAAACTCCAGTTAAGTTATATATATATAAAAAAGTTTATAATAATAATTATAACAATAATGAAATGGAGTTAAAACAAATAAGTCTATAATTTTAGATACATTAACTGTGACAACAATTACAAACAAAACAAAACTAGTTCTCAAAAAATACATTGGAAATAATTAAAAAAAGAAAATGAAATAATAATAAAAATAATAATAATTCCAGTAAAACAAATGACTGTCATATTGGATGTGAAAACTGTGACAACACTGACAAGCTTAACAATACAAAACATAAATAAAAAATAAAATTAGATTAACCTGAAGTCTAAAAAATATTAATAAATCAAATGTATCTAAAAACATAAAAAATTTGTATCTCTTCAATAAAATAATAAGCTCAAGCAAAGACTGATATATTATTATTTGGGAATTTTATTAATACAGTACACAAACACTATTTCAAACCATTCTAATTTTAATTTTAAAATTTTAAACATTAAAAAATGTATGCAAATATACTGTACAAACCATGTGGTTCATTCCCGTCTGCTTTCTGTCTGAATCCGTTTGTGTGAGTGACAGATAATAATTTGACTTTAGAGAACGCGGCTGCAGGCAGGAAGCTCCTCGTTTCTGTCAGTATCTCATTAAAACGGGCACGGCCTGGTAGTTCAGCTGCCTTTAACGAGCCGTGCGCCTGATCGCTGTCACCCTGAGCGCAGGCAACCATCTATCCGAGCACCCCGAACGGAACCGCTCGCTCAGCCGAAATGAAGCCTGACGGGACTTTGAAGGGCACGAGCAAAGTGCAGGCTCGCCGTGAACTCACGCCATGCACCCCCTGACCTTCAGCGGGACGCGGTCCGCAAACCTGCCGCTCTGCACGACGCACTGACCTGTGACCTTTTGACCTTTTCCAGTTTGTTATTGCATCTCAGATGTTTGCGGCATTAGAGCACGTTTCACGCACATTTAAGCCTTTTACATTTTGACAGTGAGAGTTCAGGTGGACAGGGACTGATCTGAGTACAGTGTGTGTCGCAGTGATGATTTTCAGATTCTTTAGTTAACTCTTTCACAACCCGAAATATTCTAATGGTGGATTTCAACTCTGAATGAACTCATAAAACATTCGCATTTTTTTTTTATTAAGATACTTTCCAACGGAAGAATCTTAACCGAGAATGACAATTAACCTTTTTACAACAACATTATTTTTCATAAATGGTTAATTCGTATTGATGAATAAAGTGATGCCTGAGAACAGAGTGCATATTAATAAACTCTGATTCTGAAGAATCTGGAAAAAACAACTACTAGTGTCTGAGAGGCTGAGGCTGCTCTGCTGGGTTTTAAGAAAATTGTTTAGCTTAAGAAGGACGAGACTTTTCACAACACATAAAAAAAGGTTTAATATAACCAAATAAGTCAAGCAGTCAAATGCTGTTTTTTTTTCTACGCTACATTTGTCTAAGTATAAAGTTGCATGTGATGGAAATAGAGGTAAAGTAGAAAAACCTTGCATGTGTACCTCAGTGCAGAATTCGAGTAAATGATTTCCACCACTGATGTGTTATATTATTATCCTGCAGAGATGATTCACGTGCTTATAAATGAATCATTTTATGCCATAAAGCAGCTGAGAGCAGACAGAGGGTGGCAGAGAGAGCCGCCGCGTTATATAGAAACATGTGAGCTGTGTGTGTGTGTGTGTGTGTGTGTACAGTGTGTGAGAAACAAATAGACAGTGAGATATAGATAGATGGATAGAGAGAAAGATGGAGTCTATGTTTTATTAATTTCTGGTTAAGTGCCGGGAGAGTTGCAGTAAAACCATTTCACCGGAACAGCAGAGCGCTCCGTAACTCTCAGTCTGCTGCCTGCAGCACTGCAGACCCATGAATGGCTTAATTTTTGTTAAATTAACCCCTTAACACCTGGATTAACATCAGTTTTCTTGAGCAGCATCCAGACATCTTTCACAAGCATTTAAAGCGTTGACACCTGAGAAAATTGGAAATATGGGGAAAAAATAACGGACAAAATGTCAAGAAATGTCCTGGAAATTGCAAAAAAAAAGTTAAAAAAAATTACCTGAAAGTTAGCTATAAGAAGGATTATTAGACATTGTAAAAAAATAAATAAATAAAAATAATTGAAAAAATAAAAATAAAACTAGGGGTAAATGTTAAGAAAATATTAAATCTTCATTATATTTAAATTCATGTTGCAGAAAAAAAACCTCACAGTCTCAAGGTTATTTTCTTGTTTGATTTCTTGTAAATAATTCCTAATATCTTGCTTATTTTTTGGGCCCTTGTTAAGATTTGTATTTTCTTGATTTTAAAAGAAATTAAACCAATTTGCTCATATTTCAGTCACCCAAGATTAAAATTTAAAGTAATCTTCCATATTAAAACCAACAACTAGGAATTCCTTGGTAAACATTTTTACAAAATAATATCAGATTTTTAAAATGATTCTAAAAATAGTATAATGATAATTAAAAACATAGTTCATTTTTCCATACCTAACCCGTTTAATATTTTCTCAATAAAATGTCATTTAATTTGAGGGATATCTGTTTTCTCGTGTTTCCTCAAAAATCATACCGGTTTGCTCCGGGTTCAGAGGTTTAAATACATGTGAAAGGAGTCTAAAGGTAGCACAAGAAAACAGAGTAAATGAGTATTTTCTGTGTCCAGTGTTCTGCTGCCCTCTGCTGCCTGGAAATGTGAACACGATAACATTTTTTAGACCAAAAAGAAATGTTGAACAATAACAAGCTGCTTAATGCTGCGCAGCATCACACGACATAACTTTACAGATTATTTATGATTATGATTCTTTAAAAGCTGAAGGTTTGAGATTTGACCCAACGTGCTGACTGAACTCTGAGTTGGATTTTTTTCTCTAAACATCAAGAATATTTTTTTACACCTTCCCATTTATGTTCATAAAATATTTCAAAATAAGCAAACAGCTAAATCATATTATTACTTAAATCAAGGAGCAGCTGTCCTTCCTGCGGACACTTTTAACATCTGCAACAGACTAAAATAATACTCTTTAAAGTAATGTGAAAAAATAGTTACAGTACAAGCAATAAATTATGTTCAAGATTATGGTTAGTAAGTATGTAACACTCAACTCAAATTCCTTTTAAATAATCTGTACAAATTTGTTGGACCAAATATACTTTAACTTGTAATCAACTTATCAACTTATTATTTTGGTAACAACATAACACTTTAAAATTACTTTTAAATGAAAAGAAAAAACTTCATTTTAAAAATGTGTGTTCATGATTATGGCAATCAAATACTAAATTAAAGTGTCATGTATAAACACCCATTTTAAGTTAATTATACATAAAAGATAAAGTTGTTCCAACAAATTTGTTCATGTTATTTAAAACGAATTTTAAAGTCTTGATCCAGTGTCAGTGTCAAGAGTCAAAGGACTAAAGATGACCACAAAGAGACACAAAAAGGCAACAAAGAGATGCAAAACAGCTGCAGAGGGACACAAGGAGACTCACTCCAACTAAAACCGCCACAAATAAAACACAACAACGAAAAAAACCAACATGACACAAATAACAACAAAGTATCCCAAAAGCCATTCAAATCATCGAACACGTCCATTTCATGTGATGATTTGTATTTTTTTCTTTAAATGAACTCAGTGTGGTGTCTTTTTTGTCTTGAATGCATATTTTTTATTCCTTTAAGTGAGCGTGATACAGCTGACTGCAGAACAAACTGTCCCGCAGAGATAATAAAGACTGAGTGAACAGGCTGGCTCTTTATTGACCTAATAAAAGCAGCACTATCTTTTCTTACTGTGGAAGCTTTATCTCTCCACCTAATTTCAAAGGTTAATATTCTCTCACATTTATGATTCCTGAGAAAGGAAAATAAGTCACAGGAACCTTTTTATCTTGTATCTTATATATTCTTCTTGGCATGACGAAGCAAACAGAACCACATCGTCTGCATAAAAGCAGAGATGCACTTCTGATATCCTTACAGCTGATCCTTGAGCTCATGCCCATGACGCTAATTATATTAATTATTCTGAATATAATTTGAATATACAATGTTTTTAATCCCTCTAAAAAGGTGTTGTTTTGTGTTTGCATATGTATATTGGAGTTCTTTACGTTTTTATCTGTGTGTTGTTTGCCATGTTGCATACACTTAGCTACTGTGAAAGGTCATCAGGGACTTGCTGTTTAATAAACTGGAATAACCAGCTCAGCAGTGAGCAGGTTGGCTGTTTACTGGTCTGATAAAAGGGTTTTTTTTCTGTCTGCAGAAATGTTATCTCTCCAGCTTTCTTTCATAGGTTAATCATCTCTTGATTTTATTTCACCTGAGAAAGGTCGACTTTATCTTCTTTTAGTCTGGCAAAACAGAAGCATGCTGATACGAGGCAAAGAGGGCCCGCAGCGACCCGAGGAACAGGACAAAGAGGTCAAGGTGCTGTACTCCAGAATTCCTAATTCAGTCGAGCTCATGAAACATTACCGTATTCCACTTTGATCCCCAAAAAATCAAATATTCAGCTGCCAGCACTGTGATGCCACACACCGCAGGACAGCCCAAGAGGTCCTGTGTCCGAATCTCAACAGGTTTGACCTAAATCCAATCCAAGGAGGCCCCACTGTGAAATAACTTGATCCTAGAGTATTGGCACATCCTGTTGATCAGTGACACTCAGTTTATGGTCTGTGGTCTAAATTTGGCTCCCGGTACGGTGCTGGATGGTTCCTCAACAATTTTCTAATTTACAATGAAAATAAAGTTCTTATAACAGGAACTCCCAAACTCCCCGACTGAGGTCCTAGCTGAGCTCCTAATGTCCTACAATACTAGAAATGTTCTGAAAACTAAAAACTGTCCTAAAGTCCCAACACCATCCTAAAATCCTCGAAAAAACCTGAAATCATTTAATGGTCTAAAATCCTTGAAATATCTTAAAATCCCCCCAAATGTCCTAAAATCTTAAAAATGTTGTAGAGTCATAGAAATGTCCTGTAATCATAAAAACTTTATAAAATCCTAGAAATGTCCTAAAACCATGGAAACATCCTTAAATTTGAGAAATGACCTAAAATCTTACAAAAACCCTAAAATCCAAGAATGTCGTAAAATTGTGTGGGCATGGAACGACATGGACATCCTCAGGTGGGAACGCAGCTGGACAACAGTGGTAGCAGTGTTATTATATGCTGGTCGATGGCTGGTAGGAACTTGCTGCATCTGCGTGATAAGCGCACGCGTGGCGTCACATGAAAACGTAGCCAGAGTTCCACATAGGACAAACGAAGGGGTGGTGGATGGATCCAACAAACCCTGGACTTTAATGCCGCTGTCCGGTGTTCACTTCTGCCTTTCTACACCTTACCGTGTGCCTTTTGTTGCCTAAACATAACCATGTTCAACATTAACCCTACATGTGCTTTTGTTGCCATCATGGTAGCAGTATACTGGAACATAAACAGCAGAAGGATAATAGATACCCAGAGCCTGATATGTAGAAGCAGAAGTCCGAATCTGCAAATCTGCAATTTGTGATCCAGG
The DNA here is from genome assembly GCF_026936395.1 of Plectropomus leopardus. NCBI lineage: Eukaryota > Metazoa > Chordata > Actinopteri > Perciformes > Serranidae > Plectropomus > Plectropomus leopardus. Next base: position 2,434,118 of record NC_142179.1, read on the forward strand.
ATTTTGCAGCAGAACATGGTTATGTAACAATATGATTAATGTAGTTTACCTCTTCAAATATGCTGCATGTCATGTTGCATACTAATAGGTGATAATGGACTCACTGTTTGCATGTTTGATGCTATTTTATGCGTACTGTAAACTGTAATGTATGCATTTATGGAGAATAAAACATTTCGATTTTAACAGGACAGTTTCCAGCTCAGCAGAAAACAGGTTATCCCTTTATTGGTGAAATGACTATCTTGTAATATCTTTCTTATCAGTCAGGTTAATAATCCCTGATATCAATTTTTGAGTCATATTTTTACATTTGTGAGGTCAGAGCTGAGTGTTTTATGATTCAGAGATAAAGCAGCTACAGTATATAAGCCGGGAGGAGAGAGGAGGCTGACAGAGTGATGCTCAGCGTGACTGAAAAGGTAAGATCTTTTCATTTTCATGTGTCAAGTTTGGTTTTAAAGATTGACATGTGAAGCTGCATCACACACGGCTGTGTGTCACACTGCACCGCTGCTAATGTTTTTGTAAAGAGGTAAAATTCTGGCTAAAATACCATCCTGGAAGAATGAAATGGCATTGTCAGTTGGGAAATTTAAAAGTTTTTAGGAGTTTTCCCAAATAAGATGGGAAATGAGTATGCTCACACAATTTGAAACTTTTCAGATTTTGAGTTTTGGTAAACTTTTAACTTCTGCTTTGCCCTTTTTCTCTTGTGATTTCAATTTTAGATGAAGCTGTTCGTGCTGTTGCTGCCGGCGCTGCTGGCTCTGTCCTCAGCCAGTCTGCAGGATATCGTGAAGAAGAGCTCACAGACCAAAAAAGGTAAAAGACACTTCCTTTACAACAGATATGCCACTCGTTTTTTTAGTGTTTAGAAAACAGAGAAACCAGAAAAAAAGGCTTGGATTCTTTCAAAAACATGGAAAGAAGGCAACAAATAACTGAACAAGAAATGGCACAAGAAAATCAGCAAGAAAGAAAAAAAAGTAACCTTAAGAAATTGTATCCTTTTTTATAATTCTAAATATTGCAAAAATTATGAAGCTAATTTTCTGAATGTTTTCTATTTTTAAAATAATATCTAATAATGTCAGGTCATTTTCTTGTCACCCTTTTATCTTTTTTTCCCAGTAATTTATGGGATATTTCTTGCCAAATTGCTCATTATGTATTTCCTGTGTTTTCAAAAGAAATCAAACCAATTTTCGCAGCACGCAGCACAGAAAAGGGTTAAAGTCATGTTGTTTGTTGAAGATATGTCACTGTCTTTATCTTGGGTATATTTTCCACTTTTTTAGAGTCTAAGGTTGATTTACGTTGTGAAATATAGATTGTGTCCTCTGACTGTCCAGTTGCCTAAATGCAGATGAGAATCTGAGTTGATAAAAGTGTCGATGTGCTCTTCGGAGTTGCCTCATAGTACAATTATTGAGCAGCAGAGAAATGATGTAGTGAGTTCTTTTGGGCATTTTTACTCTGGATTGTGTCTCTTAAGACCATTAGAGAAAAAACACCCACGAACATCTAGCTTTTTTTTAATTTAAGGGTTAAAGTTCGAGTAGTCAGGGGTAATTATTGGGTCCAGCTCCATTAGCAGCGATGAAAACTGTTGTCTTTAAAAAAAAGTTTTTGATATGATCACTGCTTCTGTTTCTGATTCTGAAGGTAAAGACTTTGATTCGTCACCCTGATCTTGTTTTTCCTTTTTTCAGTGTTTCATAAATACATTTGATACGATTGTTTGTTTGTTTTTCCCCCCTTTTTTGATACAGCTGCCTTTAAGGACCCAGCTCTTGGGAACAAGGTTCCTCAAATCACTGCCAATGGATCAACGCTGGCTCTTCTGACTCCTGAATCTCAGAACGGGCGTGGTCCAAACTCCTACATGTTTAGTGGCTCCACCCTGGAATGGCAGACCTGGACCGGCTCTCTGCCCTCCTATGCTGTTTATATTTGGAACAGTTACGCAGATCGCTACGAATATGTCTGCAAATATGGGTGTGAGTCTGGCTTCTATTACCCTAGCTGGGGTAGTTATTGCTACTACCCCTACGCAGGGCAAGAGTATCGTTCTTCCTCATTTGAGATCCTGGTGAACAGAGACGACTTTGAGATCCTGGAGTGGAGCTCAGGTTCCTATGGTTCAGTGCCCGCCAATTCAGCCAGAAATTGCTATTATTCGGGTCACACTAAATATGTGGGAAAGAATCAGTACGGTCTGGGGAAGGTACATGTCGAACACCAATGCTTCTACCTGCCTTGGGAAGGTGACGAGTATTGGTACGACACCTACGAGGTCCTGTCCATCAACAAAAATATATACAAAGAGCACATGTCAAATGTCAAGTACAACACCAACGTTGCCATCATTGCACTCCCTCCTGAGGCCGTCACCAAGTCCACCATAACAAACTACGCCTGCAACCCGGTGGTGAAAACGGTTGTGCTCTCGGGAACGTATCAGGAGGAGAAAAGATGGGACACCAGCATTGCCACCACGATCGGTGTCAGCAGCACTGTCACCGCCCAAATCCCATTCATCAGCACAAGTATTGGGTTCAGTAGCGAGACAACTGAGGAATTCTCCAGTGGAACCACCCAGGTGGAGTCGAAAAGCCACTCTGTCTCTGTGGAGCTAACGGTCCCACCGAACCACTCCTGCAGTGTCAGCATGTTGGGATTTAAGTACAAGGCAGACATCCCATTCACAGCTCTCCTTAGCCGCACCTACCACGACGGGAGAACCAAATCGGCGTGGGTCACTGGGGTATACTATGGTGTCAACGTGGGGGGAGTCCAGTCTGTTGTGGATCGCTGTGAACCTATACCCAATTCTAAACCCTGCCGCCAAAAAGAAACAGAAGAGACATCTTAAGATATCTGTTCTGACGTAATCAACGTGTTGATGATAAATGTAGTTGGTTGGTCAACAGGGAAGGTTTTATGAGCGCCTGCAATGAGACCAATTAATAAATCCTATCTAGTTTTTATTTTATTTTTAAAACCAATTTATCCAATCTATGGATCTTTGCTGGCCGATTAGTTGTTACATGTAGCGTTAAATAAAATCTCAGCCTCGATTCTTTATCAGTATATTCTTGTACTGATTTATTTCCAAAATGTTCATATATTTGTTAACCACAGCAGGATGGATATTATAACTTTATATGCAGATGATATTATCCTCTCCATGAGTAGTTAAACTAAGATTTGAAGAAACTTTGTAGTGTTTGTAGCTCTTGTGTTTGGGGGGAGGGGCTGTTTGAGTTTTTGATTTCTTGATTATTGAATAATCTGGAGCTTGTTTTGTACGCGCTGTATGAATAATTATATCTTGCTGTATATGTGATTAGTCTCATTATGTTTATTCTGCAATGTTGAGATTATGATGTAAATTATAGGCTAATGGCTTCATTGCCACAATGATTGCACCGCCAATATTCCTGTTTGCATGCAGCTCTTCATACTCTAACTAACATGCCCTAACATGTCATTTATCACATCAAAATATAAAAAAGTAAAACAGCTGGAGTCACTTGTCATTTTGTTTCTTTGCATCAAAATAGTATTTTTTCAGTGGTTTCCTGCTGGTGGCAGACTTGTTGGATGATGTCGAGTCAACCTCCTCTTTCGTTCACATTCTTATAAACGTTGATGTTGCGATATTTGCACATGCCCAAAAAACTTTTTATATCCAAGTCTTTCATAAAGTTTAAAATTAGGTGTTTTTCTCCTTGCAAGCAGAAATATGGAATCCCTTTTGCATGCATCTCCACCCCACAGCTTTGCAAACTGTTGGCAAGTTGGTTTGTATAAATGTATTCATGACACACACAGAGCTGACTGTAAACAGATAAGAGACAGTGTGTCACAAACTGCAGTAAAAACCAAACTGGAACACATCTTCCAAATAAGCTTTAAAAAACCAAATAATGCCCCCAGAACCCTGATGACCCTGGCACATCCATAAAATGTCTTTATCGGAAAATGCTAAATTTTGAAAATGTTCTTATTCTGAGTATTTCAACCGAATGTGCTTTTTGTATAACCCACATAAAATACACAATATGGTCATATTCAGAAAAAAAGGTTCTTCACATGCACATACACAGATAGGCCCCAGGTGGTACTCAAGTACCTGTCCTTCTGGCCTCAAACTAGACAAATTCCCTTTTTATAAATGTTCTTTTCAAATTTGTTTAACAATTTTTAATTTTAAAATTTGGCTCATGGCATCATATCTTAATCAAAAGTGTGTTGTATGACCGAAAACTGCACTCTTTCTTTGACTGTCCTTGTCACAGACAGCCTGACTTGTGCAAAAACCTAATTAAGGTTGACAGTTAAGTAAGTGCCGCAAAATCCCACCATAAAACTGCATCATAATTCGTTTCTGAAGGCATCTGTAAACCAGGTTTACATGTTTATTCATTCTTGGCAGCGTTTAAAAATAGATACAAATCACATCTGAGCACGCCATTTGCATTCAAATTGCATTATTTTTTTTTCATATCATAAAAAATACCATGAGGTTTTACAGGGAGAGAAAAAGATTTTCACGTAAAATTGCTCAAAAAATGATTCTCTCCACAGTCGGCATGAAACAAGAGACAAGTTAACAATTGGCAAAATGACACATTTTTGTTTCACTGTGTCTTTAAAGAGACAGCCGGGCTTTTCCCAAATGTCTCCAACACTCTACATACTTTCTATAGTCTTGGCTCTGATAATGAAAAGTAAACAATAAGCGCTCCGGTGGCGTGCGAGCAGATGACGAGATGGAAAGTGATTACAACAGGAATGTTGTTTTAGTCCAGATAACCAGATTCCTCGAGGCAAGTAAGGAAACATGTTTAGTTTATCACCTGGTCGTGATCTTTTAAGAAGTAAGTGCAAACCTACAATGCAGACACTTTAAACCATTGACAAGGAGATTTTAAGAGAGTTTTTGGGAGAATTTTTCTGGTAAACATACCTGACAATCGTGGTTAAGTGTTGCATCCTCATCAGCACCTCAACTACTCTACTCCTTACCTACAATCAGACATGATCATCATCACTCTATTATACATATTTTTCAAATATTATATTCTCCATCTCTTTGGGGGTGTATTTAAGTGTAGAGCACTCGTATATATGATGAAAAGAGGTTTTTAAAAGTGACTGGATTTGGACAAAACAGTGAAGACATCTTCATCTTCACATGCCAATGTCAACTCAGTAAACCACTCAAAAGAAGATTTTAAGAGAGGTTTTGGCAAACAAAAAAAAATATGAAAAATATTATAGAATTATAAAAAAAAAAAAAGTTATAAGAAAAAGGCCCCCAGGCTGTAAACATGTTTATTTCGACTGTAAAGTTGGACGTAATAACGTGGGGGCCCATGGTGATCGACTCCCCCTTGGAGCCTCTCTCAAGTGGCCATTAGATGAATTGCACTTTTTGGCTTCATTCACAGCCTCTGAAGTTGCCACTTCCTAAATGCCAAATTGTTTAGTTGTTTGTTGGTGATCTGCAGCTCGGTGGGCATCTCGCTTAGGTTTCACATTATTCACTCCACCGTTAATTAACAAAGTCAGCTCATGCCATTTCATTTTTTGTGTCTGGAACTATGTTATTTTCTACCACAGCTACTTTAAAACCAATGCAAACCCTTGCAGAGAGAATGAAGTTTAACAGCTGAGCAAGAAACATGCTGGTGTATTAACTCTTTAGTGTCTGACACTTCCACGTGTTTCTGTTTTCATAGTCTGAAATCTTCCATTGTCCTCCAGAGATCTGTTTATACCAGCATCAAGAAACATAAATGCCACTCGCAGATACAAACTGGAGGAACAGGACTGAGCCGAGCTTTCCCGCCCATCTCAACACCTGCACCTCATTTCATTATCAGTCCTGTGGTACTTATACCAGCCACTTCACCCCGTCACAGACAGTCTGGAGCCTCAGCTTCGTCACGTCTGTAACCTGACTGTTACCTGCTCTCTGACACCTGTTGCCCGTCTGCCTGACCTTCTGCCCGATTCCTCAACTTTGGACATTTGTGACTGTAAGTTTGTGACATTTCCATCAATCCACTGAGCTGATCCTGTTTGTCTGTTTTTGTCTTTCTCTGGCGCACACACACCGCCACATATTTTTAGTGATTGTACAACAGGCCTCATGCAAGAAATGCCATATATACAAATTTTCTCTTATTTTTGCTTGTATTCACGATTTGTTCATATTTAGTTAGCGCCAACTGATTTTTGGGACTAACCAATATTTTATGTTTGCTCTTCTCATGGGTTAGAAAAAATATTACCGCTAAAATGTGTTTTCACAGTCCACAGATTATTGCCCAGTGTAAAAAAAAAATATTGTTATAAGTTTTATACTTTTATACCGGGTGTTGGGGGGCCTCTGGCCTCTCTGGTGTGTGGCGGGCTCCCTCCGGAGGTCTGAGCGGGTCTCTGGTTGGTGGGGCCCTGTGGCTGTGGGCTCAGATCGTGCCGGGGTTGTTGGCCTTGGGGGGTGTTGCCTCTATGTTTCCTTGCTTGATCTCTCTTGGGCTGGGCTGCGTGGCTGTCTCTGGGGCACGTGGTGTTGGATCTGTTGTGTTCTGCGGGGCTGTTGGGTGCTCTGGTGGCTTGGGTCTTGGCCTGCTTCCCCCTGGGAGTTTGGGGGGTGTTGTTGCCCCCCCCCCCCGTCAACTACAAACCACATCCAATGACAAACCCTCACACACAGACACACACAGCACACAACTGTTATACAATCACACATGTACAACAGTTACAAATGTTGATGTTATCCATATCAAGGTTATTTTGGGTAAGTATTTATGCAATCTGTTTTTTTTGTTTGTTTGTTTGTTTGTTTTTTTCATTTTCTCCCTGCTTCCACCGTTAATACTGTTGTAAATATTTGCAGCTATCATTATTGTAGTTAGCATTGTTGTCATCGTTTTTATTGTTGTTGTTGTTGTTGTTGTTGTTGTTGTTGTTGTTTTTGTTGTCTCTTGTGTCTTCCCCTCCCTTCTGTGTCCCCCAACCTCTCTCTTTTCGCTCTCCCTATCCACTCAAACATTGTGCTGTCCGGTAGCCTTGCCAATAAATCTCAGTGCAGACTGCAACAGGAAGAAGTATATCAGACTTCTCCTTCCTTACTGCATGCCTAAGCTGCCGGACAGGACAGGTTAAAAAAATAAAAGGTTTTATACTTGATTAACGTTTAAAAATGCAGGGATTTCACATAATGAAACTTAGATTGTGTTTTATAGTAATTATGACAGGATTATTACATGTGTTTGCTTAAGAGAAACCACTTTACTTGGTCAAGTCAGTTACTGTGATTTTTGTTACTGTACTGCCCTCTGCTGACAAGTGCAGGAAAGTATCTAAGTACATTTACTCAAGTACTTTACAAAAGTGCAAAATCTGAGGAGCTTTTACATTACTTGAGTATTTTAATCTCATGAAACTTTACACCTCTACACTGCAACACTTCAGAAGAAATGTTTTAATATCTACTCCACCACAATTATTTGAAAACTCATTAGTTACTTAAACTCATTAGTTACTTAATTAACAAATTTAAGTTTTAGCACAGAAAGAAAGAGACTTTAGAGACTGTTATTTCCACCAAGGTTTGATTTTACAGTTGGTTGCTAAACACTAGTGATAGAATAGGTAACTGTGATTTTGTTCTGTTTCATCTGAAAGCCGAGTGTTGCTGCAGATGGACCGACCGGCTCTCTCCTCAGACCGCCCTACCAGCTGTGAGAAGATGGACGACGAACCAGGTTAACTGACCTTGCCATTCATCTGCTGCAGCTCAACAAATAAGCACTGTAGAAGTACAAACTTGACTTAATTCTGTTCTAATAACCTGTTTTAATACTTGTTTATACTTAGATATACCTTAGATATATAATCTTTAATGTGTCTGTTTGTCTGCAAAGTTTCTGTATACATCTCATTTCATTGTGCAGCTGTGAAATGACAAAAAATGTACTAAATCTGAGATCTGAGAAATGCCCTAAAAAACCCGGAGACATACTAAAAATAAAAAAAAAAATCAAAAATCTGAGAAAAATACAAGAAATGTGCTAAAAATCAAGAAATGTGCTAAAAATCAAGAAATGTTCTAAAATCCTGGAAAAGTTAAGAATCCATAGAAATAGCCAAAAATCCTGCAAATATTCTGAAATCCAAGAAATTGTCATAAAAACTAAAAAAAAAGTCTTGAAATTGTAGAAATTGTCCTAAAATCTCAATAAATTCTAGAAACAGCCTAAAATGCTAGAAATGTGCTAAAATCCAAAAAATTTGCTAAAGTGGCCCCAAGCAAACCAAACTGAGTATCCCTGCTCTAAACTCTTTACATAAATGTAACAATATATACATTGTGCTTTAACATGAGAAATCACAGCTTACCAGACCTTGGTGTTACACCTGCTAAGCTCTGGCTGCTGGTCTGTCGAGGGGTTTTCTCATTTGGTCAGTTTGGTTACTTAAAAAATTCCTCACAGCAGACACAGTCAGTCACTGACCTCCAACACAGTCCTCATGTTATCACAAGGGAAAAAGAAAATTATTTTAAATCTAATTTCAAGGTAAATGTTCACATTTTTGTTTTCCAGGGGGCAGTTTTTGTTTTGCCGTTGAAAGCATTTATTTCATACTCAGCCTAAAAAACACTGACATTGTTCATATCTTTTATTCTTCCACTTATTCAGAACTGTCACTGAACCAAAGTCTGGAGGACAGGGTTCCTGTTATCCCTGTGAAAGAAGAACCCACCAATGAAATGATTTCGGCTGTGAGAGCTGTTGCTCTCAGAGGGGTTCAGGACAACCGGCACCGGGCTGTCTCGGTCAACGTGGATCAAACCAACCTGGAATGGCAAACGTTTGACGGCTCTATCCCCAACGGAGCAGTGTCCATCTACAACGGATATGTTGGGCGCACTGATTATGTTGCCAAATATGGGTCATCGGCGGGGTTCTACAACCCTGACAAGGGTCCCTACTGCCTCTACCCCTACGGAGGGGAAGAGCATCGTGGCTCTCCGTTTGAAATCCTGGTGAACAGAGACAACTTCGAGTTTCTGGAATGGAAAGAGGGCTCGTACGGTTCAGTGCCTCAGAATTCAGTCACGATCAGTCCAGGTATCGACGTGTATGTTGGGAAAAACAAGTATGGTCTTGGGAAGGTGGCTGTTAAACATAAGGCCTTCTTCCTTCCCTGGGAAGGTTATGAGTATTGGTACAAGTACTACCAGGTACTGACCCTCAACAAAGATGTATACAGCGAGCGCATAATTGATGTCAGGTATAAGACTAATGAGGCTGAAATCATCACGTCTCCTCCACAGACCATGGACAAGTCTGTTGTCTTCAACAATGGCAGCCATGAAGTGAAACAGACAACTACCCTCAGAAAGACATACCAAGTTGAGCAAAGGTGGGAGCACAACTTTTCCATCACACTGGGCGTCAGGACTACCATCACTGCTGGAGTCCCAGCAATACTCTCTACAGGTTTGGAGATTAGTGCAGAGACATCCTATCAATTCACCAAGGGCACCAGTCACACTGAGTCAAAAACCCACGAGCTTTCTGTCGAAATGAACGTCCCAGCGTACCACTCCAGCACAGTCAGAATGGAGGGAAAACAGTTCAAGACCAACATCCCGTTCACTGCACGTGTCTGCCGCACCTACAAAAACGGGGACACCTCATGGACGTCCATCTCTGGGATTTATAAAAGCGTACAATGTGGAGAATTCCAAGCCATGGTGGATCCCTGTGAACCTCTACCTATACCTCTCGCCTCTCTCAACTGGTGAAAGAATAATGGAAAATGCAACAGCTAACATAGTCAATGACGGCTACACAAAATATTGTAATGAAAAGCTAAAAAGACCCAACTGAGATTGCTGGAATGGCTTCTGTACTGTTTAGTTTGCATCATAAATTAGTTTTAGTTGGTCTTAAAGTGCTTAAAGAGCACGAAATTGGTCGTTGATGAGCTGCTACTGCTGTACGCTGCGAGGAAGTCGAGGAAAAACAAACAGAAAGCTAGAAGGATATGGATTCACCAAATTCTTCAAAGATGACGTGAATTGGGACAATCAAACACTCTATTAGGAGAGCTTCATTCATGCTTTGGTATGGTGATAGTCCACGATTTCACCGAGGAATTTCGGATTCAAAACTTTTGGACAATTCATCGACTGTTGAAGAGTTATGTGACGCAGTAATACCCCTTGAAATTGAAATTCGTTCATGCCTGAAGGAACCAGTTCCCACTGACAAGCACATAGCTGTAGCATCATGTGACCCTAAAAAAACAAAAAAAAGGTTTCCATGGCAGTTTCATGAAATATGGCCTTTTTTGAATCGCCCGAAACACCACCTTATGCAAGTGTAAAAAATTATTTGCAATAAATGTTTTTTTTGTGTGTTTTTTTAAATAGGCGTGTTGACAGCATCTAATTTGCAAACCCTGTTTGATTATTGTTTTTTGTTTGTCTTTTTCTTCCTAATCTGTATCGTGTGATTTCTTTCTTCGCTGTGTTGTTTTTTGGTACTATAGGCCTTTGGGTGATCAGTAGCTCTGAATGCTGAGTTTTAGTTTTGACACAATATATTATTATTACTACCAATTATTCAGGGAAATACATTTTTTAAAAAATCAAATCAGAACTGTATTTCCCTATATAAACTATATATTCTCTGTTGATTTTATGGTGACGGTCAGATGATTTTTTTTACATTTATATTTAATCTCATGCTCATTTTAAAAATTGTTAAAATACAACATATGTACTATGATTTCTTTCTTGCTACAAATTTATAATTTTTCCCTTACATGGTAGCTCCATCTCATTTAGAGGAAACCTTTCCGCTCTGTTGGGCTGTGAGGCTGCTTTCTGGAGGTCGTCAGCAGAAATAGCGACACCTGTTAATTCCTGATTAGATCTCTGACTGTTTTAATTTTCTCCTTTTTTGGAATTTATTTCTTTTGGTGCTTGTGTGTTTTGTTTAATCTGTGATTTTACTTGATGTACCTTTTCATGAATGTAAAACCAGTTTTTGATTACAAATAAAGTTTAAAGGAGGAAAAAAAAAGTTTGCTTCCACACATGGCGCACTTCCTGGGGACTTGGCCTCATTCCACTGAACGCCTGATGAGGGAACTGTGGTGTATTATGCTTTGTTTCTTTAGGTTCCTATTTTGGTTAGGCAACGAGGTCAAAGGTCTAGGGACGGTTAGACCTTGAAGCCACGCGTACAAAATACCGGCCCCAGGTTAAAAGTAACATGGAATGAGGCTCCTTCCAAATAAGGACATATTTGTGGGGTCTTGTGATTGATCACAACAGGTGAAAAGTTGTTTACTGACAAATTTATCGATGCCTGTACCTATATAAGAGACTTGCATGAGCTGTACGATAGAGAGATTCGCATTGGTCCTGAATCCTCTCCCAGGCAGACCATGGTGCCTGGTAGATGCTGAACTTTGTTGTAATAAATTGATTATTATGCAACCAAGTCAGTGTCCGTGGAAGTTTCTTCATCTTCCACACATCATTGCTACTTAAGAAACAACGACAGAACGACACACAGTCACTCTCGTGATTATTTCTCCCCCTTTTCAGGGGTGCCACATAAACGTACCTGACAATCGTGGTTAAGAATGGAGATTTGCTTCATCCTCATCAGCACTTCAACTGCTCTGCTCCCTACCTACAATCAGACATGATCATCATCAGTCGATTATACAGATATTTAAACTAGTTTATTGATTTTTCCCTTTTTTATAGTGAGGAAACATGGTCAGTTGATGAATTGGTTCAGGTGATCTTTTAAAAAGTGAGTGCTGCAGACCTACACCAACACTGTAAACCATTCAAACCGAGAGTTTTTGACAGAATTTTTGTAGTAAACATATCTGGCAAAGTTTTCTTTTTCCTCCCAAATTAGTACCTTGTGAAAAATGGATGTTGGACATAAAGCTCACCAGTACCTCCGCTTCTCTACCCGTCACCTACAATCAGACATAATCATCATCGCTCTATTATACATATGTTTCAGATATTATATTTTCCATCTGTTTGGGGGTGTATTTAAGCGTAGAGCACTGGTATATATGGTTGAAAAGAGGTTTTTAAAAGTGACTGTATTTGGACAAAACGGTGAAGACATCTTTGAAAAATTAAGCGCAGAGCTACAACGCCAACGCAGTAAACCACTCAAAATAAGTTTTTAAGAGAGGTTTTTATGTACACTTTTGTAGGATACCAAAACAAACCAGAAAATGCATTTCCTGCAGAATATGCGTGTCGACGCTAATGGCTAAAAATGAGTTTGAGAGCATGTTTGAAAATGCAGAAGTACATAGCTGAAAATGCAGAAACATATTACAAATTGAGGGAAATATCTGAAAAACTGGCAGAAATGAAAGCTGAACTGCTTTAAAGTGAAGAAGCTACAAGTTGAACTGCAAGAGTGTCATAGGAAGAAGTTGATGTCAACTGAAAAGGTTAGAATAATAAATGTTTAATATTTTAGGCACAAATATCCTTAAAGAGCGTAACATTTTGACATTTGCAAGGTTTCTAAAGCTGAAAGATACAGCGGAAGACAGAAAGAGAAAGTATCAGAAAGAGAGAAAGAGACAGGAATACAGAGACAGTCAGAGAGGAAAAAAGAGAGAGACAGGGACAGACAGAGAGACACACAGTGAGAGACAGGGAGACAGACGGAGAGAGAGACAGATAGAGAGAGAAAAAGTAAGTGCAGAGCTACATCGCCAACACAGTAAACCATTCAAAAGGAGAATTTAATAGAGGTTTTGTGTAAACTTTTGTAGGATACCATTAGAAATGAATGATTCATCGCTTTAAGAGCTACCACAGCTACTTTAAAACCAATACAAACCCTTGCAGAGAGAATGAAGTTTAACAGCTGAGCAAGAAACATGCTGGTGTATTAACTGTTTAGTCTCTGACACTTCCATGTGTTTCTGTTTTTCGTAGTCTGAAATCTTCCATTGTCCTCCAGAGATCTGTTCATACCAGCATCAAGAAACATAAATGCCACTTGCAGGTACAAACTGGAGGAACAGGACTGAGCCGAGCTTTCCCGCCCATCTCACCACCTGCACCTCATTTCCCTATCAGGGTATCCTGATAGGCTATCCTGTGGTACTTATACCAGCCACTTCACCCCGTCACAGACAGTCTGGAGCCTCAGCTTCGTCACGTCTGTAACCTGACTGTTACCTGCTCTCTGACACCTGTTGCCCGTCTGCCTGACCTTCTGCCCGATTCCTCAACTTTGGACATTTGTGACTGTAAGTTTGTGACATTTCCATCAATCCACTGAGCTGATCCTGTTTGTCTGTTTTTGTCTTTCTCTGGCGCACACACACCGCCACACATTTTTAGTGATAATATACAAATTTTCTCTTATTTTTGCTCGTATCCACAATTTGTTCTTATTTAGTTAGTACCAATGAATTTTTGGGACTAACCAACATTTTATGTTTGCTCTTCTCATGGGTTAGAAAAAATATTACTGCTAAAATGTGTTTTCATAGTCCACAGATTAAATGCAGGAATTTCATATACTCAAACTTAGATTGTGTTTTATAGTAATTGTGACAGAATTATTAAATTTGTTTGCTTAAGAGAAACTACTATACTTGGTCAGTTACTGAAATTTTGGTTACTGTCCTGTCCTCTGCAGGAAAGTATCTAAGTACATTTACTCAAGTACTTTGCAAAAGTGCAAAATCTGAGGAGCTTTTACATTACTTGAGTATTTTAATCTCATCACACTTTACACCTTTACACCGCAACACTTCAGAAGAAATGTTTTAATATCTACTCCACCACAATTATTTGACTCATTAGTTACTTAATTAACAAATTTTAAGTTTTGCACACAAACCTTATGAAAATATACCAGGACAGCAGAAGTGATTAGTTGAATAATTTGAAAATGAAATGTAAATTGTATAAAGTTTGTGTGTGTGTATGTATGTATGTATATATATCTATATATCTATATCTATATATATATATATATATATATATATATATATATATATATATATATAGTTTTAATTTTTAATGCAAGATTTTTTGTATATAGCGCTAGATTTTTGTATTGAATGGTGTGTAATTCTCAGAAATTTCAGCCACTTCTTTTTATCTTAATTTAAAATTTAGCTCTTGAGCACTTCTTGGTTAGTAGTAGAGAGTTCATTTATTTACGACCACTCACCAAATTAAAAAGAAATTATTTCATCTCTGCTTGAAATTGGATTTAGAGACTGTTATTTCCACCAAGGTTTGATTTTACAGTTAGTTGCTAAACACTAGTGATAGAATAAGTAACTGTGATTTTGTTCTGTTTCATCTGAAAGCCGAGTGTTGCTGCAGATGGACCGACCGGCTCTCTCCTCAGACCGCCCTACCAGCTGTGAGAAGATGGACGACGAACCAGGTTAACTGACGCTGCCACTCAGTGAAGATTTTCTATGTTGCTGTTTCTTTTCCAAGGGTCCTCATTTTTGAATTTCTTAAAATGGCAAGAGGATAAAAAATTGCTTTCACATAAAATATTAGAGAAAAAAGAGCAGAGAAAAAAGAGAGAGAGAAAAGAGCAGTTTTGGCACTGTAGTATTCATCTGCTGCAGCTCAACAAATAAGCACTGTCTATAGAAGTACAAACTTGACTTAATTTTGTTCTAATAACCTGTTTTTATACTTCTTTCCTTATGTATATAATCTTTAATGTTTCACTTGTCTGCAAAGTTTCTGTATACATCTCATTTCATTGTGCAGCTGTAAAATGACAAAAAAATGTAGCAAATCTGAGAAATGTCCTAAAAACCTGGAGATGCCTAAAAATCTAAAAAGAAATCAAAAATACAAGGACAGTCCAAGAAAAGTCCTAAAATGTGAGAAATTTCCTGAAACCCAAGATATGTCCTCAAAACCAAGAACTGTCCTAAAATCCTTGAAAAGTCCTAAAATCGTGGAAATAGCCTAAAATCCTAGAAATATACTGAAATCCAAGAAATGTCCTAAAAACCAAAAGAAATGTCCTAAAAACTCCAAAAAGTCTTGAAATTGTATAAATGTCCTAAAATCTGAGAAAGGTCATGATTTTCTACAAACATTTTTGTTTTCCAGGGGGCAGTTTTTGTTTTGCCGTTGAAAGCATTTATTTCATACTCAGCCTAAAAAACACTGACATTGTTCATATCTTTTATTCTTCCACTTATTCAGAATTGTCACTGAACCAAAGTCTGGAGGACAGGGTTCCTGTTATCCCTGTGAAAGAGGAACCCACCAATGAAATGATTTCGGCTGTGAGAGCTGTTGCTCTCAAAGGGGTTCAGGACAACCGGCACCAGGCTGTCTCGGTCAACGTGGATCAAACCAACCTGGAATGGCAAACGTTTGACGGCTCTATCCCCAACGGAGCAGTGTCCATCCACAACGGATATGTTGGGCGCACTGATTATGTTGCCAAATATGGATCATCGGCGGGGTTCTACAACCCTGACAAGGGTCCCTACTGCCTCTACCCCGACGGAAAGAAAGAGCATCGTGGCTCTCCGTTTGAAATCCTGGTGAACAGAGACAACTTCGAGTTTCTGGAATGGAAGGAGGACTCGTACGGTTCAGTGCCTCAGAATTCAGTCAGGATCAGTCCAGGTATCGACGTGTACGTTGGGAAAAACAAGTATGGTCTTGGGAAGGTGGCTGTTAAAGATAAGGCCTTCTACCTTCCCTGGGAAGGTTCTGAGTATTGGTACAACTACTACCAGGTACTGACCTTCAACAAAGATGTATACAGCGAGCACATAACTGATGTCAGGTATAAGACTAATGAGGCTGAAATCATCACGTCTCCTCCAGAGACCATGGACAAGTCTGTTGTCCTCAACAATGGCAGCCATGAAGTGAAACAGACAACTACCCTCAGAAAGACGTACCAAGTTGAGCAAAGGTGGGAGCACAACTTTTCCTTCACACTGGGTGTCAAGACTACCATCACTGCTGGAGTCCCAGCAATACTCTCTACAGGTTTGGAGATTAGTGCAGAGGCATCCTATCAATTCACCAAGGGCACCAGTCACACTGAGTCAAAAACCCACGAGCTTTCTGTCGAATTGAACGTCCCAGCGTACCACTCCAACACAGTCAGAATGGAGGGAAAACAGTTCAAGACCAACATCCCGTTCACTGCACGTGTCTGCCGCACCTACAAAAACGGGGACACCTCATGGACGTCCATCTCTGGGATTCATAGAAGCGTACAATGTGGAGAATTCCAAGCTAAGGTGGATCCCTGTGAACCTCTACCTAAACCTATCTCCTCTCACCATTGTTGAAAGAATAATGGAAAATTCAACAGCTAACATAGTCAATGACGGCTACACAAAATATTGTAATGAAAAGCTAAAAAGACCCAACTGAGATTGCTGGAATGGCTTCTGTACTGTTTAGTTTGCATCATAAATTAGTTTTAGTTGGTCTTAAAGTTTTTATTTTTGTATTTGGTCTCCAATTGTTCAGGGTCGCCAAACACTATAACTATAACCATAATGATTCGAGCATCCACACCGATGAATGATAACGTTTTGTAAACGGTGGGGCAGAGCACGAAATTGGTCGTTGATGAGCTGCTACTGCTGTACGCTGCGAGGAAGTCGAGGAAAAACAAACAGAAAGCTAGAAGGATATGGATTCACCAAATTCTTCAAAGATGACGTGAATTGGGACAATCAAACACTCTATTAGGAGAGCTTCATTCATGCTTTGGTATGGTGATAGTCCACGATTTCACCGAGGAATTTCGGATTCAAAACTTTTGGACGATCCATCGACTGTTGAAGAGTTATGTGACGCAGTAATACCCCTTGAAATTGAAATTCGTTCATGCCTGAAGGAACCAGTTCCCACTGACAAGCACATAGCTGTAGCATCATGTGACCCTAAAAAAACAAAAAAAAAGGTTTCCATGGCAGTTTCACGAAATATGGCCTTTTTTGAATCACCCGAAACACCACCTTATGCAAGTGTCAAAAAATTATTTGCAATAAATGTTTTTTTTGTGTGTTTTTTTAAATAGACGTGTTGACAGCATCTAATTTACAAACCCTGTTTGATTATTGTTTTTTGTTTGTCTTTTTCTTCCTAATCTGTATCGTGTGATTTCTTTCTTCACTGTGTTGTTTTTTGGTACTATAGGCCTTTGGGTGATCAGGAGCTCTGAATGCTGAGTTTTAGTTTTGACACAATATATTATTATTACCAATTATTCAGGGAAATACATTTTTAAAAAACTCAAATCAGAACCGTATTTCCCTATATAAACTATATATTCTCTGTTGATTTTATGGTGATGGTCAGATGATTTTTTTTCATTTATATGTAATCTCATGCTTATTTAAAAAATTGTTAAAATACAACATATGTACTTTATGATTTCTTTCTTGCTACAAATTTATAATTTTTCCCTGCTCTGATACATCATTGAAAAGCTACATGGTAGCTCCATCTCATTTAGAGGAAACCTTTCCACTCTGTTGGGTTGTGAGGCTGCTTTCTGGAGGTCGGTGCAGCAGGAGGTCGTCAGCAGAAATGTCAACACCTGTGTTTCATCAGCGTCACTGGAAACACATGGACGCTGTGATCCAGTGCTCCTTTAAAAACCCTCCTGGAGCTCAGCTGCGAGCTCTCTCGCTCAGACATACTTTGGGTTTGGTTTGACTTGTGTTGCTACACCATACAAACTTGCATTTACACACTTTTCCATTCTTGTATGCACTTATCTTATTATTATGTTTACCATGTTCTTCTTTAAATCAATAAATAATATGAGAGCTGGCTTTGTTTGTGCATGTCCTTCTTTTTGTGAGGATATTCAGGCAGTTCTTCATGGTTTAAGGTCAGGTTGTGATGCTGATCTGAATAGCTTGAGGAATAATTTAATAATCCTGTTTATAATCCTGTTAATTCATTTTTAAAATGCCATTAATTTGTAAATGTGCAAGAGTTACCCCATAACGGTGGTGGCCCTTTTTACTTCAACCCCGTGGGACTGTTTGGCGCATTTTACGCGCTTTTCATTCTTGTTTTCATGCATATGGCATGGATTTTGGTAAAATAGTGTATTTTTGTTTAATCTTGAAATTTCCAGCTCAGCTCCTCCAATATGTCTAAAATACACTGTGGAACTAAATAGTTACATTCAGACTGTTGTGGAGTGCAAAAAAAAGCTCCATTGAAACCCATTCAAACTGCACTTTGCGATCCCACAGCCATCAAAGCAGAAAAACATGCACTGTATTATTTCTGGGTGTCATTCTGGGCTTCTGCCTTAGAATATGTCATTTTTACTATTTTCCATTTAAATTTTTTTTCATCTGAAAATATAGTGGCATCATGGAAAACAAATATTGGCATTTAAAGGCATACAATTCTGAAAATAAAGGAATAGTTGATATTTATGATTAGGATGATAATTAGGATTTTTTGTCAGGTTTCAGGCCAATGCCTGAACTCGACCCGGCGTTGGTAACAACAGAGGACACAGGACAACTTCACTCATTTCTATCATTTATTGAACTGAAAAGAATTTAAGTGTTAGGTTGAAAACTTCACAGAAAAAGAGATATAAATCATGGGTTAATTTGGCCAATAAATTCATATAACACAACATAAATCATTCAACCAAGAAATCTATGTCTTAAACAAAATCCCTTAATTTAAATCAACAAGATAGTGTTTAAAAAGTTGAGTTTTAATCATCAATCATCTTCAGTAAGTTAATAAGATCTGGTTTCAGCTCACACTACTGCACTTTGTAAATTAACCAATGTTGTATCCTCTATTCAAATCAATGTAACTACAAGCATAATGTTTCAAGTTGGCCACAGAACTTCCTTTAATTGTGAATACATCCCTTCTCTTTGGTGTCTTCCCAGAGGTCCTGAAAAAATTGTCATCAAGCCAAAATAACAAAAAAATCAAGACACGCCACTAATACACAACTAGGTCCATATCAAACTATTCTTTTAGTAAAATCATTGAAAAGGCTATAAAGGCTTTAAAGGTCTTCAATGACATCCACTTAAATAGTGCTTGTGCTATCCCAGCTAGTCATTTTTGGTTCTGAAAACGTTTTGAGAATGGAACATTTCAACCATGTTTTGGTAATGTTTCACATTGTTAACATATCACATTGCATTACATTTTCATTTTAAAAAATAGTCTGTAATCTAAGTCCTCAAAACCATCCCAGCAAGAAAATTTTGGTTCTAAAAATGTTCTTAGAATGTTACAATGTAATGTTCCAGTAATGTTACAGTTCTTTTAGTTCCCAGAACGATGTTGTAGTTTAATGTTCTCTTAAAAACATCCTTGAAATGTTTGGTGATAAGCTTCCCAAAAATGTTTGAGTACCCTGCTAGCAATTATTGGTTCTAAAAATGTTCTGAGAACGACACGGGTAATGTTTTAGTAACGTTTTCAGCGGTAAATTGTCATTTAGTTCCCAGAATGTTCTTCATAAAGTTAAGGAAACATACTCAGTAACATCAAAAATGTTAAAAATGTTTTTTTTAAACATATAATATTACATTACATTTTTGTTTTCATTTAAAAAAGATTATTTAATGTCAGGCCTCAGTGACATGTTCTGAATGTTGCTTTGGAAATGTTGTTCCATTGTTCTCGTGTAACATTGTGGGAATGTTTGATGAAAGAACATTGTATGAACTGTCATCTTTCACCAAAACATCCTCAGAATGTTGCAGTTATAACGTCATGTCTTAGTCAGTATTTAACCTTGCAAGGACATTATTTGAAATGATAAATATCTTTAAAACATTCTTTGAACATTCGATTAAAATGTTTCTTTAAAACATTATTTCAACTTGTCGGTAACATTAATCAATGTTGTGGGAACGTTCCCTGCTAGCTGGGATAGCACTAATTGAAAGCAGATTTAAAGACCCCTGCCAAAATGATGATGCATAGCTAACTGATTGTTAATGCAGGTGGCGGCCCTGATTGCAGATTTGATCGACGACTCAATCCATGCATGAGGTAGGGCCGTGTGCTCACCGGCAAAGTGCACCCTGCCTTCATTTCTGAATAGCTCTTTGGCATACTCTGAACTTTGGTAGGGGGTGAAGAGAGCGAAGGCACCCAAGCTGTGAGGATCAGCGGCCCACCTCTTCACCACCACCCCTGTGCAGAGAGACCTGACGTGTTCGCCGTGGATCTTCACCAGATCTCTCAGCGTGAGCTCTTTCAGGTCCTCGTCGCTCACGCCTAAGAAGAGGAGGGATTCATCAGACCAGGTGTAAGAAGCCAGGAGGACGCCGATGGACTCGTTTGCTGGAAAACTGTGGCTGGGGTAGTAGATGAAACGAGATGGCCCGTCTGTGATGCTCTTTCCTCCTCGGATGCCGTCCCTCTCCCAGAACTTCTCGCTGAAGGTAAGGATGATTTTCGTGGAGCTGTCGTAGTGGACCCCCCTCAGTGCCTCCAGCTTCTTGATGGGGAAAGGTGGAACAAAGTCGATGTAAAGGGCTGCTTTGGCTGTGGTTGTTACTAGGACAGCGTCGGCGAAAAGGTCAGTCAAAGACGACTGTTGGCCCGTCTGGTATGATACGATGACGCCGCTATCTGAGTGACTAATGCGCTTGACTTTGGAGTTGAGAAGAATATCGGTGTCGCTGAGAAAAGGAAGAAAAGCTGTGGGGAAAAGGTCCATCCCACCAACCACCTCCTTGTACCTTAAAAACAAAAAGACACTGATTGCACTCTTGTACTCTCCAAACCCAAACAATCAACTCTATCTCGATTTCTTTATTTGTTTTCATTGACTTTTGTTTGTTTTCTTGCTAATGTTCATTGTTGTTGATGCTTTATTACTTTTACTAATCTCCAATCCAATACCGTTGCTTTGTTGACTCTGTATTTGGTTATATGTACGGCACACTCTCTCCAAACTTGGGATATGTAATTTGGCAGTTCATCCAACCATCCTCACAACCACGGACTATGTGTAACTGCACGAGC
This sequence comes from Plectropomus leopardus, assembly GCF_026936395.1. NCBI lineage: Eukaryota > Metazoa > Chordata > Actinopteri > Perciformes > Serranidae > Plectropomus > Plectropomus leopardus. The sequence continues at coordinate 2,455,224 of NC_142179.1, forward strand.
ACAGGACATCAACATGCAGTGTCTTCACCTGTAAGATCATCTGAGAGGAGCCGCCCGAACAGCTGATGCAATAATCGCTTTGCATAACTGAAATGTTTCTGTGCAAACTGTCAGAAACTATTTCAAGGAAGCGCGTCTGCTCATCATTTTCACCAGGGTCTTGATATGACAGCGGCTAGTTGTTGTAAATGACTTGTACTCTTGTGAGGCTGGTTGGATATACTGCCAATTTTCATGGAAACGACATGTCATGCGGATGGATTTCTTTGAAAAGGAAAATTGTTCATTAATGCAGAATTAACAAATGTGTGACCAACATGTAAGAAAAAAGATCTTTAACTAACGTGGGTGGAAAAACACAAAAGTGTTGTGTTTGAATTTATTTGTAAGTGTAGGACGTGGGCTCTTACTGGACCATGTCATTGATGTCACTCTGTTCATAGAGCATCTCAGACACTGCTGTGAACATAATGCTCTTTTCATTGAGCAGGTCTCCAATCATCCTGATTGCCTCTGAACTCAGACCTGCTTCTTCTTTTAGATATTCCTGTTAAATGAACAAATAAAACAGACAGAAAGAAAGTTTTTAAGTGTAGTAAAACAAAACAGTTAGTTTCCAGACAAAAGGAATCTTAGTCTTTAGCAACCACTTGTTACTATTGCTTTCTGTGCACAGTCCGAATTGTTTCCCAGTTTGTGTAAAATGTTGATTCATAGCACAACTGCATGGTAAATTATGCTAATACATGGCCTTTTTTAATTGCAACAGACCCAACCCCCGCACATCACGTTGTGTTTTACCTTTAGAGAATAATGGTCGTATTTTCTCAGCGCAGCAAAGCAGCCCAAAGCTTTCACATCAGCTCTCACCTGCAAAGAAAAAAAAGTCACTTTCACGGATAAAGAGCAAGAAATCATCCACTGAGCTGATAGTGTTGTGAGTATTTTAAAAATGGGCTTCTTTTTGTCTGCACTGAACCATGATTATTCACTGAACACGGATATCAAACCAATAAAAACTCTTGTAGTTTTGGGTCCATAAACAAAATAGTTATTAGTAAAAGTAAAAGTTATTTAAAGCCACCCATCAACAATGGCAGTGGATTTATTAAAACATATTTTCAGTCCTGTAAAATTCACCTAAATTTACCTAAAATGCCTTTCCAAGGCTAAATAAAATTAAATGAAAGCTGTCGATGAAAGCACCAAAGTTTTCCCCCAATAGTCAGAATCACTGTAAGTGTCAAGACACTAAAATAAAAGGTTTATGTATTTATTTATGTTTTCTTCGCCTCAGTATTTTCTTGAAAAACGATGCTGCAGATGAGTAGAACTATTAGCTGGAAAACAAAATGGGATCGTGGCATTAAGCCTCATACATGAGAATATTAACGTTCAACTGTTTTTCTAAGGTTTTCTCCAGGTGTTTTTCAAAAATTGAGGGTAAACAAAGTATTAATTGAGTGATTATAAGTTTAAAAGAAGTTTAAAAAAAGACAGTAATGTCTGTTTAGGAGCTTACTGTAAAAGTGATAAATAAATTTCTATGTTCGTCTATGTTCCAAGGATGTGTGAATTCGTACAACTTCCTTGTAGTTTCACGATGGCTAAAGCAGCAGTCGAGGCCCTTTAACTGTATTTGTTGTTCCTTTCTTCTGCCTTACATACCTTATCCAACCCTCGTTGTAGCAGCTGGTAGGCCGTCATTCCTTTCTCATTTATCCGCACGTTGTACTTGAGAAGGTCGGGCTGTGCTTCCGCTGTACTTGTCCTCTCCCGCAATCCATTAACAAAGTAAAACGTGTTTGGGTCATACATGATGAAATCCTTCAGTTTTAGCCCCATCTTTTCAATCATCCACAGGGTGATGCTGTTGACAGAGACGGTGAGAGTGGAGGGAGAGTTACAGAAGCTTGTGACTGAATGGTTTCTTTAACCGCTATGCTGACGACACCCAACTTTACTTAGCTCTTTCATTAAATAACATTAAGAGACATAATATAAATGCATTGTGCAAATAAATAATTGGTTGTGCCACAGTTTTGTTGCAGTTAGAGATAAACAGAAATACTTTTTTTCTGCAACAAAGAAGAAAGGCTTAAGATTGTTGCTCATTTTATGGGCAAGGGACTAAGACCCAAAAGACCAAGTTAAAAATCTTACTATTTAGATTTCAAGCAACGTTTTAACAGACGCATTAACACAAAAAATTAAAAACATAGACAAGTCAGGGACCTTATGACCAAACAAGTCATGCTGTTCTGTGAGGGGGGAGAGCTGCATGCATGTTTATATGTAAATGCTCAAGTGAAAAAATGCATTAACTCACTGTTGAAAACTTGGGATCCTCATGGCTCCAAACTCAGCATACCATCCCTCTTTTTCATTCCTGTAGGTCTGCACCCGTCCTCCAACACGACCACTAACCTCTAATATGGTTACCTTATAAGAACAGAAACATAAGAGTAAGTGTTTGCGGTCTCCTGGGAGCAGTGGCGGTTGTACAGTCTGTCAGGAAGGAAGGGCCTGTGGAATCGCTGCGTCACACACAAGCCTATAGGATTTTTCAATTAGATTTTGGATTAATGCAGGAAATAAATCTTCACAAATTGGCATCACTTTTTGAGGCCTAAATGCCTTTGCATGAAGTAAAAAGCTAATGTTTGGCAACAAATTAACAAAATCGCGGTTGCAGGGTTTAACCTTTACAACAAGGCTGTATAATCATGTTGAGCACTGTGCAGCGTGATGACGGCCCAATGGACCCAATGTTGTTTTGTTTGTTTTGGGTTTTTTTTGTCTTGTTTTTTGCTAATATGTGGTTATACTGTCAACAGCCAGAAAAAGAGATATACCCCATTAAACCTACTTGTCACTTAGTACCGCTAATTTCTTTCCTTGGGGCTTCCTAACTGTTTATCTGGCTGTCTGTAGCAACAAAAATTCTTCAACAGCGCAGAAAATGTTCTTTCTTGTGCTTAGGTTTTTATAATAACACATGTAATGTGAGTTTGCTGCATGTACCTTGTGTCCTGCGTCTTGCAGCAGCATGGCCGCTGTCAGTCCAGCCATTCCAGCTCCGACAACAACAACATTTTGAGGTGTTTTCGTTCGCAGGAGGCCGTTCTGAATGGTGTGCATGAGCTCCTCGTAGTCGGTGTCATTCAGACATTTAGACAGTTCGTTCCTCAGGTGGAAATTATTAGCAAAGCTCAGGCGTGGTCTGTGCAGCATGCTGACATCAACTAAAAAAAAACATACCAAGAGAAAAACACTATGTACTCAAACAGCAAACTAAAAAGGTCATCAGCAACATTTATATGGAAGGGTCAGTTGTCCTCTAGTATTAAAATGTACACAATGGAAACCCCTATAACCTGTTCTTTTTCTTTTTTTTGTTTGTGGTAGTTTGTCATGTGGATTTAGGCAGAACTGCAACACCAACATTTTGTCTCCATATTCTTTGTTGCTCTACTTTTTCGCTCGTTCTTTGAGTCTCTTAAACTGTTCCATGCTAACAGGGCTCCGCTTCTCATTACAAAACTGCAGTCGCTGATTCAATTGCCCTAATTTGGCTGATTTATTGTCACTTATGACAAACAAAAACTTCCTATGTCTAACGTGAGGCAGTACCGACTCCGTGTTCTACATAGTTGGTTGCAGAAGATATAAAAGACTCAATCCAGCCCTCTCTATCACGGCTGATCAACATGTGGTTGATCACATTGATTAGGCGTTACTTAGTGGTTCAAAGGAAAATTCTACATAGATTAAGCAAGCAGTTGCAATAATAATGTTAATGTAAAAATGTCTTTAACACTCTATGAGCCATTTCATGCCCATATTTTCCTTTTGGATAAACTGAATGAAATGAACTTTGAAGTAACTGGGCCTGAGCTGAAGGAAGGTCATTGAACTCGGAACCATTGTTAATTTGAGTTTTCTATTTTTTTTTTTAAATCTTTATTTATCTTTTTTTTTTTTGCATAAAATTCATTACATCATACATCACCTACCATTGTCTCCCTGTCTGTGATGTTCATACATACTCTCTTCTATGCAACTCTGACCCATAAACATTCATATTTTCCCTCTAAATCTAGCTAATCACATTTGCTGCAGATTTCATAACTTGATGTTAGTGAGTCAGCCAGTTTGTGTTTACCATTTCTCTGCTCTGTGTTGCTCCTGATGTCCAGAGGACCAGCTGAGGACAGAGCCGGCAAGACCAGCAGCAGCAACACTGATGGCTTCATCTGGAGATTAAAACCGCAGAACAAGTTCACTGTTAGTTTATAAACCAGCATTAAACCAACACAAGCTTGGTGAAGAATTCAGTATCTCAGCATTAAGCCATCAGTGGCCCTCATTAATAAACCTAACGCACATATAATGTATGCAAACCCTAAATTTGGAACAAGCATTTTGCATGTCACCTCTCTTATGTTTGATCTATTGAACCTTATTTTAAAATAAATTTGGCCACAATCTTTACAATTTGACAACTGTAACACTAAATTTAGGGCAAAAACACAACAAAAAGTACTGGCCTTCACCAAATGCTCCGTCAACCCCCTTCATTTCCCTCCAGGTTTATGTACTCGCTGCTTCATGGCTGCGTCACTGAACGATCGCTGTACTTAGTACTAGTTAGTTAATTAGTGTTGGATCACTGGATTTCAAATAACTTGCCAGGTGTTGCTCATTGGTGTGGATTAAGCTTTAACAAATAATAGTTTAGCAGTGACAGATAATATGTTAAAAGACTTTGGAGGATACTTTTGTGTTTCCCTTAACATGCATTCCTAAGGAAATCAGCTCATTACTTATATGCAATATGCTGGAAGTTTTGTGTGTGTGTGTGATTTTAAAAATATTTGTCAGATTTTGGACTTAAAAACATTAATAGCATTTCTAAACCAAGTTTATTTCAATTTGGTTTCATTTGCACATACATATGTACGGAAAAGACAGAAAAAAACACTGTGCATGAGCCAGAAATGACTTATGAGGATACATCCCCTATAAAATAACTATAATTATTTTAAGACAGAGACAAAAATGAAGATTGCAAAATTGATTACATTTCTAAGGCTAAGCAGTAATACCAAAGAAAAATGACAAAAAGTTTATATTTACAAAGAGAAATACATGACCAACAAATCAATGAAGTGTGGTGAGTCTTTGCAAATTAGTGTCCTTTTCAGATGACTTTTTAAAATGAAGATAATGTAGATATTGATTGTAGTGATAGATTGTTCCAAAGAGATGGTCCTCTGTATTTCAGTGAATATTGATTTTAGTCTGAAAATACAGAAGATTAAAAGTTCGTAGGGTGGCTTGTGGGATATGAGTGAATGTCTGATAAACACTTTAAAAAGTTCTGGAAAATACTTAAGTGATGATTTATGTGTACATTTACGCATGAATACACTAGTCTGGTTTATGTTCACATTAAACACTGAGTAATATTTTTAAAAGAGTGGAGCAGATAAGTTGCATCTTTAGTTAATCACTCTTAAAAAAAAAAAACATCTGCATTAGAAGAATGTTATTGAGATAATGTTGCATCACAAGCAGTATTAAAGTACATGAAATAAGGATAAATTAAGCTGTAATATAATAAAGAAGTTGTCGTGTTCAACAGTAAAACGGTAAAGTTTTGTGTGTTTTTGGGAATGAACTAATTAGACCTAACGTATCTTAAATGTGACTGTCTGACTTTGCGATCATGTGGTGGCTTAAAGGTTATCACAGCATGCATTAATTGCGTTTGCTGTGTTTTTACTGGAAGGTGCAAACAGGCAAGCATGAGACACTCTGGTAGCTCATTAATTTGGTGGCATCTGGGACATTGTGTCTCTTCGTCTCTAATCGGTTAACCATCCCCAAACATGATTTGATCTGGTGTTAAGCAAAAGTCTAACTTTAAAATTCCTTGTGGTCCTGCTGACAGAAGTGCGCGTTTGTACCAGTTTTTCAAGTATATTTTACCATACAAAGAGAAAAGTCATAGGTTTCACTTGTAGTTAAATTTGATTCATATTTTTTGTCAGTGGTGCACAAAAAAGGACTAAACAGTGCTCCAAAGTTTGGCAAAATTTTGGCAGAAAAAATGTGCCGTTGCCATTTTTTAAAAACAGTTTATTTGAACATTTCTGCAAACTGGGGTCTACAAAAAGTCCTGGAATTGCATAAATTGGGAATAACTGGAAAACTGGAACCCAATCGTATTCGTGTGTGTTGGTGCTGCACTGTAAAATCTGCTGATTTTACCTAAAAAGAAAGCAATTGTCCTAAAAAATGTAAGTAAATATAAGAAGTCCTAATTTATGTTTACTTTTTATCTATTTATATCTCATTTGTCTTTAAAGTAAAATAATATTTTGAAAGTTGAAGTGTGAGCATCATTTGCAGCTATCTCATGAAATGGCATAAAGTGAATAAATGTAACTTTCAGCAGTCGAGATGACGCAAGACTACGATAAAACAAACCAAAGTTAAACTTAGATTTAAGATGAGCTCCCTCTTCAACTCTGCACAGTGACGCTCAAACATTTGGGTGAAGTCACGACAATAAAAACACGTTGGAGAGGAGGGCGACTTTAAAATTCCATGTGATTTTATTTTTTATGAAATGATTTGAAGACATAAAACACTTTATTTGTCGTGGTAATGCTTTACAAAACTATGTAGGTGCAAATATTTTACAAAGTATTTCATGGTCTAAAAATTGTCTGACATTGTCCAAAGTGGTTTACAGAGTAAAGAGAAAGAGTAAGAGTAAAGTTGAGAGTACACATGAATTAACAGCAATAAGAGCTGTCATAAGAAGTGGGAGGTAACACCCGTCAGCTCCATTGAAATTGGCTGTCGTAGCTGTCAATCATGGCAGAAAATCCCCATTTTGAATAATTTAATAATTAATTAAAGCCGTACTTATCATAAAAACGATCACTCGAACAAATATCAGTGTGATGAGAACTACCTTCAGTGACAGAAACCATCTTTGGAAAAACGTTTTTTGACGTGTACTTTGAGTTTTAAGTTTGTCCTATGTCCATTCACTAACATGAAAGGGCGGACTCTATGACCTATACTGCAGCCAGACACCAGGGGGCGATCCAGATTTAAACGCTAAACTTTAAGAGAACTGTCATGTAGTCCATCTTTATTTACAGTTTATAGGCTTTATGTGTCTCATGGACAAGGCTTGGAGTTTTCCAGAGGTTCACATCGGTCCGCCATGGCACGGATTTCACCAACCTGAACAGCGTTGTACGTGCCCGTGACGGATATAATGCGGATCTCCTCATTAGCGTATGTGCGTCTGATGAGCGCTGTGAACGGGATGTGCACTTTGTACTTATACTGCACCATTGAAACCACGCAGGAGTGGTTTGCCGGGGCTGTGATCTGCACTGAAACAGCATTAGTGAGGGACTCTATCACCGTTTTTCCCACAGAGTACTGGAACGTCACATCGGTGCTGTACTGAATACCTTCAGAGGCGATGAAGGGGATGCTGGCTTTGAAGGTTAATGTGAAACCAAGTTTGATAGCAAAGCTGAAGTCCCACCTGTGCTCTGTCTCATACGTCTTTGAGAGGGTATCTGTTTTGACCACAGAGTGGCATTCGTAGTTGGCGATGGCTGTTTTTTGAACGATTTCGGGGGGATAGTGGATGATTTCAGACTCATCAGTGATGTACTTGACTTTGTAAACCTGCTGGCTGATTATATCCTCATTGATGGTCAGGACTTGGTAGTCGTAGTACTGATATTCATCTTTCTTCCACGGCAAACAGAAGGCCTTTTCTGCAATAGAAACCTTTCCAAGTCCATATTTGTTTTTCCCTACAAATATGGCCGTCTCGGTGCAGGTTCTGACTGCACTCCGGGGCACTGAACCGTCCGAATCGTCCTTCCACTCCAGGATCTCAGCGTTGTTTTTGTTCACCAGGATCTCAAACGGAAAACCAGCATGTGCTTTTTTTGCGCTGGGATAGTGGCAGTACGGACCCTTGCTGGGGGTGTAAAAGCCAGCCTCACACTTGTATTTACAGACATAATCAATGCGATCAGTGTAATCATTGTAAATTGAAACCGAATTGTTTGGGAGAAAGTTGTTCCAGGTCACCCACTCCAGGTTTGAGGCACTGTCATATTCGTTTGAGCCATCGTCCGATGCGATGGAAGATGTCTGATCCTGCCTCTTCTGCCTTAACTTGGCAGCGGTCAGATCTGCTCGCTTCGATCTGGTGGTAATTTTAGATCTGCTGCTCTCGAAGGAGTCTGGATAAAGAAAAGGGAAAAGACCAGAGAAAACAAAGCTCAAGTATTTGCATTTTGTGAAGTGCATTTTGTCCTCTGGGGTAACCCAGCTAGCAGGGAACGTTCCCACAACACTGGCAAATGTCACCTACAAGTTACAATAATGTTTGAAAGAAAACATTTTAATCTAATGATCAAAGAACGTTTTCAGGATGTTTATCATTTCAAATAATGTCTGTGTAACGTCAAAGGCTGAATAAGACGTAAAGTTATAACTGCAACATTCGGAGAGTGTTTTGATGATTTCGAGAGGTGACAGATCATATAATGTTCTTTTTATAAGACGTTCCCACAATGTTACATGAGAACAAAAAAAGAACGTTTTTTTAAAGCAACGTTCAGAACATAAATTGTTGAGGACTGAGATCACTGACCATTTTAATGAAAATCTAATGCAATGTGACAGATTAACAATAAAGACATTTTTTGATGTATATAGAAAGAATACCCTAACTTTTGGGAACTAAAAGAAAACTTGTGGCTAAAAACATGACTGAAACACTGCATCGGTTGCATTGTACCATTGAGAAGAAAAAAACTGAAAACTATTAGGATATGGGTTTAAAAAATCATTAAAAGATGAAAGGAATTGGGAAAATCGAACCTCTATTATGTGATTTTGGTTTGAGACAACATGAGTTTGCAGACACTCTGGCGATGGTAAAAGAGGACATCAGTAAAGACAAAATCAGCTTCAGAGACCTCATCAGTGCCAGAGAGCGTCTGACTGTTTGTCTCAGATCAAATTACTTTTTTGTGAAATCTCCAGAAATCAACCAACTGATATTTTCATCAGTAAAATATCCAACAATAAATAAACGATCCTTTAAAAATCCAAAGGGATGAACCGCAAAACTAACAAACTCTACTTTTTTAAACATTTTATTTGTTGCTCTATGAGCCACCAAAATATCCCTAAATGTTTTTTAACTATTTATTTATTGATAAGCCAGTTTGTGTTTACCATTTCTCTGCTCTGTGTCGTCCCTGATGTCCAGAGGACCAGCTGAGGACAGAGCCAGCAAGACCAGCAGCAGCAACACTGACGGCTTCATCTGGAGATTAAAACCGCAGAACAAGATCACCGTTGGTTTATAAAACAGCTTTAAACCAAAACAAGCTTGGTGATTAATTGAACAGCTCTGTGTTAAAACATCAACACATTGAGTCCAGACAGATTTGGTTTTGCAATTAAAAATTCAGCTGTGGTTCTGTGGTATTTATACACTAAAGTACTCACCATCACTGCGTCCATGATGTGATGCAGCTCCAGTCTCCGTCAGGTTTTTATACTGTAGCAGCTTCTTTGTTGAGTCATTGAGCAAACACTTTCCACATTTCCACTTTCTTTTGGCTGTGATGTTGAACAGTAAACACCTGGAACTGGAGCCGGTCCAGCGGTGTCAGAGATCATGAGATAATTTAAGACTGGTTCAGTATACTTATCATGCAACATAGTTCTCTCATGAAGAGAAATCATAAAAGAGACCAACTTGGCCATTCAGAATGGTGAGAGAAATGCAAAAGAAAAAAGTTTTTTTCTTATCTAGTTGGATCCAGTTGCATTTTTTTAAATTATTTAGAATTTATTTCACATATCGCTGACAATTTTGGATGATAATAAATAGTTTTGGGCCAAGGGTATCAGCCTGTTCTCATTACAAACTCGTCAAATACCATCGCTTTGACAGTGATTTAACACTCCTTTCACGTGCACATAATACGGTAACGGACAGCATCGGTTGAGAACGCGGCTGGACAGCACCGGTCACATCGTTATTATTCGACTGAACACCACCTGCCATCTCAGCATGATAAGCAAACAGGCGTATGGAACCTGCTGCATTTGCGTGATAAGCCACAGCATGGCGGCGGGTTGAAATGCTGCTGATAATGATGTAATATAAGGAGCAGGAGGGCGCCTACACATGCCAACACCTTAGCACGTGCCTCCTTCCCTTAATCCCAACCATCCGTGCCAGCATGGGACTTTGTTGATGTCCCTGCGTTGGTTCTCTTTTGTTGCCTAAACATAACCACATGACACGTAATTGCACCACGTGCATTTGTTGACATCATGGTAGCGGTATCCCAGAACATCAACGGCAGATGCAGAAGGACACCTACAACTTAATATGCAGACGCAAAAGTCCACTGACGAAGCAGCAACATGTGATGACATGGGATGAGACTGTGTTGGGGTAGGCAACCGGCGACTGGCTGAAAGTGACTCTTCAGCCCTTTTCTAGTGGCTCCATGTGGCTTTAACAAGAAAATTACATGGAAATAAATGTTATAATCTACTGATCTATTATGTTTTTATATCTTATTGCTCTGTACAGCACTTTGAATCGCCCTGTTGTATGAAATGTGCTACACAAATAAATCTGCCTTTCCTATAATCTGATATTGTCTCTTAAATTTTCACTTATCACTGTTTTAGAACTAAAGTGGTCATTAACTTTCCAATTTTAAAAATGTGTAGCCTTTACACTCAATTAAAAAAAAAAAGTTTTAATGTTTCATTAACTAAAATGTGCCTCATACGTCTGTGGTCTGGCACTTTTTCCTAAATTCCCCTGAATACTGCAATACAAACTCTAAAGTATTTGCAGAAATAAGGTTTACTTTTTCACTGAAGGAGGAGCTAAGCCAGCACTTTTCCTTTGCTTCCAGTCTTTGTGCTTTATGATTTTACTTATCTTCTCATCTGAATCTTGTAATTTACATTAAAATATGGTTCATGTAAAGGCCATTATTGTGACAGAACTATTTGGGAGTATTTTAGGAGAATTATGTAACTGTACATCAATCCGTGTTGTGAGATTTGTGAATGTGTGCAGAAATCTGCAAATGTTTGCTCAGACTCTGCGGTCACATTTGTAAATGTGTCAACAAAGAATCTCAGAATCTGTCAAGATTTGCAAATGTACCGAGGTCTGTAAATGTGTAGGCAAAAGAGTAAATGCGTTGTTGTTTCTTATGGTGTCTTTAATGTTTTGTCACTTTATGTTTGCATCTGTGTTCACTGTCATAAATGATTAAACCCAAATGTAAATAGGTTTGGTACTTTCCAGGAAGCAAAAGTTATAAGTGACTGAATAAAATATAAATATAGTGCTCTTTTGTTCTCGATCAGGCCACGTAGAATAAACATTGGAAATGTTACCTTATCAAAGAAACCAGAGGAAGTAACAGGAATAAAAACACTGAGAGCATTGGGGCACAGCCTTTGGTAATCAGATCATCGAATTTTGAAGCCAGTTCACCTTCTTTATCAACAGGTGTGGCGAATCAGGCTGCCTGCTTTTGTTTGAGCTGGTTTCATTTTCATCGGGTGGATATCAGGTGAGGTCATTTGATGTAACACATATGGAAAAGCTTCAGTTTTTTATTAGGTATTAGTATTTTTATTTTTTATTTATAGTCTCATTGTGTGTAAATGTCGGACAGCAGCTCAGCAGCTCTGATCTCTGCTACATTCACATTTTACAGAATGCCATTCATATTTTTCTCATTAATGATGTAGCCTATTATTTCACGGATTATGTGAATCAGAAACTTGACAGAGGAAACAAAATGAAATTCTTAGCCTCTGAAATAATCAGTGAAAACTTAATTTCCTGCTTCTAGTAAATTTTTATGGACCAATTTGTGACTTTCTGTGTCATTTTATGGTAAAAAGTCCTCTGCTACTTCAGTGTTTTCATGGGGATGAAGATTATGAATATAAATAAATACATCTAAATAATAATAATAATAATGATAATAATAATATAACTTTGAAACTGAAACATTAAACAACTTATCTTTTCAACATATTTGTTTGATATAAAACATATAAATGTATACATCTGTGGTCTGCAATGAAAATTCAGAGGATCATAAAAGATATCCAAGGTATTCATCCTGAGGGGAACATAATTTAATGCACAAAACTTTAGGAATATATCACAGAGCTGGTTTAAAATGTGACTTGCTGGTGGTGCATGTAAGCACAGGCCATTAAATAACTGATGTCCTTAGGATTCATCCCCTGGAAACCATTTATGTGTCAGTGAACAAAAGTTTAAAGGCAACACATGCTTTCATTTTTGCTCCTGTTTTTCACAGGTCTAAGTTAACAATCTAAGTTTTTTTTTTAATGCACACACAGATAGCTCTTTGTTTTAAGGTTCGGGTTCTGGTTAATCACAATGTCCCTGTGACTGTGTCCCTGTCTTCCAAATTTGCAACTTGCAAAATGCAGCACGAGACAACATGAGATCATTGAATTCGAATTCTGTTGAATTCGAGTCATATTTGCAGCCAATGCATGAGAATGCAAAAGCTCTCTAAGTCATTATCAGCAATATGTAAAACCTGACGTAATCTGTAATCTTTATGCAAACAGAACAAATTGCTGTTGTATGATCTGTCTTTTTATTCCTGTCTGTCAGTGTCATCTGCTATCAATGAAGGCCAAAAATATGACAGCGGAGAAATTAAAATTAAGTGGTGTAAAACTGCTACAAGATCCTCGATGACAAACTAATTCCTTGTACTGTATATCCAATAATGTTTCAAAATAAATGTTGGTTTCAGTGTTCAAAAGAACTTCATTGTGTGTTTTTGTGGGGTTTTTTCTTTGATAAATGCTGTGGGACCAACAACTTTGTTGCATCTGTATTTCTTTTGTCATTTGTTGCTCTTTCACCATGCAATCAGCAATGTTTGTCCTTCTGTCTGTTATTCAGTCGCTCAGTCTACCTCTGTGAACCAAATTAATTATCTCACCAACTAGAAGATGGACTTGTGTATACTTTTGCACAGACATTCAAAAACATGGCTAAAAACTCAAAGTGCAGATTGGCAAGAGACATTCGACAAAAAAAGTTAACAAGAAAATGAACCAAAATGTGAAGACAAAGAGACAGAAATTATTCAAAGTTAATATTTAAAAAAAACTATAATAAAACTATATTTATATGTTCTATTAACTTTTTAAAATGTATATTTTTATTTTATTTTATTCTTTCTTTTTTGCTTTAACCGACATTTTACAGAGAGAGGAGCATTTGTATTTGTGTGTGCTGTGTGCCTGACTTGTCATTTTCAATTTCCGAAAGATTGTGAAAATTACTAGTTAAAGAAATGAGCACTAAAGACTCTGAAGTTTCCAGACACTGTCCAGTTCTTTCTTCTGCAATTCACTCTGTGAGTGAAAAAATAACAAAAAACTGAAAACACATAATACTTCAATCAAAATGTCTGTTTTTCCAGTGTTTCTTCTAATCTTTGTCCTTTTTATTGTGGGAAGAATAATTTCAGCTGCTGACAGATCGTCTCTAGACGATAGCTCTTTGTTTTAAGGTTCGGGTTCTGGTTAATCACAATGTCCCTGTGACTGTGTCCCTGTCTTCCAAATTTGCAACTTGCAAAATGCAGCACGAGACAACATGAGATCATTGAATTCGAGTCATATTTGCAGCAAATGCATGAGAATGCAAAAGCTCTCTAAGTCATTATCAGCAATATGTAAAACCTGACATAATCTGTAATCTTTATGCAAACAGAACAAATTGCTGTTGTATGATCTGTCTTTTTATTCCTGTCTGTCAGTGTCATCTGCTATCAATGAAGGCCAAAAATATGACAGCGGAGAAATTAAAATTAAGTGGTGTAAAACTGCTACAAGATCCTCGATGACAAACTAATTCCTTGTACTGTATATCCAATAATGTTTCAAAATAAATGTTGGTTTCAGTGAGACAGAAATTATTCAAAGTTAACATTTTTTAAAAAAAGTATAATAAAACTATATTAATATGTTTTATTAACTTTTTAAAATGTATATTTTTATTTTATTTCAATAGTCCATTGAGTCTTCATTGAAATATCTGTGATATCCAGAGGATGGCAGTGAGGGATCATTAATTGCTCACCGCACGACTGCCGCTGTCGCAGCTCAGAGTTCAGAGCAGTAATGAACTAACAGAATCATATATTTATGCAATCATATATATAATCATAATCATATAATTATGTATTCAATATGTAACCTAAGATTTTTCACGCAAACTGACATAAGCCTATATACACTTGTACACTACATATTTGTGTTTCTGTAAAAGGAAGTGAAGAATTTTAGTTTATATTTCACTATTGCTGTTCTGTAACATTATTTGTAATAGCCTATATAATTATAATAATAAATATATATAGTTTTCTAAAGATTTTTTTTTGATAATTTCTAATAATCCTCCCCTTTTATTTTATAAATTGTATTACTTTTTTTCTATAAATGTTGTTTAAATAAACAATAGTTATAATTAAAAATATTTTCCCTCTTTTTTTTTGGATCATTTTCTAATAATTCTCTAATTTTCTCAACACCATTTCCTAATGTTTTGAAATTTGTGGGACACCTTCCTCCTGACCTGGTGATTCAGACCCCCTGTGGTGCAGGTGCGAGGACTGACTCTTGATTAGGAGTTTGGAGCAGCTTGGCGCATTGCTCCTCTGTGCCGATCAGGGTGTGAGGTGAGGAAACGCACTCACGGGACACTCGGATCCTCCCTCAGTCCACTGCAGACCTCATGTTAGCAGACAATCACAAACCCTGCGGCTCTTTTCACACTTGCAGACTTGCATGCTGTTTATTATTTGTGTTTATTTTTGCTGAGAGACAATATAACCCCTCACCCCGTATAGTTAGATAAAGACATTGTTTGATAGGTGTTGGGACCTGATATAAAAGGGTTGAAAGGGCTTTTTTTTAATATGTCGACTCTATCAAAATAAAGGTGATGAGAGGCAGATCTGAAGAAGCACTTTTCTCTTCATTTTACACAAGCGTGCTGTTGTGTTCAGTCCGATTTCACGACACATTATGAAATGAGTGGCAGATAAGATTCGGGATCATTAACGAGTAAAAAAAACAAACTGATAAGACAGTTTCTTATCAGTTGGCTGTGTCCTCCTGTATCAGTGACCTTCAGTGGATCATTGTGCTGTTTGTCAAAAGCCATCTGTCCTCCCAACATCTAATAAACTTTGGGAAATCCTCACAAACAGCCACGATAAAGATTTAATCACCCGTGCATACCTCTTCTTTTCTGCCATCATCACGCTCTTAATATTGACCCAAAGTTTGAAGGAATACTTGTCGTCTCATACAAAAAATACTGACTGTTCAAACGTGTAGCGGTATTAATTTTACCAGATTTAGCTCGTAAAAAAAGCATGAGAACCAGTTCTCACCTACATAATAAAAAAATATTCATTTGTAAAATCATCTTGCAAGAGTGCCTCCTTAACCCCATTTGGCACATTTGACTTGTTTTTCATCATTGATTTTTTTGATAATTTTGGTTGTGTAATCAGTGAATTTGCAGCTCAGCTCCTACAATAAGTCTTAAATACACTGTGGAAACTAAATAGTTACATTCAGACTGTTCAGGTCAAAAATGCTCCATTGAAACCCATTCAAACTGACATTTTTGATCCCACAGCCATCAGAGCAGAAAAACAGGACTTGTATTATTTCTGGGTGTCATTCTGGGCTTTTGACTCTGAATTTGTCATTTTGACTATTTTCCACCTGATGAGGTCATTTTGACCATATTTGGCATATGGAGGAAATACATGCTATTTCCACTAGGTGACCTGTCACAGTCAATGCTGCTGTAGCCAAATTGGTGTGGCGTTAACCCTTTAAAATCTGGATCAACATGACCTTTCTTGTGCTGCATTCAGACATCTTTACCAAATATTTAAAACTTTGAACCCTGAGCTAATTTCTTTTGATTTCTTTAACAAAAAAAAGGCGCATTTTTAATTATTTTACAGAATTGTTGTAATTGTAAATAACTTTCCTTTTTTCTTATTTTCTGGTATGTTTTTTTGTTCATTTCTGGCTAATTTCTTCTTAAAATGCTCATTTCCCTTCTCCCAATTTTTTTTTTTTAAAAAAAAAAGCCAATTTACCGATATTTTAAAGGGTTAATAAAACAAAAATCCATTTAAGAATAGTTTACTAATGATTCAAAGGTTCTAGACAGACACAACAGTTTTGCAATTGGACGCGAGTTGTTTATATCACTTTTTTTCTCCTCTTGTGCAAAGGTAAAAAATGAGCTGACTTCCATACTTAGCAAATTGGACCAGTTAAAATGGTTAAGTTAAAAATATGCGTTATGTGCTGTATTTGGTATGAAGCATCCAAAGTGCTAGACAATAAAAATGAGATTGAACTGAGTCTGTAAGTTTAATAGTTACAGACTCAAAAAGTGCAGGTCTGAATTTATTATATCTGTCATTAGACAATTATCGCCAAAATCTCATCTTCATAACTGGCCAAAGTTCAGTCCATGCACTAAATGTACTGGAAATCCATTAATACATTTTTGCAGCGAAAAGAAACTAAAAAGGATAAAAAAAATTGTTAATTAGTTCAGTGAATCCTGTCTTAGACACTAACAGCAGCTCACAAACCTAATGCACCGCTTTCACTTTACTGGTCAATGTCAGACGGAGTGAAAGTGCACAGAGTGCTTTATGGTTCAGCCATAAACCAGCACATATAAACGGGGAGGTGACGGGCTGCGTGGGTCTCAGCGGGGAGCGACTGTAACGGTGAGTGCTGTTCGGTCTCTTTTCACCTTCAGTCAATAAGATGCAGGACGGTTATTGATCGTCAGGAGCAAGTCGCAATACATTTCAGTCGTCACGTTGTGTTAACTGGCTGGTTATTCTTCTGTATTTTAATATTTCTAATTTGGATTTTTAAATATGTTTCAAGTAAAGGCTTTATCAAATGTCTCCTGAAGAATTTGCCATGACTGTTGATGTATTTGAGAATACTTTACTATAGTTAACGTTCTAATTATCCAAAATATATATAATATAATTAAATGTGTGCTCTGCTATGCATCTAACTGAACCATTGTGTATCAATACAGTTCTGATTTAAATTAAATCCAAATTAAATATAAATTCAATTATATAATAATAATAATAATAATAATAAACAGAGTATGAGACAACATGTAACATTGCAAAAGCAGAGATACTTGCAGCTTGTTATAGGGGTGAAATACTCTGAGCAGAATGTATTCCACGTTTAGTTTGAAGATTTTTGACTAAAATTATTTTGTGTTTCATCTCCAGATGAAGCTGTCAGTGCTGTTGCTGCCGGCGCTGCTGGCTCTGTCCTCAGCCAGTCTGCAGGACATCGTGAAGAAGAGCTCACTGCACAGAAAAGGTTCATATTTCATATTTTTTTAATATATATATATATATATGTATATAGTGACTTAAACAGATACTGATATCAGCTTTGCTGTGCAGCTTGAATATATATATATATATATATATATATATATATATATATATATATATATATATATTGGAGGTATTTACAACATATCGTACATATATTTATGGTACCGCTACCCTTTTATTCCTGTCAGCAGACTGGTCATGTGCCACCACTTTGACAGTGCTTTCCGTGTTAAGAATGCAAAGCTAAATAAAAGCATCCTGTCGGCTCTGCATGAAATGCCTCAGGACAGCGTGAGGTCGAAATTCTGCCTCTTAAGAACATAATATAAGGAGTGCAAGGGCGCCTTTCGGGCAGGCGGGAGAGCCGGTGGATGGATTAACAAACCCCAGACTTTCATGGGAGCCTCCCGTCTCCCGTTTGCATTTTAAAACGTAATCTGTAGATGCAGAAGTGCACTGACAAAGCGGCAATATGTGACGACTCGAATGAGAACATGTTGCATCAGAGGCTGTTGGACTCTTACGTTGGACAGATGTTGAATTTTGGTTGGAATGTAAATAGGATAGACATAATTTTTTTAAATGTCTAACAACATTAGAATTTCACGCACTGTGGATGTTAAGATTATGACATTTTGACGTTGGTCTTCATCTTCTCATGTATTCTAGGTAAAGATGATGCTGGCATGAGACGTTGGATTTTTCTTAACGACACAACTTGAAACCAGGCGGCACGGTGGTGTAGTGGGTAGCACTGGTTCAGAGCTTGGGTGGGGGTCTCCTGGTGTCAGCGTGGGTGTTTTCAGGTTCTTCCTAGATTCCAAAGACATGTAGATTAATTGGCGACTCTAAACTGGCTGTGGGAGTGAATGTGAGGGTGAATGGCTGTCGGTTTCTGTCACTTATGCGATAGTCTGGTGACCTGACCAGGTTGTACCCGCCTCAAGCCCAACGACAGCTGGAAAAGGCTCCACCCCCCCACTATCCTTAAGAGGACAAGCGATTACTGACAGTGAATGCATTACTTTTCATAGAAAAATATGCACGAGAACAGCTTGCATTTGATGAAAAGTGCATGAATAAATAAACATGCTGTCTCTTAAACACAGCTTCCTTGCTGAACCCAGAGCTGGAGGGCCTGGTGCCTGAACCGACTGGTAACAACGTGGTGTCGTCTCCTCTGACGCCTGCTGACCTGGAGCAGCAGCAGGATCTACCCTCCTCCTTCATGTTCAGTGATAACGTTAACCTGGAGTGGTTGACCTGGGACGGCTCTTTGCCCAACGGTGCTGTTGCAATCTACAACGGTTACACGGAGCGCACCGACTACGTCTGCAAGTACAAGTGTGAGGCCGGTTTCTACAACCCCAGTCTGGGTCCCTACTGCCGCTATCCTTACGGTGACAGAGAGTACTACGCCCCCGAGTTTGAGATCCTGGCCAACAGAGACAACTTTGAGTTCTTGGAGTGGAAGGAAGGTTCGTACGGTTCAGTGCCCCAGCATTCAGTCAGGACCTGCCCGGGTGTCGGCATCTTCGTCGGGAAGAACAAGTACGGACTGGGGAAGGTCGTTCCTCAGTTTGAAGCCTTCTTCCTGCCTTGGGAAGGTGACGAGTATTGGTACAAGAGCTACCAGGTCCTGACCATCAACAGGGATGCCTACACCCAGCACATCTCTGACGTCAAGTACGCCATTGATGATGTCGCCATCTTCCAGTATCCTCCTGAGACCATGCGCATCTCCGGGGTCACCAACAATGAGTGCCAGACGGTGTCAAAGACGGTCACCATCTCAAAGACATCGGAGGTGGAGACCACCTGGAACATCGGCAGAAGCACCATGCTGGGCATCATGGGCTTCATCACAGCTAAAATCCCCCTCATCGGCTCCGGCGGCATCGAGCTGAGCGGCGAGAAGACTCTGCAGTTCTCCAGGGGAACCACCGTAGTGGAGTCGCTCAGCCACTCAGTGTCCGTGGAGCTTACTGTCCCCCCGAACCACTCCTGCAGAGTCCGTATGGAGGGACGCAAGATCAAAGCCGACATCCCCTACACGGCTCGCCTCAGCCGCACCTACCGCAACGGAGAAACCCAGTGGACGTCCATCTCCGGGACATACGACGGAGTCCAGATCGGAGAAGTCCGGGCCGTGGTGGACCGCTGTGAACCTGTGCCTGACG